>NC_071387.1:42479252-43228125 GCF_022682495.2 Desmodus rotundus | reverse complement strand
ATTGGATCCCGTGGTGTTTTGTGTAAGGGCAGGCTGCACGGGCCGCAGTCCAGCAGCAGGCTGCTCCATCTAGGTGGGTGGAAGAGCACTCTGTCACGGCTCCATAGTCAAACTGATGGCCCAGAAGTGCATTTGTCCAACCGCATCCCCATCATTAAGCAGCACATGACTGTGTATTGTTCATAAGCAGTAGACACTTTTTAATTCATGGAAATAATTGTAGTTTATGCGAATTTAGTGCTTATGTCAGGGAATGTAGTCTTGCAACAGATTGTTTGAATACCACCTAGGAGAATAGCACGTAAAAAATGAAACTGGTAATACACTTATGGTATGGAGAAAATTAATATTGGATCCATCTCTTAACTAATACAGTACAGCAATCAAAATAAACTATCAGGCAGGATGTGATTGCGAGACCGTTGGTTTGCCCCAAGTGTTTCATGGAACCGCCGCGTCTGCTGATGGATCTCACACACTGCCCAAGTATCACTCAGGAGGCTGTGTGAAGTGGCTGTAACTCCCTCTTCCACAACTAAACCCTGTTTTAAAATCTATTTCAAATTATTTTAGAGGGTGGGACTTCTCCTTAAAGTGGATTTGAAGTAAGAAGCTCTGTGGATACAAAACAAAACCACTGTGAACCAGCGCTGCAGACGGTAGGAAGAGGGTTCCGAGGTGTGGTTGTAGGAGGCGGGCAGAAAGCTGGGGGAAGCCTTCTGGGGGTGGTAGCATTCGTGGGTCTTGGAAAGTGACTGATTAAAGGGAGTAATCGTTACTGAGAGAATGTCTGTGATGGCCAAAAGTGTCTCAGAATTAGTCATTTTGCCATCTTCTTTTTTGTATGAAGAGGAGCCAGAAATTTCTTATTTTTCCCTAGAGCTCTTCCTTTATCAGAAAACTCAGATCTAAACATGTTTTTCCTCTCTCGTCCAGCCCTTCATGACTAAGTCCGAACTCTTTAGATGTACACAAAAAATGCACACTATGTCCAGTATCTGTTAGCCTCACCACTTACCTCACAGTGCGTTACACTGCAGTTTTCACTTTCTTGTATAGCTGTCTGAGAATAGCATTTTTCATTGGTGCCGCAGACTGCTAAATAGTAGGCACTCAGTAAGTGACTATACTGTTATTCCGCTGAGCTTTGAGACTGTGAAATACAGGATGTGATCCTGACGTTCATTGTGATTATTACTAATTTAGCCCAGTTGGAAGCTGAATATCACTCCCTCCTTGCTCTGTCATTGCCCCCTTTTTACTGGAGAAAACCAGGGAAGGGTCAAAGGCCATGAAATGCAGAATATTCAGATTTTATGGGTGACTTTAATAAACCCAACCAGAAATAAAAGTTTTAAATGAATTTAATTTGTTCCTATTCTTATATTCCAAATTAGTTTGTAAAATTGCCCTGTTATTTTTATTTTTTCTATTCGTTCTAAATGAACATAAATAACTAATAGTTTCAGTAACAGGGAAAAAACCTTTCCTTTATACTGAATACTTTTACAAGTATTTTTCATAGCTAAAATTAAGAAGCTTCCATTTAACTTTGAACAACAGAGTACAATTTGCATTGCTAGTTACTTGGGTCTGTGCTCATTAACATCAACTGATTGTCATTCTTAGCCATAAGAAGGGAAATTATAAATTAACCTTTGATTTCAGTTTTCTTTTTCCAGGTATTATGTGCTGGACTGTCTTGAAATCAGAATGTAAATCGAGTAATGTAAGCTTTAAGAACTTGTTTTCACTAAGTGATTTTAAGATAAAAAGGAGAAAAGGGCCATGTACATATAATGATGAGCAAAACTTCTGCAAAATTTCCTTGAGTGACTTGAAATCTAAAGAAAGTCAATCTTCCTCTCTTTTTTATCTCACATACACACACACCTTTCTTTATTATTATTGTATTGTGATTTATTAACTCTAATGTTGATCTTGAAAATTACGGTCAGCCTCGATTGGGTGGCTCGGTTGGTTGGAGCAAAGTCCTGTACATACACCAAAGAAAGGTTGCAGCTTTGATCCCTGGTCGGGCACATACCTAGGCTGTAGGTTCGCTCCCTGGTTGGGGTGCTTACGGGAGGCAAGTGAGCTGATGTTTCTCTCCCTCTCTCTGTTCTCCTCTCTCTAAAATTAATAAACATATCCTCAGGTGAGGATTAAAAATAATAATAATAATAAGGTCAAATCTCTTAAATATTTAGCATACGTAGGAAATAACTCAGAAATAATTGGATAACTTAAAAACTTCAGATTTAGAACTTAGCTGAAAAATTAGAAATAATAATCAAATGAGTTGTGTTGTATGTACTCAAAAAATAGCAATGGCTGAGGCCCGATATTTCTGTGTATATCTCTTACTAATATGAGAATATTAGGATTAATGAGAGGGGGAATAGACATGGCGATACTTTTGAACTGGGGTTACAAGGTAGAAATAGGGAAGTGTGGCTGAGCAGGACAGTTGTGCATGTGAAAGTCTGATATGGAGAAATAAGGCAAATGATTGTAGCAATAACTTGGCGTGAGTCTTTTGGCCACTGGGAGACTTCATTGCCTCCTGTATAAAATGCAGACCAAAATAGCTACTCGCAGTTTGCTGTGAGCATTGCAGATAACGCATCCTGACCGTTCATAGGCCTTGCTCGCCTGTGTAATAAGTCACGGTGTTAGAGCTCACTAGGGACTTTGTCGTCAGGAATGCCTAGCGACCGAGCTGCATGTGAAAGGAATCACTGGCACTTTTCATCCTGTCATTTGTCTACAGGAAGTTATTTCCACCCAGTTTATAACGTTTATATTCTAAATGTGCAAACAGTGGAAGTGGCATCTGGACTTTTTTTTTTTTTTGGCAGGGGAGGGCGTGGGTCTAAAATTCTCTTGGAAAGGTAAATGCATTTGAGAGCTACAGGGGTCGTCCTCACTCTAACGATTATTTCAGTGTCCTTTTCAAAGTCAGATTTTCATAGTACAGTCTCAAAACTGGAATACCCCTTCTCGGTGCGGTAAGAAAAATGATCGTAGTCTACCCGCTCTATGGAAAGAAACCACAGGTCTTTCCTCATGCATCTGCTGAGAGAACATAGGAGAGAACTATCACCATACATTTTGAAAGGAGTTCTTAGCTTTACTTGATTACTCCAAGGTTTTCTTGGCAAAATGTCTTAAGAGCTCATTTAATTTTTGCATTTTACTATATGATATATTTATTAGATTTGTACTAATTTGTTCTTCAAGCCAAAAACCCACGTGACTACAGAATTACTGTGATGACAAAGAGTCGCAGCAATAAAGCGGTGGAGAGTTGCCCTCCACGCAGACGTCTTCGTGTGTTCCTGAGTTTGCACTGTGCTCTCCTTCCTGATGCAAGAGAAAAGTTTTAAAACAGTGATTATTTCAACAGTCTTGTTCAAAATTTGATCTACCTTATTTTCACCAGTTGGTGACTGGTTACCATGGAAATGGAAATGGAATAAGCATTCCTCGTTTTAGATTCTCAGCTGCCCCATGCCAACTGAGAGCTGTAAATGCCATTTGGTTAACAGCAAGGATCCAGAATTCTTCCATTTTAAAGTGGCAGAGGGAGAGGAAAAGAAAATGTTTGCCAAGTCATTTTACTTTTCTCCCTTTGAAAAGGACACAGTTTTACGATCGTCTGAGCTATTAGTGACTGACGGTTATCGGACACACGCAACTCCAGCAGCGCCTCTCCTGTCTAATCAATTCACAGCTCTTCCCACCCTTCACGAAGTTTCTTACCTCATTATGATTTACCCGGCCTGTGGTTGCCTTCCTGCTTGTCCACCTGCTGTCCCGGTGATGGGCGCTGGGCAGGAAAGTGCTCAGGATGTTGAAAGGAGACAATCAGGTGATCTCAGTGGCCCGTGACTGGGGGCCGGGGGGGGGGGGGGATGTTGATAGAAGGCATGGGAGGGGGTGAGTTGGAAAATTCTCTCTGATGCAAGAATGTTAGTTAATTTTTCCATAAAGATTTTCCATTTCTGAGATTATCGCCTATAACTAGGCACTTTCTGGAGCTGTTCAATAGAGAAGATAAGAAAACGATAAGTAAATGCTTTAACATACAATGTTTGAGTATCAGTACAGTTGTTTTCTATTATCTTTTGTTTTGGAGTCTGAAAAATTGAATCAAACTAAAACACAACTTTAGTAGCTTTGGTACATAACATTTTCTTTTGTATTTTAAGATGTTCAGATACTAGATCAAGCAGGACTGTGACCCTAGTTCTTAAATATCACGCAGTGCAGTTCTCTGAACACACTTCTCCTCTTGGGGTAGAAAAGGGAGTTTTTCTTTGTCCCAGTGTCTAACTTTAATAAGGAAAACCAGACGTGATGGCCTCCAGCCACGGGCTGCCCCTCCGCGTTTCTAACTGTGGTCTCACAGCTAGCCAAAGCAAGTAACATGTCAAGTAAGGAAATAAGATTCGTATCCTAGACTTAGAACACTGTGTGAATACTGCAAGAGAAATCTTACTGAGGCTGAGCATGCAATGGAAGGCCTGACATTTGCTTTTATCACATTGTATTCATGGAAAATATCACTTTGAAGACTTCTGGTGTCAACAGCTTTTGCGTTCTAGTGACTTGAGCAGAAAGCATTTAGGATATGGAAAGGGACTGGCATAGAGTATGCATTGAAGGTCAAGGTAGCAAGCCAACTGTGGGCGTGGCAGTGACTCAGCCTCTGTGGCTTCTCCTGCTCTCACAAAAGAGGGGAGGGAAGCATGGGCATTATTCTCTTAATCTACAACCTTCCTGGTTTGGGGAAGCAGGGCAGGAGGGACTCATTATTGGAATAAATGAGTGCTGGTAGTAGAAAACATTAAAAAGGAATCCACTTAAATGTGGCCAGTCTTATAATGAATGATGCAAATGGTGTTTTATATTAATGAAAAAACTAAAATGATGAATTACATATAGTTTATTATCTAGCAGAACATGCAGCTATAGCCACAATTACATCAAACCAAAATGAGTCATGTTTAAAGTTGCGGTTTTTCTGTAATGTTAGGAAATTTGAATTTTAGTAGTCATAAAGGGATTCAGTGTGTAAAAATCCCTATTGGTTTTTCCAAGGGCCATTTGGAATCGTTTTATTGACAAATCATTCTCATTTAAAAGCCACTGTCGTGTCCTAGCCTTGTTCCATTTTTACTAAATCTCACTCTTCTGTCTCCTCTTTCAACAACGGGCTTCAGTACAACGGAAGCTATTCTCAAATGTTATTTTCATCGATTGTATAAAATCTTGTGTCTTTTGAAAATTCATTAGGCAATTGATTTACTTGAAATGCTGTATTGCTTGTTTGCATTTTATATTTACACAGAGACGTGAAATTCTGGCAACCGAAAAGGACAGGATGCTTGAGTTGGCAGTAATTTCATTAGTGGGAGGGTCCTTTTTGATACCTTTCTTACTTGCTGAGTTAGGAAACCTAATAATTGTGGCACCCTGCTAAAAAAAGAACCTGTGGGCAGTGATCTAAATAGCTTCAAAGGTGCGACTTCGGAGCATCTCTCTCAGAAAAGGTCTCAGGTCATCATTACTGTGCCCTGGTCCTGCTGACTGTGTGTGTGCCTGCGGATGCACGTGTGCTCTTCCCCAGTGTATTTCCCATTCACTCTGTGGAACCACGAGGACTTGGTGTCAGGAGATGTGGGTTCAAGTCCTTTTGCAGTAAGCTGGTCATGTTATCCCACTGCCTGGGCGGTTGCCCATAAGAATCTCAGTTTCCTTACGTATAAAATAGGGATAAAGGTACATTTAGTACAACATTATTGGAGAGGTCAAATTAAGTTAGATAGGAGAAACTAGGTGAAACCACCTGGCAAATAATAAATAAGGATCCTTACCACCTTCATTGATTTGATGTCTAAACTGCAAATAGAATTAAGCATTCTTTCAAAAGGAAATTCTTATATATTTGTGGAGTTGACTAGTTTACGTAAAACAGCATTTGGTATCAAAATTAAATCCTAGGAAGTAGGAGGAGAAAAGGCAGAAGCATGTGTTTCTTGCTTCCCAAGAAGACGTGAGTGGCTATGACTGGGTTTATCCTTCGTGCCCAGACACCACAGGGTGGCAGACGACAGACAGTGGGTCAGATCTGCCGCTGACTCTCTGGTTTTTATGTTTTCAAAGGGTTTTTTAAAAAATGAATATGTGACAGAGACTCCGTATGGCTCTCTAAAGCCTAAAAAATTTACTATTTAGCCCATAACACAAAATGTTTGCCAACCCCTACGTATAAACTTAGGCGACTACGATCATACTCAAAGCCCATCTCATGTTATTTCTGAATGAAATATGATGTGTATGCTAAAATATTGAATTAATAATTAGGGATTATGATAAAGTACATGTTTTGGAGGGAGGCATTCCCTAATTGTAGATTTCATATTTCCATAATGTTGAGAACCTTTCAGTGTGAGAGGAAATGGCTCTGAGGAACGCTGCGAGGTGAACAGGAAACAGCTGTCAATAAACAGAAGGGCTGGAGTGACAGTCGCGTAGTAAGTGGAAGGTGTTTGAGTTACAAGGCCCGAGAGCCAAATCCTGCCCTCCACCTTGTTTTATCCGGCCCAGCACCTTGTTACTACCCGGCAGCAGCGCCAAGCTCTCGCTTAACTGTTAAGGAGTCGTTACATTTACACAGTCCTAAAATTACATTCAGCCCTTTGAAGGCAACCGTGAGGCTGATGTGGCCCCCGGTGAAAATGAGTGTGGCACTTCTGCTTTTGGACTTCTTTCTCAAAGTGCAAAGGGACCCTGGACCCAAGCATCACCCAGCTTTTCGGACCCCAGAGTGTGTTGCAGAAGGGACACCAGGGGAGCCCTTGGGTCCAAATTTTGTGACCACAAGTTACCTGTATTTTAGACAAATAGGATTATGTAAGAGTCAGCAATTTTAGGTTCTTACCCCCTGCAAAGGTAAGACTCACATCTTCCGAAGTATCTTAACAGCTTGTTGAGACAGTTTGTTTCAAACAAAGTGAACGAAGTCAGGCATTTAAAATACTACCTTTCTCCATCGGTCCTTAGTGGAAATGGAGAAAACAACAGGTATTTTGACTCTATTGTATAGTGTATAAATATTGAATGGTACCTTTACTTAAGAAGCATAACCATGAAATAGGTTACTGCTAAATGAACATGGACTTGTGAATTATTGCCTATAATTCAGGATTTTCGTGTCAATGGAATTCATTGAAACTACTACATCATTCATATTTAGTTTTCTTTCTATTGAATCCTTAGTGAGTGGTAGGTACTCAACAAATATTTATTGAATGCATGATTTAGAAGTGTTAGTTAATCATGGGCCAGGACATGGAATTACTCTCATTATTTACAGTTAATTAGGTCATTATAAAAGTATTCATAAAAGGGAGCCTACAATATGTAGGAGTACAGGTGAAGTTGAAATAATTGTCTATGTAGAGTACATTCTAGCTTCCTGGTCTCCTGTTTTTTCTACTTTAGAATTATTTGTATGAGGTGGTTTTCAGTATCTATGTGGAGAAGAGAAATGTGTATAGAAAGAAATAGACCACAAAAATCAAAATTATAATTTGATACAGGTCATTATTTCTTTAATTATCTTTATAGATCTTTTTCTGGTCTCTCAGCATATACACTGAGTACATACTTCGTATTTCATGCTTTAGTGAATTCTAATTATGAAATTTTCTTTTAATTATGATGATGTGAAGTTACAGAAAAATCAGTTCAGGTGTGAGAAAGAGAAAGTTCTTTAGATTGCATACCAAGCAATATTGCAAACACCAACTTTAATCCAGAACTTTTGGAGCAGAAATTCCTGTAACACTTTGAACATAAACCTTAATTAGCATGTGCCCTAATACTTGGTCATCATTTGCATAAATATCAGGACACCCCTCTCAGTGATCTTCAGTTCAATTGGCCAGTCAAACTCATAGAACTCAGTAGGCCACAAGTGTAATTAGGAGCAGGGATACATCAGCTGTATTTCTTCAGCAACAGTGCTCATCAGTCCCAGGACTATTTTCTGCTTTTCCCTTGTCCTGTCACCACTGCAAGTGACACATTGATTTTGCAAGAGTAAGCCACATGGTGGGGCATTTTGCCTTAGAAGCCCCATACTTTAGGAACAAAATTTCTTGCAATAGCTGATGAATATATTTTCCAGGGCCACACAAGGAAGGGCATGTTCATCTTCCAGGGTCTACTCTTAGAAGCCCAAAGCCAAGACTTCTTACCAGGTATTTATACTCCTGGCCACAGACCTCCCAGTTCATGGCAACACACCAACCAGGGTTCATTTTTACCATAAGAAACATTGCTTGGTAGCTGACATCCCAACTTTATTAGATACCAAGGGGAACAGAGCTAGAAAGTTAAACCAAAGTAATTTTTCCACAGATAAGGGAAAAAAATTTTGTTAATCCTTTACTCAGGATCTTGTCCACCAAGCTTCTGAGCACCATAGACTCGGATTTTCCAACTTCATATGCTCCTTGCTTAGAAGAACCCTAGGATGTAGGATGTGAATTACGGACTTGAGAAAGGAGGGGGAGGGAGGGAAAGAGGAAGGGACTAATATTGTTAAATATTTCCTAGGAGGTATTTTGTTAATTTCTAGCAAATAACAATAGCATTTCTGACAGTTCATTGCTTACTTAAAAAGTAAGTGTTATCTTTCTATTTCCTGAAATCGTAGGTAATACTTCCCCCAGTAAAGCAGATAGTTGTCCAATGGACAAGATGGGCTTTGTGTTGGATCCTGCAATTCCAGGGGAGACTTGGGTCCTCCAGATCCACATTCATAAACCTTTAAAAGAAAACACTTGACTCCTAGATCACTAAGAACAGACCTAAAATGAATCAGCAGGAATAACTAATTTCTGTCTATTCATAGTCAAGGAGTAAAGGAGGTGATTTCTCAGTCTTCTGTTTGTGGTGGAAAATGAGATCAGGCTGTTTCCAAAGACCCAACAACATAGGGTAACAGATCTCGCAACCCAGGGCTCCAACTCGGAGAAATAAAGCCTCAATCCTCTGATTGAAAACACCCGCGGGGGTTGAAGCGGCAGCAGGAGAAACTCCCAGCCTCACAGGAGAGTTCACTGGAGAGACCCACAGGATCCTAGAGCGTGCACAAGCCCACCCACCTGGGAATCAGCACCAGAGGGGCACAATTTGATTGTGGGTAGCAGAGGGAGTGACTGAAAGCCGGCAGAGAGTGGAGCAAGCGTCATTGCTCCCTCTCAGCCCCTCCCCCATGTACAGTATCACAGCACAGCGACCAGTGTTACCCCACCCCGGTGAATACCTAAGGCTCTGCTCCTTTATGTAACAGGCGCGCCAAGAAAGAAGAAAAATGGCTCAAATGAAAGAACAGATCAAAGCTCCAGAAAAAATACAACTAAGCAACGAAGAGATAGCCAACCTATCAGATGCACAGTTGAAAACACTGGTAATCCAGAAGCTCACAGAATTGGTTGAGTTTGGTCACAAATTAGATGAAAAAAAATGAAGGCTATGCTAAGAGAAACAAAGGAAAATGTACAGGGAACCAATAGTGATGGGAAGGAAACTGGGACTCAAATCAACGATGTGGACCAGAAGGAAGAAAGAA
Source organism: Desmodus rotundus (assembly GCF_022682495.2). Classification (NCBI taxonomy): domain Eukaryota; kingdom Metazoa; phylum Chordata; class Mammalia; order Chiroptera; family Phyllostomidae; genus Desmodus; species Desmodus rotundus. The sequence continues at coordinate 43,218,476 of NC_071387.1, read as the reverse complement.
ACATCCAACCAGAAAAGAATGAAGAAGCAAGAATTCAAAAAAATGAGGAGAGGCTTAGGAACCTCCAGGACATCTTTAAACATTACAACATCCGAATTATAGGGGTGCCAGAAGGAGAAGAGGAAGAGCAAAATATTGAAAACTTATTTGAACAAACAATGAAGGAGAACTTCCCTAATCTGGCAAAGGAAATAGACTTCCAGGAAGTCCAGGAATCTCAGAGAGTCCCAAAGAAGCTGGACCTGAGGAGGAACACACCAAGGCACATCATAATTACATTACCCAAGATTAAAGAGAAGGAGAGAATCTTAGAAGCAGCAAGAGAAGAGGACACAGTTACCTACAAAGGGGTTCCCATAAGACTGTCAGCTGATTTCTCCAAAGAGACCTTACAGGCAAGAAGGGACTGGCAAAAAGTATTCCAAGTCATGAAAGGCAAGGGCCTACATCCAAGATTACTGTATCCAGCAAAGCTATCATTTAGAATGGAAGGGCAGATAAAGTGCTTCTCAGATAAGGTCAAGTTCAAGGAGTTCATCATCACCAAGCCCTTATTCTATGAAATGTTAAAGGGATTTATCTAAGAAAGAAGATAAAAAATATGAACAGTAAAAATAACAGCAAACTCACAGTTATTAATAACCACACCCAAAACAAAAACAAAAGCAAACTAAGCCAACAACTAGAACAGGAACAGAACCCCAGAAATGGAGATCACATGGAGGGTTATCAGCAGGGGAGAGGGAAGGAGAGAGAGGGGGGAAAGTACAGAGAATAAGTAGCATAAATGATAGGTAGAAAATAGACTGGGGGAGGGTAAGAATCATATAGGACATGTAGAAGCCAAAGAACTTATATGTATGACCCATGGACATGAACTACAGGGGGGGAATGTGGGAAGGAGGGGGTGGGCAGGATGGAGTGGAGTGAGGGGGGGGGAAATGGGACAACTGTAATAGCATAATCAATAAAATATATTTTAAAAATAAATAAAAACCAGGTAGATCTCAGTTTCTAAGACTAAACAGAACCCTGTAATACAGGTTCAGGGGCTTGAAGAGCAGTGTTGTCGGCTCTTACTAGACCCAGGGTTGGGGCGGCGACAGGAATAGCATCATGGAATCACTAGGGATGTAGACTATTATTTGGGGCCATCTGAACTCACAGAAACAAGGGCAAATAACACATGGAAAATTAATTATTAAAGTCAAGATGAGCCAAAAGCATGAGAGGGGTAAATCTAGAATATTAACCAGGGGGCCAAGAAAAAGGGCCTTGTTCTGTCGCCATGATTGGTATATTTCATCAACAGAGATCTTGAATAGAGTTTTTTTCTTTTGACATGGAATAGCATAGTTAACAATGAATTCAGTTAACAATGAATTAGCTATTTTCCTAGGCTAGGGTGGATAGAAGGAGAAAGAAAAAATATGTAAATGGTCTAGGCCAGAAAGGATAACGAAGAGGGAAAATGGCAGAGGTAAGAAAATACTTTTAAAGCAGAATATTTATACCTTGAGTTTATTTTATTATCAATTGTGTTCTGAGTGAAATATCCATCAACTACAACCAGTACTACAAATAACTGTATAAATTCTTCAGATTCACATGATGTTTTAAAACTTCAAAAATATATATATATAAACTCACAGAAAGTTTCAGAAGTAATAGAGGTTCCCCATACCCCTCACCTACATTCCCCCAATGGTAACAATTTATGATATAGGAAAAGATCGAACCAGGAAATGACATTAATACAATACACAGGATTTCACCAGTTTTTACTTGCACTTGTGTATGTGTATATAGGTATGTGTCAAACTAACAATATTTTTCACCCTCCAAAATAAATATTCTGCTTTTTAAAATGCTGGTCATTTACATATGATATTTCTGATGCCAATTCTCAGTAGTGGCCAATTACTAGCTAACACTATAAAATACATTTTTCCTTTTCTTTACTTGTCCACATTATAATCTGTTAGACTTTGGAGCAGTTGAAAAATGCTAGGTTTTATTATTTTTTTCACCTCCTCCTGAAGGCTAAGAAGAAGATTCACAATGTCTAGCCAAGTATAAATATTGTCATAGTTTAGCCCTGGCTGGTGTGGCTCAGTGGATTGAGTGCTGGCCTCCTAACCAAAAGATCACTGGTTCGATTCCCATTTAGGGCACATGCCTAGGTTGTGGGCCAGGTCCCCAGTTGAGGGCATATGAGAGACAAACAATTGATGTATCTCTTGCACATCAATGTTTCTCTCCCTCTCTCTCTCTCTCCCTTCCCCTCTATCTAAAAATAAATAAATAAAATCTTAAAAAATATATCGTCATAGTTTAAAGTTCACATTTAATAGTCTTTCAATATCAGGCCATCAAAGGGTCTCTGAATATAATCTGATACCATTTTATATACCTATTTATTTGATGTTGCCTTATTTGATGATACTGCTGTAACAGAAAACAATAGACGTGCTTAAACAACATTTATTTTTCACAGTTCTGGAAGATAGCAAGTCTTAAGTTCAAGGTATTGGGAGCTTTGGTTTTGTTAAGGTCTCTCTTCCTGGCTTCTAAATAGCCTCCTCCTTACTGTATCCCCACGTGGCAGAGAGGAAGGAAGCAAGCTCTCCCTTGTCTCTTCCTGTAAGGGCACTAGTTTTATCCTGAGGGCTCCACTCTCGTGGCCCCAAGGCTCCTCCTGTACACACCACCTCACTGGGGGGTAGGGTTTCAACACACAAATTGGGGGGAGGGGAGGAGTGCCACCAACATTCAGTCCATAGCAGTTATTTTAAATTTTTCCTGAATTTCTTTAATATTATTTTTAAAATTTAATATTATTGGTGCCTCGGGGACCTTGTATAATTGCAGTCATTTCAGAAGCTATTGTTTCAATTGTCTCACAATAACTAATCACCAAAAAATTGGACTGTGTAATTTCTTTTCTGCATTTACAAATTTTGAATTTACCTTTAAAATTTTTCCTAATATTTTTTTCAGCTTTTGTAAACTTCTCACTAAAGAGAGAGTGCAAATCTATTTTTAGCTGCTTTCCATTCTTTTTAAGTTTTCATTTTTAAGGTTCCCAGCATTTTCTCCTTTTAACTCAAGTTGAATAATTTATCATGGAGATTCTGTCAAATATCCTGCATTAATAGTAATGAAGGAATAAAGTTGCCTTTACCTCACAAAATAAGTAGGGTAGCAGGCAAAGAAGTCATGGAATCTTGGCAGTCATTCAAAGGCTGTGAACCTGGGCCCTTTTGAGTCTCGCTGGAAGCGGAGAGTCGTTCTGTAAGGAGCGGAGAGACCCAGGTCGAGTCTTTGCCTGGCCATGTTGATGCCCTTCGATCACCACCTGACTGACTGAATTTTCTCATTTGTGCAACAAGAGAAGTAATATGTTTTGCTTACTTCTCAGGGTTGAAATGAGAATCAGACGAAGCTAAAACAGTTCGTGAAGTGGAGAGAGTGATACAAACATCAAGTGGTAATATTATGAGAAATAACATGAGCAGTCAGAAACATCAGATCTAGGTGACATATTGGAAACCACATCACACTCATCATTACTTCTTACTCTCCTCTCCCTTTCTACTGGGGCTTTGGAGGTAGACTTAAGTGAAAGGTTTTCACTTAGATTTAAACAAAATCAAAATGTGCCAAAGAGAACAGGCACAGCACATGTCAAAAGGGAATCGAAACAGTGAGGGTGTAGTTGGAATCCTTCAACAGCTGCGAATGTTTGTTCCGAAAAAAGAAGGAAATAGCCATCTTTCTCCAAGTTGCCATTGCTTAACTCCATAGCAGTGCAATTTCGACCTTGAAGCAGGTCATTGGCGACTGTTAGGGTGACCTCCTGCAAGTGTCCTGATATCTCAGATTCGTTGCTGAGCTCATTAGCATCCTGTCTGCAGATCTGGGGGAGAGCTCAGCGTAGTTAATATTACCATCCCCCCTAAGTCAGGTGGAAGAAAAAGGTGCCCAGAGCAGTGTGGCTGGAGGACTGGGAGAAAGTGAAAGCAGTGAAGGCAGCATTTGACCGCCTGGCAAGACATGATAGACACCATGAACTGATACTCTAAACTCCAGCTAAGTTGTACGTTTCTCAGCGTTATAGAAATGGGTTAACGGGCACTCTGATTGTCCAGTTTTTCAATCAGGTAGCCGAGGTAAAACTTCTTGAGAACTTTAATTACAGTGATGTATTGCTGGGAGTAGGTAATGAAGTGGATGGAAAAACTTTTTGTTTCCCAGTTAAAACAAGCAGGGGGACAAAGACTGAAATGATGTTTATATCAGTATGTTCTTTAAGAGACAAAATGGTTTATCCAAGTAAAAATTATGTGATAAAACATCTTACACTTACTGGGGGCCGTGGCTGCAGTAATAGCATCCTTAAGAGAATCAGTGAAGAGATACATTTTTAATTCCCTGTTTGTCTACACCCACTTATTTGGCATGTCCAGTGGTCTATATATCCTTATAGTTTACCGAATTGGGTTATCTTCTGGAGGTCTCAGAAAATAAGTGTCCTAGTAATATTGTGAACATATGCACAAAACTGCACGGGGGACTAATTTTCCAAGGGTCATTACATGGGAATTGGCCAGTAGAGTTCATATTTAAGCGCATGTCGGTCACAACATAATACAATGAGTATATTGTTTTCTGTACTGAAATCTACTAAAATGTTCTTATGCTGAAAATACACTCAATGCTTATACTCTGTTGTCAAGAAACTACATCTGAAACAGACTTTTTCTGTTTTGTGACTTTTTGATGTAACTGACATTATAACTGTTGTTGCTGACCACCCTTGTCTTCTGGTAGAAGGAAGGAATTGCGTCTTGTTCACATACTTGAATGGGTCATGATAGTATCTATTTTTCTGTGACCTATTTTAAATCCATGTCAAAACACTGAGACATAAAAATTAAAAAATGGTACTTTACTTGGGATAATGATCATTATCATCTAAAGAGAGTTGGCTTTTGAAAGGTGATAGAGCTAGCAATGTGGACCTTCAATTACCACATGCTGCAGTATATTATTACCCTGATATTTAAAATATGTGCATCAGCAGTAGAGTGCTAACTTCGTGTTCCCCCAAAATGGTTTATACATTAAGATGTAGAGCAATGTACAGAAATCTTTAAAGAAATATTTTTTTATTGTTCAAGTAGAGTTGTCTCCATTTTCCCCCCACCCCTCTCCCCCGCCCCACCCACCCCCACCTCCCACCCCTGATCCTATCCCCCTTTGGCTTTGTCCATGCGGCCCTTATACATGTGCCTGACAACCCAGTCTGTCTGAATTGGTTGCTCACCCTGAAAAATGCCCAGTGTCTACCTACTGACCACCTAAGTTTATTGATTTGAGTTTTCCCGGAGAAATACTCCTGGTGTCTCATTAGCTCAGCCATGCACTAAAAAGTTCTTTAGTATTTCCTGAGGAATTTTAGGTGCAGTGTAGAAGACATTTAGGTGGATATCTATTCTACCATATTATTAAATACACGAAAGAACTCACTGGGTTCTATATTCCTAAAACACAGTAAAGCCCCACACATATTATGTGCATCATTAATATACAGTGAATGCTCCTAAGTGAAGAACAGAGTGACTGTTTCCTTATAAAACATATTTCTGACTAAGGGGGAAGGGTTGTATATATAGGGCATATATACAGAGGACATATTTGACTTTCCAACCTATGTAATATGGGACAGGAGAATAAGTAACTACCTACTTTTAAAAAAATACTAACTGTACTCATGGGATTTGTACTTGTAATTCATATTACTTGTATGGGTCAAGTTTTAAATTTGGTTGAACAGGTCCTGATTGGTGCACACCCAGAAATGTGGTAGAAAATTTTAAATCTTCTTTAGAATAATAAGCTTTCCATACCAGCCTCGAAGAATTCACACAGATAAAAGTCCAAAGAGAGTGACCTCCTAAACGAACAGTTTACCAACTACACCTGGAAAAAATCACCATGAGAAGCCAGCAACAACAACAAAAAAATAGCAGAATTAGATTCACATATTTTCAGATTATTAGATATAATTCATGTGTATCAAGGAATGAATATTGAAAAGTATTTTAAGAAAAAGAGAGATCAGAATTAACCAGACACATTTGAAAAAGAACTTTAAAAAAATGAAATGTAATTAGTGAAATGATTAATGCAGTGAATTGATTACAGGGCAAATTAATCATGGCTGAAGACTGAAAAAGTAAAATGTAGAATTGAGAAAATTACACAGGTTGCAGTCCAGAGAGAGAAGGATAGGAAAGCCTGAAGGTGAGATTAAAGATTAAGATAGAGTGAAAAGGGTCTAATATAATGTTTAGTTGAGATGCTAATGGGAAGAACTACAGAGTAATGTAAAAACCAGTTTTCAAAGGTACTAGGTAAGACTGCTAAGATTTAAACATTGGACTATAGGTTTAAGAATTCCAAGGAAGAATTTTTAAAAATTCTTTCTATATAAGATCTGTTCAGAAAAAGTCCAACCATTGTTGACATAATGAGAATGGTTTGCGTGCCATTGACGTAACCTGGCAGCCAAGGAGAATGGAGTGGAATGTGCATGAGTGAACAATGACCACTTCACTGTACTACTCAGTGGGGGCAGTAGACACCATTGAGTGAGCATATGTACTGTGTGGCTGTTGCATTCAAAATGATTGAGTGAGTAGAACAATGAATCTGCATCAAATTTTGCATTAAGCTTGAACGTTCCTCGGTGAAACTATTTATATGATTCAGAAGGCTGCAGCTATGGGTAACTGGTGATTAGCAGCTTCATCATGACAATGTGCCTGCTCATGCATCATGTCTCATGCAGAGTTTTTTTGGCAAACATCAACTCACCCAGGTGACTAAGCCCCTCTACAGCCCAGATTTGGGTCTGTGTGACTGCTGGCTTTTCCCAAAACTAAAATCATCTTTGAAAGGAAAGAGATTTCAGACTGTTGATGAGATTCAGGAAAATGTGATGGGACAGTTGATGGCGATAGGGAGAACATTGTGAGGTCCCAAGGTGCCTACTTTGAAGGGGACTGAGGCCTCATTGACCTGTGTACAATGTTTTTTGTATACTGTATCTTCTTGAATAAATGTGTCTTGTGTAGTATTTGGCTGGATACTTTCTAGGCAGACCTTGTATAATACAACTTCCTAATGAACCTGTCTAATAGAAAAGACAACGAGAACATCTGAAAAGCACCCAGCAAGAACTTAGTTTGCCAAAATGGCTGATTTCTCACCAGAAACAGTGGGATCCAGGAGACAATGGAGTGGCACCTTTGAAGTGCTGTTACTCTAGAATTCTATACTCAAATTATTTTTCAAGAACAACAGTAAAATAAAGTCATTTTCTAAGACTACCAAAAGACTTTGGCCTACCAAAGGACTCCCAGAAGGTTACATTTATAGAATGTTCTTCAAATAATCAATTATCTCATAAGAAAGTATGAGCTATAAAAAAAAAGAACAAAGAATGTATTTATAAGTCTAAACAAACATTGATTTTTTAAAGTAATAAGAGCAATGGGTAATTTCTTGAGTGAAAAAAATTCAAAATTATAACTATAATCATGGGGAACAAATGTCAAGAGGTGGGGAACCCCAGAGTTAACACATCCTAAAGTCTATATGGTTTGAGAAAAGTTGAAATAGTATTGCCAGCTCTAGATTTTGTGATCTTAGCTACCCATGATCAAATACCTAGGATAGCCACTAAATAATACAATGTATAAAATCCAAACTAATAAAGGGGGAAAATATACAGAAATGAACATGAGTATATTAACAGATAGACTCACTGTACATGGCCTCTCAGGTTAAAGACAAAGACAGTTAGCCTAGCTTGAAGAAAAACAATTGCAATCTATGTATAAGAGATACAACTAAATTGAACACAGAATGTTTGAAAGTAAGAGGAGCAAACAGGTAAAAAAAACTTAAATGTTAACCAGATATTTTTTATCTTAGAGCCATAGAGTATTACTACATATTCATAAATGGTTTGTTTCACTAGGTAGGTCAAATAATACCATTCTAAATAAAATAAAAATCAATAGAACTGCAAAGAACATTAACAAATCCACAATATGATGAAAAGCTTGACATAATGGACTAACGAAAAACAGGTGAAGAATACACACCCTTCAAAGCATATGAAACATTTAGAAAAATCAATCACATACTTAGCCATTGTGTGAGTCTCACATTTGAACAATTGTTTCATAAAATTATATTTTTATCATTATGTAATCAAGATGTTGACTGATACAAAAAAAATAACTAAACACCCATATACATTTGAAAATTTTAAATCATGCTTCTGAATAACCCACAGGCCAGAGAGTAAACTAGAGCAGAATTAAAAACAAAACTCTTTACGTTCCAGTAGCACTCACATTAATTAAAATAGATACAGTAAAGTATAAGAACAATGGAGTCATAAAAGGAATTGACATTTGAGTAAAAATCACATATACCATGAAGAAATAGGGCAATAAGAGCACAATGAAGAATCAGCACTGACGATTGCCAGGGCGAGGGAAAGTAGTAGTTTAGCTGGGGGCTTACAAAAGAAATGTTTTTTTCTTTTACAAACATCATTTTTCTGATGATTAAAGTGACACAACCAAATATATCAGAAGGGCAAGATAATTATGAGTATATCAAAATTAAGGACTATGGATGACAACCTCAAATTGCCATTAATAAGATGGTCATGTCCCAGATAATAAATTAGGAAACGTGTATGTGACAGATGTGATGGAAAGGCAGTAAGAAATTTAGACAAAGGGCATGAAAAGATTATTCACAAAGCAAGAATCAGAAATAGCTAATAAATAATTTTAAAAGATGTACATCAAATATAACCATAGGGGATAAAAAGAGAAGGAACAATGAGACACCATTCTTCTTGTTGAATGAAAAAGATTGACAAACTCCTACATAGGGATTTGGGTGCACAGGAGTTTGTCCAGATATTTTTCCATTTGTCGTATTGTCATTCAATGTAGACTGTGACCTTTTTTTTTTTTTTGCCATGCACAAAAGTTAATGATTTGTAGTAATATTTATTAACCTTGCAGTTTTTATGAGACTTGGTTGTATTACTTTCATCTGCTGTTAACAGTTTGACAATATATTCTGTACTCTTTGATCAAGTAATTCCACTTGTAGGAATTTGTCACAAGGTATAAAATTATATATACACAGGCCAGAGACTGTTCTTTGTAGCCTTGTTCATACTCATGAAAAACTGGGCAAATTTCCAGGAATAGAGAGTTTTATAAAGAGAATTTGGTGTGTATGTATACTTAACAGACATATACATAAAAGTTGAAAGATTATTGTAGTAGAATACTAACCTTTTAAATTATATATAGGTTAATACTTACGTAGAAATATATACATGACATTACTAAGTAGAAAAAGCAGGCTACAAAACCACTTTTGTGCGACTGTGCACCTATCAGATGCAAGCAGTCTCCTGTTCATAGCTGCACAGATGGTGGGCATATCCCACGGGAAGGGCGGTGCGAGGCACCTGTGCTGTAAAATAAAAAGCACTGAAATGGAATTTGGGGGGCCTGAGTTTTAGTTACTTTTTTGACAAATCTCTACAAATTAGGGCCTCCTTCTCTAAAAATGAGGGAAGGGAGGTGGGCATTGGACTTGATTAGCAATGACAGACCATCATGGTCGTCACCTTCATCTTCTGCGTCCATGGCAGACATTGGCCGTCAGTCCTGGTGCCCTTCTCTGGGCTCAGCCGTGCCTTAGAATTCTTCTCAACGCACTGTTTCAGGCCACCATTTCTAAGCTGGTTGTTCTTGACACTTGAAACGTTTTTGCCATCTTTGGATAAGATATTCTTAGAAGGCTTTTCAGCTAAAACAATTTTTTGACCAAGGAACTAAGTTCTTGTGGTGAGAACCAACAGGGAATATCTTTCAGAAAAAAAATGTTTAGTTTTCTGGTAGCCACATTTTCTACAAGCAGCAAAAAGGTGAAATAATTTTTGACAATATATTTTGTAGGATATTTTAACATGTCATTGATAGAAAACAATTACTAATGGGCTATTTCACATTCTTGTTATTTCATATAAAATCTTTGAAATCCAGTGTGTATTTTCAGCAATCCCATTTTACGTGACAAGTTTCCATTGGAAATACTTGATCTGTATTTAAATTTACAGTTCAAAAAGGAGAGGCCTACTGACATCCTTGGACTTTCTAATAATTGAATTGAATACTCATTCTTTACATTTAATTAAAATTAAATTAAATTAAAAATTAAGTGAAGTCCAGCTAGCCACATTTCAAGTACCCAATAGCCATATATGGCTGGTGGTTACCATATTGACAGCAGTACTTTGGGGACTACAAAGAAACATACAATTTAACTTTAGTCTTCAAGTATATTTCCCAGTTGGGAAAGCAGGATGTCAAAAATAAGCATATCAGGAATATAATCCAAAGCAGAATATAATTAAGTGCTAACGATTTTTATGGACAGATTAAGCATTAGTTAGGTAAGAAGTTCCAGAAAAAACCCAGCTTGATGCATTCTTCAGCCCTTTGGGGGCTGAGGGGTGGCAGTGGTGTGCTGAGTTTGTGAGAATGGTGTGCCTTACTTAGAAAGCATGTGTGTTCTCCCTGCAGGCACGGGACCCGCTGTGCTGGGGAAGTGGCAGCCGCAGCGAACAACTCCCACTGCACAGTTGGAATTGCTTTCAATGCCAAGATCGGAGGTATGGGAAACAAACTTCCTTGGGTATAGAAATGAGCCAAGAGCTCTTGTGCTCACTGGCTTTCGGAACCCTTTTGGAACCAAAGTCAGGCATGTTTTTGCATAATAGTGTTCAAATGTTGCTGACAGCAAAACGACCACGTTAACATGTGTTACTGGATCCAGTTAAAGACTTCGGAAGCAGGACCCCTAATGTGTTGTCCAGTATGTTAAAAAAGGTTGTAACACTGAGAATAGTGTTGTTAACATCTGTACAGAACTATAAAAATTGGTGCTTCAATCAGAAAGAATTAATAATATAAACACCAGGCCAGGTCATAATATCTGTATGGAAAGAAGGATTTGAAAATATGTTAAAGAAGAATGTCTTCTTTCCCTTTTCTTTAGGTTTTATAAAAATTTCCTTTTAATTGCAATTAAAATGGTAAATGTTACAATCTCCATTTGAAGTCCCATAATGTAGTAAGACTGTTATCACTGATAATTTCAGATTATATGCACACACATGTGCTAATTCAAATGTGCATAAGCTTACTACAAGGACCCAACCACAGCAATGGAAATCCAGGCATTAATAAAAGCACACTCTTAACTTTCCCATAAGTAGTCACTTTTGTTAGTATAGCCTGGAGCCACAGCCACATGTCAATGGGAACAAAACATTGTAAGAGATGGTATAGATCCTAGTGGCTTTGAAGGTGTCCCCTGGGGATCTCTTAAAAGGGTGTCATGAGATGAATGAAGCTCCTGGAAACAGGATGACATCCTTGTTTCTAATACACTGTTTGTTTTCAAAGGCTAAATACGGTTGGATCTAAAAAATAAAATAGACAGTTCTTTCTAGGATAAATGTAGAGGTCTTGTAACATGAAATATTTGGGGTGTATAATAATGGTGCTAAGAAAAGGTTTTCAGCAACTACTTTGAATGTCAGCCATCTGTAAATTTGACCTCTTTCCTTTTTTCACCCGGAATTCTTAGAGTGTGGCAGCTTGTTAAGCAGCAATTAGCTGTACTCTGAGAACCTGAGCTGGTGTCAAGGGCAAGTTCATGGAGGATCTAGGAAGGGAGACAAAGACTTCCCCTGAGAACCATGAGGGCGCTGGAGGCCCTGCTATTCCCAAGAGACTCACATGACTCCAGTGGCTGCCCGGTCAATCCTCCTTGCTCTCCAAGGCACACACAGTCTCCCACATACAGACACACATCCACGTCCCTATCATTTCTCTCCAATGCTAAGCCAGCTCTCACTGACCTTGAGGGAATGAAGAGATGAACTTGTGAACCTCACAGATAAGCTGCTGGCTGACCTGGCTGAACAAGGGCCTCAGTACAGAAATGCGTGCGTGGCAATGACTCAGAAATGTTCCATCATCCTGAAAAAAACATTCTGAATTATGTAATTAACCCCACGTACCCAAGGAATGAAGGCTTGCAGTTAAATGAAGAAATAGCCACCATTCATCTTTAAACTTGAGAAAACAAAATGCTTATTTGTCAGGCTTTGATTAAAAAAGTTAATACTACCCTGTAGGTAGGATTTTATCCAACATTTTGTTTATATGTGTGTGGACCTCACATAAATTATATGACGTAGAAACTGGACTCAGGTATTTTGTAGACACTCCTGCATGTTGGCATTTAGAGATATTGGTTAATCCAGTGTTATTTTCAGACCTTCCCTTACTGGTAAAATAGTGTTGCTGCATGCATTTGCATAGAAAATAAGAATATGACGTAGTTCATCTTTCTTTGATAAAAACCATGCAGATGAATCTTGAATATTCATGTCAAGTGGAAACCATTGGCTTCTTAGGACCCAGTACATGCGGAGCACCGTGCTGGGTATTCTGTTCCCACAGAAACTGCTGACAAAGTCTCTAAGTGCAGTTCCCATTTCCTGACTTTTAAAGGAACTGTTCATAACCTGTTCTCCACGTCACCTGTTCACATATATCTCCTTTAGAACTCCAAAAGCCTGAAGGAGAAGGCAGTCAAGGTACAACCACCAAATACAATGTCTTTAGGGATGCTTTGGGGAAATTTAATATTGACTGGGTATTTATTTCTATTATTTTTGGGTAAAAACTGTTAGAGGAATATAGTATCGTATCTGTCATGTACCTTAAAATGGCTGAGCCCAATATTTATATTTTTAGATGAAGGAAATGTGGCAAAATGTTCACACTTGTTGAGTACTGGCTAGGTCAGTGTTTATTGTCATTCTTTCTATTTTTCTGTGTTTGTAAGTTTTATAGTTAAAAGTTAAACACTTTTTAAAGCACAAAGAAGATAGTTTCTTAAAGAATTTTTTTATTTTCTACCAGAAGTCCTACCTAAAGACATATAGTATCTAATGCTGCCTGATTGGGGTTTTGTTACTTTAAATCCCCATTTAGTGGTAATCAATAAAAACGTGAAATCCTATTCGATAACAGTGTTTTCCTAACAAGTAAAATTGGCCTGTAAAGACATGTATTTTTAAAATAATACAATATTGCAGTGATGGTATTTAGCTTAAGCCGAAGCTGTTCTGTTTACTTAACAATTAGTTGTTGTGCATCTCCAAAATAGAAGGAAAAAAAGGAAAGCCTGGCATTTGACATATAATTTATTTTTTAATATCTGTGTCTGGTTTTGCAAATTAAGGTTAGTAATAAACTCCTGTGTGTCTGGCGGGAATATACTTAAATGAAGATTAATAACTGAACATTGCTAAAACCCTTTGAGAATTAGTTGATGTGTTATATGCATAGAGAGCATTCTCATTTATTATTTGATGTATAAATACCTTGACAAAGAAGTAATATATTAAATGCACATCAGTCTTACAGATTAGGAAATAATATCAAATATGGAGGAAATCAGACCAACCTAACTTGGCAGCTTTCCAACCTCTGTGAACATGCTAAGGTCAGAATGTTTTATACCAATTATGAACACGAGTGATCTAATGAAGAGAAATTCAGGGAAGATGGATTGCTTGAGGCGCTCTTTGTTGACTACTCAATTAAGACAGGGACAAAGAGAAGGGAGAGATTGTGGAAAACTAGGAAAAGAGAACAGTGGGTAAAAAAAAGATTTTTCAAGAGGTTTTGCACTTTTATATGCACTATATCTTCCTTTCTTCCCAAGAAAGCTCCAGAAAAGTTTGAATTATCTTTTTTCTGGGGAAGATATGCTCACTTAAGTCTTGATTAAAAGTTTATTTCTTTTTCCCCAAATGCTGTAGCTATAGTTGGTCTTGGGTTGTTTGAGTGTCAAATAGCAAAGCCTCTGATCGAGCTTCTCCCCGTCTGTCTTGAAGGAGTTCGAATGCTGGACGGAGACGTCACAGACATGGTGGAGGCGAAATCAGTGAGCTTCAATCCCCAGCACGTGCACATCTACAGTGCCAGCTGGGGCCCCGACGATGACGGCAAGACCGTGGATGGCCCAGCTCCACTCACCCGGCAAGCCTTTGAAAACGGCGTTAGAATGGTAGGTGTCCAGTGCAGCTTGGCTCATACTGTGCCAACTGGTGGTGATTCTTATATGAAACCATCTGGGAACTGGGGGCTCCTGTCTTCCAGCCTAGAGGAGTAGATGGAACTCAGAGGTACATCCAGGAGACAGGTTAATGGAAAGAGATGGGGAAGCTTTCAGATTGGAAGTTGAATCAGTTCTGCAAATGAGTTAAATGGTAGAGAGTTTCCCTTGATAAGAACAGAGGTATATTTGGATGCTTAGTTTTTTTCAAAGGAAATATATTCATTTATATGTTAATGTTGCATTTGGAGAAATAAATTCCCAGGACTGTGAGACTCAGAAAAAGTGGAGATACTGAAACTCTCAGGGTACTGTGGGTAGATCATTCCGCAATGCCCTTGGGGGCATCTCTCTTTCATTGGCCCTTCCCTAGTTCCACCTCTGTCCCACGTACAATAAGATTTCTATGCTGAACCCCCAGTGCCCTCACCAGGCAGCTCAACCCTGGAGGTCACTTGATTTCCCTGATATCATTAAGAAATTCCTGACTACTCCTCCCCAAACAGTGGAGGACATAATCTAATGTAATAAAACATCTGTTTCGAATTACAGATGTTAAAAAACCCTGCCTTCTTTCAGTTTAGTAAAAAATAATGATGCTGCATGCTTGTACTCATGGAAGGAAGAGAGCTCTACCAGAAGCACCTCCTTTCTCCTTCTTACTCATGCACAGAACTTTGGGGGACTTAAAGCATCCATTTTAATCATGATCTGGACCTAACCTCCTTTCCCTTCATCATCTCTTTATATTTTTTTATAGGCAATGCTCTTACTACCCATCAGCACACACTGCTTTCCCTGTGCATCCTGCCCCACTCCCCTATCCTACTATACAGCCAAATCCTATTTTACCATCAAGTCTTAGCTAAAGTGTCACCTCTTCTCAGAAGCCTTCTCACTGCCCAAACTAGGATTGAGTATAAGCAGTCCCTACTCTGTACCCCCCAAGCTTTATATTCCTACTGTTGTTACATATGGTCTTTACCGTATTGTGCTTTGTATCAGAGTCAGTTTTGCGTGCATCTCCCTCACTAAACTGTAAGTTCCTAGAGAGCAGAGTTTGTGCTCCACCCTCCTTTATAGGCTTTGCAAAACACATAGAGTGCATTGAACTTCGGTGACTACTCAGTAAATTGCTTGTTGAATTTAATTTATTGACCACAAATTGGGCTAATCATAGGGTTGTTATATATTCAGCCCAAATTTTGGCATGGAATGCATGCAGTTGATAAATGTAATGTTGCAGCTGGAATACAGATAGTAATAATACACCTTTGTGGGGTTGGTGTTAGGATTTTAATCAGCAGACTGAGCTAAGTCGTCTCCTGGTGTCTCTGGAATGCACTGGAGGGAAAAGCTTATGCACTTGTCATGAATGTACTTCCTAACTAAAAGACAGTCTGGATTTGGGGAAGATATACTTTCTAGCTCTGACAATTTTCAGCTACATTAGAGCTCTTTTGAGCAACAGGATAATGTTTTAAATCATTGCCTAGTATTTTCCTTTCAAGGTGTCTGAACACCAAATGAATGTACTCCAAGTAATCTGGTGATTTCATTACCAAAGCTCTGGACTGCGGATTACTATTCTCCCTCTCAGTGCCATCAGTAAGTGGTCATTCAAGCTAAATAAATCAAGCTTAGGTTATATTTGATTTTCAAATTGTATGTGTATGGCCCTCGATATAATAAAGAGCAATCTGGAATTTCTCATGAATAATATATACTTATATTACTAACGCACATAATCTCGTGAATGTACGCCTAGAGAGAAAATGCCCATATTCAATGGCTGCCATTGAAACAGATGATATGGGCCAGTGATTTTCAAATTTTTTCTAGCTAAGGAACCTTTTATTCAATGGAAATCTTAACTGGAAGTTCAAAACACATAAAAATAGGGTACTTTGGCTGAAGGAAAAAAGAGTTAAGATTAGAAACAAGATCATCTGAGAAAGCTACTCAAAGTTATATAGGAAGATTATATTTAGGAATAACTAATTTTGAGAAAATTTACTCCAAACTCACTATTTTTTAACTTTTTTATTTATTGATTTTAGAGAGGTGAGGAGGGAGAAAAGAGAGAGAGAGAAACATCAATTTGTTGTTCCACCTATTTTTGCATTTATTGGTTGTTTCTTGTGTGTTCCCTGACTGGGGATCAAACCCACAACCTTGGCATATCAGGACAACGCTCCAACCAACTGTACTGTCTGGCCAGTGCCCAAACTCATGATTAATTATGAAAACAACCCATGCTTATTATAATCAATCATATTCTAAAGAATAACCTAAAAATAGATTACCCACCCAATTAGATAACCAGTGGACATCTTTTCACAGTCCTAGCCCATTCATATTCCAAGGGGGATCTTTAGCCTCCGCACATTGTTGTTTTCACCCAACAGTGAATCATGGGCAGTCCCTTCAGGACAATTCATAAGGACATAACTCATTTATTGTAATGTTTCAAAATTTTTGGAGTATGGGATCCCATAATTCATTCAACATTCCACTGAGAACCTTTCAAGGTTTTAATCTAGGGGGAGAAAAGGAGTTTTAGTTTTAGAATAAACCACTTACTTTTAGAATTAAGACAGTAATGAACAGCAACAAAAACTCTTAAAGACAAATTGTTCTCTGGCTCCTAGCATCGCACATCCAACTGCGGAAGAGCAGTAGTGACCCATTTAAATGTGATAAGATCAACAGGATTGGGTTTTTACATGTTTAATACACGCAGGCTTCATTCAGACTTAAGCTCGGGTTGACTCCACCGTCTTTTATTTACTGCTCTCTGATCTGATATAGATCCAATTACCTCTCCGCTTCCATTTCCTCCTCTGAAGCAGGGCAATAGTAACACGTACTGACAGGAATACTCTGAGTGTTAAATGAGATGATGATGCACAGTACCTGGAACATAAGAGATGCTCAAGAAAAAACTTTTATTTATAAATAAATTTTCCACCATAGAAGAGATCATCCTCTTCCAAAAAATCTATATTTCTCATCAGTCCCCCATTCTTCACTTCCTACCATTTCCACACTGTAGAGTTCTAGAATGTCCCATTGAGTTGCTTGTAGTGGTAGATTAAAAATCATATGGTAGAAGTCTGCATAAACTTACTGAGCTCTGTAATGTCATTTGCTTTTTTCTCCTTATATCTACACTCGCCTTCAATTTCACTTGTCCTTAAAAGCGTATCTTCAATTTCATTGAGATAACCTCCTGATATACAAATTCATTTCAGTTTTCCATGTTTGTAGTCTTCAATTTTATTTATAGTTCTCAAGAGATATTTCTCTAAATATCTATAAACATGTAATTTAGTATTTTTAAAGCGGTATATTGAAGAGTCTTTTCCAGGAAAAAGAAACCTTTTATTCCTGTTACCAGGCATCAAATGAGGCAGTATGTTTTTGGAGATTATTCAAATTTGTGTTCTTTATATAATATGCATTGTTAAATGTATAAAAAATAATTGGATAAATAAGTTATACAGTTAGATTACAGAGTGCAATAGAGAAGTAAATTATTGGTTGAGTGGTGTAAGTAATGAAGGAATAAATGACTAATAAAATAATTCTTTTAGGTACCTGAGGGAATATCTATGTGGCAGTTCAAAGTTCTACACTCTTGGGGTTTTAACTACATCATCTGCAAAAATAATAACAATTGGAATTTATTTTTATTAAATTTATTGAGCTCTTACTTTCTCTACACTATAGATAAAAGATTAAAGAAGGCATCTCAGTTTTATATGCAATACATAGAAGCCCGATATTCCAGCAACATGACCAAAAACACAGAAACAGGATCACCTGAGCGAAGGATGAGTGTTAGGAAAGGAATAAAACCAATGACAGAGAGGACAGAACGGCTTTGGTTAGGAGGGTGGGGAGTCTTTGAGGTGGTGATTCACGAATAGAGACATCAATGATAAGAGGTCAATCACGTGAGGAGATGTGGAAAGAATGTTCTGTGCAGAAGGAACAGCAAGAACAAAGCACCGTGAGTGGAGCATGGT
Source organism: Desmodus rotundus (assembly GCF_022682495.2). Classification (NCBI taxonomy): domain Eukaryota; kingdom Metazoa; phylum Chordata; class Mammalia; order Chiroptera; family Phyllostomidae; genus Desmodus; species Desmodus rotundus. The sequence goes on along the minus strand of NC_071387.1, from coordinate 43,200,132 downwards.
TCGGGTGAACTCACAGAACAGAATGCTAATTTGGGCTTTGGGGGCAACATGGTCAGAGAGCAGGTGGTAGGAGATGGGTTGGAGAGGTAGGCAGGGGCCAGCTCAGCAGGGCTCACTAAACCATGCAGGGTGTTTGCATTTTATTCTGTTACAGAAAACCGTTGGAGGTTTTCAGCAGAGTCATGGCCTGATGGGATACTCAATTTTAAAAGATCACTGCTGTGTACAGAATGCACTGTATGTGGGTGGGGGATGAGGAGGCAAGAGTGGAAGGTTCAAATGGTCCGGCAAAGAATTGATAATGAGTTGACTAGGGTGGCAGCAATATCAAGGCAACTAGAGAGATGGGTGATGGGAGAGACCCATAAGTATCGAGAGATTTTCACAAGGGAAATAAATAAATTTTGCCCAGGGAGTCCAAGTATTGATTGCATCCGTTCTTTCTGCTTGCTAATCAAAAAACGTAGCGAATACTGGATTTCAAAATGCTTTCTATTTGCTTACTATAAGATAAGCATTTGGCTCAGTAGAATGTAACACTGTTTTCAAAGACTTTAACAAAATCAGAATTGATTCAATTCTAGATTTAGAATTAATGTACCGAAATTGCGTAAAAGAAACGACATCGAACAAACCATGTCACAAGTGACAACTTGCTCTTTCTTCCAAAGGCTGCATTTCATGTGATGCTGAGGAGCTATAAAGTTACACACAAGAGTTAGAGGTATATAGTTTGGTCTGCATACACTTAATAATGACTATGATGAAGATACAGCAACACCATTTGACATTTACCAGTCTGTTATACTGTAGTAATTCTGTGAATCCCTAAAATAGATAACTTTTAATCTTCACAATGACCTCATAAAATAGATACTGTTCTCCCCAATTTTACAGAAAATACTCAGCATAGCTAAAGAAGTCAGAATGTGGGCCTCTAAGAAGTCTAACATTTTTTTTTTACCTGTTGTCATTTCTACTTTATTTGTCACCTCTGACCTCCTTCCTTCATCTGTGACCATATACCCCAGCTTTCCTCCTGTTCCTGTGGTGAATTCATTGCTCATGTTCTGCCTTTGTCCACCTGCTGCATTTCTTCACCGACGCCAGCCTTTCTCACGTCATCGAAGATACTGCCCAATTCACTCTCTTTTCCTTCATCGTCAGAATTTCCCTCTCATCTGTGCTGTTGCTGTTCACACACATTCATATTGTTAAACTCCTAAGAGAGCGAGGAGAATCCCTCTTTTGTCTCCTTCTAGCCTTCCAATTATGGCTTCATTTCTCTTTTTCCCATTAGAACAAAATTCCTTGAAAACATTGTTCCTACTTGCCCTCTACAAGATCTCCTTTTCCATTCTCTCTTGATGCCACTACCTCAGGGCCCTGACCTGTTACTGCCGGGAAGCTGTTCTTGCCAAGGTCACAGCGACCTCCTTCTGGAAAACCCAGTGCTCTTGTCTGACCTCTCAGATATAGTTAGTACTAACAAGGACGCCAGCCCGCTTCTTCCCATCTACACTATAACACATGTGTTCCCAACCCTTCAGAACCCTTTCTTGGCAACTATTATCCCTCCTTTTGTTTACTAGATTTACTTACCTTGCTGATTAATTTTCTCCTCCAGAAAATTAATTGCGATGGTGGTGTTCTCTGTGTATTCCAGGCACCTAGAACGGTGTCCAGAGAGTTAGCGAGCAGATGTGCGAGTGACTGTGCCGCCGACTCCCATGCCAGTTCTCTGCATATACTGAATGAGTTTACTTAAGGGTTACACTTGCATTGCTTCTGATTAATAATCTGGGAGAGTTATTAACATAAATGGTATGTAGTCTGATGGCTAATGTACCCAGACTCTAGACTCAGGCTCCCAGTGGGTTCTAATACTTTCTTACCTTGTTCAAGTTCATTAGCCTCTCCAAGGATCAGTGTGTTCCTCTATAAAATGGAGCTAAATGCTGGTAATTACTTTTTAGGACTGTTGTGAGGATTATACATTTAATGCCTGTAAAATACGAGGCAAAGTTCCTGAACCACAGTAAAGTCTCTATTCTGTTATAAACCTTAGTCATTATCACCACTGCAAAGGCAAGGGTAGTAATAATGAAAAATCGATTAATCATGCAAAATACTGTAAAAAGTCTTGATTGTTCGAAATTGCTGCATCAAATCAAGTCCATATTACTGAGTGGTCCTTTGGGAAGGTAAGCATATGATCTTGTGAGTATTATTAAGGAATGGATGAAATAAATGGAACAAAATCTAAAGGGGTATTTTCTAAAGTTAAATCCATAACACACTAATCAATAAAATGCTAAAAAAAAGAGGGGGGTGCATTTTGCTGTCAAGTTGCTTGAAAAACTCCGCTCATTATATGCTCCCTTTGGGAATTTAAAAATATATTGAAGACTCTGAGAACTCCTGCAGTAAAGTTCCCCTTTATTTAATCAATGTTCTAAACTTTTGAGCACACAGCAGCTTTTATTTTCATGATTTTTTTTTGGAATTGCTGTTAATTTCATTTTAAATTCTTCAGCGCTACTTAGTGAAAATTTAGTTAAACTCACTAGACTTTTAGAGTCAGAATGTTAGAACCCGAAATAATTGTAGTGGTTGAGTTGTTTTTACCAACCTTTCGTTGTTTATTTTCTTGCGGATGTTACTACCATTCACCCATTCTCCCCTCCTAAAACTTGCGGTGTCTTCTTTCCTCACCCCAGTCATCCAGTAAGTCTTTCTTTGCTCTGCTACTTCCTAAAAGTCTAGGGAATCTGCCCTCGTCCTCACAGAACCAAGGCCTCTCACACAGACTTGGCTAATAGTGTACTTCCAAATCTCCCCTCTTCCCAGCTTGAGCTTCAACTTTCAAATTAGCATTAACATTGCAGCCAAGGAAGCATTTCTTATATGTAAATCTTGTCATTTGTCTTCTCTTTAAAGCTCATCTCCTATCTGGGGATCTGGGTGACCAACAAAGAACATTGTAAGCTTCTTAGGAAGGAACATAGATTTCTTACAATTTTACCAGGGGTCTCAGAATCACAATCTTACATGTTAGGAAAGGACAGTTCAAAAGTTGCACTCATTTGAACTGAAACGATTCCTCTTAACCACGGCCATCCTTCACCCTGACTCCTTGGTATGACTGGCAAAAACTTCCCTCAGGGGAACTCTTGGCTTCATCTACCCAGGCAGTTCTAAATAGGAGAGCAATTTTATAAAATGAGTGAGTCAACTGACAGTGTTGCAGATAGAGGTGACCCAAGATTTGGTGTCAGAATAAGAAGCTATTTGCCTACAGTTTTCTTTGACAGATTTTATTCATTCACGGGTTTTTTTTTTTTTTTTTTGAGATTTTATTTATTTATCTTTAGAGAAAGGGGAAAGGAGGGAGAAAAAGAGAGAGAAACAATGAGTGGTTGCCTCTCATGCACCCCCTACTGGGGACCTGCCCTGCAACCCAGATATGTGTCCTGACTGGGAATCGAACTGGTGACCCTTTGGTTCACAGGCTGGCACTTGATCCACTGAACCACGCCAGCCAGGACCACCTCTTTTTTGTACTTATTTTTTTAAAATATATTTTATTGATTATGCTATTACAGTTGTCCCATTTTCCCCCTTCCCTCCTCTCCGCCCTGCACACCCCCTCCCACCCACATTTCCCCCCTTTAGTTCATGTCCATAGGTCATAAATATAAGTTCTTTGGCTTCTACATGTCCTATATGATTCTTACCCTCCCCCTGTCTATTTCTACCTACTATTTATGCTACTTATTCTCTGTACCTTTCCCCCCTCTCTCCCCTTCCCACTCCCCTGCCGATAACCCTCCATGTGATCTCCCTTTCTGTGGTTCTGTTCCTGTTCTAGTTGTTGGCTTAGTTTACTTTTGTTTTTGTTTTAGGTGGGGTTGTTAATAACTGTGAGTTTGCTGACATTTTACTATTCATATTTTTGATCTTCTTTTTCTTCGGTAAATCCCTTTAACATTTCATATAATAAGGGCTTGGTGATGATGAACTCCTTTAACTTGACCTTATCTGAGAAGCACTTTATCTGCTCTTCCTTTTTAAGTGATAGCTTTGCTGGATAGAGCAATCCTGGTTGTAGGTCCTTGCCTTTCATGACTTCAAATAATTCTTTCCAGCCCCTTCTTGCCTGTAAGGTCTCTTTTGAGAAATCAGCTGACAGTCTTATGGGAACTCCTTTGTAGGTAACTGTCTCCTTTTCTCTTGTTACTTCTAAGATTCTCTCCTTCTGTGTAATCTTGAGTAACTTAATTATGATGTGCCTTGGTGTGTTCCTCCTTGGGTCCAGCTTCTTTGGGACTCTCTGAGCTTCCTGAACTTCCTGGAAGTCTATTTCCTTTGCCAGATTGGGGAAGTTCTCCTTCATTATTTGTTCAAATAAGTTTTCAATTTGTTGCTTTTCCTCTTCTCCTTCTGGCACCCCTATAATTCGGACGTTGGAACATTTAAAGATGTCCTGGAGGTTCCTAAGCCTCTCCTCCTTTTTTTGGATTCTTGTTTCTTCATTCTTTTCTGGTTGGATGTTTCTTTCTTCCTTCTGGTCCACATCGTTGATTTGAGTCACAGTTTCCTTCCCATCACTATTGGTTCCCTGTACATTTTCCTTTGTTTCTCTTAGCATAGCCTTCATTTTTTTTCATCTAATTTGTGACCAAACTCAACTAATTCTGTGAGCTTCCTGATTACCAGTGTTTTGAACTGTGCATCTGATAGGTTGGCTATCTCTTCGTCACTTAGTTGTATTTTTTCTGGGGCTTTGATCTGTTCTTTCATTTGGGCCATTTTTTTTTGTCTCGATGCACATGTTATGTGGTAAGGGGTGGAGACTTAGGTGTTCACCAGGGTGGGGCAACCCACATCACTGCGTTGTGATGCTGTACATGGGGAAGGGGTCTGAGAAGGAACAATGGCACTTGCTCTGCTCTCTGCTGGCTTTCAGTCACTTCCTCCGCTACCCACAAGCAAATTGGGCCCTTCTGGTTGCTGATTCCCGAGTGGGTGGGTTTGTGTACGTTGTAGGACCCCGTGCGTCTCTCCAGTGAACTCTCCTGTGAGGCTCGGAGTTTCTCCTGCAGCCACCTCAACCCCCACAGGAGTTTTCGAACAGTGGTTTGAGGCTTTATTTCCCCAAGCTGGAGCCTTGGGGTGCGCGGTCTGTCTCATTTCCCAGTTGTTCATCCCGGTTTATCTGCACGCGAATGTGGGACCCCCTGCTCCACCAGCCATCACCTTGCCGGGTCCGCCAGCTGCTGCCCATCTCCACCCCTCCTACCGGTCTGGATGAATGTGTCTTCTTTAACTTCTTGGTTGTTGGACTTTCATACAGTTTGATTTTCTGTCAGTTCTGGTTGTTTTTTGTTTTTTTAAATTGTTGTCCTTTTGGTTGTGGGAGGAGGCACAGTGTGTCTACCTATGCCTCCATCTTGGCCGGAAGTCTCATCCACGTATTCTTGATTGCATTCAGGGCACATTCCCTGGGTGGTTATAACATTCCAGGCACTTTGCTAGGTGACAGTGAAAGATGAATAACACAGCACTTGTCTTTGGGAAGCTCACCATAAAATAATGAATAAATGTCCTAAGTAAAGTGCAAGGAAACTCCCAAAGTTCCTTCTGTGAATAGAGTCTGATAAGCAATAAGGAGGACAGACTAAACACCACACAATAACAAAACTTATTGTGTGCAGTCTAGTTGCCTTGCAGTCTTCTTTTTTGTCCCATTTGGGTTATTAAACTTTAGTAATACTTGGTGCACTTGATATTCATCAGCATGCATCTAATGCTTTGATGACTTTTTACAGTTTCCTGACAAATATGTTTAATTATATCCTATAGAAAATGAGCAACAAACTTGGAATAAAATCTTTTCCTTTTTCCCATAATCAAAAAATCCTATGTTAAGGTTCCCAGTACTTCTCTTATTATTGTACTTAAGGTATTTCTTAAGTACCCACCACATAATGTACACTGGTTTGGCATTTATCTTAATCTTTTATCTGGAGAAATAATGTAACTCATAGATATTGTAGGATCACAGCTTATAGAGTTTCCTTTGTCATTTTATCTACAAGTAAAGTTTCAATTCCAGGTTATTTTTCTTCGAGCTTTTTAGACTTTGGGTTAAAGCATTCAATACAGAACCAATGTCAAGGGTAGGGAATAAAAGTAAGTAAAGTCACAATCACTGGCCCCTAATCTCTTTGTTGGAACTGTGTCCTTTCATCCCCCCATTTTCACTCTGCTCTTCTATTCAGGGGGCAGATGGAAGCAGTACATTTGATGAACATCTGCTGGCACAGCCCTAGCTTTTGAGTCTCTTATGAGGGCTGAGTAGTATATGCCCTTCCCATCATCAGTTTCCTTTTGATTCACCAGATTTTACAACTCATTGGGTATTTAGAATATTTGCTGAAAGCACAAGGTTGCTTTACAATCACAGACTGTCTCTGATACACACATGTGTGCGCACGAGCGTGCTAACACACACAGACACATACACATTTCTCCACCCTTAAATTAAGGGCATGTGTTCACCAGGAGGGGGAGAAGGGGTATAATCAGCTTATATAATAAAGCAGTAATAATAATCATAATAAAATTAAGCAATTTCATTCGGGAGGGATATGTTTTTATCTGATATATACCCAGCTGTAGCAGGACTGGTACCAGTTTACATTTTAATAAATGACAGATTGCTGCTAAATTGGTTGGCACATGTTGTAAAACTTTGGAATGATATGTGGGTAGGCGAAGATAAACGAGGGAGTTTATTTCTTATTGGTTCCATTTAATGAAAATTGATTTTAACTGGAGTTTGTTTTAAAAATCCTCCCTTAGGATCTAACTGTATGCTGGTGGGACTCTGTTTCTTAAGAGTTCCAGCAAAGCTATGAAGTAACTTGCCAAGTGGACCCCATGTAAGATTGTCTATTTTGGAAACAAAGAAATGTATGCCTTTCATAAATACATACGCAGTTTCACATTCTGTAATCTTCACAAAGTTGTCTGACATCCAAGTGTCAGATTTAGATAACTCTGTGATTGTGATGCATTTTTATGGGAAGGAGCACAGATCTCCTCTAGCTTGTGTACGTGCAAATGTTAAAGATTTCTTGTCACCTTGTTTTCAGTTTCCATTTTGAAACTCATTCTTAACTTGTAATAGTGTATACTAACTTTTGCAAATTCCATTCTAAATCGCTGTGTTCTCCTCGTGGATTAACTAGGTCCCAGTAGCAACTCTCTTTTCTTTTAGTTTGTTCTCTTCTAGTGACAACTGGGCCACCCGGGGAGTAAGTGACATCCTTACCACAGGAGGTGTTCTAGTAGGGGCTGGATGCCCCTGTTATAGGGACCATACAGAACCCTACAGGAGCTGGATTAGGCCAAGTTAAGGTCCATTCCAGTCCTGAGTTTCTGTGATTCTAAACACAGATTTGAGAACGCTCATGGGGCGGACAGGCTGATCGATTTTGGGCAGTGAAACATGGCAGTAGCTGGAAAAGGAAGGCCACTCTGTAATATACAGAGGTAAATTGAACTGAATGGACAATATCAAATGATTTTAAAGTATATATGGCTTCTACAGAAAATTTTTTTCCCCACTTAACTTGAGCCTAGAGTCTTCATCTTTAAGATGAAAACAATGAAAGTTAATATTCAGGATTGTAAACATTATTCTGATTTTTAATTCTGATTGCCACTTAAGTTGGGTAGCAGAATAATTCTGACTGGACCTAACCCAATTTATAGATTTGGAAACTAACTCTTGTCAAAGTAGGCAACCTGGCCATTAGGAAGCATGGCTGTGGTTCCGACCTGGGTGTGTCTTCTTCCAAGCCTGCGCTCTTCACTGCCGTGTGACAAGCACCTCAGATGGGCCTGTCTGTGCTCACTCAGCTTGCCGTCAGTGGTTGTGTGAAAGTGAGCGCTCCCTTCTCTGAACTTTTAGAGGGCTTACCGCCTAGGCAACTGATTTGGCGTATTCGAAGCTTCACTACTATAGCGTCTCTTTCTCTTCTTCCCTGGATGCAGCCTGTGATGATGTAGAAAGTACTGGCCTTAAAGTCACAGAGACCTGGGTTGAAATCTCAGGTTTCTCTCTACGGTTTTGACCTGGGACAAAGTTGTCAGAGCTTCCGTTTCCCTGAGAAAAGGCTACGATGATACTTTATGAAGCTGTCGTGAAGACTGACTGAGATGTCACGTGTCAAGTGCTCAGCCCAACTCCTGGTCTCCTCAGAGCAGGGAGAAGGCGCATCATTAAGGACCACAGAATCTTGTAAATAATATAAGATGCATATTAATTGTACTTTTTTTCAAAAATATAATTTGGTTTACATCAGGATTGTGTTTATGGAAAGAAGATGTGGAGGGCAGTTGGTTGAATACTGTGAGCGACTGCACAGAGGGTCAGGTCATGGCTTCACAGAGCGGGGGCCAGTGACAGTCAAGCCCCATGGTGGGCTTTGGAGAGGGGCAGCTTGCTCCTTGCCCTTCTAGAGTTGAGCTGGCCATTGGAACCAGTCCCTATGAGGCATCGTGTCACCTGGAACTAAGTTCAAAAAGAGTATAAACTTTTCATTATTGCTGGACTTTCCCTCCGTCCTCCTCTCTAAGTGCCTTTCCAAATATTTATAAGAAATTCTTTTCATACCCTTTTTGATAATGTTTTTATTCTCTATGAAAGGAATTTTTCAAATTCTCTTCAGTATAAATTTCCAAGCGATGGTATCTTTCTGAGTGGTTTCAAATTAAGTAATTAATGTTGATATTGGACATGTCCTCCTCGATTTCATAAACCTGGCTCCGGAAAATCTGAGATGACTTTGCCATTCCTCTGGGATGGTCCAAGATGTAGAAACTTTTGGCAGGTATGTCTTTTTTCCTCTCCAAAATGGGATGCCGAGGGTGGTGGCGCTACCCAGAACAGCTGTGTTGGTACTGTTAATTATCGATGTGCTTATTCCAGAGAGTACATGAGACTCTCGTGTACGTTTTTAGCTGCTTGAAATGAGGAATTGAGACACCTAATCTGCATGTCCCTCCCCCTGCCCATGTTAGCAGTCCCCACACCACTAGAAAACAGCTGGGACAGGGCCCAAAGCTGGGATGGCAGTGGGAGTGGCTGGAAGTAAATCACCAGAGTCTTACTGAGGCTTCAGTGAGTCAGATGAGCAAGACAAGGTCTGAGAAAAAATGGGGACTTGAACAATATGAAGTGCCATAGGTAGGAAATACAAAGCAGACAAGTGTTTTGGGATTGTTGACTTAGCAAGCGAGGGCAGGAGGAGGTTTGGGGAGATTTTTCCTCTAACCCACTGTTGTTAAGTGAGCAGTGTTCCCCTAATCCATGTTGCAAAGCATCTTTAGGAACCCCCAGTGTCGGTGCTGGTCAGGGGGGATCTGCGTTGGCTGAGGTGAGACTGGATCCATCTGGTCTCAGCCCTGCCACTAGCTGGTTCTGGCAGCTTCCTTTCCTTAGTTTCCTTATTAGAAATTTAAAATTCCACTGCATGAACCTCTTGTGTGTCCAGTTTTAAATAACGTCCGTAGCACTTTACTCAGCTCCAAATATTTATTATGTGAAGTTCCTAAATGTGCAGACTATCTAAAGGTTAATAGAAATAAAATGCTTTGCTTGAAAGTATATTTGCTTCCATTAGTAAACACACCTGGTTTTTATTTCCCACTAGATATTCTACTACCCTTTCTCCATGAAAGGGTGATTTTCTTCCTTCAGCTGTATGTTACAAATAGAGAAAAAGAAATCACCACTGTTGTAATGCTGCTGTCAGGAGCCGGGCGTCACACCTTTGTGCCCTGTGGTGATGAAGTGTAAGAAGCTGTGGTACGTGTGTGGGCTCAGCACTGCCCCAGCTCAAGCTCTGATCACAGGAGTGATTCTCCCGAGCCTCTGCCCAGTGGATGTGCTCCTGAATTGATGTCCTGGCAGATGTGGTGGATAAGCGACTCCGTTTGTTTGTTTGTTTTTGTTGCTAGCCACAAAATAAACATAAAAGTAGCCGTTTACCAGGAACCTGGGTCTGGGGAAGTTTTGCATCTGCAGCCTTGATTAATTATTCTTTTCACTAGTCTTCGGTCCCACTACTCGACAGGTCCGTTTAGAAATCCAAGATAAAGTCACCTGTAGGTTCCTTGAATTCAGTGCATCGTGCTGCTTGTTCATGTCCTAGAACATGAATGACATGGTGAAAAGACCCTAAATGAAGGTTATAAGTGACATGTAACACTTGGTCCTTTTACCAGAAATGCTTGCATTGTTTGTCCCCAACAGCTGTAATTACTATCAGGCTCTCTGTTCCGTTAACACGGAAGTCACTGCATTTGGTATGCTCAGGAAGCACATAAAATGGATTTTCCTTTGTGCGTGATGAAATTAATATGATCGCTGATAATGGCAACTAATCTTTTCAGTGTATTATTAAAAAGTCAACAGAACATAACAAATTGCTTAATCTACATGGCTTAGAGATGCTTGTGGATACGGCAAATCAGATTACAGGAAACCTGACATGGGGCAGAAAAGATGGGTGAACTTGAGGGTGGGGGGGAGTGAAGTCACATGAGAAAAGCCAAAAGTGGGGAGAAATAATGGGCTGGCCAAAAAGTTCATTTAGTTTTTTTTTTTTTTCCCTCTGATGGCTCTAGAAGTGCTTAGTTGTCTTTAACTTCATTCGAAACAATTTTGTTAGATTGTATTGTGACAGCCGTCTCATCAGCCTGCATTTTAAAAAACTTATCAAAATTGGTGAATTTTTGTGTAGCCATTTTAATATTGAAGGTGGAAGAAAATATGCAACATTTTCAGCATACTATACTTTCTTATTTCAAGAAAGGTAACAATGCAACTGAAACACAAAAAAAGGTTTGTGTGGTGTATGGAGAAAGTGCTGTGACCGATTGAACGTGTCAAAGTGGTTTGCAGAGTTTCCTGGTACTGCTGACATTTTGGCCAAATAATCCTTTGCTGCGGGGCTGTTTTCTGCATTGGAAGATGTTCAATAGCACCCTGGCCTCTGCCCACTAGAAGCCAACAGCAGGAGATAGCCGACATACTCAAAATATCCAAATCAATAAAGCTATTGGTGACAATGGAAAATGTGTCTTTTATTTTATGGAAAAAACCATACGGACTTTATAGCCAACCCAATAGATTACCCTTCACAAAACACTTCCTGACTTCTTTCACTTTAAGTACTTTAGAAAAAGATGCATTTGTATTTTCAATCTTTTTCTCTCATCAACCATCTTTTGGCAGGCGAAGTCCCAAAGAATGAGAATGGTGAAGACTCCCATAGAGTGGTTTTTTGTAAGTCAGTGTGTGGTTGTTCAGACAGCCCCTCCAAATTTGATTTTGTGCTACATGGGCAGCTTTGGCAGCAGACATGCTAAGGCAGGAATGGAAACATTGAGAATAGCAAGGCAGAAGGCTCCAGGCCAACGGAAGGCTGACCATCATCAGCAGGTGTTGGTGGAGGACACTCTCGTGTGTGTTGGCTACCTGACGAAATCATCTTTGGGAAGCTGTAACTTTCCATTGTTAATCAGTTTCGAGGCCCAGAATTTCTGCTTAGAAACAAGTGGAATTACCCAGCTGTGGTTTGCACTCAGGCCATCACATAAACCATAATTATGACACTTTGCTTTTAAAGTACATAAAGTGGCTCCTCTGTTTATCTCTATAATTCTGAGAATAAAGTAATTTAATATTCTGAGAGCCGAAGTTAAGTCAGGTGAAACCTGTGGACTCTTCACAGCGGACATTCTGGCTTGTGGAGTAGATAATAAGAATAAGAGGCAGGCGAGCTTATTTTCCAGGTACGGGTAGTGTGGCCCGATACATGTAGCACTTTGGAGAGGATTGTTCTGTCGAAAACAACACTTAACCTCCAGATTCCTAACCCTCGGAGGCCACGTCTTTCTTTTACTCCTTTAAAGTCATCTCACACCTGTCTCCTTCAGTTCCCTTGGGTTTTGGTGGTGCACGGCCCACTTTATTCTCTGGGTCCAGTCTGTCTCATATAATTAATTTTCCTGTCCCCAAGATGTCTCCAGTCACCCATTCATGGCCCTTTAAGAATATTTTTTGTGCAATATGGGTGAAGAAGGTAATATTAAATTCCAAAATAACATCTAACTGCACTGGCTGAAAAGTTACAACACCATTTTATAGAAAGAAATTTAGTTCCATCAAACTATATAGCTCTTGAAACCTGGTTTGGGGTATATGGTTTAATTGGTAATGTAGCATAAAGTAGCCCTTTCTGACCTCCTGAACCACAAGAAAATCCAGTTCCTTTCACCTTTAATAAAAACTCTATGGGGCACTATAAGTTGATTTTTGTAGGGCGTACATAAGAAGAAACACATGCACAATTAAATACACAATGAAAGAGAGTATTTAGAGTTTGGTCGAGTGGGTCATGTGTGGATTTCACAATATATTCCACCTTAAATTAGTTTACTAACTTTTAACTTAGCACTCAATTAAATTGGAAGATTTTTTTTCCATCATCCAAAGCCATATTTAAATAACCAATTGTAATCACAATACTTTGCCAAACTAGAAAATGTTACTTCCTACATTTTGGGAAAATATATATCTCAAGATTCTTTTTTCTTTACAATATTCTGCCCCACTTCCCTTCTTCCTACGTGCCACATTAAGGTTTAATTCTTAAATCACTCTGAATTTTGGAAAAATGTCCAGATTTTTTTACCACATATGTTTTAGTTTTCTGAATATTGCACACTAATGAAAATTCCCTGTGCATCTGTAGTAAATAAATCTTTGAATTGCTAATTGTTTCAGATTAACCTCATAGATCTTTAGCAGCTGGCTTTATGTCATTTTCAGCCCACAAATTCAGTCTGTTTATTTCTGGGTCTTTAATCATAAACCATACACACATGCGCAAAGGTCAGGTTGCCTCGTGGGTGGGATGATGGCAGCATCAGTATATGCTGTGCATCCCTGGGGGGCAGGTCATCCTTTATCTCCTCCTCTCACCTCGTGTTAGTAATCTCGGGCTGCTGTAACATTAACAAACACTGGGTGGTTTAAACAACAGAAGTGTATTTTCTCCTGGTTCTGGAGACTAAACATTTAGAAGTCCATGATCAACAGGCCAGCAGGGTGGAGTTCTGCTGGCACATCCCTCCTCACTTTGCAGATGGCCATCTTCTCATTGTGTCTTTACATGGCTTTTCCTCCATGGGTGCCCTTCTGGCATCTCTTCCTTTTCTCATAAGGACACCAGTTCTATTAGATTAGGGCCCCACTCCTATGACCTCATTTAACCTTTGTTATCTCCTTAAAGGACCTATCTTCAAATACAGTCACATTGAGGGGTTAGAGCTTCAGCATAGGAATTTGGAGGTGGGGGGCACAATTCAGTCCATTACACACCTTAAGGCTGATGCCTGATGTCTCCCATTAGACCCTCTATATCCCTTTCCCCCTTCTCTCCAAGTGCTCCGTGCTGAGGGATACTAATCTCTTGTGTTCTCTATCTGTGGTCTCCAAGGTTCTCTAGCTTCTGCTAAGATTTGGCCAGTGAGGTGGATACACTGGCAAGAAATGGGAGAGAGAGGGGAGCAGACTGGGTCTCAGTATGTATTCCCCTGACCCCCTCCCTGAAGGGCTGATATGGGTTGCTGTGTCCCCCGAGCAATTCTCAACTATTATTCCCTATCTCCGCTCCAGGGACTCTCCTCTCCCCAGCTCCTTACAGACCTGGTGCTGGGATGGGTTATTGACTCAACACTATGCTTTCCAGTTTCCCTTCGCCATGCCCTTGTGTCAAATTATCTATTTGATGCAAGGATGTCACCTCTGTCTGGAAGTGGCGTTTCCAGGGCAGCACCAACTCACTGTCCTATTAACCAACTGTTGTCTCAACCCAGCGGATCTCCAGAGGGCCCCTGAGCAATGTCACTGTCCTCCAGAGTGTTGTCATCTGTGGATGCTGCCAGATTAAGAATGGCTTGAGGTCATGCTTCTGAGGGAAGCTGTGTCAGATTGGGATTTCTAGCTGGGGGGCGGGCTTTGGGGTCAGAACCTGTGTCCGTTCCCTTGAGGACACTCAGGACCGGACTTGAGTTTGGATTCCACAAGTCTGAAGAGAACTTGGAGGCTGATCTGCTCATAGATCCTAATGCCAAGCTTCAGTGAAGAAGACACTGGAGTTTCAGCTAAGAACAGTAGAGCAAGCGTAAGCCCTCTTGTTGCCCAAAAGAAGGCTGCTGTAAGGGCTAGGGGGTCAGGCTTTGGTTCCAGTTGGATTTCAACATCTGGCTCTGGCATTAGTGAGCATTTCTGAACCTGTGTGTTCACCTGTAAAATGATGATGGTGTTGACTCGGATTGTGCAGAATAATGTTGGGACAGTGCTTGGAGCATAGTGAGTTTCTGTAAACGTCAGCCTCTGTTGGTTTTAGTCTACAACGGACCTGCTATGTGTAAAACCCTTCTTGATCCTAAAGAAACATTATTTCTTAAGAATCGGTCCAATGTTTTCCCTCTTGGTAGAGGAATGAATGTGTTTGTTTTTGTTTATAGAAATAATACATGATTACCGGCCACTGGTATGTAAAGAAAATAAAAAAACTCTCCTAATCGTACCAAGTATTGTAGTCTCATTACATTGTCACTCTGTGGTAGCTGCATGCATATGACTGTGCACATCCCTTCTTTATACACACATACGTTTTTCCTAGACTGAGGCCATACTGTATCATTTTGTACCCTACGTTTGTCCCTGTGTCATGGACATAGAAGTACTGCTTGGATATTTTCTGATTAAATATTCTTTACAAATTGAGTTAGTTTTTAAAGGTCTTTTCCAAATTTGTACACGGGCACAGTCATAATTTTACACAGATACACATAAATGTGGTTGTGCTAGGTGTGCTTTCCCATAGTTTTGTGGCTCTTCACCTGTGATCTCGTGGTGCTGTTTAAACCGGTTGGCTTTTTGCTTGCAGTAAAAACCCCCATGTGTCATAGGTTACATTTTAGTGTGAACTGGAACCTTCCTCCTTCTCTGGCTAGGATGTTTTGTTTCTGAAGTCTAGATATAAGTCAGTCACCAGAGTTTCTCAGTCTGGCCACCCACACCATAATGAGGGGCAGTTGCGTCTAGGGATTGACAAAGTATTGAATGTAATCCTTGGTTTATGATGGCGAGGCGATTTTTGCATCTTTTTCTATGTTTCATGAATATTTTGATGGACAAGAGGCAGAAAGTAAACCAGGCCCAGCTGTCTCTGGCAATAGCATCCAGAAGTGTCTTTCCCTCTCTCTCCATGAACTGTTCCCATTCCGGTGTAGTCATACTGCATTTTTTCCGTGGAGTCTGTGCTCATGTCAGTCAGGTCGTGTCATAAATATTCTGCTCCTTAAGGGTTCAAGGTCAGAGACGGTGTATCACAGATACTCCAGATTCTCTGTCGTCTCTCTTTTCTTGGCTCCTAGACAACATCCCAGGTACTTTTCCCTACACTTAACGGCCAGAAAGTTAGGGCCTGGAAGGAAGAAAGGGTCCCCGCCATCCCTGTGTGACTTTGGTGCTCACTTCCTAATTACACAGTGATGGATTTGGTCCAGGTGTCCTCCGGGGTGCCATCTAATTTTAAAATAGTAAAGATTTTCATGGATTCAGCTATAACTGTTCCAGGAAATACTTTTCACTTAGGCTTATTTCTCTATTTTCTCCCCAAAGACCTCATCTTATAGAGCCAGGTAGTCACTATGTTCTACTTTGCTGCTGCTTGATTATTTTATGACCTTAGGAAAATCTTTTAGTGTATGCCAAGGTTTGGCCCAAAGAATGTGATTCCAGAAGGTATCTACTGTCAAATGTGTTTGGAAATTACTTCAGATCATGTAGAGTTTTCCAGTGACCGACCGCTTAGGAAAGACTCTTACAAGTTCTGCAGTGAGAGAACCTGGGTTTTTTTTTTTTTTTTTTTTTGCTAAACTCAGAGTTTCCAAACATATATGATCTTGAATTCCTTTTATTTCTTGTAGCATCTATTAACATCCCTTTGTAATTAGTGCCCACACCATGTACAGCAGGGGCACAGCTCTAGAAGGAAGGATATAGTTCCTAATTCTGCCACTCACTAACGATATGATCTCGGGATACATACACAACCTTTCTTCACCTCCTGTTTCTCACGTGACAAATGAGAGTGCACAGTAGCACCCCCTTCATGGTGGGTGTAAATATTTACAGCATATGACTGTGGTGACTTACGATTAATAATATCACAGCTCTGGGGTCTGGCTGTGGAAGTTCAAATTCTGTCCTTCCTCTTACTGGCTATATGACCTTAGGAACATTACTGCACTTCTGTAACTCAGTTATTCCTCTGTATGATACGAATTGTACCATTCTCACAGGGTTATTATAGGAATTCATTCTGATTCGTGGAAAACATTTAGAATTGTGCTCGGTCCATGACGGGTCCCTAATAAATGTTAGTTCTTATTATTGTCCTCATTGGCACTCTTGTTGCTTCTATGACCCTGTCATGTGGAAAACAATTATTTTAGTTTTTTTATTGAGATAAAATTGACATATAACACAATATTCGTTTCAAATGCACAACATTGACGACTCAGTACCTGTATATGTTGTGAGATGATCTTGTTAGTGAGTCTAGTGAACTTCTATCACCTCACATAGGTACCAACTTTTTCCTTGGGATAAGGACCTTTAAGATCTACTCTTAGCAACTTTCAAATAAATAATATGGTATTATTAACCATAGTCACCATGCAGTATATTACTTGGATTATTTTAGTTTCTGAAAGCAACTCCTGTTACCTCAAAAACCAGCTTAAATCCAGCATGTTACTAAAATAGCATCGCACCCCTCCTGCAAATATTTGATTCTGCCTTGTTGATTTTGATCTTCTCTTCACCTAGAGTCTGTGATCCTTGTGTTCCATCATTTAACTTTGTCGCTTTTTCTGTTCGTGAACAGGGGCGGAGAGGCCTGGGCTCTGTTTTTGTCTGGGCGTCGGGAAATGGCGGAAGGAGCAAAGACCACTGCTCCTGTGACGGCTACACCAACAGCATCTACACCATCTCCATCAGCAGCACAGCCGAGAGCGGAAAGAAGCCTTGGTACCTGGAAGAGTGTTCTTCCACCCTGGCCACCACCTACAGCAGTGGAGAGTCCTACGATAAGAAAATTGTATGTGCCCTTTGCATGCCTGCCATGATTTATTTATCTGTCTTTCGCTTTGACATACAGAGGGGAAATCACAAATTTATACGCATAAGTAATATGTGGAAATAGGAAGTCCTGTCAGCTGATTACTCAACACAAGTGTTTAGAAATGTTACCATTTCATTGAAAAAGCCTGTCTAGGCCATGACATTCCAGCATTTCATACGGCCTCAGACACGATTAAGCTTCAGTTTTATTGAGAACAAATGAATGGTCCACCTACACCTGGTGAGTTACTGGCAGAGAAGGGACTGGAACCTAGCTCTGACTCTCAGCCCAGAGCCTTTGTCCCTGTGTCCCCATACTGTCTTTGAGGCTTAGCTTCTATGCTTTGGTTTCAAAGACAACGAATTAGAGTGAAGCGCAAAAGTGCATAAGAAAACCCAGAATTCCATGTAGACTCTTTAGTGAACATAAGGCAGCCCTGTACAAAAGGTCCTTTTCTAATATTTTCTCAGACACTTTGCTGCCTGAATGGAAAGCACGGAAGTCCTGTGTGATCCACTCCCGAACATGCCCGCCCTCCATGCGGAGAGCAGAATGATTAGGAAGAGTTCGGGTTGCAGGACTAGCCTGCGTCGGTTTCATTGGGTGCTCAACTATTTACCAGCTGGGTAACTTTAGACACATTACTTAATTTTTCTGTCTTAATGCCCTTCTTTGTAAAATGGGGACATTTAATAGTACATAGCTTGTTGAGTTATTACCAAGATTATGAGGAAGCAAATAAAAAGTACTTTGCATACTACCTGACTCATGTGTGTTCAAGAAAGGTATGACTTTGGGGCTACCCAGCCCTGTGCTGCTGACTCTAAGTGTCAAACACCTTTTTACTTTGCTCTTTGCCTGATCATAGCTTTATAAACTGTTTGTCTTGCCAAAGCTGAGTCAAACCGCTACACCTGTCACCTTTTAGCAGTCAGCCTAGACCTCGCCGTCAGGTCTCTGACTCAGGCAGGTGTGGGTCACTCTGCTGATGCTGCCCCGCCTTTTCCGGGCAGCAATAGGACACTACCTCTTTGGTTATAATTCTTTACTCATATCCATTTGGATGGATTTCTGGTTACTATGTGATTTTTTGTTTTATTTGTCAGTTATTTTTTAAGACCTTCTCTAGTGACATTTTGCAGATTGATTTAAATAAAAGCTGCCTACCCCCATACAGATCCCGTCTGTCCCCATCTTGCTTTAATTTCTCCACAAAAATCGGATGAAAAGATATAAACATGGGTCTGCCTTTAAGTACCTCCATCAATCATCAGTAGACATAACTGCACAATACAAAGTGAAATATAGCCCTGGCTGGTGTGGCTCAGTGGATTGAGTGCCAGCCTGTGAACCAAAGGGTAGCCAGTTCGATTTCCAGTCAGGGCATATGCCTGGGTTGTGGGCCAGGTCCCCAGTTGGGGGTGCATGAGAGGCAACCACACCTTGTTTCTCTCCCTCTCTTTGTCCCTCCCTCACCCTCTCTCTAAGAATAAATAAATAAAATCTTTAAAAGAGGGTGAAATATAAAAGGAGAAAATACAGAGATGAGCAAGTTTTCAAGTTTCATAGCTTTCTCAATGGGAAAGTGGTCCTCTGTGATGTGTCTGTTACCTTCATTATGGAAATGTTATAATCTAGGGATGTTCCTTCAGCTTTCAAATATGAAGACCTTGTTTCACAGAACTAATTGACCTAGGTCAATGTCCACTAATAATGAGTGGTGTCAGTCAGTTCTGTATGATGAAAATCCTGATGAAAACTCTCTGGAATAAAAGTTCTCTTCTAGTACCTCTCAAGTCTGAAGGCATCTTAAGGCAAACTCCCCATTGCTTCCAAGCAAATATGCCCATCTAGTCCAGTTTATCCCTGCAGGGTGATTACTGGTGGGGGTGGGGGGAGGGTGGTAAGTTCCATAATTGTCTTCCGTAAGGGAAACTTACAATCCAATGGGCAAAATATCGAAGAAGAAGGAAGGCTTGCCTAAGCCCCAAATGGACACGTGTGGACAGAGGGACCTTGGAATTACTCCAATGAGATTTACTCCTTAGACTTGACCTTTGTGGTCCCTTTATCACTATTCGCTGTGACTGCGTGGTAGCTTTTATGACACCATGACATGTCATTTAGGATTCTACCGTGAATGGACACACTGACCATGTGGTGGTCCAGGATGGGGCTGGAGAGGGAAGGTGGAGACCATGACATAATATCCTTGATTCAGGTTCTATGCTTTACTTTTCCCTAGTTACTGCTTCTGATATCAAAACCCTTACCGACTCACTGTATATATTTAACATTTACTTGTTTCTACATCTTATTTAGTCTCTCTCAATTTCACTGCAGCAAATTGTTAAGTAATGTTCTTTATCTCACTGTTAGACTCTCTTATTTTGCCTGAATATCCAAATTATGCACGATTGGAGAGGAAATTTGATAGCTGTTTCAAGCTTTAGTCTCTAGCTTCAGACTGCCCAGTGGCTAAGCATCCTTCACAGAGTCTTGGTTTCTTCATCTGTACAGTGGAGGTAAAACCAGCACCAACCTCACAGATTTTCATGAAGAGAATGAACAATGAAGTGTAGGTATTTACACAGCACGTAGCACAGTGGGCCCTCCCTAAGTCATTGTAGCTTTCTGCATCCTGGGAGGCTAGGGTGGTCATTATTTCAGCTATTGTAAACAGAGGGGCTTGTTGCACCTCCATTTGTCCAATCCCTAAAATCCTGCAGTCTGTTCCCCCCATCCCACAAAGAAGGGCACTTTGATTGCGAACATGTTAACAGTTTGAACAAGAATAGAGTTGGCAACAACATCAGCCTTTTATGGTCCAGCTGACCCCTTTTCCTTCTAGATGTCAGAATGACAAATAGTCCTCTGTTGTGCCTGAGACCTTTTCTTCATCAGGCTTTGAACCAGACGCCTGCGGTCCCTCGGAGATGCTCGCATCCTGTTAGTGGCATCTGTGATTGAGTGTTGCGGGAATGGCGGTGTATCCCTTTGTACTCGGGGCTCGCTTCCCTGGGTCATTCATTTTCTTTGTCATTTGTAGCTTCTCCAGGAGAGTACACTTGTCATTCCTCACTCATAGAGCACCTTTGTGAGTTGAACCAAGGCAGCTGCTAAGGATCCAAAAGAGAGGAAGCATCTCCTCTCTGCTTCTGGGAAAGCACTTTTGTTAAATAAATTTGACTTGTCCTCAATACCTTTTCATGGTATGCAACCTGGAAAACCTTGCCCTGGGTTTCAAAACATAGCCAGGTCTCCATCTCTTGGTTTCCCACCACCACTATTTAGGACTTGTGGACCTTGGAATTCCATTCATGCTTTAACAGATCGGATTAGGGAGAGCCGTACATCTTGTTACAGCAAGTGAATCACTCCAAATATCAAGATTACAACAATAAGAAGCTCCTCTATAAGCTAAATAGAAGCCAGTTGAAATGTATTATAAAGCCGTATTTTGAAATGATGTTTTTATTAACAATTACATCCATATTGAACATGTAACATTTTTGCCTTTTAATGTGTCCCTGGCCCTGCACTATGTATACCAAATGCATTGTCTCATTGTGTCATCAGAACCCTAAGTGGGGAGATCAGTGTTCCCCTCCCTTCCAGATGAGAACACTAAAGCCTTAAAGGTTAAGAGAAATACAGCTAGTAAGTGGTAGAGCCCAGATTCCAGCCAAAGTCACATAGACACTCCAAACCCGATTTACAACCGATGTGCTGTCATGCCCTGGGCACTTTTCAGGGACATCCAGTATGTGGCTACATGAAAAATGGTGGGGTTTTTTTGGGGGGAGGGGTGACCTCTTTTGGATTCTTTTCATAGTGCTTTTTAAAAAGTATTTGGGATATATGTGTCCATTAATTTTTACAACTTAGCCGACTTATTTTGAATTTCATGCCAGTGAACCTTTTCATAAGCCCCACAGACAATCGGTGCTCCTGCAAAAACCTAAAACTCTGTGCCAATCTGAGTTGCTCGTTCCTGTGACACAGTGTCAGCACCAAACTGCCCAAGCGCATGCCGTTTGTGTGGTATTCAAATCGGGACAGTCTCCCAGGAGGAGGGAAGTCTGGCCAGAAACTGCTTCATTTATTGTGTCTGTTCTCAAGTTTCACCGCAGAGAGGGAATTCGTCCTCACCTGCCCCAGAATAGCAGCTCTTCCTTCCCCATGCTCTGCTGTTAGCCCACGGAATTTTCTTTCTAGTCTCCTCAGAGCTACTTAACATGAGATGATACATTTTCGTATTGACTGTTTTTTCACGCTCAAGTGGGAACTGCTTAAGGTTGAAGACTTTGTTTTGTTCCTTCCAGAGCCTGAGCTTAATAAATAATCAGGCACAAGCGACTAATCAGACATGGGGGAGGATGGAAGCTTCGGGGGTTTTATACAGCCGCAGGAAGACAGAGTGGTGTTGTATTTCTTTAAGAGAAACTCCTTCTACTAATGGGTGGGTGGTGAGAGGCAAAGGGTATTTGACAATATGTTTAGCATAGAAAATTGCCTGGAGTCAGTCTATCTTGGTACATGATAAAGCTGTACATATTACCTTTCTTAGTGTCAAAGACCATTTAAGATCCAGTCTATAACCTTTCACCAGATCCCGAAATTTCTGCCAAGTTCTGTTTTGGAGATAAAGCTCCCCTCTCTTCCCAATCACTCCCATCATTAAATTATCTCTTTCCTTTGGGACTAGTTAAGCCTTTGCCTTTTTTTTCTCCTGTAGTAATTTGGCTCAGTGATTGGAATTCGGGGGCCATGGTATTCCTCCTGGGATGGGTTTCGTGAGCCAAGGTTGAGAGAATATGTGCTCAGCTCAACCCTGTCCTGATGTCATTTTATTCATTTGTGTTCAAAACAAACTTGCTGCCTGGGGTATCTCAGGGTCGGCCTGAACCTCCGATTCCATGTGGAGGAATTACAGTACTGCTTTTAATGTTCCTCAGCAGCTACACATCTCCTTTTGCAGCAACATTGCACTCCCTCCCCCAGCCTCCCCTCCGCACTACTCAATTCATTATTCAAATAGAGTCAGTACTCTATCATCTCTCTGTTTCTCCTTTTGATTCAGGAAATGTCATTCCTTTTCGTGAGTCAACGACTAGCAAATCCAGCTGTCTTTAGTATGTTTGGAAGTTTGATGCATGTTCTCTTGAGATATTTAAAGAGAGAGAGAGGGAGAGAGAGAAGGGGGAAGAAGTTCCTGAACAGTTCTGATTTTGACTGTGGCAGGGAGGAGAATCACTGTGCCCACTTGCTGACTTGGGCTGGGTCCCAGCTTCCACCGTCATTGCTGGTGGTGGTCTGGAACTGTCACTCTTGCTCTCACCGATGACCACATTCTTTACTCAGCTTTTTTTTTTCCTGTCATTTTTTTCCTGTCACTTCACCACTTACCAGCTCTCCAGTAGCTGTGCCTTCTCGGGCAACTTCATCTCTCCCAGCCTCCTTTTCCTAGTTAATAAATAGTATGTCTTCCTCGAAGTGTTCTCGTGGGATTAGATGTAATTTTATATACACGCGCAAGTACACACATATACACACCTATTGCATGTGACCTTACCCATTGCGAGTTGCTCGTGGTGGTAGCTTTAGAAGCAGGGCAGCTGGTGATAGTAAGAGTGGCTGTGGGAAGTTACTCCACTTGATTTAGCCCCTGGGTTGTATATATACATATACTCGCATAAATTTTGTACATTGCTTGTAAGTGTGGGTGACTTCTGTTCGGAGAGTCAGTAAAGGACTGACCTTGAAGTCTTTCCTGATAAATAGGAGAGTTTAAAGTGTACAGGAAAGAAGTACAGAGGAGCTTGACTTTAGCAATTCAACGTAGCAAATACTGTGCCTCTGCTTCCTACCAAGCACTGGACGGACATTACAGAGGTGCAGAAGTGACGTAAGATAGCAAGCACCCTTCTTTAGTGATAGTAGTCACACCCTTGTAAGCAAAACCTTACTTTTGCACTTTATAGATTCTCATAGCAACACAGGAGTGGCGTGTTGTACAGCCTTGTCAGTAATGATTGAATTTTACACCAGTCTTTGTGACTTCAGTGAACACAGAAAGCATTAATTGGTCTTCAGTTCCTTTTTATTTTGTTGTGCTTTAATAAATCAGCTTCTTCTATTGTATTCATTGACACATTTGAGATTTCACTTCTCTCCTTATCGCTCACAGCTGTGTCCGAAACAGCTTTTTGGTCACATTTCTAATCCAAATGAAAACCAACACCAGGAACAAATTCAACCCAACAGCAGTAAAATCACTTCACGTTTTAAAACTATCTGTTCAGTTGCTCTTTTAACAGGTATGAGACAATATGGCGCCTTCAAAATAAAACAGATCACAAGATATCGGGGAGCTAGAAACTCTTAACTGGAAGGTTGCTGTGAAGGCTTGTCACTTACAGCCAAAGTCAATCTGAACTGAGATTCCCCGGAGAATTACGTCAACAGGCTAGAATAAAAGATTCAATCAGCTCAGGTAATGAAATATGAAATATTAGGAAATAAGAGCTTAGGATGAGAAAAAGCGGTGGTTCTCAGAGGAAGCCGACTGGACCTGAATAATACCCACCCCTTCTCACCATATAAAGATAACATCCCTGACTTTGTGGAGTCCAAAAAACCATCTGCTGCTACTCCTGGGACAGACTGAAAATCTAATTTGCTGATCAGAACAGCTTTGATCTGGCTTGGGGGCCTGGTGTCACCTCCTCTTTTCTTCAGTCTGATGGGCAGAAATGATATTTTCTCGAGCAATCTGAGAAGTTCTGAGGAGAAAAATTCTGTTTCTGATTTGGGTAGTGAATTGAGGGAATTTGGAGCGTGCAAGATACGCCACCGGGCTTGAAACCAGATTCTGAGACGTTCCTTAAAATGGAATCTCAACTGAGAGGGCTTTATTGTTCCCTTTCCACGTACAGAATCCCTGGACTCCCTGCCCCGTGATGTGGACCAAGT
Organism: Desmodus rotundus; assembly: GCF_022682495.2. Classification (NCBI taxonomy): domain Eukaryota; kingdom Metazoa; phylum Chordata; class Mammalia; order Chiroptera; family Phyllostomidae; genus Desmodus; species Desmodus rotundus. The sequence continues at coordinate 43,175,875 of NC_071387.1, read as the reverse complement.
GCAACTTTTCCTTTAAATTACAGTGTCAGATCTTGTATGCATGAGTTATGATTAATGGGGTTACCCCATGTGGTTCCAGTTTTCGGAACATCATTTTTCTTAAAGATTGCATGCTCCTTGGTGGTCTTTGCCTTTTCTTTCTAAAGATAGACATAAAAATTCTCTGATACTGTGGCTTCTCTTAATGATGAAAACCCTGCCCTAGATCTTTCTGGTAATTTACACCTAAATATCTTTACCACTGACAGTAACTTCCTCTTGAAATGACCCAGCTGGAATTTCCACTTAAGGCAGGATGAGAAGGGAGTGAGGATGTTTTTATTTCTTTTCTCTCCGCTCCTTTCAACCTTCCCCCTCTCCACCACCTTCCTGTTTCACTCCCTTTCCACCCCTGCTCACTACTCAAGTTTCCTGCAGTTAAAGTGCTTGGAAAAAAAATAAAAGCACAATGCTGATTTGGAATTCGGCAGGCTTGCCTATATCAATAGCATTTACCACTAAATTGGTGTTTATATGTAAAGGCACTGAGTAGCTTTGTTTGAGTCTATTATTACATGTATAATATAATATATAGGTGTCCGTACCTGTTGTCTATATATAAATGGGGTAAATTCCAATGGCAAACCCGCCACCCTGAAATTTTTATTGTTCATACTTGAGATTGGCAGGAGATGGTTATTTATTAGACTCAAAAATGCTATACACACTTGGAGTGTTTATTCTGGATTTGTTTCTGTGCATTGAAAGTGTCTGGTGCAGCTGAAGAATACGCAGCGTGAGCCAAGTGGGAAAACATCATGAAAAATCTTGAATCCAGGCACAAGCCATTGAAAAAAATAAAACTTGGCAAAGGAATGTGACCATGAGGGTGAGGTAAAATGGGAAGAATGCAGCAAGGCCATCTCTCAACAACAGCGTATCTGAAAACATGGAAACAGGCTGCTTTGGGCTGTTTATGCATTGTTCAGGGATCAGGCCTTTGGAAAATAAGGCTGCAAATCTACCCACGATTTCAAATGAAATAGAAATGCCTTTTTATGATCCAGCAGTCCCACCTCTGGGTATATATCCAAAAGAATTGAAAACAGAATCTCGAAGAGGTATTTGCACACCCTTGTTCACTGCAGCAGTATTCGCAATAGCCAGGAGGTAGAAACAGCCCAAATGTCTACTGACAGGTGAATTAATAAAGAAGTTGTGGCATACACAGGCAATGGAATACTATGCAGCCTAAAAAGAAGGGAATCCTACAACATGGATGAACCTTGAGGACAAAATTCTAAGTGAAATAAGCCAGGCACAAAAAAAGACAACTGCTATGTAATTCCACCTAGAAAGGTGTCTAGAGAAGCCAAACTCATGGAAGCAGAGAGTGGAATGGTTGTTGCCAGGGCTTGGGGGGAGGAGAAAGCGGGGAGTTGCTCAGTGGGCCGAGTTTCAGTCACGCAGGATGAAAAGTTCTAGACGTCCGCTGTACGGTAATGCACATACAGTTAACAACACTGTGTTGTACAGTTAAACGTTGTTAAAAAGGTAAATTTGTGTGATAAGATTTTTACCACGATTTTAAAAGTAAGAAATGCCTTTACAAAGTCAACAATTAAAAATACAGAAAGTTGTTGAATGCAGGAGTGGGGAGAGCTCTGTTTCCCCAGACAGTTGTGAGCATCCCAATGCTGCGGTTCAGAAGGTGTCAGTAAAGTCTGTCAGTCAAGAAACAACCTTCCCTGCCTTCCAGACACCCTGTGGTCGGGGCTCCTGCACACCGTTCAGTTATTTAGGACAAGCTTTCAAGGCTTGTCTCCCTTGTCCCATCACCATATTTGTGTGGTTCTGTACATTGGCGTTTATATTCCCACTTGTGTATTAGTCTCTATCTGGTAGGAATGATCTGGTAACATTAGAGGTACCAAAGGAAGAAAGGAAAGACGATGAGAACTGATAGCCTCTTATGAAGCTCAATCAGTCAGGATGCCAATCTAGATCCATAGCAAATAACTAGAGTCCGCTCAGACATCCTCCTGTGACACGGAGGAAATTTTTAGGGGAGGATTTGTTTCTAAGGAGTTAACACAGCTCTTTCTTCCTGTGAAGAAATTTCTTTCCAAATCAACTAACCTTCTTCAAGGGTGTACCTTAGTAAAACAGGATTTTGTTTTCAGTCGCCACTATCCTCCTACACCTTTATGATGGCCTTTCACCTCAGTGTTCTTACCTGTAAAACACGGGGAACAGTTTTGTCTTGATGCTGAAGATAGCTTTACTGATGTCTCCAAAGCCTTCGGTGAGACCACCAGCTCACCCACAAGCCGCGTGCATTCCCAGCGGGAGTGATAGCAGCCCTACGGTGGCAAACATCAGTGCTTGTCAGGAAGACGGGATTTAAAATTTTTTAGATATTACAGTGGTTAGCAAAATCTTATCCCATAGTGTTTAATTTCTCTTGTTATGGAGAATCTGAATATGTTTTTTTTATCAGTGAAATAGTCACAAAACAAAGGCTGGGAAGCACCACCCTTGTTGATGGGAATGTTACTGAGCCAGGGCTGAAGTGAACTGGATTCACACCAACAGGAAAAGAAAGGATCTAGTTCTCACATTTTGATTCAAGAAAATGGAGAAGTAGCTAATTTCCTCCTGTAATATGCAAGCATGCTGCACTTAGTGCTGTAATTTCATACCGAGCGCACTGGGTTGAACGCGGTGTTTTAGTATCTGTGTTAGGTCTTTGAGAGATCCTTGGGTCTTTCGTGTAACATCACTATGAGTTCTAAGAGGTCCATAAACAAATGTTCCTTCTGAGGCAGAGAGCACCTTTTGCTCAAAACCTGCAGCTCCCCCAACGTAACAGTTTGGGGAGAGCAGGGACCAGACTGTGCTTTTATTCCTGATGCTGCCAACATCTAACTCAGTGTCTGGTTGCTGGTTCAGCATGTCTGGGTTCTTAAAAATGTTGGGGTAGTGAAAGAACTTGAGCTTTAACTAGATCTGGGACTAGGATGAGGCAAGTGAGGTGTGTGGGGTGTAAAATTTAAGGAGAAACTTGCCCAACCCTTATGTTTCAGACCAAAGGCTCCCCCTAGTCCAATTTCCAAACCCTTCCCTTTTCAAGGTTGATTTACAAAGGTGATTTCCATAGGCGATTCTCCGGAAGTAATATGGTCATAGGAGCGCCAGAACAAGGAGTTTAAAACAACTATTTCAACACCCTCCATTCTACTTATATGAGTAAATTTCTTTCTACTCTCATGTGATTCACACTGACCCGAGAGCCCTAAAGTTTTCCCCTTCTGTCTTCTAGATCACTACGGACCTGAGGCAGCGGTGCACTGACAACCACACTGGGACCTCAGCCTCGGCCCCCATGGCCGCGGGCATCATTGCGCTGGCCCTGGAAGCCAAGTAAGCCTTTCTCTCCATATGTCTCCACTGGCGACAGCCCCTCATGTCACGGACAGTTTGCCCCTCCCCTAGTCTATAGCCCCTAGCACAACAACCCAGAATATGATCTTCCCAGTACCGACCTGAAAACTTCAACGATTAGGCTTAAAATTTTTTTTCCTATATTAAGAAAAAAGAAAAAAAATTTTTTTTTTGGTTTTTATACTCCCTAAAAAATCAAACTGTGTGATTACTTTATTGTGGAGTCATGTGCAAGCATGCCAGTTGGCCCCCGCACTGCTGCCTTGTTGAGGTTTTCATTCTGGTCTGGGAATGTGCCTACGAGTCTCCCAGTGGCCAGAGCTGCCCACTTCTGCGCCCTTTCCCTTCAGAGCACTGAGGCGACTCGACTCCATGAGAACAGTCCTGCCACAGATTCATTCTGGCTGTTTCAAGGTTATATGATGAGCCCAGGAGCAAGGACCACCCACTTACCTTAAATCCTCTTTAATGTAGTCCAATTCTGTGTCTAAAGATCCCTTTGAAAGGTCCCCTTAGGCTATTTGCAATGCATCTCATCTCTTCTTTCTCTAAGCACCAATAGATCAATTTGTCTGAACTCTTTGAAAACCCAAAACAAATCTATATTCTCTCATTCTCGATTTCAAAATCCAAATGCCCCCCAAATGGAAAGTTCCTTTGCAAAATTAACACCAAAACTCAGTTAATGGCAAAGCTTGCCCTGATTTGATTTGAGGCTATTGACAGTCTTTATTTATTGTGAAAATGCCTATATTTCACTGCAGAAATATTAATGCATTTGATTATGAGGTGCTGGCTCAGACCCCATTGGAAGTTCATGTAGTATATGCTGTAGACAAGATATCTGGTAGAAGTTTGAATTGTAAATACATCTGGTGCAAGCAGATTAGAAAAAGGATTGTGGGCCTGCACTCTGAGGTCCTCCTTACAAGACAATCATTACAAAAGAAATTGAAGTAATGATGTTGAGCGTTTTTCCAAAAATAGCCTTGCACCCTTGCCCTAAGGAGGAATGGAAAGACGTAGAACAATAGCAGGTAACAGGAAAAGAATCCAAGAATCTTAACTGTACGCAGGTATTACAGCAAAAAGGTACTTTTTTTCTCAGTACCCAGGTGGCCTCGCAACATTACAGCTGCCTGTCTGTAAGGCAGAGGGCTTACATTAAGGCACATGGACCTTAATAACTCCTTGGACGAGACAGGTAGACCAACACAGGCTTTGGGTATGGGCTGTTTTGTCTTAGTCTATTTGGGCTGCTTTCACAAAATATAAACTACGTAGCTTATCAACAACAAACATTTATTTCGCATAGTTGTTGAGGCTGGGAAATTCGAGATCAAGAAGCCAGGAGGTATCTGGTGAGGACCCCCTTTCTCGATGGCCTCACATAACAGAAGGAAGGGGCATTGCGTATTAGTTTTCAAAATGAACTGGGGGTAGAGGACACAAATATTTCGACCACAGCAGGCGTCATATCATTTGGCTCCCATGAACGTTGGGACTTCTTTCTTTTTGACAAGGTTAAATATTAAACCATTTCAACATCTCTTTTCAAGTGTTAGAAAAAAGTTTGAGTTTAGCAAGGAACTGGCTCTTGTCCTATTAAATTCTCACTTTACAACTTTTTATTAGACTTCTGACAGAAGTCTTGATTAAGTGTCTATGGTTTTAATTTGGTTATTGTAAAGTGGATTTTTTAAAAAAATATGTCATCTTCATTCTGAAATTCTAGATTGTTTTTCCAGAATATTTTCCTGTCCACCAAATATTGGAGGAAAAAAATCAGGAATTCTTCCTGCACTTCCTCCTTCCCCCCACCTCAAAAGGACATAATCTCAAACTTGGCAACCTAGTACCGTAACTGTGGCTCGGTGATACCCAGTTCCTTGAGAGATTACTGCGGCACTAATATTTTTAGTGATTATTTTAAGCACTATTTAAGTTAAAATGAAAAATCCCTACTCTGCTCCTCAAATGGCCCGCTCACTTGGATGAGACCATGCCGGGGCCGGGAACTCTGACAGGCTGCATCTGTTTTCTTTTCCCTTGTGTTACGAGCATTTTTTTAAGATTGATTTTCGCCAAAACTGTGATGGGTGGAAAGAAGGTCCCAAGATACAGTTTACCTGGAAAATCCACTGTATTTTAAGATTTTAAATAGTCTAGTTTGACTGTGGGGCCAAAGTACACGGTAAACCATCTGATAAAATGAACCTTTTCTCCTAACTCCATTGGTTTGTGCTACAGGCGAATCTTTGCCTGTAGTGAACCTGTGAATTAGGGGACAGAGGTCAGAAAACTAAGAATGGGTCAGGCATTGTTGCTATACTAGGATCAGTAAGCAGTGAGCCCCCTAGCATGAGTAAAAAGGATATGGAACTGAGAAATTGTAGCGAGGCTGTCAGATAACAGTGTACCAAGGTTACAGTTGTTCTACGGCTAAGTCTAACCCTGGCAAAGATTCCTTACCCATTCACCCAGCCCCACCCCTGACAACCTCCTTTTATACTAGCGCTTCTCAACAACACTTGAACTGTGGTATTTTGAGCTTCTACCTTCACTCTTACAAGACAAACAGCCTGATCTACAAGGTACTCCCTTGTAAGGGGAGAGAGGAGAGACAGCCACAGCTGGGCTCAGGACACTGCCAGCACTTCAGATAGGCACCCCTGCTCAGGTCACATGACTCAGTGAAGGAGGGTGAGTGTTCAGGTGAAAAGCTGCACATAGGAGCTGCCAGTCCCTAGTTAACTGTGTGTCCCAGCTATCTTTGCACAAGGAGAAATGCATTGTTTCCCCTAATACCACTAGATTACAGAATTTAATCAGGTGAAATGCCCACATCCTCAGCTTCCCCCAGCCTTTGTGTCCCCAGGCGCTTGCCTGCAACAGCCGATTTGCCTGGGTCATAAGAGTGTGGGCCCTACCCAGGATGCATGGCAACCATTGACCTCTCTGCCATTTTAATTCTCCTTGCTGCCCTAAGGTGGGAGCTTGTCCAAAAAACCTTCTTAGGAAACTAAGAGTAAAGAAAACAACCATAGAAACAGATAAGCTTAAATTATCCAGATCTCTTGTCTGGGCTCAGCGAAATATTGGCCATGAATTACCTCGGCTGTGACAGCTACTAGGGCTCCCAGGCCGTCCTTCTCCTGCGGGGTACCTAAGGATTTGTGTTGCAGCAAACTCCTCTGTCACACTCCCTCAGATACTCGGGTGAAAGTGTGCTACTCCCAAGACCGGGAGGATTCTTAGTTCCTCTACAAATCTGCCTCCTTTCCGTTTTTTTTCCTGGGTTGGAACCGTTTTAAGCTCTACAACCATCTCTGACAGCCTAGTCAGAACTTTGCCTTGTCAGTCAATTAGGCAATTTTATTCCTGTTCCCAAACGTGTTTCTCGGGTGTAGAAAGCCCTAAGTCCTTTAGCCTTCTAAAAATCATGAGCAATTTTAGAATAAGAGAAAACACTGTCATCTTAGGTGGGGGCAAACTTTTTGTGTTGGGGTACTCTCATCATATATGTATTGGTTCAAAGGTTTATAATATTTCAAATATTTGGATTTTGTGGACTTTAGGGTAATTTTCTGGTTTTTCACCTGAATGACTAGGGAATATGTAATCATTGATTATGAGGAAACTACCATTTGGTAATGATGTGTCTTTTTTCATAGCTTTAAATCAAAAAGTTCAGATAAAATAAGTGTCTGGGTGCAGTTTTCTTAAATGAAAGAAATGGTGAAACATGACTAATAGTTTTAGATGCGCTACCTAGAAATGTCAAGTCACACTCGTGAGGAGCCTCACGTTTCATTGCTGGTATATATCTCCGGTACGCTGGACCTCTGGGAAGGGGGAAGAATGTTGCTAGCAAATGATGTTTCTTATAAAATGGGTCGTAAAATAAAGTTGAAATAACTGACATTCATAAGTGTTCAGAATCGTAAACTATATTTTTACTGAAAGCTTTCATCATCTGAGTCTGCAACTATGAGCAGAGAAAGGCTAGTTTAGTGGAGCATCTTATATGCCAAATTATCAGCTTTAGCTGAGGAAAGTAAAAATTTTAAGTTCACCAAAGAAAGCTTTTGGCCTTGAATTGCAAATAGTCTGTCATTGGAAAATTGAACAATGTTCAGCAATCACAGAACGTTGTATAGTGAACAGTAAATAAAAGGGAGTGAGTTGGGTAGAAACTACTGAAATTATTGAGGACTTAGAAATAAGATACTGATATGAAGAATCTTTCTTTCACAAATCCTTGTTTTTAAGTGACCCCAAAACCTTTTCCCCAAATTTCATATCTCAGGGGTACAGCGATACCTTCCTTTGAGAATGCCTAACGGATCTTCATCTAAAATTGGAAAATAAATAAATTGGGATGGCAGCTGTTATTCTGTACTAGAAACATTTGTGGTACCTATTAAACGTCCGCTGCCTCCGTTGTGCTATGCAATATATACATATGTGCACACACACTTCTAGGTAGACTTACCTGCTTTCTCATTACCTATCTGTCTCCTCCTATTTCAATTGTCGTGTAACCATGGGTATGTATAAGACATACCATATCCATATATGTAGAACATAGATTATAGAATGGAGAGTGAACATAGTTTTGATAATTTAGACAATTTCTATTATTGTACTACAGATGTTTTATATGGATTATCTTCCAAACGAGGCTTAAATTTGTAGAGACTAAGGATTTTGCCTTACATTCTTTATTTGTGTGTATATAAAAATATCTATTGCACATTTTTAAAAAATTTTAAAGCATCATGCTAAGAGCTAGTGAACTTCAGTAGGGCATAATTCAAATATTTGCAAAATATGTCACTCGTCTTCAAAGCATCTCCTTAGGGACATTCTAGGGAAAATGTACGCTAACAAGTGCATTTCACAAACGCACAAATTCTTTAAGAAAGTCAGCACAATCTTTTGGGGGGCAGGTAGTGGGGAGCGCAGGACTTGGATGAAAATAGAAATGGTCAGCCTCAACAACCCACATGGGAACGTCGGTGCCCTGGCTTTTACCTTGCATGATCCCTAAGCACAGTGTTTGGAACAAGGTCAATCCTAACCAAACATGAAATCAGTCCACCTGTCCAGCCTTCCTGTTTTTTGTACAAGGAAAATGAAGTCAGCAGATTAGTTCAATGTTATATACTAATTCTTTTTACCTTTCAGTGTCTGTCAATGATTAGGGGCATCCCCACATTGCCTCAACTTATCTGTCACCCTGTTTACTTCTCATTCTCTAGAACGGGGCTTACCCTGGGTAAAATAGAGACATGATGTTATTCCCTCCCTTAGCTTCCCAGCGTAGTTCCTCCACCTTTGATCTTTAGAGAAAGGGACACTTGCAGACGTGGAAAGGTCACAGTGTGAAGAATTAAAGACGTGTTGAGCCACAGGACGATTTACACCATATCCTGTTGATTTAAAAAAAAAAAAAAACTATCCCCAAATATTCTCGATACAGTTCTGGTGAGAAGTGAAGTTCTAGGACAGTTGAGAGGAAGTCTGGAATTTTCCACGAGGTGAGTTGAAATCACTCGTTGCAGGGCTCCAAGCCCTAGAACTAGCCATCTTGAAGGGAGTCCACATAAGGACTTGACAGACCTAAACATTTCTAAATATTGGGGTTAGCATCTTAGCCCTGCTAGCTTATAAACTATTTTATCGTATTTGTTTTGTTTTCATTAAAAACACATTTTGGTATAAAATGTTCCATTACAATTTCTCCCAGGAGCCACATCCAGCTGTGTGAGATGTTGCAGTGGGCAGGCACACACACGCATTTGCTCTTGAGGTAAAATAGCAGAGTGTCAACATCCCAAGTCTTGTCTTTTAGGAGAGTTTTCTTTATTTCATCAATACTTTTTTGCTTTAAGTACATGTACGAATAGTGAGAATAGAGGCATGTATGCCCAGGTTCTGTATCAGTACAAGGGTAAAGAAGTTATCACACACACATTTCCTTTCACCTACTCTTAGAGTTTAATGATGTTGTAGGTTGGCCTTAGAATTTGGTTAAGATTTCTGGCATGAATGGTCGGGATATATAGCTTGAGGAGAATTAAAAAGTAATCAGGGAGGAGAGCTGAAAAGGTTTGTGAGGTAAAAACACACATTTCCACTTGAGGCCGAGCGGACAGAGAAGGGATGTACTGTCCTGGAATATTCCCTATAGTGAAATAATTGTAACCAGACCCACAGAGCAGTTACCACGGGCCTTCCGCCAGGACTGTGCATGAAAATAGCTTTGTTATGTCTACATACACACAGACAATACACTGTGTCCTCTAACACTTTTCAAGTTCAAGTTATTTAGAAGCCAATTTTCACTGGACTCAACTTTGTACCTTAACTAATGGTTTAAAACAATGCAGCTTCCAAAGGTGCCCTGTATTACTGGAAAAGCCCAGGTCAACAAACTCATTCACCTTGTATTATCTTGAGATTTAGCCAGTGTTTTTCTTCTCCCTGAGATGATAAGACTGATGTGTAGTTGAGTTGCCTGGGGACTGAACGGAGGACAGACTTATTAGGTCATTGTTATCTGCCTCTTTTTGCTTAGCTGTAGTTTTAAAAATAGATTTTTTTTCACTGAGAGTATTTTGCTGTTATTACTGTAATAATAATTATTTCTTAAGAAGAGTAATTGTCAGTTTTTTGCAATCCCCAGAGTTTTTCCTTGTATAGCTGGTCAAATATCATTTTCAGGTGTTCTATGTTATATGTTAGAAATGTCTCATGCAATAAATTTCTAATTTGTGACTCAACATAAGCAGAAATTCTTAAAATAGGGGTGGGGGTGGAAAAGATCTTTACAATGTCCTCTGGGATGTAATTAAATTCATCGTGATTATATCATTATCTATGATAAGCCACCCTCTCTACTACCTTGACAAGAATGCTACCTCAAAGAACAGCATACCTGAGAATTAAATAAACAATGATTCCACTCAGAAAATACAAAGTAGGAAGCTTCTCCCAATTTAAGTCCAATAAAAAAACAAAGTAGGTGTGTAAGAAGGGATTTTGGAGGGAAAGTCCTAATCCCATCTCATTTTTCTCATCTCTGAAAGGTGTACGAAGAGAATATGGTTTTGCTAGCATAAGCCTTAGATGGAATCATTCATTCACAAGACATGTATCAATGTTTAGTTCCCATGCTACCCACTGGGAATTGATTGGTGGATTGGCAGATATAGAACTTTCATCCTATTTGGTGAGGCAGTCTGTAAAAAGGCAAATGATAAGTACTAAGAAAAACATAAACAGAGTAATAGAGCTAGTTTATGTAGAGTGGTTGAGGAAAGACCTCGTGGAGAAAGTGCCATTTTAGCTGAGGTCTGAAATGTGAGGGACATTGTGAGGAACTGGACTGAGCCTTCAGGGAGAGGGAGGAGCGAAGTGGGAAGACCACACAGTTGGAACAAGAGTACTGGACTTGAGAAACAGGAAGGTATGTACAACTAGTGTGAGTTGAGGGGTTGGAAAAGTCCAGGTCACATAGGGTATCATAGTTAGTAAGCATGATAGGGATCTGTGAAGTCTTTGAAGGAGGGAGATGAGACTTGGTTAATTTTTCCTAATTTTTTAATCCACATCTGAGGATATTTTTATTGATTTTAGAGAGAGAGAAACATCGATGTGAGATAGAGACATCCATTGGCTTCCCCCTCCATGTTCCCTGACTGGGGATCGAACCCACAACCTAGGTTATGTGCCCTGATCAGGGACTGAACCTGAAACATTTTGGTGCATGGGGCCATGCTCCAACTCACTGAGCCATCCAGCCAGGGCAACTTGATTAAATTTTTTAAAGACCATTCCAGCTTCTCCTTGGAGAAGTACTGGTATGGAAGCAAGGCAGATAAACCACTTGGGAAGCTAGTTCCAGAGAGGTTAGGGAAGCCTGGTCAAGGTGATGGTAATGGGATAGAGAGAAGTGGAGAGATCTGATGCCCATTTTTCAGGTACAGCAATCAGGGAATCAATAGGTGTGCCTTAAGGGAAAGGAAAAACTCAAGGCTGAGTTCTAGTTTCTTAGCTGAATTCCTGGGTAGATTGTGGACCATTTTTTTAAATAGATACCTTTTGTTCTTCCCATGGGCTTCTGAGAATTAAAAGAAGTGTAACTAAATGGGACGGGACCCCTGGGCCGACAATTACTGACGGTGCTTTGGTTGTGCTCGCCCAGCAGTTTGTTTAATGAATCCTTAGAAAAATCACTGAGATTGTGATTGCTGCAAATGACTGTAACCGTTTGTTTTTATTTAATTATTGTTCAAGTACCGTTGTCTCCATTTCCCCCTCACCACTCCCCGCCGCCCCATCCCTCCCCGCCTCCTACCCTCTATCCTACTGCCTTTGGCTTTATCCAGTTTACATTTTTTTAAAAAAAATAGAAATAAATAAAGCTATGGATTCATTTACATTATAAGTTGCTCATCTACTGCCATGTCCTTTAAATAGGGTGTTAATAGCAAATTAACCTTTATGTAGTTTTACCCCATAAAATTACGTAGAAAAATCCACTTAGTGGGTTTACAAGAAGTATGTAAAATTTAGTCTCTTGAGGGTTCGTGCACTTTATTTATTGCCAGGGACGTTTTGTTCTTGATAGTGTCTATGGGAACACCCCAAATACTATCAAATATAATTTTCCTTGCTCAGAATAAGAGACGCTGACTTTTCTCAGGGTCCATTATAGTTCCACATCCTAGCCTGCTTCTTAATTACTTCAATCAAAAGATATGTCAGTCCATCTCTGCAAAATGACTTATGTGGCTTCAACAAATATCCCTGTCTTTGTATTTGAAGGTTCTCAGGTGTATTCCCAGGCTCTGTATTGAAACTCAGTTAAAATTCCAACCTATTTTCATACCAAGGGGTGTCCGGCTGAACTTTGAGTCAGTCTTCCTATGCCCACATTGCCTTGACCTGTAAACTTTTACTTCGAGGACATTTTTGTGTCATTTGTTCAGAAGAATGTAATTGTTCCTAGTTACATTAGAATGTAGTTTTTGTTTTTAGCTGATTCCAGCATTCTTTTATTTCTCCCTAACAGTTTTTAATCACAATACATTTTCCCATCAGCAGGAGAGAAGTCAATAAGAGAAATATAAATGACAGTTTGGAAAGCATGTCACTTCACTAGCATATAAGACTTATTCAGCCTGACATCAAGAAGTTGATTATGGCATTTGAGGCGTCAAATGCTCCAAGCAACAAATTTATAGTGAAATAAACTGATACCTGGAATAGAACATACAGCACAAAAGAAAGACATTCTGTGTTTAGATGACTGGGTTATTTCTTACCATCTTGGATGATGTTTTCATTTCTCTATTCATGATGATTCTGAATCTTATTAAGTAACCATATGTGCAACTAAGATGAAGTAAACTTTTATACTCTTTGCTCATCCCAGAAAAACAATATGCCTGTGAAGCCTGGTAGTGTCGTTCTAACCAATAAAGACCATAGCACATGGCTGTGACTTCCGATGGATGAGACAAAAAGATTCTTCTTGCCATTGGCCCTCGAACCGAGTGTGGGAACAGTGCTTCAGGGTGCAAAGTGGTAAAGTAGAAAGTAGAAATGATGACATAAACCAAACAGTAGCCCGCTTTCACTGAACGCTCTCTCTGTGCCAAACACTGAGCTGCGTGCTTTCGTCAGTTACCTCATTTAATCCTCACATCAGCGCTATAATGTAGTCACTTTCACCGTGTGTCAGATGTGGAAGGTGAGGCGTGCAAATTTGCACAGGGAGTAAGTAAATTATAGATCCGGAAGATGAACTAAGGCAGTGTGACATCAGGGGCCACCATCACACTACATCATCTTTCTCTTAAGAGCTATAGAAAGTCGTAGTTAATTACAAATAGGTGCTATGAAGTACCAGGGCCATGAGGATGGAGAAAGGTGACAAACTGTTGAACAGGGATGATTTAGGAAGATTTGACAGAAGAAGGATCTATATTTTAAAGATGCTTTTTCAAATTTTCATTGTGTATGAGTCATACAAAAGGGTCTTGTTGAAAAGTGCATATTTCAAAGCCCTCAACATAATTTGGGGATTTAATTGCAAGTAGCCCGCAGGTCACAGCTAGAAACTGCCTTAGACTTCACGCTGTCGAGAGTGGGTATGCAGCGCCAAGAACAATGGCACAAAGTAGGCAATCAAATATTTACCTGATGAACGAGTAAATAAACGCAGGGAAGGAACTGCCCCTTTGGTATTCAAAAGTATGGCTAGCTATTCAGGTAGCTGTACTTTGTAATTAGTGGGGAATACACTAACAAGGTTAGTCTTAACTCTAAATGTTGATTGCTTCATTCAAGAAATACTTATTGAGTCATGCTTGTTACTCTCATTTCTTTATTTTGAAATAGACCTTTTCACATCCTTGAAATTGTAATACATCTTCCGGTCCTAGTTGCAGTCTTTAGCATCCTAGTTCTGGTGTCATTCAGTGTGTCTCTGGCTCTGTGCTTAGATTAGAATGCATCTATGAGCAAAACATGCGTGTTCCATGCCAGGGCGGCCAGGAGTGGTCATGCAGGTTGAACATAAATGTATGTGTGCTTTGAACCTGCCTCCAACAGAGCATATGTCCCAGTTAAGGCAGGCACAGATGAGTGATATTACACCTGAAGGGGGGTGCGATGAAAGAAAAAAATAAAAGAGGGTGATAATTGTGATAGAAAGTGGTGGTGGGGTGAGGGTCGGAAAGGTAGGAAATGACAGGTAGGAGAAGTGTAAGGCTATCATTAATAAAATAACAACATTTTGGCTGAAACTGGATTCATATATATATATATGATCCAACTTACATGTGATTTTTCTGGGTTTTTACCGAGTTATTATTTGGTCACAACATTAACCGAGTTTCATCTCTTTTCGCCCGGTAAATTCCTGCAATCATGGACGAGCCTTAGGTATAATAAAAGGCCAAATGAAAAGGAGGAAAGCCTGAATGAGCCATAATTTTTTTTATTCCTACAACAAATTTAGGAGCATGCTTGTATATGATTGAAAACTGGATAGATATCACCTCAAAGATGAAAACTGTTCATCCTGTCAAAAAGAATCCAATGAAAACCTTATTTTTCTATCTTTAGTAGGTACTCTAGTTTAATCTGAAAAACTCGGTACACAACCAAGGAATGCTGGGAGGAGGAAGGAGAATTGAGTGAAATTTAAGATAGGCTTTCCGAACAGTCTGCCTGTTATTTCGCTATTGGAAACTTTTACAGCCGACTTGAAAGGATATTGTAGAGAGCTTCCTGGGGAGAGCATGATATGGGAGTGATCATATTAGTCATGCTGAATTCTTATGCGTAGCTCTGAATTTAGGTGCCATTGGAGTTGACATCTAATAGCCTCATTTTCCATAGCAGATGTATTCAATTTGGTAATTGTCATTGTGCTAAAACTCTCAATTACATGTGATACCTTACCTGGAATATAAAATAATTGTTTTCAGTTTGTCTGCAAAACCGTAACATTGGAAGGTTGCCCAGAGACCATCTGGTCTATGGAGAAGCTGTTGAGTGAGAGAGTTCAAGGGTCGCCAGGCAAAGAATAATAATGGTAATAGAATGTAGATTATTTTAAAAATGAAAGTGTATTTTGTAGTTTTCTTTTTTTAAATGTTAAAGCAGCTTGTTTGAAAACCGTGTTCTATTTTACTATTAAATTTCCTGAATCGTGTGAAATGATGCTGTCGTTATTTGCCCAAATTAAAAGTTACTATCTTCCATTGACTAACAAATTTAAAAAGAATGTGCTAGTCTTTGAAATTCAGAGGTCGAGATCCTCTTTCATCCTATCGGTGCTTGCGAACAACACACTACTTCTGTTTGCCACTAACTTCTTGGAAGCAGATAAATAACACTGGGATATCCTGAGACAAGCAATCTCATAACCAATAATACTGTTAGCTTCAAAGCTTCTCAAAAGGGCATGAATCCTCTAAAGATCACCTGCTACTTATTTACATTGTTAATGTTTTTATCAGTATATAATACTCATTATATTGCCTGTTGGCCATAGATTACAAATATTTTATCTATTTGTCATTTGCTTACAAGCTGTCTTCATACTGTTTTGACATAGAGAACTTTTTTCTTTACTTTTAATTATTATTTAGCCAAATATATTTGTCCATTATAAATTCTTCAGGTAGTCATACCTCATCTTTTGGTACCTCCCGGAGAATTTTTTTTTTAAATTTTTTTTTATTGTTATTCAATTACAGTTGTATGCCTTTTCTCCCCGTCCCTCCACCCCACCCCAGCTGAACCCACCTCCCTCCCCCCTCTCCACCCTCCCCCTTGGTTTTGTCCATGTGTCCTTTATAGTAGTTCCTGTAATCCCCTCTACCCACTGTCCCCGCCCCCACCTTTGACCTCCCGGAGAATTTTATGTATGCTGATGAAAACTATGTATGCTTTCTCCCTAAAATGAGCGCAAATTTTGCTATAATCTATAAACCTCATGGGGTTAAGAAGCCTTAGGTTACAAAGTCTTCAAAATCTCTTAATTACCAAGTAACATTTTCATCTCAGGTTTTCTCCTCTCATTTTTCAACGTTAACGTCTAACCAACTAACATTTATTTTCATGTTCAGTGTGAAGATCTAAATTGTATTTTTATAGGGGTCCCACTTGCCCAGTGTTGTTTGTTAAGTAACTTCCTCCAGAAACATTTCAAGTTGTTGCATTTCTGAAGGTCTCTTCTAGAGTTTTCTGTACTATTAATCTGTCTATTCTTTTAACATTACAGTATCACTCCACTTTCTAAACATTTTTTTAAACACTCTTGCCTGTTCATTTTTCCAGATAAAATTTAGAAACATTTTGCCACATTCTAAAAACCAGCCCAGGGACAATTTAGGGCAATTGTATGAATCTTGGGTTTTTTATAATAGTTGGTTTTCCTTCAAGAAAATCTATCTCTGGCCTAAAAAGTTTTAGGCGTATCTTTAGTTCTATACCTTTAGGTTTAGATTTATTTTTTTGAACTAGTAAATGTCTGCTTGTTTTGCTATTTCCATTATGCCTTTAATTGGTTATTGTATATTTACACCAGAGCTATGTTTGTATGTTTTTCTTATCCCTCGTCTCTTTAATTCACACTGTGCTATAACTCATTGTCTTGTTTGTTTTTTGGAATATATTTGGCACCTGACGATAGTAATATTTGCCTGTGTTCATCTGAATGTTTTTCATGTTCTTATTGGAAGGTGGTACAAATTGGTCATTGTAAGTTCGTGTTTTGGAACAGGCAGACTTCAGTCTCAGTCCTGCCTCTGTGCCATTACTACCCTGATAGCCTTGAACAAAGGAAATTTTGTTGCCTAATTTTGTTGAGCTTCAGTTCCTCTATCCGAAATCTGGGGTAACAATCTAGAATCACCAGATTGTTGCTAGGGCTAAATGACTTTAGACATATGAAATGTATTAAAAATAAAATGTCACTTCTATTATATTAGCCAACCATTCAGAACTGTTAAGTATCAAGAATGAGAGTAAACTTTCCTGTGTAGGTCCTGAGTCCCTCAAGATTTTCTTTGAACCTTTTGTTTCACTTTTTATTGATGCTCGCTTTTCCATGTTGAACCTATGAAGCATTTTTGGTTTTATAAAGGTTTGTTAGGAATCTGTTTTGGGTATTTTCTGTTGAGATCTGTTGAGTATCTGTTGAGATGAATAGTTTCTCATAATAAAATTGTTGATATGATTTATTAGAATAATAGATTTCTTATTCTGTTTATACTCAATTAAATTTATTCAATATGCTGTTGATTTAGTTTTAGAAAACTTCATTTTATGCCTTTGGGTTTATCTTCCTGAGTAATATTTTTAGGTTTCTTTACTGAATAATATATGTGTGTTTGTTCTATATTATTGTTACAGCGCTAGCTAACATTAATTGTGTACTTACGGCAGCTGAACAGCATCTTTTAAATTTTCTTTATGGTTTATTTCATTTATTTCTCATGTATAACATAGCACATATAGTAAATGAAGAGTCAGCCTCTGAACCCTGATTGGTTTGACCTTGAAACTGATCCCTGTCTGCCAGTTTTGGGAATCAGGTGATGTGAAATTCACTCTGCACCTTTTCTCGGGAGACTCTTGGGGTCACTTTCCTTATAAATTTGAGGGAAATCATGTGGCCCTCATGCCTTTTGAGAGGTAATTCTGTGATGAATTTTTTTAATTTTAATTTTTTCATTTATAGTCTCCGGAACCATGTTCATTTCATAAGATTTTCAAATTTATTGGCCAATTATTATGTATAGTTTTATATATAAGTATAATATAATTATATTTAATGCAGTTGTTTTTTCATTATATTTCACTGATTATGCTATTACAGTTGTCCCAATTTTTGCACCTTTGCCCCCCTCCACCGAGCACCCCCCACTCCCACAGGCAATCCCCACAGCTTTGTTCATGTCCATGTGTCATCTGTGTAAGTTCTTCGGCTACTCCACTTCCTATACTGTACTTTATATCCCATTGGCTATTCCGTGATTACCAATTTGTACTTCTTACTCCCCCCACCTCTTCACCCAGTCCCCCAAAACACCTTCCCATCTGGCAACAATCAAATAGTTATATAGATACAGTTTAGGTTTAGATTTCCTAATAGTATAAATTCCTTTTATTGGTTTTTATGACTGCTTTAATATTTAGAATTTATGTCATTGATATTCTTCTTTTTGTTTACTTCATTAGGTATTTTTATTTTTCAAAAGGTCAGTTCTTGTATTTGTTGATGAGTAATACTGTTTTTTCCATTTGTTCTTAATGAGATTTTGTCCAAAAAAAGTCTCACTAATATCTTTCCTGTGTTCTTTAAGATAACTCTTTGTTCTTTTATGAATGTCGTTCATTGAATCATGGTTTGCTTATTTTTCCTTTTACACTAATACAGTGTTTAAAAGATGTGCCTTTACCTCTGAACACACTTGTGTCTGTGATTATTTTCTGATGATGTTTTGGCTTCCTTTTGATACAATAACAATTGAGAATAGTCCTTTTAAGTGTTTAACAAACTTTATTGAGATTTATTATTGACTTTTATTTGTCTACTTCATTGTGGTCAGATTAGAAGGTGAGATCATCAGCCCCACTGGTGGTTTGTGAGGTGTTGTTATTCCTGGGGGCAATTGATGAGATTTCCTTTTGGACCACTGCATCTTCAACTTTTCTTTCAAAACTCTTGTGTTGACGCATGAATTCTGTTTTAAAAAACTACTCCTTGTAGGGCGTGTAATATTATTAAATTATATCTATTATGTAAACAATCTGTATTTTTTTCTCCTGAAATAAATGGATTAAACTATCTAAATGCTAGTGTGGTTCTACCAGTCTTTGACCTCCACATTTTGATGCACAAATGTCCTGCAGTTAGATGTTTATTTTAGATAGCGTTCTTATCTTTCAGCCAAATTGTACCTCTTTGCCTTTACAGTGTTTTGTGTCTCAGATGGTATGTTTGCAACCAACTGTGCCGTTCACGCGTTTCTGTTGTGTTGTGGGAACGTGTATGTACACTTATATTTTTAGTTTGAATAGGTCTTGTCTTTAGGTAAAACGTTTATTTTTAAGTAATTTTGATAACTTTAAAATGTGCATTTTAAAAAATAAAGCTGATATTTAAAAATAAATATATATTCTAAAAAGGGAGTTATCCACATTGACAACTTGCTATATAAGCTTGGCTTACATTTACTTTCTGTCCCTATTTATACTTACTTCTCTGTCTTTAACACTATAATCAGGACTTATACAACTATTTTAGTTAATTTATTTCTCATCATTATTTTTCTTTTATTTTCTGAAGAATTGTGCCAGAGCATTTATTAAATCTTAACTCTATTCTTAATCTATTTTAGAGCCATCAGGAGGTTTTTCAGAACAACTACACATTCTAGGGTTTTTAAATTCGACTTATTTATTCACCTACTGAAATAGATCTTTAAACTATTTGCTTCGTTTTGTTTTTCAGAGTGTGTGATTGTGGAGAGATGGATTAGTATACTTTCTCAGGCCTGCAGATCTGGGTCTTCTGCATTTATTCACAAAGGACAAGGAACTTAGTAAAAAATTCTTGGGTTCGTTTCTGTTCTTTCATTGTCTGCTAAAATTAGCTTTGCAAAGAATGTCTTAAGACAGAAATCCTATTTTGTTTTTTTTAACCCTAAAATGCAGCTTTTAGGATATTTTTTCTTTGTAATGAAAATATATGTATTTAAGGATGAGTCTAGGGGATGGAACTTTTAATACTTCCTGAAACATATTGAGTCCTTTCAGCCTACCTCAGACATTTTGAGTCAAATGTGATTTTGATTATTAACGAAGTCCACCATGACACCTCGGAGCTTGGGCCCTGGATCAGACAGACTTAGCTTCAAAGCCCTGTTCTGGTTCTCACTGTTAGGACTTTGGGAAGGACATTTAACCTTTCTAAGCTTTAGTTTCTACATCTGTAAAAAGGGAATAATAATGTCATGTACCTCGTGGGATTTTTTTCCATTAAGTGAATGCACTACGTAAGGCACCCAGTAGAGCTCCCCATGAGTAAATAGGAGAGACTCAGTAAATGGGAGTCCTTGGAGAAAGACAAACCTAGTGTCCTAAAGTGGGTTGCAGTTTTTTGTCCTCCAGATCTATCGTCTTATCTTTCCTTGTCATCTCTTAATTATTTTCCTACAAAAATATGCAGGAAGTTCTCACATCTTCCACACCATTGGCTCAATATTGTACAATATCAGTCCCACAACGTCCATGCCAGCTTACTCCCTCCAATGCAAACATTGTTTTTCCTAATACCACCCTACAGTTCTTGTAGCCCTCCTTTCTCTCACTTTCTATTTTGACATCTCAACTTGCTTTATCTATTAACTTACTACTTTTTTATGCATTCTCTTTTCCAGAGGCTCCCCATTATTGTTGTTTTTCTTCTCTGCTTTCTTCTCTTTTTCTTTCTCCTCTTTTTTCCTCCTGACCCTTGTACTCTCCTTTTGTTTTCCCCTTCTTCCCTTTCTCCCTTTGTTTCCATTCTTTGCTTTTTTATTTTTTAATATATTTTATTGATTATACTATTATAGTTGTCCCATTTTTACCCCCTTTTTCCCCTCTGCCCTGCACCCTCCCTCCCACCCACTCCCCCCCCCCCCCACTTAGTTCATGTCCATGTATCATAAGTTCTTCGGCTTCTCCATTTCCTACATCATTCTTACCCTCCCCCTGTCTATTTTCTGCCTATCCTTTATGCTTCTTATTCTCTGTACCTTTTCCCCATTCTGCCCCCTCCCGCTCCCCTGCTGATAACCCTCCATGTGATCTCCATTTCTGTGGTTCTGTTCCTGTTCTAGTTGCTTCCTTGGTTTGTTTTTGTTTTTCTAGGTTCATTTGTTCCTAGTTGTAAGTTTGTTATCATTTTACTGTTTCATATTTGTGATAATCCTTTTCTTACATAAGTCCCTTTAACATTTCATATAATAAGGGCTTGGTGATGATGAACTCCTTTATCTTGACCTTATCTGGGAAGCACTTTATCTGCCCTTCCATTCTAAATGATAGCTTTGCTGGATAGAGTGATTTTGGATGTAGGTCCTTGCCTTTCATGACTTTGAATACTTCTTTCCAGCCCCTTAAGGTTTCTTTTGAGAAATCAGCTGGTAGTGTTATGGGAACTCCTTTGTAGGTAACTCTCTCCTTTTCTTTTGCTGCTTTTAAGATTCTCTCCTCTTTAATCTTGGGTAACTTAATTATGATGTGCCTTGGTGTGTGCTTCTTTGGATCCAACTTCTTTGGGACTCTCTGAGCTTCCTGGACTTCCTGGAAGTCTATTTCCTTCCAGACTTCCAGATTGGAGAAGTTCTCCTTCACTATTTTTTCAAATAAGTTTTCAATTTCTTGCTCTTCCTCTTCTCCTTCTGGCACCCCTATGGTTCAGATGTTGGAACGTTTGTCCCATAGGTTCCTAAGCTTCTCCTCCTTTTTTTGAATTCTTGTTTCATCTTCCTGTTTGGTTGACTATTTCTTCCTTCTACTCCAAATAGTTAATTTGAGTCCCAGTTTCCTTCTCTTCACTGTTGGTTCCCTGTACATTTGTCTTCATTTCATTTTTCAAAGCCTTCACTTTTTCCTCCATTTTGCAACCATACTCAACCATTTCTGTTAGCATCCCTATTACCAGTGTTTTGAACTCTGTACCTGATAAGTTGTCTATCTCTTCATCGCATAGTTCTGTTTTTGGAGCTTTGATCTGTTCTCTCATTCAGGCCGTATCTTTTTTTTTGTTTCAGTGCACCTGTTACATAGTAAGGGGGCAGAGCCTTAGGTATTCGCCAGAGTGGGGAAACCCATGTCACTGCATTGTGGTGCTGTATGTGGGGGAGGGGACAGAGAGGGAACAGTGACGCTTACTCAGCTCTCACCCTGCTCCCCCACTACCTATAAGCAAATTGGGCCCTTCTGGGCTGATTCCTGGGTGGATGGGTTATGTATGTTCTAGGACCCCGCGGGTCTCTCCAATGAACTCTCCTGTGGGGCTGGGAGTTTCTCCTGCTGCCACAACCCCCATAGGTTTTTACTGCCAGAGGTTTTGAGGCTTTATTTCCTTGCACTGGAACCCTGGGCTCTGTGGATCTCTCTGGCTCCCCTGTTGTTTTTCCCAGCTATCTGCACGTAACTGGGACTGTGTGGTGCACGAGCTACCACCTTGCCACACATCCTCTCCCCCTGGCTGCCTGTCTCCACCCCTTCTGCTGGTCTGGATGAATGTTTCTTCTTTAACTCCTTGGTTGTCAGACTTCCATACAGTTTGATTTTCTGGCAGTTCTGGTTATTTTTTATTTTTAAATTTGTTGTCCATCTTTTGGTTGTGTGAGAAGGGAAAGTGTATCTACCTAGGCCTCCATCTTGCTTTTTAATTTTTTTAGTTATTCATTCTCAGTGAGAAAGTCTGGCTTCATAAACAGTGTGGTTCTGGCCCTGCTCTGCTTAACATCCAAGCACAGATCTATTCACATCTGCCATTGAAGGGGTGGGGGTGGTGGGCGGAACCCCAGTCCTTCCAAAGTGAGTGTGCTGGGTGAGGATGGTAGCATTTCCTGCCCTACCATCAAAGCCGGAGGATTGATGCCAGTCCCTACAAGCACTGCTAACCCGACTCTTCCCTGGTGGCCCCTCTAGTACAAGACGGTGGAGGAGTTGGTCAGAGCTAGAGCTCTGCAGTCAGACTGCCTGCGGCCGGTTTCAGCTCCTGCTAGTGATGTGACCGTGAGTGGGATCATCAAACCGTCTGTGCTTTGATGGTCTTTATTTTGGTAATAAGAGTAGTAATAGTACCCATCTCACAAGATTTTCACATGAAAAATAAATGAAATAATGAACATAGAGTACTTATCACAGTATACATGGTACACAGTGAGCCATCACTAAATGCTGTCTAATACTCTGAACTTTTGAAGATACATCTTTTAGGAATTGTGCTCAGTTGTGAGAAAGTGTGGCTGGTACAACAGGAAATCCACAAGTCAAGGTATTGGTTCAGAAGCTCAAGGCTATCAATGCCAGCAACTATGGCATTCTCCTTATCTTTTCCTGTTGGCTGCTGCAGCTCCAGCCATCATATCCATGTTCAGGTAACAGGAGGAAGGAAAGAATGAAGGAGGATTAGGTGATGCCTAAAGCAATAAAGCAGAGGCTTTCTCCAAGGTGCCCACAAGAGTCCCACGTATGATGTATTCGTCAGAACTCTGTCTCTTTTGCAAGGCTCATCATTATCAGGGTGTCAGGGAAAACATGACTTTGGCATCCCAACAAATAGAGTAGGAGAGACAATGAAAAAGAAAGCTGGAATTTGCTCCCTATTTCCTGGCTAGTGTCCGGGGGTTGAGAACCTACAAACAGGGACAGGGGAGATGTCAGAGTTAATATGTGGGCTGCCTTGAAAATATAAGAGCGCTTGTCCAGTAGAGAATTATGTGTCTGCTTTTTTAGCCCATGAATATCTTAGGTCTTTAATTCAGGAGACAGAGAAATAGAGCTGAGGGGGATATTTTGGGGGGTGGGGGCATTGTTAATTCTACCCCCACCCCTTATTTCCTTTAAGTGCTAATCTGGCCTTGTTTTCTTAATGTAAAGTATGGCACAGTTAAAAATTATTTCCTTATTCCAGTCACATCAGCCATAGGGTTATTTGAAATATCTCCAAAATTTTTGTAGTCAGTTCCTGTTCATCTTAGTCAATCTGTCCGTGCGTGTGCGTGTGTGCATATAGCGTGTAATTTTTAAAAACTTTTTTGTTACTATTGATGTCTAATTAGGAAGACTATTAGGAGTTAACATAATAAGCCAGGAGTTTCTACAATAGAATAGCATTTACCTAAAATTCTAGAATGCAAGATGTTCAGTGATTTTCATTAAAAAGTTTAAAATTAAGGCAGGATGTTGAAAATCCTTATTAAAAAATACACTTTGATAAGTGTGTAGAAAAGCATTATTTTAATTCTTTGTATAATTTTAAAAAAGAAAAATGCTGTAAAGTAATTTAGAATAATAGTAATAACAGAGATGCAACCAACTATTTTTATTGCCTATGCAGGGATTCAGCTGCTGGGTTTTGAGGTGAGAACTCTGTAAATCCCTGAACTGTGTAGAAAAGTTTAAAGAACAGTTCCACCCAGCGGTTCAGTGAGGTGGTTAGGTATGCTCAAAATCCTCGTTCTAATGTGTATTTGGTGCTATACAGCACTCCACTATCAAACCAAGGAACATTTCCCCACCCTCTGCATCCCCTCAATGGCCAGCCATCAAGAGGGAATATCTGCCCACAAATAGAGAGGATTTGTTACAATGGGTACAAATGGGTTCTTCCTCGGTCAGCTTTCTGCCCATGCCACTGGCTTGCTAAAACCAATCTTTCTGACAGATCTTGGTAGCATTATTATTTCACTAAGCAGAAATATACCACGGAGTTGAAAATGCTATTTTGTTCATCTATTACAGAAGCTAAAAAACGTACTACTGAAATTTAGGAGCATAGAAGAAAGCTAATTAAAATGGGCATTCATCAAATGGTCCTTCTGGATTCTGGGATGAGGGGTCGGTCATCTCAATAAATCATAATGACTGTGCTCTTTGAGAGCCTGTCTTGTACCTGGCACTTTATATTCATTACCTGAAATTCATGCAGCCACCCTGCAGAATGTGCCTCCACATTTCAGTTTTAAAAAAGTGAGTCCCAGAGAGGTTCGGTAATTGTCCAGGGTTATAGGTAAGTAGGTCATGATTTACCCGAAATCTTCCCATCTCTGACACACAATTTACACCATCCTCATGTGATTAGAGAATACATTTATTATTGTTTTCAGAACAAATGTAAATTGGAAATAGAAACAATGGGGGTGACAATGTCTTCTTGCAGGCTCAGGTCGGTTAGCTTGAAATTGCATGTTTATTCATGCCAAGTGCTGGACAGCCTACACAAAAACAGCAGCAAAGGGAAAGTGAGCACCATCGTCTGGCTTTTCCTGGACTTGGGTTTTCCCGCTGCTTGACTGGGATAAGCTTAGGGAGGAAGCTCTCATATGCTTACATTTTGTCTACTTCAAAAGATGGCAAAGCTTGGGGGAGACATAAGGGTCAGGTTCACATTCCAAATTGTGGGTTACATAAAGAGAGAGAGGACTTTAGAGTGGCCAGAATTTGGTATCTCAGAGCGATGCTGTTGGAGGAGATTGAGGGTTCAGGAGAGCTGGTGGAAACTTTCATTGTTGTGAATTGATTTCAGGGCATGTGATCTCAAGTTAGTGTACCTCTGTCTGCCATTCACCAAATTTTATTCCACAAGAGTTTACATAGGAAAGTACTTCAAGGAAATCATTATTGAGCTTGCAAACAAAGTATCGTTTGTTTGTAAGGCTGATGTCTTTTAGGTATAGTAGCAAATCCTGCAGTTAAGTCAGGATTCGTGAAGAAAAGAAGGCACTTGAGTTTCAGTGGCAGAAATGTTCTTTGTAAATTAGAGGCTGTCTTCTCTTAAGTGGGTTTAGAGACCAAATTTCTATACCTTTGGTTTATACTAAATTCAGGGAATTGGTGAGTGGTTTCATAAGAGAATGTAATAAAAATTTGACGTGGGCGGTCACAAACCAATTTTCTCTTCCCTTTTTTCATTTCCACTTTGGTCCGCGTGTGGACGAGTTCTAACTAGGTGTCCAGATGATAGCAATATAAGTCTCCTGGAACTTTTGAATTAATGTAGAGCACAGAACAAAATATATGCTCCCATTAGCGATACGTACTCGGGCTCTCAGTGGGACTGACAGCGTGTTCAGGGTCTCCGTTAAACGGACAGAAGATTGGTTTCCTCTGTTGTATGGTCAATACTTACTTTATTCCTGAATCATCACTGGCAGGCACTGGCTACAGCCAAAATAATGTTTCTTACCAATCTCAGCAGGCTTTAAACACTTTCTGTCTCATCTTTGTTCCAGCTCATAAGCAATTCTTTTATTCCACAAATACTGGCTAGTTGTTCCCATTTCTATTTTATACAGTCTTAAGAAACATAAAAAGAGACAGGTTTTGTCTGGGATATTTTGATGACTGTTTAGTTGGATGACTGCTGATCGGTCACGCAGCTTCCCCGAAGGTCCGGTCCATGTTAGCTGCTCATCGTTGCACCAGCTGGAGCCATCCTTGTGGTTACAGAAGATTGCGGTGTAGGGGACGGTTTTCCTTATCAGGACTTGCTGTCACTGCCCTTGTTGATGGATTCTCTTTCTGTACTAAAATGTGTTTGTGTTGTCCTTTTTCTCAGTTGCCCCCTAAATGCTTATGTTGATAAATCCATCTACTTTGGGGGGAGGGGGTGCGGGGTGAAGGGAAGGTGAGTTCTTTTTTTCTTTTTAAAAAATGCAGGTGAATCAGTCACTCAAGATTCAGAATTGGTCCTTGTTTTTAAGGACCACCAAGCACAGATGTATTTCCAACTCAAACACGTGCAGAATTATCTGGGGAAACTCTTGGGGAGTAAATCTTTTTTTTTAATTTAAGTGCTAGCAGTGATACTGAGAAGCCCAACAAGAAGCGCTCGACAAAATGTCTCTCTTGGGATCCGTCCTACTTGTTCTAAACCTACTGTTGGGCCCATGAACTGCTGTGAACTGCTCAGAACAAGAATGTAATGCAAACACTAGGTAGCGACGGTGTCGGCAATTACCTGTGTTTTCACAGCTGGAAACTGGAAGTGTGTGGGGTGAGGTTCTGTGGAGGTTCCCGACTGGGGAAGGGTTTCCTAGGCGGGCTGTAGACCACACCGAAGTGTGAGCAAGTCAGGCAGAGTGACAAGTGCATACCAGTAATGGTAGGAAAGAATGGAATAATGTCAAGATGTAGTGTACAGATAAAATATATTATAAAGACAACATGATTTCTTTCTAGTTTGATGCCTCCCTGCTTACCTTTGAGGGAGTGCACTCATGTTAGGCTTTTGGAACTTAAAGCGAAATTAAGACTCAGGTATCTCCTGAATTCTGCAGTAAACAGAAATTAGCCCACTGAGTTGAGAAGGACAGTGCAGGCACAAAAATCGTGTGACCGTGAGAACATGATATGCCACACTGGGCTTCCTGATCCAATTGTCAAAGAACCAGGTGACAAGCCCCTGTGTGTAAGTCTCTCTCACCTTTGTGGGTCCGTCTGGAGATGGCGTTAAACAGCGAGGGACAACATGCGCTCCGCAGCCAAGTGTAGCCGGTTTGAATTGTAGCACCCCCTCTTCCTGCCTGTGTGCACTTACTGTGTCGGGCTCAAAGCCTCAATTTCGTCAGCCATGAAAAGGGAATAAACGTTTACCTACATCATACGATTTTTCAGATTACGGCTAGTAATGCTTGTACAACATGCCGTACCTGGCCAAGTGCTTTCTAAATGTTGGTTATTATTCCAAGGTCGTTAAAGGATGTAAAACTTCCTAACAGGAACAGATTACATATACAGGACTCCCCAGAAAAGCATGTATATTTTATTGCCTTGGAAGGTCACATCTTGCAGGCATTTATAAATGTTACCCTTTTAGTGTATATTGTTATTTAAGGGAAATTGTCAGTAATTCCAAGAAGAAACCTGAGAGTTGTGTGGCGTTAACTGCTTGTGACGTTATGGGTCGCCAGGCTCAAGGTTGAGAGAAACGGCTCTTTTTCTCCATGTGAGTTAGACTTTCAGCTTCTAGGTTCTAAAACACAAGCCTGACTTCTCCATAAATAAAAGCTCTCTCAGGTACCAGCAGATTCTCTCACTGCCTT
This sequence comes from Desmodus rotundus, assembly GCF_022682495.2. Taxonomy (NCBI): domain Eukaryota; kingdom Metazoa; phylum Chordata; class Mammalia; order Chiroptera; family Phyllostomidae; genus Desmodus; species Desmodus rotundus. The sequence goes on along the minus strand of NC_071387.1, from coordinate 43,148,093 downwards.
TTCCTGAGCTGGTTAGTTACCCTCCACAGGTAGGGAAAAACCACTGAGTCCAAGTCCACTGGTCTTTCTGTAATCTTCCTCATTTTATTTTGGTGAAATTCAGGAAACTTTTGAAATTAAATCATTTTGGAAGTTGTACGTTCTCAAATGTCAGAGTAGAATTATCTGAATGCCTGCTTCGTTCCCTGTGTAGTTCCAATTTCCTGGAGCTAATTTCTTCCTTCTAATTACAAGCACTCCAAGAAGAACTAGCTTTTACAGCTCAGCACGAGAGCAAGTAACTCTTATTTCTTCAGGCTGAGCTGAATGCAGAAGGCCCCCTGAATCTGCCTGAGTACAACTGCTTAAGGTACAAAATAAATGTTCCCTGTTCTGTTACTATTGTTACATTTTTAGTGCCAAAGTTCCCAAGAGTCAAAACCTTGTACTTCATACTTCTGCAGAATCCTGTCTTGATGCATAGGATAACATTGGAAACTTGTTTCTCTTTCTGTTGTTTTCCCCCCTAAAGGGTAAGATTTAAAATATGGGAGTTTCAACTGAATGTTAAATGTCATTTTTAAATCACTGGGTTGATTTAGACGTGTTTATCAAATCCTAGTGTACTTTTAGGTACCTTGCCATTTGTTCGCGATGAAATAAAAACATTTTTATGGGTCCTGCTTTAGCATAAGTGGCTGGAATGTTTTTCCGGACTGAGTTTTTGTTGCTGTTGTTGCTTTTGCCCCTCATCCACCAACTGCACTGGGGAAGGGGAGATGGGCATCGCATCTCAGGCAGAGCTAGAACAGCTTAGGCGGAGACTAACGTTCAGAATTACCCCAGCCTCATTTCCCAACTGTCCTCTGAGGAGCGAGAGTCTACTGAATTATTATGTGATTCCGTATTAGTCAGCAAAGGGCCAAATCCCGCTATTGGTTTTAGAGGCAGAACTCCCCTGCTTGCTGGGATCCCTCACACACCCTCCCTCCCTTTCTTCAGAGTTCTGTGCCTTATTAGGCTCTAAATTGGTTCCTAATGAGCATTGTATTAAAATAAAACAAAAATGATTACATTTGCATCATTCTCATATTTTAAAAATTTCATGTGGTTGGGTTTTAATTTCCTTATTATTAAATTCTTTTGTTAATGTGACCTTAAGAAATAGTTTAGATCCAATCTTGCCCCCTCTGAGAACTTTGAAAATGACAGTAATAACTCTGCTTTCATGTTTCATCTGAGGTCATAAAACAATAGGTATCAGAACTCTATAGTACTTTTCCTGTCTCTTTCATTTGCAAGCCACTAAGCAGGAGCTGTGGTTCGTAATTTACCAAAATACTGTACCATCCACTTCTTCATGGCTTACTATGCACCAGGAACTGAGTTGAGTATGTAGCATTCCTTTGATTCGGTCGGTATGATGAAATACAGTAGATATTAGCATCCACATCCTAAGTGGAGAAACTTCGAGAAGTCAGTTTCACATAGGTAGAAAATGAAGGGGCCAGAATCTGATCATTGGACTCCCTCTCGTCAGGAGACCACCCACGAACACACGTATGTGGTGACTGTGATGGGGAAAATGGAGTATAAAGTGAAGCACTGGAAATTAGCTACAATTGAATTATTGTGGGGAATCGCTTGGTGAATTATATAATTGTCTAACCGCTATGCTGTATACCTGAAACTAAGATGGAATATTGAATGTCCAGGGCTAATGGAAAAATTAATTAAGTAAATAAACGAATGAATGAAAAGAAAATTAGCTACAATTACAATACCAGGGTCTCCTGCCGCCTGAGAGATGCCCACGTCCACCCGTGTGCACACAAGGGGGCACAGGGACTCCCACATGCCCATCAGACCTCAAGGAAGGTAGTGAATCATTGTCTCCCCTCCCCCAAGTGTTCTGACCCATCCTTTGCAAATATCCTTTTAAAATGAAGGTGGTGGACAAGAAACAAAATAACATGTGAGTTGCATGATAATGTTGTAGTTCCTAGTTAAGTAAAAATTTTCATCACACCTCACATTCAAGACTAAATTGAATAGGTGTCCTGATTAGAATTTCGTGCTTGCACTGAGTCAGATGCCTTCCCGTATCTCCATATTCTTTGGAAAAACAAAAGTCTATGTCCATGTACTTGGATCTGTGTTCTGTGTGTTTAGATTTTAGCGTTGCAGTTCTCCAATGAAATGATCTTCTGTTTATGCTTTTAAGTGCTAACGGCCATGAGAAACAGGTAGCCAATGATTTATTATAGCTACTTACTGCAAATTCAGAGTACTCCCATTGCTGTCTGTGCCTTGGAGGCCACTTTGGGCCCTGTATCATCTTCTCTTCCATTAAGAAACTGAAAATGGGGGTTTGGTTATAGCTGACAGTTTTTCTGTATCCCACACATACATGCAGAGTTTTAAACATTGCTAAGTTCTTTGTTAAATTACAAATCAATTGCCTGGCTATGCATCTGAACGAGGAATGTTCCGGAGGCCTTCAGTTTTGGCTTTAGCTTATTGTAATTTTCCAATGATAATGCACGCTTTCACACAATTGGCAGAAAAGGGCCAGAATTGGGAGCCATTTTCTTGAGGAAACTGGAAATCCTCACCCTTTTAAAAACTAAATTACACCGACTACTACCACATTATTTATTAAATTGAAGGTTCAATTTTCTGCCTCCCTCCGACGAATGTCCCTTCTCCATGTTGAGAACAGGAGCGGCATTTGGCATTTGTTTATCCCAAACCCAAATTGCTGACCCCTCGTTTTTAGTACTTTGCCATTTTGCTTTCGCTTTTTAAATTTGCTTGTGACTCTGCTGCCCCCATCTTTTTTTTTTTTTTGGTACAATGATTCTTACCTTGTCTTTCCCCAGTCCGTTTCTGACCTGGAGAGACGTGCAGCATGTTATTGTCAGGACTTCCCGTGCGGGACATTTGAACGCTAATGACTGGAAAACCAATGCTGCTGGTTTTAAGGGTGAGAACTTCTTTCATATTCTGTCACAGGCAAAATATTTTTATTTTTCCCCCATTTAAAATGGAGAGCAGGAACTAGAACCCCTCAAAAGAAACTTTAAATTTTGTGCTGACACACAAAGAGCTTGATCTTTTAGTAAATAAAAGGCAGATTCTTTTTTAAAAGATGGAGTAATACATGTAAGGCAGATTTCCTTGGCTTCCCACATCGTATGTCAGTTTCTTAAAAGATAACCAACTTCCAAGAATAGTCGACCTATGGGGCTCCTAATTAGTTTATTTGCTGTCATTGATTATGTGAGTGCTATTCGTTACAGTGTATTTAAAAGTTCCTCACCTTCCCTAGTTACTGGCCTTCGCTTAGATTATAATTGGTATGTTTTGTTCACTGGTGTGTAGCTCTGGTAGTTGCTAGGCCATCCTTTCTGTACATTGTCTTTTGTTTTGTTTCAACTTTCACAAACAGAAAAACAGGCATACTTCTAAGATATTATATAAACTGAAAATTCTTATGAAGCTTTATAGTGTGCAGTGTGTATGAAATTGTGCATAATATATAATAAGTGCCATTTTTCCCGTGGCTGATAGAGATCAGTTTCCTTAACCTGTCTGTCGATAGCCATCCTGTTTGATGTCTTTCGTAACACGTGCTGCAATGAAAAGAAAACAAGTAGATACAGCAGATATCCTAAAGGTCAGTATGTTTACTCAGGTTGCAGAGGACCTAAATTTTTATCCATTAATTAAGTTGTAGTAAAGATTACTTTTTGTCTCATCTGCAGACTTAAATTTACTCTCGAATAATCTTGGTAGCATTACATATCCCTATGGATGGAAACATCTCAAAGCATAGAAAATATCTACTTAAAAATTGGGCTTCTGATCCTCAGATCATTGGTTACAAGCTGAATAATCCTGGGCAAGTCATTTAATTTTGGGGGGTCCTGACTTCCCCAACTTAACCGTCTTAGAAGCTGACTAATATTATCTACATATGATATCTTACGTATGATTTTAATATGTCCTTAGTGAATTATACCTGATGTATGCAAATATTCATACTGGAAATATAAAAATGTAATTTAAAAAACTATTTGCAAATAGCTTATTATATCTCATGCTTAGACGAAACCTATAAATGTACCAGGTAACCAGCACCATATACAACAGTTGTTTGGTTAATATCCTCACTGAAGACTTCCCTTCATTTTTAGAACAAGAGCATCCCTTTGCTTTTGAGTATCACCAAATACCTTTCCGTGCCTGCAAACTATGTAGCACAGCGGTGTTCAGTGAGCTTGTAATCGAAACAGGTGTGCTTGTTGGGATCCCACTTTCCGAAGGCCCGATCAGGACACTTGATCCCCAAATGGCAATTGTTATGTGCAGCATCGGAAGTATTTGACATTCCCATTACTCTAGGAATTCAGGGTGTAATGTGCCAAATGTACGTTTCATTTTGATTAGCCTCCCCGTGTTCTCAGCTCCTACTATATTAATCAGTGAGGCTGGAGGTTGGAGGTTTGGAGGGAAGAAGGGACCAAAACGTAACCTTGGCTTGTTCAACACCGCGATGAACTTCGTAGCAGAAGGTTCACAGACTAAGTACATTGACCTCCATGAAGCTGAGGAATCAACTTTAGCCCAAATAAAAGTCTTAGTTTTTACTTATTCCTCTTTGGCAACTTAGAAAGAGCAAATGGTTCTAATAAAAAACGCAACTCTTTTGAAAACCTCTGTTGGTTTTGGAAAGGGGGAAACAGGATTTAGACTAAATCGCCAGATCCAAACCTGATTCTGAAGGGGGCTGTACACTCTTTCTGGCAAGGAGGAGAGAGCATTTTACTATTGCACGTGGCAATATTTAGTATAATATTTCACTCTTCTCTTAGATTGCTGCCAAGAGTAACAATTAAAGTTCACTTTTTCATAGATGAATTACCCTGAACTGGCCTGAACTCCCAGTGGAATTGTTTTGTAATTTTGCTGATGGCAAGCCCCATATTTCATCCAAACATGATCATAATAAGAAGAATTTTTTTTAAAAAAGGAGTTATTTTCTTTCCTACTCTAAGCATTACCATTCCCTCCCTAGCGTCCCACAAATAAAAGTGATTCAGGCAGAGGCTAGCAGGAGAAGTAATGTGCTTTGAGGAAGGAGAGAATGCAGGTCACTAGGGCTGGAGAAAGATGGGCTGACTTTTTATGAAATAAGAACTGAAAAAACCCCCAAAATTGCTGATTCTTGGAAGGGGTTCATGCAATGAGAGCTCAGCAAGAGCTCGTATTTTAAATTAGGTCGGCCGGCGCTTGCAGGCCTGAGCAGGAACACATGAACAAACATTTCTGCGAAGACGGAAGAAAACGGAAGTGGCCTCCAAGCAGAAGCGTGCAGCCACGGGTGCCCTCTCTCTTCCCGTGCAGCTCAGTCCCAGCGCTCGGTGGGACGTGCGCATGAAATGAATTTGCACACACCTGTGCTTGCTGGGGCTTGCTTTTTGTGCCCTAATGTTGAGCAATTTAACTTGTTTCAAGAGTGTTTTATCTTTTTTAAAAATGAGAATCATCTCACAGACTGTTTGGTAGGTGCTCTTCTGCAATGTGCCCTCTCAGTATCAACATCAGAGTCTGCTTCTCTCAGGTAAAGCAGAAGCAGCTCAGCGCAGCAACCGGTTTGGTTTGGGGGCTCGCCATCAGTAGGCTGGAGAGTCATGCCAATCACTGATAACGTCAGAGAAGGTAACACCCTAAAGAATGACTTCTCACAAAACACTGCCGAGGCCATTTCACACAAAGTTCTTCCATTTCTTCAGACATACCGTATGTAGTACACACTAAGCAGAGAACAGCCAGGGGATCTAGTCCAGCGTGGGCCTCTCCCTGAGGCGGGCTTGCTCCACAGTTACCTGGAAAACGGGAGAGATTCCCTCCAGAAGCAGCTGCTGGCTTCCTGTTGACTGGCATGAATAGGTTCTCATTCAGGCCAGGAGGCTGGCCTTGAAAAGGTGAAACATTGTGGCCGTCGACTAATTGGTCTGTTGGTTTCCCTGAGTGGGATTACCCAGGAGTGGAGAACTGATAAGCGGGCTGCACAGAGCTCCCCTCCCTGTGCTCCCCTTGTGCTCTGTAACCAGTGCTGTGGTGAGCTTAGTTCACAGTGCAGGGAGCCCTAAAGATAGAAGCCACTCATCAACAATTTTGTGGATTTTAATTTTTAACCATTTTAATTGAACTAAGATTATTCCATCCTGCTGCTGCTTAAGTAATAATAATAACCACCTGTTAGAGTGTAGATGTCTTTTGAAGATTTGGTTTTCAAAATAAATATAAACCAATGAATACCTACCTATGAAGGCTAACTGAACATTATTTTGATCATGTTGTGGATAATCTCAGCTAGATTCCAGACACTTTTTGACTTTAAACCTCCCTCCAGATATAGTTTCTTTAAACAGAAGTGGAATAAATATCACACACCTATCAAAGAATCTACTTGAGAGTGTGCACGAGAATAGGAAAGTGTTTGTTTGAGACCAGATGAACAGATGCCATTGTCACCCCCAGAGAACAAAACTCCAAACTCCAGTATTTGGCTGCTGACCAACACTTGCAATGCCAGGAGATGACTTTGCCATTAAATTGTTGGGGGTTTTTTTTTCCCAGTATTATTTCTTTTTCCCTTGATTCCTTCCCTTTCCTCTTATAAAAAGTCTTTTCTGTTTATTTCTTTTCTTTTCCATACTCCCTTGTGCTTCTTAAAATGTACAAATCAGCTGTAGAAGCGAAGGCTTTTACCATCTGGGTGTTTTTCTTCATGGAATTGAATTTATGTGGTCTCTTCATTTATTTATTCATGGGTACTTCCTGAGCACCTTGGGCACGCCGGGCCAGCGCATGCTGAACACCGGCAGTAGGAGGAAATGCCAGAGGCCCAGTGGCATGCCTAATCTTATCCAGCCACAGAGCAATTGACACAAACAAACTTACACCGCGCCTTTATTTCCCCTTCAGTCAAGCCCCAGGGATGTGCCAGGTCTCGTCAATTAAGTATCATGATTGCTTTCCCATCAGGTAGAAGCACCCCAACCTCAGCAGCAGCAGGAGTCTAATGTAGAGAGACTTTTGCGACCTGTGATGTGCATTTTGACCAGCAGAGTTTGTGGAGCCAGGCTGAGGGCTTTAATTCTGCATTCTCCTAGAATCCATGGCTAGTATTACTGCAGGAAGAACTTGGCTGTTTGTTGTAACCTACTCTCCCTTCTTTCTACTGCTTTAATCTGAGGGCTCTGCCCATCCACCACCCCTCCCTCCCCCAGCCTCCTGGGCTGTGCAGGCTCTTTCCCCCAGGTCCTTATCTCTGGTTTGCGGGGACAGTTATATTTATAATTGAATGCATGCAACATCAGTGCTGTAGGTTTTTTCAAAGTGTTTGTATTTGGATTATATGACTGTATACAGTTAAACGCTCTTAAATCTAGGAACAGGAATAGACGTCAGATAATAAATTAGGACCTTCTGTCATCTTTACTAGGCGAAAGAATGAAAAAAATGTCATTGAAAATCAAAAATGACAACTAAGTGAGCGAGGTTACCACGCCTTCCATTTCACTGCCCTCCCAGACTATGTAAGTCTCTTTTTTTCTACCAGCATGTTGCTGAAACCTCCCCATCATCCCCACTGACTCTTTCTTTGACCACAACTAAACTACTAGATTTTTAAAAAAATTTCTAACTGATTTCCCACCATGGGGAAAGCAATTGACAGTCTAACATGACTTCTTAGTCTCCAAGGCCTTAACTTTTAATAACCTTTATTACTTTTAATTGCCATCATTTTATTTCCACTGGTAGGGCTGGTAATTTTAAGATGTTCCAATATATTTTTTAATACCTACCTGTCTTGCTTTCAGTTTGTAACACTTATTAAAAAGAATTAGAAGTGCCGAAACTATTGAGCATGCCATGTGTTGAATTGAAACAAAAGATTTGAAATGTGGTTTGAGTGTATACAGTGATGTGCTACCATTTGGAGGCGTAAAGCTAAGCTGTATTTTATTATTTCACTGTACAAATAATATTTCATCTTTGCTGCCTAGCATGTTGATACAATGTTGGTAGCTATAATTAAAGCTGCATAATGCTCCTTCCTTGGTAATCTGCACATTATCTTTTTGAAGAAAGGTCAGAGAGATGTTGCTCATCTGGTCAGCGTCAGAGATGATAGAGAATCAGATGCTTCACTCCAGTCCTGCTCTCATTTGCAGAAATGAGCACTTGGTTCTTCTCCTCTGTAATGCAAAGGGAAAGGGGAATAGGGTAAATGCATTTGATTCTACCAAATGAAACTTGCCCTCTGGAAATGCCACCTGATTTTCCTTCAAGATTTTGTTTTATACCATTGTGCTCTATGAACTCATATTCATGTACTATGTATTAACTTAAAATCTTTCATTCTGTATTTATTGACCATTGTATCTATGAGCTTTTCTTCCTGCTCACTGATAGAAAAGATATGAATCACACATCATTTAGAGGTTTTACCTTTATTCTTCTGTCTGGCGGATGATTCACTTGGACATTTATGTGGGAACAAGAAACCCTGACAGCAGACAGCTTGATCATTGCTTAATCTAGAGCCTCGTGTCCAAAACATGCCCTTGTCCCGTCAGCGTTCAGCTCTGCCTGCAAATATGTGAGGCTTAAAAACATCTTCTGCAGATGAGAGATGTTGCTTTCTTCGCGATGCTCTTTGAATGATAGTGTCAGTTTTGTTACACTTTGGGGTGCTTTTTTGGTGGTGGTGTATTTTTTCATCCCTAGTAAGTACCTAAGTTTATACATATACAAGTTTACATGTGGTTTCACACTTAACATCCATCTTCGAAATAGAATTGAAATGACAGTTGCACTGTGCGACTATTATCTCTATACCAGATGTAATTAGTTAATGAAGAGGATTACATTTGGAGTAGTTTTGCAGGTTTGCCACAGTCTTAAGGCCCTTCAAATTCTATTAGAGAGTCTGTCATTGACATTTTCTTTGGCCTTTGAGGAAGCCAATGAAAGTTTTTGTACTTGGTTTTTTAAAATGTGGGTGACTAATACCAAACATAATGAGAGGGCTAAGTTGAATGAGAAGTACTTTGAAAATGGAAAACACCAAACCTGAAGAGTCTTCAAAGTATATTTTCATACACCACAGCTTTCTACTCACTAAAATGAGGATAAAGATGTGGAACTACGTTGGGAATTAGAATGCTCTTTTGGGGCTGGGGATAACTGAATTACCTTGAGTGGGCTAGAGAAAATGTCTTCAGGACTTTGTAACAAATCTGCTTGAATTTGACCTACTAAATCTTAAAATTTGTAACCAGTTGCTTCAATATGGGAATAATGATAGAAATCTGAACTGATTGCAGTTATCGATGTCCTATCAACTCTCTAGTCATTAATACACAATATAAAAGCTGGGTGTATAAAATATGAGCTTTAACAATATGCAAAAGCCTGTACACTTAACAGAAAATTGGTATCTCTTTTTATGTGGTCACCTGATGGAACTCGATTTTATGAATGCTCATGAGGCTGGACTCCCTAGGTATTTTTAACATTCTTTCTGCATCTGAGCCTGGCTCTTCTTAATGGTAGCAAGTCTTGATATGTTGTGGTTGCAATTGATGTTTTAGGCAAAGATGAAAATCGTCGGGCCCTGGACCCGGCGATCACAGCATGTTGTGACTGTAAAGTGATGAACGGGTTTCTCGGAGTCACTAACAACTGGATGCTGAGTCCAGTTCCAAAATAAGATACCCACAAACAATCTCAGCCGAGACAGTCTTATCAGAATATTCTCTCCCCTCCCCACGCCCACACCCGTTCTCTTACAGAGACTCTTAAATTCCACAGTCATTTTTTTATTTGAGGTTTTGCATTTATTTAAAACAAACAAACAAACAAAACTCAGCATATTGTTTCAGAGCCTGGGCTCCAAAGTCAAACACTTGGGACTGAATCCCAGCTTTATGAAAAATTTACCGGGTAACTACATACATTCTTAATCAACTTTATTGGAGTAAATTTACATGTAATAAAAAGCACCACTTTAAGTGTCCAAGTGTGTATACATCCATGTAACCATCACACAATCAAGGTGTAGAACATCGTCAGCCCCCAAATTTCTTTTGTGCCCTTTCTCACCCTTGCCCCCCACCCCACCCTATGCAGCCAGACACACTTTCTGTCACCGTAGATGTAGACCTTAAGTAGAATCATTTGAAACTGGCTTCTTTGTCTCATATAATATTTTTAAGGTTTACCTATGTCCTTAAGTATGTGAGCTGGTTCCTTTCTATTGCTAAATAGTATTTCATTGTAGGACTATACCACAGTTTGTATCCTTACTTTTTCATGGGCGGGTTTATGGTTTCCAATTTGGGATTGTTGTAAAACTGGTGTGAATACTCACACACAGATATCTGTGTGGGCAAATTACAAGTCTTTAAACATCAGACAGTCAGAAAAGGGTCCTCTGATTTAACGGAGACGCTGAGGAGTGAGGGAGCCATCGTCCGGCTGTCAGACGTAGAGCGCTGCAGGGCTGGCTTACAGCACATGCAAGCACGTGGCCCAGGAATAGCTTGGAGGCCGTCACAGCTGGGGTGGTGTGGGCAAGGGGAAGGAGCAGGAGAGCAGTATCATATACAGAGTGTAGCGGCTCTTCATTCGTAGCATGCACTCAGGTCGATTATCGCCTACGTGGCATGTGTCATTCTCATCCAACATTTAGTATGGGGTTAATAACAGCTGCTGCTCTGTAAGATTTTTGTATGATAAAAATGAACATATATATGTATAGATATGCAGAGATCTGTGGCCATTAACACACTGTGTGTAGCTTAGAAAAATAAAACTAGTTCCCTATTACTTTCAAATATTAGACTTACTACTGTATATCCTCACATTTCTTGGGACACTTCTATTCTCATCTTTGTGGTCTCTCTTATCTAATTTGGGTTACAGTTTTCATTTGTCAGTGGTTTTAGTCGATGATTCTGGTTAAAAGGTTAAATTCCTTAGTTTCAGTCTCTGTTTTTCTACAAAACTGCTTAGATTTCAATAAACAATAAACGGACTCAAAAGTATCAAAAAAATATAACATGCTGATCACTAATGAATTACATTAATGTCACCTACATAACCCAGGTCAGAAATATAAATAAATGCAAGAGGGTGGAAGACATTTGAGAACTTCAGATCTACTCTGGGGAACCGAAGCTTGTCTGAAATAGGTTCTAGAGTGGTTACTCAGTTTAAACAGATGCGCTGTGTTGTTTATTTGCATGTCTTGGAGGACTGGGGACCAACACTGGAAGACCCAGCTCTCGTGAGAGCCACCAGCAGGGTAGGGGAAGAGGACAAAGGGCAGGTATGGTGCGATGAGGAAAGCAATTTAAAAGAACTGACAGCAGAGCGACTTGAATCCTAGAGTGAGGAGTTCTCTGCTGGTTTGAAAACCATTTTTGAGCCATTACTGTGATTTTGAGAAAGTGCGCTGGATTATAGTGATGATTTTGAAGCAAGTGGGCTCTAGTTGCTTGTCTGATGTGAGAATTTCATTCCTTAAACTGATGGTGCAAATCCAGTGGCCCTGTGATGTGCGCTCTCAAATGACAAGTCTGTAAGAAACCTACTCGCCAACACGGATGAAAATCCTCTTGCCGTGGTCATTGTATGTGATCTCCGTTTGCGGTTGCGGATTTCTGTCTTAAGGACTGTGGCACTCAGTGAAATTCGTGACCGCCTCCTAAATGAGAAGAGTTATAGAGCTGGGATATATAATCATCCTTGCTAAATTCTTTTTTTTTTTCAAAGAAGAGAAAGAAACGCTTTTTGAAATAGATTTCTAATAAACTCAGGGAAAAGGGCGTGGTGGCATTATTGCTTCTTGAAAAATGTCAAGACAGAGATTATTCTTGGAGAAGGCTTCACAAATTTCCTTCGACCTAAGTCTCTTTGCTGGTTGTTATCATTCACTGTGACCTTCAGGAAGCCACTTAACGTCCAGTATTTGAATTATTTGTCACATACAGTTGCAGTCTTTGTGTTTGCCAGGTGACTTGGCAGAGATGTAAAGAAGGCAGGTGACGTAATTCTGGAGAACCTCTTGAGTTGCCGTAAGACTGTTGCAGGTTGTGTGACAAAGGCATGTCCAGTTTAAGAATTCCTTTTTCTCTCCTTTAAGGTTTGCCTGCATGTTCTTTTGCTTGGCCATGAAGCAAACTTGCAATCGTCTGTAGTCCTAGGAAGCTGCACTGCTTTTCTGAACCCGCCAGGGGCTACAATGTGTATGTTTTCTTAATATACTGTTTGAGATGGTTTTGTCTGGAAATCGTTTGCTTCTTTTCATCTTTCACCCTCAGAAGTATCTTCAGAGCCAAGGCAAAAGCTATGTGTCCAGCTTTGTTCTAGAATTCAATATCGTGCATCTTAGAAGCCTAAACCCCCCACTGAATTCCAGCCACATAGGATGAAAGAATGAGAGGAGATGATTCAAAATGCCAAGAAATGCCTAGGATTCTGTGATAGGGCTGCCGTGGTCGGTTGCAGTGCAATCAGGCTCGTGATCCACTCACCAAGCCGTGTGCCCCAGAGTGGGATGAAGTCTGCCTTAAGGAAAGAGCGGCCTTTCTCTAATTCAGGCCGGTCCCACCTAGTAGCCCTGCGTACGTGGAACTCTGTTGTAATTTCTCCCACAATTATTAAAAGCACAGGCATATTTTTAAAGGTATCTATTGAGAGATGGTTTTGTTCACTTTTACCTTTACTTATTGCTTTGACCTTGACACACACAGAAACTTTGTTAGCAAAGTAGCTCAGTGTTATCCGAGTTAGAGTTTTCCAATATCTGATGATTTCATCACTTTCTTTATCGCCAGCTCTCTAGACAAAACTTGGAGTTAAACCTTAGAATTTTCAGTGTGTGTGAATGCTCGGCACAAATCTATCGTGTTTCTCAGATTCTTTTTACATTCTCCCTTTTTTATGACCAAAAATGATGGAAGCTTCATGAATTCAGACGTATAATTATTTCATTTCAGTAGACCGTTTATGTTTGGGGTACAGAGGCCTTATAAATACCGACTTGTGCAGGCTGCACGGGCGCAAACGTCAGGCCACGGTGAACAGGCTTTACCCGAAGCTTCTGGGCTGCTCATCCGGCTGTCTCGGAAGGCACTCCCCACAGACCATCTTTTCCTCCAAGAACAGGGCTTTCCATGTGAAAGGGGGAAATGTGACTGAGGTGCGTAGGAGGAACTGTGTCGCTCAAGTTAGACATTTATGTCAGTCCGGACTGTGGCGTCAGCATTCCTAGCAGGGACTGCAGCGCCTGTCCGCTGTGGCCCAGCAGGGACACGGGGCTCTGACTTGCTGTGACCGCACGAGACTGTGGGGAAAGGGCACTGCTCTAGCTTTGAAAGCTGGGTCAGGAGCAATAAGGTGGCCCAATGAATGAGAGTCAGAAGAGCCTAAAGAGCGTCACAATTACATCTTTTTAAAGTACATTGTTACTGAGCGTGTCTCTTAGCCATCCCTTTTTTCTCTCCCGAGAGATCTATATATTGGTGCCAGTGTCTATAATATAAACCAGAACCAAAGAGTCAAAAGAAACCCTGAAAATTAATCCTGCCCCAGTCCTACGCATGACTTCCTAGGCCACTGCGTCTAGCGAGGTACTGTTACATGCCAGGCGGCTGCCGTGCAGAACCCATCTGGATCCTTCTTCTGGGAAATAAATAGGTCCAGACTTCCCTTCTTCCTGCGCTCTCAATTCATACTCCTTACACACGTTCACATCTTGCTAGCCGTAGGCATTTTAAAGCAATTAAGCTTCTATCACACATCTCAGTAATGGCTTCAGCAGACTTCATTTGATGGTGTTTTATCAGAAGACAAGGTACACCTGTAAGTTCCCAGAGTCACCTCTGAAAGGGCCAAAAGGAAGGACATTGTGATTGCTCCTGGATGTCAACAACTGGGAAGTTTTCCTGGCCACTCAGTGCCACCCTTGCATCCCTGCATGCCCAGTTAGCTCTCATGAAGCAAAATGGCTAAGCGTGAACAGAAAATAAGGTATCTTTTCCACATTAATAAGATCTCCACCCTCAGGAAAAACCCCTGATAGAAATGCCTGAAGAAGGTCCTCTCTCAGCAAGAATAGTGAGGAGGGTTATATGGGCCAGATGTTAACTTTCCTTCCAAACCCCACGTGTTTCTTTCTCTGAGCAGGATACTTTGATGAGTTTTAAAGGGCAGAGCAGATTTAGCTGATTTGAAAAAAAAAAAAAAAAGGACAAAAATGCTCCACTGTTCATTTGTGATATATAGGTAAATACCTGAAATGATTTACCCTCTTTATTACCTTGTTCTTCTGAGGCTAATGCTTGATTTGAGAAATGAGTTGAAATAAATACTGTGTGTCTTCTACACAACAGTAACCAATGGGTATGTGTGTAATACAAGGAAATGCGAAGTACTTCGGATTGAGTCCCTGTGACTTTGGGTGAGGGTTTTTTTTTTCTTTAAGATTTTTAAAATTTATTTTTAGATAGAGGTGAAGGGAGGGAGAAAGAGAAGGAGAGAAACACCAATGTGTGGTTGCCTCTCGTGTGCCCCCTACTGGGGACCTGGCCCACAACCCAGGCATGTGCCCTGACTGGGTTTCAAACCAGCGACCCTTTGGTTCGCAGGCCAATACTCAATCCACTGAGCCACGCCAGCCAGGGTTGGGTGAGTTCTTTTAAGGTTCCAAGACTTAAGTTTTTTCAGCTCTAAAATGTGAATAATATTATCTTGTCAATAGGACCATTATAAAGATTTCATTAGCTAATATGTAATAAAGTGCAAATGTAAGATACTATTTTTACCTCCCCCCCAAAAAAGTTTCTACTAGGCATCTTATTTTGGGAAGCATGCTTGATACATTAAATTCACTTCAACTGTAAAAGATTAGACAAAATAGATTTAAATAGATTAAATGGAAACTTCAGTGTGTTTACTATTGCCAACTTTTTAACTAAACATGACTTTGTATCTCAACTCAGTCAGACCCTTATTCGGCATTAATGATGCATAGAACTTAATTCCTTGACTAAAGTGCATCCAAAAAAAGGAAGTATCTAGGCCAAATTGTGCTTGAAGAGTGCGGGATGACATATCCATAGGTTAATTATGAGAACTATATCTTTTAAAACATCTTTGTAAGAGAAGCAAAAATGTGCGTGACATGAAAAGACGCTGGTGTGAGGGAAGGGTGTGTGTGAGCCGCGCCTGCAGAGAGGCTGCGCCTGGTGGAGACGATAGCCTCATTAACCAGCTGCTTCGGTGGGGCTTCTGCGAGGGTGCTGGGTCGCCCTCATACCCTCAGGGAGTGGTTCTCAAAGTAGGGTCTGGAACAATATCATCATCACCCAGGAACTTGTTAAAATTTCGAACTCTGGAACCTCCCTGAAAACTGCTGATCAGTGGGACTTAGCAGTTCGTGTGCTTTCGCAAATCTTGGATGACTCCGATGCACCTCAAGTTTGGGAACCACGGGCCCAAGCCATCCACTGTGTGTAATGAATTAACTTCTTTCTTGTGCCTTTGAATGGATGGTGCTAATGAAGTACCGTCTTTAGAGAAATGAAAAAAAAACAGTTTCTCAAATTAGTGGGTTTGGGGGGGGCTTGTTTGTTTGTCAGGTAATGAATCCCGTTTGTGAAAGGTGCCCTCAAAAAAATCCCATTCCTTGTCAGTCACTCAGTCATTCGTTCCCAGCGACACTCATTCCTTTCCTTCAGACAGTAATCCTCTGTTTTCAAACTTCGTACCCCCCATCTGGGAGGGGCGGGAGGAGGGGGGAGCAGCAAACTTTTCCATTATCCTCCTGCCTTAAATCTGTTCTTCCTTGCACAACTAAACATTTCCAAGTAGTCTAAATGAGCTGCTTCCATTTCCTTACTGTTGAGTCCCTCTGTAATTCTCTGTAATTTTTCCCCGCTTCCACCTTTGAAGTGAAATTACTCTTTGAGACTGCAGTCATTCCTACTTGCCAAATCAGAAGGCTGCCGCTTGTTTGTCTCTGGGATTTTATGCTTTTGATCTACCCAGTCCAGATCTCTTTCCTTGCCTTTTGTGATGCAAACCTATAGCCAGTTCCTCCCTGACACTGACTGATTCTTTTCTCCCAGCTCCTTTTCCCTCTACCACGCGCTGAGGTCAGTTGCTGAGGTGGCAGACCCAGAGCAGGGGCACCTCCTGCTTGCTCTCTCCAGCAAGGGAGCTCTCCCTCGCGTACGCATCCTCTTAATTTCACTGCTTTCTGTCACATCCCTGCCTTCCTTTCCATTGCAAGTTCCACCTCCTTATTAGCGAATTTCAGCTCTACATCTCAATACCACCTTCATCTATTACCAATCTTGAATCTCTCTCTGCACAAGGCTCTTCCTAAGATGTTTAAAACTCAGAACTTTCAAAACAATCTATGAATCATCTTTTACAAAACACCACCTTTCTCAAACTTTGTAGAATACCAATTAAATGATGTCTTTTCCTTGATCCTTGGCCCCTCATTACCTCCATCCACGTGATTCCAGGCCCCCGCCACTTCCTCCGGGAAGCCCCCATGTCCTGTTCTCATTAGTGACCTCCAATTACCTCCACAAATCCAACTCTTACTTAAGAATTTCAGAACCATCTCAAGTCTTATTTCTGCTAAGAGCATGTACCATCCTTACTAATGGCCTACTTTTCCAAGATTTTACAGAAAACTCCTTCTTATTGTCCCTTCAGCCAAAAAACTACGGTGAGATGATAAGCTTTATGTAGTACTTGAAACTTCTAAGGATAAGTGTTAGCTTTCCTCCCACTGAAATAGTGACACTTTCAGTTGCAAGGCGTAACTTCTTTTTTGCTGTCACTCTTCTTTGTGATCATCACACCAACAGCGAGTACTGGTTCCATTGCAGGGGGGCCGTAGTTCTGTGGATGGATGAAACATGACCATATCTTTGCAACCACTGTTAACCGCTGAGTAGGAAAAGGCACTCACCTGAAATAAATATCAGCTAGATTTTCTATTTCTTTCTATTATGAGAATTTAAGGAAAAAAACAAAAGTAAGGATAAATTGACTAGTATTTAAGAGTTATTTAAAAAGTGAATAATTCAGCCCTGGCTGGTGTGGCTCAGTTGGTTGGAGCATCATCCCATAAACCGAAAAGTCACGGGTTTGATTCCCAGTCAGGGCACATGCTAGGTTGTAGGTTCGGTCCCTGGTCATGGATTCATATAAGAGGCAACCGATCAATGTTTCTCTCCCTACTTCTCTCCCTCTCATGCCCTCTCTCTAAAATCAATAAGCATGTCTTAGGTGAGGATAAAAAAAAAGTGACTAGTTCACAAATAAGAATTCGGCTGCTCCCAGCCTGGTAATTGTTTGCTCAGGTTATACACCAAGATCTAGACTGGGGAGTTGCCATGCGGTCAATCCCATCTTCAATCAACTTTCCCCCAAAGGCCCTTACAGTGTATCTTTTATCCTGTTCTCACCTCTGTCCCAACATGCTTCGTTTCCTGAACACAAGCACAGTCGTGATCTGCATATGTCCTGTGAGCCATGACTAGGTCTCCCAAAGTTAGTAAAATACTTTTCCTACCTCCATTCAAGAAATACTAGTCAATTAACTTAAGCAAAGTTCTTGCTTGTTATAATCATATTGGAAGCAAATAAAAGAGGAATGTCCAGAAAAAATCATTAGATACTGTTTTTCTTACAATGGAAGGAGGCCCTTTAGAGAAGGTAGGCATATTTCCTTACCTTAACTCTGAAAGTGAAAAAAAGGTAGTAAATATATATTTTATAGATGTATATATAATAGAGTACATATGCATCCATGTGTGAGCAAGTCCGTTGTACATGGAAAAGAAGGACTGAGCAGTGTTCTCCTAAAATCTCCTCACTGTGTCTCTGCAAAGCCGAGCCCGTCTGACTACCTACAGCTGCAGACCAAACCCATCCCGGGAGGAGCTTTGAAGTACAGACCCCGCAGACAGCCAAGTATCGGTGTCTGGAAGCTTTCCACGTGCAAATCCGCAGTAGCGCTGTTGACGGCTGGCACATTTGGGTCTGGCTGGAGTTGTTACTGGAGCCGAGGTTTTAGAAAGAGCAAGGGAAAAATAAAAACAAACAGGCAGAAGAAGGCAGGTGCCGCTGCTCCGTTTTCCTGCCCTGAGGGAGTCTGCATTTTGCACTGTGCTGCGGCAAGGGTATAGGGACTGCGACTCTGATGTGACTCTGATGTGACGGTGTGCCCTTCGCACTGGATCTAAAAGGGTACCTGATGAAGAGATGGAGGGAGTGAGGAAAGGGATGGGCAGTTCTGGAAGCAGCCTGGCTTTCATCTGCCTGAGAGGTTTGGGTGAAGAAATACTGACACAGGAGACCAAAGAGCGTTACTTGGCACTTTTCATCTTTACGAATCTTCCATTATGTTGTGGCATTTAGCGGCTTAATTTTACTTGTAAAAGGCAGAACTCGTGTGTTTACATTACGGGTGTGGGACAGGGGAGCCCCAGGAAAGTGTCGCAGGCCCGCTCACGTTTCACCCCCTCCTGCTAGTCTGCACATTCGGCTGGTGTGATTAATGGGTGCGAGAGGCCCAGGGTCCCTGGTGGGAGCTGTTATTTCAGAGCAGGTGGTTCGGTGCGGCTGAGGATCAAAGAACCCAGAGCTGCAAGGAGGACGGCACAGGTGCAGGAGCCCTTTGATCTCAGGCTGGAGTTTCTACCCACCCGCAGATCGCAGATCCAGCAGCCCCCTCAAGACAGGAATTTGCATGACTGCCTTTTAGTCTGGTGGTTTGCTTGTAGGTGGGTGAGAATAACCACGGCCTGACTGATGGCCAAGGACACAAGAATCCTGGTGGACTTTCAGTTCTCCCCAGTTTCGCTGTCACCCCCTTATTCCCACTGATGCCTATCCCCTGCTGACCCCTCACCCGCACGCCACCCCCTCCAGGGCTACTGGTTTCCTTGCTGCCCCGCGAGCCATAGGCAGGCCTTTTGATTATTCAGCCAGAAGGCTCTGTCCTGGTCCCTGGAATGTTCTGAAGCCCACGCATGCACCGAAGGCAAATGAAATAATCACTTTCCCCCCGCAGGTCATCTCACCTGACCGAGTGTTGGCTAGTGTTTTATTGAGTACTTTGTGTACACCAGGCTCTTCCAGGTTTCTTCACGTCCATTGTCTTTTTTACTGGTTTCTTACCCTTTTAAAGTCTTCTTTTATCTTGACAGCGATTACACAGTTAGTGCTTTTAATTATTTCTTAGCGGAATCATGAAATTATTCTTGTCTCACCCCCTGCCTGAGAACACACATCATTTTTCTTTCTTGTGGATCCTCCTTGTGTTGACTACATAGCAGTAGGTGTTGCACACCCCCCCAAGTGGCATGATACAGGATGCTAGCTGCTCATGGTGGTGACGTGTGTTGACATTGACACTTTCTATAAGCCAATAATGAAGCCAGATTGATTGACCCTTTTCCATAGTTCGGTGAGAATATGCATCTTAGCAAACATGAATCTCAGTTAAGGATGCCTGCGAACCCTCTAGTTACTGGAGCGTCGATATTAAAAGGTGGGAGCTCTGCGCCACCCCTGACAGCATCGTGGCAGTGCTGACTTGGTTCCACGTGGGATGAGGGGCTTCCTGGGACACTGGACTGTCGTGACTAACGCCAGCACAACTCTAGACAAACCCAGGCGTCAGGCATGCTAGTCGTAAGCAATGACTTCCTCAGTGGAAGGAATTGGGGAGACTTTAATACTAAATACTCAGTAATGGATAGCTGTCATTTAATTGCATTTTTCAGTTACAGGCAACATTTTACTTTCCTCATAGGCTCCTTGTGCAGAGTTTTTGTGCTTGCTTCCTCGTACTGCATAACACTGTTTGTGCATCTGACAGCTGGTAGCAGAAAGGCTTCAGGAAACTCAAAAACTCTTTTAAAAATCCTTTTTAAACCAATTCCTTTATTAAATATACAGTGCTTTCCTAACAGTCATTTTAGAGTCATTATGAAATGTCCATTCAGTCTAATATTTAAAAAGAAATAAAGACTTAAAGTAGCTGGCTCCAGTGAGCCCACTAAAAGAGATGAAAATATACCAGATTTCCCTGGTTATTGCTTCCTGTGCTCAAAAAAGTTTTAATTTTTTTTTCTGCTGAGCTTTCTAGATTTTCTTTAGAATTGAGTTTTTTGTCCCCCTAGCTAGAACTGTTATTTAAATTAACTGTGTCTGCTTTCAGACTACGCTATCATTTGCTTGTGTGCTTAATGATTAGCTTCTCTCAGCACTTCTGATCTCGTCAGAAAATGAAAATACACCTGGTGGAGAACATTCTCTATTTTCCTGCCTTTTCTTGTCCCTCTGACTGGTCCAAGCAGAGATGCCTTTAGATGCCTTTGAACAAAAACTAGCTATACTTCTTACGTAAGGCAATTTTGCTTTTTTTTTTTTTTATAGCTTATCTGCATAAACAGTCACGCAGCCTAATAGAACAAATATAATGTTATGCAAGTTTTTCGAATTCCATTTATTCAGTTTGCCCAACATCATTCTACCAAGAAATAAGTTTTACTTCCTGAAATATGCTTCAATAATGTAGTTTTAAGATTGTTAATTACTCTATATGCAAGCCTTGTCCCTGAATCTCTCTCTGAATATTGATTTTTGAATCTTACCTAATGTTAAAACTATGATTTCCATGTTTGCTGCCAGCACACCTAAGAATGCAAAATTCTGTTTGGACTGGCTAGACGCCTGCCACGCCAGTGTGACAGTATTCAAACGTCAGGGAATTGAGTACTTTACTCAGTGTTTGTGTGGAGAGGGCTCCACTCGACCAGCATAAAGCGATGTTCGGGCTCAGGTTTTGCTCTGAGCTTGGCCTGAGAAATGTGCATAAATAAAACTACTTCAGTTGTGGGATGGCCATATCGCCATCAGTTGTTTGCATGGTATTTTTGCTGTAATCATCAGTTTCTAAAATGTGAACATAGGCTCTGTTGTGGAATAAATTTTTTTTAGTTTTAAAGATGACTTTACAGGAGTCAGTAATAAAAAGAACACCTCCATTTCCCCTTATAGTTCTCTTGTAAACACTTTATGCCATTTGGTGAATTAAATAAAATGTCTTCTATCAGTTGTGTCCTGTACGTTCACTTCGTGCTCTGTGGCCACTGGAGGGCGATCATACTCCTCGTGGCCCGTCATGGTACTGGTGTGAGGGGCCAGGCAGACAACTCAAATGACCACCCAGAGGAAGATCCATGTTTCTACATTTGTAGGTCATTTAGAGTGAAAACTTTATACTATATAAAAAAATGATTGTATGTCAATTGTAATTGCATTTCAAAAAATTATTAGTGCCTCCAAACTAATGGTTATTTCCCCTGTGGAAACCATGTTTTTTTTTTAAAGATTTTATTTATGTATTTTTAGAGAGAGGGGAAAACAGAGAAGATGTGGGGGAGAAACATTGATATGAGAAACATCATTCAGTTGCTCCTTGTACGTGCCCCAACCAGGGGCTGAACCGCAGCCCAGGCATATGCCCTTCTCTTTACAGGACAAAGCCCATCCGACTGGGGCACACCGGTCACAGTGATACCGTGTTCTTGAAAGAGTTTATCTGCCCAACACATTCATTGTGTAATTATTTTCTCACTAGTATTTACCAAAACCCAAATAAGTGTCAATCAGAACACATGAGGTTGATGTATTGCCAGCAACCACCACCACCCCCTAAAAAAGGAAAAATTTACTTCATTTTCTTAGGCTCTGCATCATGATTGTGGACAGATATGTAATTTCCAGTATTTTAAAATACTAAAAATCTCCATTGCTTACTCAATAGCCTTTGTTGATCTGATCTAATTCTCTCACTTATGAATATTTTAGTAATGTACATTTCTTTCTGTTGATTTGCCAGCCTTTAGTCAAGTGGAATTAGTGAGTCCCTTTTCTGAATGTCTACTTTAAGTGTTGCGTGGACGGACAGTCTCTGTTGGGCAGGAACTGAATTGGAAAAGGAAACAAATTTATGGCCTTCATAAAGACGCAAGGTGCTTTTCTGCTTAACTCAAGTGGTTAACGGGCATGAAGTGTTTGCTGTATTTGGTGACTGTGTGTTAATTTATGTCCTAATGGCTGTTAGGTTGCCAGCTGGTGCAGTGGCGGGAGCAGAGTGCAGCCCAGCCACAGCCAGGCAGCCCTCTCTGCAGACCGTTCCAAGCCCTTGTCCTCGCCAGGCCTCCACGGACCCTCTTCCCCACCCACTCATACACCTGTCACGTCTGTCATCTTTTCCCCCCTAAACTGAGATAAAGTGTTAAGTTTGGCTGGTTGGAAACCACTTACCACTAGCCTGGGGGTGTCTGCGCACTGTGTGGAGTGAGAGAGCCTGCCATAGCCTCTTTGGCAACAGTTTCAATTCCCCCAGGAAAAGAAAATACCTTAGACTGTTCCTGATGAGATGATGTAGGCTGTGGTTAGGTCATGAGGGAGAACACAGGATTTACATGAACTTCAACGAAAGACCTCAACCATTGGTTTCCTTAAGCCCAAACTGGACATTTCTCCTGTATCGTGGGCCACTCTGTCTCTTATTTAACTAAGGAGGCAAAATTGCTTTCACAGAATTGATAATGGCAGTTACTAATTTGTGATGAGGTTATCAGTGAGTTTTATTTTCTTCTTTTCTGGATATATTTACAAGTTGTTATGGTGAATGTGAAGTGCTTTATAATCAAGAAAAAAAATCATTCATAATGTAAGTTGCAAAAGTACATGTATTAAAATCCTACTTAAATCTTTGCCATAGCAAAGTAATTTTATTCAGTATGTTCTGACTAGCTGAACCTGATATTATAATAATGAGCTCTTCCATTTGTATAGTTCTTTACACAGATTTTCTCATGTGGGACATATACTTAATTTAGCAATGGTAATGGGATAGATAATAATACCACAAAATGAGGAAATTGTGGTTTAGATATTTTATCTTGTTGGCCAAGGTTATATAATTAGCAAATAGCAGAAATAGAGCAGTATTTCTGAATCCTAGGACAATTTTCTTTTTTTATATACTGTAATATTTTTTCCTTTTGTATGTATAATGGTCTGCTCAATCCCATGAAACATATAAAGAAATATAAGACCCAGTTTATGCCATCAGCAATTTATAATGTAGTTGTGATAAAAATACATATGCTGACAGAGTTAATTATCAATTCAGTTGGTGGCACAGGTAAAAAGTTCAGTGCATATTACAGTGCTGGCACAGAGAAGGCACTCAAGAAATGATGGGTGGGTGGCTGGATGGGTGGATGGATCGATGGATGGATCAACGAGTGAGTGGATGGATGGATGGGTGGATGGATGGGTGGGTGGATCGATGGGTGGGTGGATTGTTGTGTGAATGGATGGGCAGGAGGGCAGATGGATTGACAAATTAATTAGCAATACAGCACTATAAAGGAGAACAGTTCACTTATCACAGATGATTGAATTCAGTTAACTATCTGTTGGTTTTCATAGGCCAGAGAATATTTCAAGAAAGAGAAGATAGACTAGCCTGGCCTTCAGGAATTTGTAAGAGTAGAGTCTGACTCTTCACCTAGGAGTAGTGACGGAATTCCGGGCGGAGGGCCCCGCACGATGAGCGAAGGCAGGCAAGCAGAAAGAGCATGCTAAGACTGGGAGCGTCATGTCTTTAGAAAAGAAATGCCTTTTCCAGGGCAAAGGGTTTGGTGAGGAGTTTGTTTTGAAAGTGGAATGGTGATATAGCATAGAACATCTTGAATTTCAAGCTGGAGTACTTAAATAATCCATAAGCCTGGGCAGCTATAGAAATGTTTGCATAAAGTAATGTCATAAGGAAAATGTTTTAAGCTACAGATCTGGTTGAAGTATGACTTTATGTTAAATATGAAGACATGAGACAGTTTAATACAAGGGGAATATTTGAAGTATTCAACTGAGAGTATAATGTATTTCCAGAAAGAACTATACACATCCATCTTGCTGTATCACCATTAAAATATTCCTATATGTAATTGAAGTTTCTGAGACAATTATGTCAAATTCACCTTTAGATCAATAGGTATTCTCATTGAGGACTAAAAGATTACATGTGAGGATAAGAAGCTGGCATAAAAGTCAAGAAGTCTCCACATATTTCATGTATAATAAAGCTTAATACATTTTTCATATGCCACAGGAAAGGTAATAATTTGGTTTTTCTGGGATATTCAACTTAAATACTAGGCAAGTCAGAAAATTGGTATTTCTTGCATGTAAGTTCTCATTGCACTAGGAGAAGTTGTATACATTGTCACTTCTCTTTAAACCTATTATTTTATCTTACAAAATTGATGATGTCATCACTTGAATACAAGTGGTTAACAGTGAGTCCTTTGAGCAAACTGTGCATTAGACCCCAGCCCAGCCGCCGAACTGCTAGGCAATCCCCTCCAGGTTTCTCTCCGATCCTCGGTTTTCTCATCCGTGGATGATGACAATAGCACTCACATCTTAAGGTTGTTTGGAAGATTAAATGTAAAATATGCACTAGTGCCTGCCATGTAGTAACAATTCATAAATGATAGTTGTGTTACTAGTAATGATAATCAATGAGTGATATATTCATCTTGCTTTCTTGTTGGGATTGTTTCCTTATTTTATTTGTTTTAAAATCGTTGCTCTATTGAAAGCTAGGATCCCTTAGGGATGTGTCTGTGATCTCTGCTAAATGAAATTATAACTCAATATGTATAGCTTAGGTTGCTCGTAACCACAGCATAGCTGACCAGCCTCTTGCCTTTTGTAGTGAGCCATCTCTATGGATTTGGACTGATGGATGCAGAAGCCATGGTGATGGAGGCGGAGAAGTGGACCACTGTTCCCCAGCAGCATGTGTGTGTGGAGAGCACAGACCGACAAATCAAGTAATGTTTGCTGCAAACAGCCAGCATGTCCGTGCCTTGAAAGAGAACAGGCCAGCACAAGTGCTCAGGATAGCTTTGTGTTACATGTGGAAGCCAAAACCCTGCATAGTTTTTTCTAATCTAATTATAAAATTCTAATTGAATGTCTAGGATGCTAAGCTATTAAATCCATACCAATAGGACCCAAGGGTCCTTAAAAGACAAGCATCTCTCAAAAGGGGATTTGGGGGGACCCTTGATGGGCATACTTAAGGTTTCTACTCTGTCAGTATATCTGTTCATGGTACAAGTATTCTCCGTGAGTGAGTGCACTCCAAAAAAACTAAACCATATGTCTGGAAACTTAACTGCATATCATGTAGTTCTTCAGAGTGGTGGGAAATGCACGGTAAATGAGATTGCAGTGTATTTAGGGATTTCAGGGCCCGTTCCCGTGTTTCAGCTGCACGAACTTGGAGGCTGTGCTGACAGGTTGACTGAGGGATAGTGAGGAATGTCCCCTAGGTGCTAAATCCAAAGAATAGGACTCATCTGTGTGAGTTGATTAGTATTTTGCTTTTGGCTTTCTTTTTAGAGAGTTGGCTCTCAGAAAAAATATTTATGAACTTTGGTTGTGATGAAACTAGAGCCATTATAATTCTTGAAAATTTGTGAAGCAGAAATAATGAATTAAAAAAATTTTTTTTGTATTCTGTGCTTTTGTGGCAAAGAATAACAGAAAAAGATAAAGGAGTGAAAAATTAACCAGTATTTATGGAACCCTGGTTAAGGGCCAAGCCAAGTTCTAGAAACTTCATGAGTGTTTTCTTATTAAAATTTTGTAAAAACTTGGGTATATATTCCCATTTGATGAATGAGGAAATGAGATCAGTGGGAATATTTATCTATTCGTTCACAATTTATTTATCAGTTTGGCAACTATTTTTCTTGTCCTTACTGAATATCAAGTGCTGAGAGAGACATTAAGGATAGAAGGGGGAATAAGAAATGCTTTCCGCATTGTGGAGCTCACAGTCTAGGGGCAGTCAAGCCAAAAAATATAAGTAAATAATCACAAATTACAATAACTTAATGTTGGAAATACAAACAGTAGAAAATAAAAGGTGGAAGCATATTTTTTCCTGTGGTTCAGTGACAGCCTCAGAGAGTGAAATTTACTTTTACCATGAAAAAAAAGAATTAAAGCACTTGAGGCAGACTGCTTTAAAGCCCTGAGGTGGGAAATTGATTTGTCCCCAAGCTTGAACTGTGCTAGTGTGGCTGCAGCCCAGTGTTCAGGGGGACAGCCACATGGGAGGAAGCTAGTGAAGAAAACAGGCATTGGTGGGCAAGAGGGTGTGTGCCCAGGGTGTACGAGGAAATGGTAGACCAGAGTCAAACCTCAAGGCCATACTAACCCCCTGGTTCACTGAACCACAGTACCCTATATCAGTGGCCCTCAAAGTGTATTCCATAGGTCAGCAACATCACTGTCACCTGGGAACTTGCTAGAAATGCTAATTCTTGGGATCTGCCCCAGCCTGACTGAATCAGACACTGTGGGGCCCGGGCCCAGCAATCTGTGTTTTAACAAGGGGAGATTCTCAAGTTAGATACCCACCTCCTAGGTGAAGATGAAAGACCGTTACTTCCCCCTTTCCTCTCACTTACATCTTTCCCCAGTACCTACCCAGTGTGACTCCTTTAAATGAACCAGCCATTTGGTGATAGCACTGTGTCTTTTCGTATTCCAGCAACCAGCTGCTTGCATTAGCTCATGCGATGGCATTCTAGGCCTGTGGGATCTCTCGGCCGAGCTATGCCATGCACTTTGCTCAAGCTCTCTCTCTCTCTCTTGCAGGACAATTCGCCCCAACAGTGCAGTGCGCTCCATCTACAAAGCTTCCGGCTGCTCCGATAACCCCAACCACCACGTCAACTACCTGGAACACGTAGTTGTGCGCATAACCATCACCCATCCCAGGAGGGGTGACCTGGCGATCTACCTGACCTCGCCCTCAGGAACCAGGTCCCAGCTCTTGGCCAACAGGTACGGTGATGGCCTCTGTTCACCAGTATGTAGGGGTCACCTGACACTCAGCTCTTCTTTAGGGAAGAAAGGGCCAGCGGCTCATTACTTAGCATCCTGAGAACTAACTAAGGGGCACATAGGTGTCATGGTAGGACGGTCATAGCACTCACTGCCCACACATAAATAGAGAGTGTGAAGCTACCAAGAACAGTATAACATGACAGGTAATAGTAAAAGGATACTGAAGAAAAATCAAAGGCCATCTGTTGTTCCTTATCCTAAAAATGAAATGTAGGGCACTACTTCCTTCCTTAGGGCTCTGAGATTGTGTCTCCTGTACTTTAAATGTCTGCTGGCATTTGGTACAGATTAACTGAATTCTCTTGCCCGAGCACTTTCTGAAGTTCAAGGAAATTCTATTTGTTTTAAAATGGATATTGGCAAATTTTTTTCTGCAGTCAATTAGTAAATGTTTTGAGCTTTGCTGGCCACGTTTCTGTTACAACTATTCCACTTTGCCATTACAGTGTAGACAATATAAATGAATGGGCATGGCTATGTTCCAATAAAACTTTATTTATAGAGTAAGCAGAGGGTCATATTTGGCTTGAGGACAGACTGTGTAGTTTGCTGACCCCTATTTTAAACGTTGGCCCTTTAGTCTTTGTTGCCCAAGAGGACACTCAGTGTAGTTTCTCTTCTTACTCTTCCCTTCTCACCACACCCTCCACACATTTCTCCAGCAGGTATTGCCAGGATCCTGATGAAAGACCAGAATGTTCTAGCACTGGCTTTTTGCCCCCTTGGGTTTTTGAGTGGTTGGGAGTATGGGCAGAGTGTGCTTGTCAACAAGTGGGACCAGATGGGAAAATGTCAGCATGTCCTGTTCACCTCATTGCCATTATGACCCTAAAATACAAACCACAACCAGCAGGAAACCTAAAACATTCTTTTAATTTGATATTTTCCTCCAAGGGGAACATTTAATGGGAGCAAAAACCTCATCATCAATGACACATTAGGGTCCCGATGAAAGCCAACCTTTTATGTAGACATAGCCATCCGTCCACATGCCAGGGGACCATGGCAGCGGTGACCTTTGTTAGGACACGAACAACAGGCCAGAGGAGTTGCGAGGCCAGTGCGAGCCTGCAGAACCAAAAGTGAGGCTGAGCAGTAGCCAGTTGCTCTTCAGAATCCCCAAACTCCATCTGCTGTAGGACAGTGAGAAAAGGGGGGAACAATAAATAGCACTTCTAGGTGACTAGGAGTACAGATTCCAAAATCTTCAGGTGCATTTCATTTCTGTGCTTAGAAGACTTGCTGTGTTCTTTAAAACCTAACTAACTGCTTCCGCCCGACATGGGGAAGCCTGGGTTTAGTGCTTTATGAGGCGCAGCTTAGCCAGAATAAGTGCGTGCAGGTGCAAAGAACAGAAGGATGCTTTGGCCTCAGGTAGCTGAGCATGCCCTCGTCCCTCTGCAAGCGGGGGTCTCGGCTGTTGCCTGCCAGGTAATTGCAAGTACCTGCCTGATCCTTCCTCTCGGCAAGGATGGCCTTCAGGTGCACAATTACATGACTAATGGAGGTCAACTAGCTGTTGCTACCGAAGCCAGAGAAGACCTTTTTCTCTGTGTTTTTTTTTTCTTTATTTACCGTTATACATCTGTGTCAAACTTGAAAGAGTATCCAGGCGAAACATTGACAGTGAAGTGCAAAGGTTTGCTTCACACATGTGTGGCTCAGGCCTCAAGCCCCCTTCGTTGTAGATAAATAATCCTTTGCAGTTGCTGTTTGCTTGGAAAACAGCGTCCTCAGCCTTTCTGGGCTCTTCCTGCATATTTTGGCATTTTTTTGTTGGCTTCCCCCAAAATGACTTCAGTGAGGAAACTTGCCCGTCCGTCACAGGCGTTTGGTGGATGACGAGGTCACTGGCGGGGTTGCACATGCATTCCTGGACCGCGGACATCTGCTTTGCTCTTCGCAAAGTGCTGAACCCCAGAGTGCTGCGTGACTTACGTCAGAGAAAAAGAAACAGGCATTTTGGACTCTCAGCAACTAGCGATCGTGAGGCTTACCTCAATTTCCCCCATCAAGGGCACCTGGGAATCAGGACGGCACCCACAGCGCATCTTCTGGGTCTGGAGCATTTCTTAAACTGACTGCTGCTCTTTTGTGTATCTTCCGTCTCGGGAAGGGAAGTAGCCACCCAAAAGAGGCAAACTGGAGCGGAGGAAGGAAGCTGAAGGCACAGAGAGATGTAAAGGATGTTATGAGTTCATTTGTCTACAGTTCCCCCAAAACATTGCTCTGAGCAGCTGACTCCTTAAATGTGAAACAGCTGCACCAGGTCCCAAATCCACACATGGCCATGTTCCAGGGCCTGGCTCCCCTGTCCTTGCTGTGCTTGCCACTAGTAGCATCCCTCCTACCGAGGCAGCTAGGGAGAGACGGTTTCTTTTGGCACTTCCTCCTTCTGGCATATTCCGAAGCTTTAATTTTATGAGAGGAAATCTCTACTCAAAACCTCTCAGTCTCAGACCCAGTGGCAAGGAATCCTCGTGTCCTGTCACCTTGGCCCTGTTTCAAAACCCGTTTTCAGGACTGGGAGCTGAGGGCAAGAAGCACAGCAGAAAGGTGGGGAGGGAGTAAGGGAAGGCCCACATTGCTCCTGGTGTCCCTCATGTTGGTCTGCAAAAATCTCAAGGAAAAGGTGTTTAGGTCAGGTTTGGGAAGGAATTTGTGTATCAAGGATTATTAAAGAGAGCAATAAATAGTTTCCCTGCTGGACACTTATCTTTCCTTCAAAAAAGTCAAGATTTCGAAAGACTACATAAAGCAAAGGACACTGTGCAGTTAAAAGATAGCCCAGTGGCCCAGTGGCTCGGTTGGTGGGAGTGTTGTCCTGTAAACCAAAAGGTTGCAGATTCGATCGATCCTCGTTCAGGGCACTTACCCAGGTTGTGGGTTCCACCCCTATTGGGGCACATATGGGAGACAGCCAATTGATGTTTCTCTCTTACAGTGATGCCTCCCTCTCTCTCCCTTCCTCTCTCTCTCTAAAGTCAATAAAAACATCCTCTGGTGAAGAATTCTGAAAGGTTTAAAACAGAAAGTTTGGCTAGTAGAGGTCATTTGAGATGCAGGGGTAGAGCTGTGGTGGCAGAGTTGTCCCCATTTGGTCCCTCCTATGAATCTCTGTGAGGTGTAACTCTCCACCGTGGACGGTATCAGCTGCTGTGACAAGGAAAGATGCTGAGAGCCAGCTTCCATCCCCCTTGGTGATGCAAAAATAGACTCCGTGGGCAATGAGGGCAAACCAGAGAGGGTAGACCCGCCCCTCCCTTATCACCTGTGACTGTTCTCCTTCTCAGTATTGACAAAATAGGTGTCATCATTTTAGGTCCTGAAAATATTATCCATACGGATAAACTCCCAAAAGAAAATACAAAAGGGCCATCGTGGTGAGCTTTCAAGAAGTCATTTTCCCAGCCATTTCTGTGGGGAATTTCTTCAGTACTATGTTTCCTCTCAACACAGCAGTTCCTGGGGAATCAGTTTTCCACAGTCGCTGAACACTAAGCTTGTGTGGGCCGTCTGGAGCCCCTCAGTGCCTCCCCGTCCAGGCAGCCCAGCACTTGCTGGACCTCCTGTGGAGAACAGCTGTTGGGGGAAGAACAGTTTACCCAAGTATCTGCAGGTGCTCAGCCCTGGAAGGCACTCAGCCGCACTCAGAGCTAGTCCGGCTTGAGCTTAGTGCCCCATTTGCCCAGCAGGCAAGCCCCCTGGCAAGCCAGGTTGATCATTTGCTGGGTGGGTGGGAGCCCTGTGTAAACAGAGTGGTCGCTGAATAGACACATGCTTAGTTCCTCTCCTCCCTTTGTTTTCCCCTTCCCTCCCACCCTTTTGGCCCTCCTCTTGGCCTGCACACCCTGCCTAACAAAAAGCCAAGCTGAATAGTCAGCACAAATTGTTTACTTCTGGGGAGAATATGGAGGTCCAGCGTTGTGGGGGGAATCTAGGTGGGCTTGGGTCCCTTCAGGATGTTCTTAGACAAGAGCAACTTTAGATATAAGCTTTCGTTCTATGACATTCAAAATCTGCCCGTGTAAAAAAAATTTCAAACAAAAGTTGATCTCACCAGATTCTTCCTCCAACGGCACGTGTTGTAGAATTATGAGAAGCTGTCGTCATCTTTTTCCCCCTAAATCTCCCCTTCCCCCAACTCATTGAGTCGTAGGTTTAGTTTCGCTGTACTGGCCCTCTGTTCCAAATTTTGGCCTCTGACTGTAAGCTGAAACTGTGCCTCCCTTTCTAAATTTGATTACAGCTGAATATCTCTGCTTCTAATTCTGACCTTAAGTACAGAGGAGGTACACTTTCAAAACTGCAAAACCTATAGAATTCTGTAACTATGGTTAAGTGTGGTATTTGTATTTGAATCATTTTTGTCACTGCCCTTCCCAAATGTTCAGCTGACTTTTGACATTTGTAAAGCGTCATGCTACATAAATGCATTTGTGACTTGCAGTACAAATTATACTTTTTTGCAGTGACAGCTTTTCATTTCCAGTAAGGCCTCCCCGTGAGGACCCTCTTCCTTCACTGAAAAGAAGGTGTGGCCTTGGAGTTAGATGGAGCCGGGTTTGTCTTGGTTTCACCGATTTTTATGTTTAACTTTAGAAGAGGGATTCTCTCATCTGGAAAGCAGACCTAGTGGTATCTGCCTCATAGAGTTTTTACAAGTATTAGGTAAGATAACATAAAGCAAGTCCTCAGCACAGCCCCTGGCATAGTAAGCACCTAATAAGCGCTAACCTTTAACGCTGTGCTTCTCAAGCACCTGGCGAATGACTCAATCACACACAGATGGCTGGGCCCCTCTCCCAGAGATTCTAATTCTGTAGGTCTGGGGTGAGGTCCATGAATTTGCATTCCTAATAAGCTCCCAGGTGATGCTGAAGCTGCTTGTCCACACACCATACTTTAAATAGCATTGATTTAAAAGATCATCCAACTTTTTCATACACATTCTTGTTATTTTCGTGTCATCAAAAGACTTGTGAGTAGTATGTGCTGGATGCTGTGCAAGTAATTTAAAAAGGAGTTTAAAATATAAAGCAGATACTTAGATAAAAGCCATCAGCTATAAAATAGAATAAATCTTCAAGAAGGTTAAGTACTTACATCATATTCCCATAAGAAGAAATGCATTTTGGGGTTGGTGAGGAGGCTAGTAATAGTATGCATGTTGAAAGTTTTTTAAAAACTTATCTTTTTAGGTATTCAAAATCTCTAAAACCAGTACCTTTCTGTCAGCCTTTCTTAAAGACGTGATTCAGATTGGGAGAGAGGAAAACCTAACGCTGTGTTTTCAATACCCTATTTTAGGAAGCAAGTTATTTAAAACTTACAAAAGCCAACATCTAAAGGAAATCAAAAACTGAAATACAATGGAGCCCAGTGAGTGCTTTAAGCATTATGTAAGCCGCACCTTAAATCGTGATGAAGCACTTACAGTTGCACAATAGAGAAAACTTCCAAAAACATTGGTCTCCTGTCTGATTCTACAGTGAACATAAATACTGTTTGCTTAGCAGTGGATGGTTCTGAAATCGAGATCCATTTGCAAAGTTAGAAATAACTCTGTAACACATAACTGTCAGTATTTATGTCATGTTAAATGATTGCCATGACCTCACGGAAGACTGTTGTAGCCTTGACAGGCTGGCCAGACTTTTTAAGTCCCTTAAGACCCTTAAGAAAGGGGACAAAAAAGCTTGTAGTAATTATATGAGTTATTTCCTGAGTTACTTCCTCAAAAGGATGTACTGCCAGGCTTCACCCGAGGTAATTTACTTGGAAAACTGCTCACAGGGATAAGGTCGTAGGGCACCATTTTAATAACTGGGTGCATAATTTCTGCCACCACACGCGCGTAGCATTTCCCTGAGCACATGGTTGTAAGTCAGCTCTGACAGAACAGGGTTTCCCTGCAGAAGGAGATGTGGATAAGGGCATGGAGTTAATCTGTCCCAGCTTCCAGCACACGGGCCTTGCTTTACTGGCATTTTATCCACACCGATGACATTGGCATGTATCTGGTTTCTCCACTGTTGGTGGAAACGTTCAGACTGGGCATTGGACTTGTCGGTTGCTGTACAGAGACCACACAATTAGAATCTCCTTAGCAGGTGCCCAGTGTGACACTGGATTATCTTGAGCAAGCATGTTCTTTGCAACACAAATCTAGTCTTCCGGCAATGTTACTTTTTGTTATGTACAAGCGACACAGTGTTTTTAAACAGTACAGTGCCAAAAATAAGGAATAGCGTGTGGAGAGTCAGAATTAAAATAAAAGACAGGGTAAAATTAGAAAACCGAATGCCCAGCTAGTTGCAACAACAATCAGTGTCTGTTTCTCTCCGCCTCAACTCTTTCAGCAAAATGTAATGATTGAGTCTGGCTGCGTTTTAATTCCTCTCCTCAACTTGTACGATCCCATGAAAGTAATGATCCTTCAGCTCTGCGTACAGTGAAGAGACCAGGGGTAACTGGTTATCCCGACAGACAAAGCCCGTTTATATTCGAGCTTTGAAACACTTGTCTGAATGCTGATTTATGAGTATTTCTTCTTGGCACCCCGTTTCTATTTAATTTTTGTTTCCAGTGTGATTTAAAAGTGATTGGTAGCAGTGGAATGATTTTGAAAGGTGGACAGGAAAGGGTGGAAGGGAAGAAACATAGGGTCTGCTAACCCAGCAGTCAAATAATTGACCCATGGGTAATTAAAAGTTGGCCGAGGTCGTGGAAACAAGATTGGCCCTCAAGTGATGGCAGACTCAAGTCTCCTTTGTAGTTTTTGGACAAGAGGCAAGGAGCCAAATGTTCTGTCTAAACTGTTTGGGAATTGCTTTTAAGTTCAGCACTCTTAGAAAGGTATTATGTGACAAGTTACTGCTTCAGTGCCCTCAAATGGCACAGTGGCCTCCACGAATTAGAGCCTAAATTAGACTTGGGGGCTCAGAAGTGGTTCTAGAATGGTTTTCTGCCTCCATCCATTTCTGTGTCTACATGTTCCCTTCAGTCACATGTCTCGGGCAGGAAGAGCAGTGTGAAAAATTTCCTCTTCCCCCACCTCCGTGTCTCCCTTTCACCCAACATACATCCTTTTGGGGTTTAACATGAAGAACTCTGTGTGTATGAATCAATTACATAATGACGCAGCAATTTCTTCCTGTCCAAGTCCAGTTTCGAGCCATAAACTTGTGAAATGAGCCCTGTTATAGAAGTGCAGGAATTGTAGGGTCTCCATAAAATGTACCCCCCTTACTCTATTGAAGATTAATTACAGGTGTGGAAACAGTCATGTAAGCGCTACTAATTCTGTCCCTGGTATCGAGAGGGAAAGCTGCCAGATCCGATGAAGTCCTCATTGAAATCCCACACCCGTCTGTTCAGAGCTAAACTTTACAGCTAACACACAGTTATTCTTTAAGTAGGAAAAGGGCTCTGTGGCCACGTGAGGTTTGAATATCACTGCCGGTCATTAACCACATTACGGAGATGACCACAACACACTTGAATTCCCAAAGATCTAAGATGTTCTCCAGTAAGGAGATCTGAGTTAAAGATCAACTTTAACTCAGCCTTTCCCAAACTTTCTGACGTGGGACACTTGGGGAATGTTGCTAAATTATTTTTATGTTTCTTCTTTCAAGGCCTCAGGAACATGTAGCTAGTGATACTCCTGTTCATTGTTTTCCTCCTGGGAACACTGCTGAGTGTCAGCCATTTCCCTACCACAGCCACAGCTGTGTCGCCCGACCTTTCCTCTTTAGGGTCCAGCTGGCATTTTACTGGCAGCCTCAAGCACATTGGTGGTTTATTTCTAAAACATCAGAATTCTAATACACTGAGTTATAAGATTAAATTAGGTATTTTTTGTGTGTACAAGGGCACTTTTTACCCCAATGGGAAGATCTACGTAGAAGGTTAAATTATAACGAGCAGTTTGCTCGGTGAGCATGAAAATGCCATCCACACCCACTGGCCACCACCTCTGCACCTGTTCCCGCTGAAGGACAGATACGTTCCGGGGGCTGGACGTGGTTGCTCCCGAAACAACGCTAGGCATAGTTTTCCCTCTCTGTTCGCCTCTCTGGCTCTGAAATTATTTTTATTTCATTATTTTTTCAATAAAAATAATTGATGCACATAATTTTAAAAAGAAAAGTTCTTTTAAAAAATCTGCCACATGCCCTTTTAAGTTTCCAGCTCGTCCCATCTCTCCAGTAATTTTTTGGCTATATCTTCAAGTGGCCAAATGTACATTATATGCCTACATAAGTGATAGGCTGATTTCTTCAAGTGCTGGTTTTATCCAGTATTGATATATCTAATCTTGATGGGATTCTATTTCCTTATTTTCCTCGTATTTTGTATCCACAGGATTTACATCACAGGAAACAGAAATAATTCTAGCTACTTTACGTAGGAGAAGATTTCATGTAGGGAATTAAAAACTTAGAGAACTCATTGGAAGGGCTAGAAGAGTTTGAGGCATGACTCCCTGAACTGGGAGAGATCGGTGGGCAGTCTTTTTACTGAGGTGTGATTTGCATATAATACAATTCACTTTTTAAAAATATTTTATTGTTCTATTACAGTTGTCCCAATTGTCCCTCCTTTGCTGTCCTCTGCCCAGCCCACACCCCTCTCCCACAGTCATTCCCCACCCTGTTGTCCATGTCTGTGGGTCATTCATACATGTTCGTTGACTAGTCCCTTCCCCTTCTTTTTATGCAGCCAATTCACTGAGTTTTAACCTTCAAGATATGAAACAGTTCCGTCACCCCTAAAACTTCCTCCAGAGCCTTCCCACTTCCCTCCCAGTTCCTGACAACCACTGATCTGTTTCTGTTTCTCTTACCTTTTCTAGATTGTAGTTTTTTGTGTCTGACTTCTTTCATTCACCTTAGTGCTTTTAAAATTCACTCGTGGTGTTACTAGTTCATTAGTTTTTATTACGGGGTAGTATTTCAGTATGAATGTACCATGATCTACCTGTTCACCCGTTGAAGGTCATTTGAGTTGTAGA
Organism: Desmodus rotundus; assembly: GCF_022682495.2. NCBI lineage: Eukaryota > Metazoa > Chordata > Mammalia > Chiroptera > Phyllostomidae > Desmodus > Desmodus rotundus. The sequence goes on along the minus strand of NC_071387.1, from coordinate 43,111,966 downwards.
CAGTTTTGACCCTATGAATAGAGCTGCTGTGAACATTTATGCGGTGTCCTTCACATGGACATATGTCTTCGCGTCTCTTGGGTAAATACCTAGAAGGGGGACTGTTGAGTTGTGTGGCGAGAACCCACAGGCTGTTTCCTAGAGCAGCGGTACCATTCCGCATTCCCATCAGCAGTGTGTGGAGGTCCAGGTGCACCACATCTTCGGCACTCGGAACAATCTATCTCGTGGGTGAAGTCTCAACCTAGTTTCCCTGATTCCCCACTGCTTGTGCCTTCTGGATTCGCTAGTGCATAGCCAACCCCAAGCCTGGTTCCCTGCAGGAGAACAATGGGTGATACAGGTCTGGACCTACTAATCAGTGATGTCCAGGATGAATATACCCTCCAGTGTTGAACTGGACGTGCGGATGTATTTGACAAGATCATTGATCGTGGTCTTGACTTGACACTCACTGGGTTTTAAATAGCAGATGAGACGATGTTTCATGGTTCTCTCTCAGGCTTTTTGATCACTCCATGGAAGGATTTAAAAACTGGGAGTTCATGACCATTCACTGCTGGGGAGAGCGAGCCGCCGGTGACTGGATCCTTGAAGTCTACGACACTCCCTCTCAGCTGAGGAACTTCAAGACTCCAGGTGAGCACTTCCTTTCTGTAGTTTGGTTAGCTGTGTGGAAAACTCGAGTGTCTTTTAGCCAAGGAGTGTTTCACACTCCTATGTTAACATCAGTCTTTCTCATGTTATCCTGTGTTTTGAGTTGCTTTCATATTTCCAGTTCTCAAGATGATTTCAGAGGTAGTCGTTCAAAGATAAGAAAGAAAGAATGGATATTTAGATAAGTACAGGATAAAACATGACTGCTCTTGTTGATATTCCAGAATATAGGATCCACATCTCTAACCAGCTTCCCTCACTTTCTTTGTCCATAAACAAGCCAGCCTTGTCCACCTGCAACGGGTTGAATTGCCTGGTCATAACAGAAGACACATGTCCTTAGTTCCCTTTTTTTCTGAGTTTATTCTGCATTCAAATTCCACGGCAGGCCTGTGCCAGCTACACTGTTTACCACTAAAGAAAATGAATTAGAGTATTCTGCCCAACATGAACCCAGAACTAAGAAAAAAGAAAACTTTCTTGATATGTTAAAAAAAAAAAAAAACCACATGGAAATTACAATGTTAACAAAGGTCCTTTCGGGTGGCCTCAGAATCTTGTTGCTGCACATGTCCGATTTCCCTCTTCATAGAAGCTTATTTCTAACCTCAAGGGGGCGGGGGGCACAAATGCAGCGTGGGTACGGGACTGGACAGTTTTTTGCGGCAGCCTGTATCGCCTGTGACGGAGCCCGATGGAGTACTGCGCGCTGTACAAACGATCTGTTTAATAACTAACCCGGCTTCCCACCCAGCTGTGGGCACATGTTGCATTGTCTGAAAAACTCATGCTTCTCAATGCTCTGTGCAGTCCATCTGCAAACCAATCAGGCCTCAGAGCTACTTTAGGACTGACATCCAATTCTAGCCCTTTCCTGATGGCAGAATAAATGAACCAAGACATTCTGTGATTAACTGTAAGGGTGTGTACCATTCAGGTACAGTGGGCTATGCAGGGAGGGGGAGACACACAGAACACAGGTGAACACAAGCATCCATCCACTGGACTTTCGTCTACCAGTCAGTTACTCATTCTGAGAGTAATGAGTAACTCTCATTTTTATTAATCCTCACTCATGGATATGTTTATTGATTTTCTGATTTGAGAGAGAGAGAGAGAGAGAGAGAAACATCGATGTAAGAGAGAAACATTGATCAGTTGCCTCTAGTACGCACCCTGATGAGGGATCAAACCCATGACCTATGCATGTGCCCTGACCAGGGATCGAACCTGCAACCTTTTGGCGTATGGGATGGTGCTCCAACCAACTGAGCCACCCAACCGGGGCAAGATCCATTTTTGATCACATTGTTTGGCTATCTCTTTTCCCTAATCCTGTGCTGTAGTTCATCTGTGCTGCCACAGTGGTCCCACAATCAGAGAGGTCGCGACCAGCATGGTGGCAAGGTCACAGGTAACAGCATGAGATTTTTGTTTAAGAGCATCTGGGTCCAGCCCATCTCCAGCATGCAGCATGAATACAATGGTTGCCAAAGTTTTCTCCAGAGATCGAACATTTGTCAACAAGGCAAGGCTGACAGAAAACATTCGGATAAGCTACATCCTGGTTTCTAGACACTTTCACTTGTTCAGCACATACTTAGTTCCCAGGGCCTGGCCCTCTCCTCTCCTGTTTCAAGGCCGTGCTCTTTGCCCTTCCTGTGGAGATGCACGGGGACATCGTGGGGCAATGGCAGCTTGGTGACTGGGCTGTGCTGCCCTAACCAAAGGGCTGCTCCTAGTTGATCCGTCAGCAGGTGTCACTACTGGGCTTTTATGTGACCTCAGATCCCAAAGAAATAAACACTGTCACAATGTGGCAGTTGTGTACCAAGGGGGACTGGGTGGTGCAGCCTGGGGTATGGATGTAAGGGGTGCGTTCTCTGTTGAGAATTCAGGACAGTTATAAAACTAACTAAAAGTGACTCTGCTCTTTATTATCACCAAGAACCAGCAATGCTACAGAATGTCAGTGATAAGAAGCTCCTCCCTGCAAGAGCAGACTGCTCGGGGACACACTCCTGGTGGACCTGGCATCTCTGTGCAAGGGTCAGAGGCTATGAATATAAATCTCTCTGCCTCAAGGAGTTCAGACTCCAGTGTACTCTGACTCCCTGTGTTGACAGCCCTCTTCAGTAGCCCAGAACACCTAGATTGTCTGTCTCATACCATGGGCCTCCTTAGACTATTGAAATGTTCACGTTTAACCAGCAGTCATTTTAGAGATGTTCTTTTATGCCAGAGAGAGATGCTAGTGCTATGACTGGCCTGGGGTGAGGAGGCTTTAATAGAAACACGTGATCTCTGGGTATTCTTCCTTCAACCAGCCTTTTGGTTGAGGATTAGTCACAACTTTGAAAAGGGACTTTCGGTCTTCTATGTGTGTGTGTAGGTGCATTCACATACATTTCTATCATTTCCACGGTGTACCGTCCTATGGAAGGTTTTTTTCTCTCTAATTAATGAGCGACTTCTTATTAAGCTACTAGACACTCAGACATACAGAATTTTCTATCCCAATTAAATGGTAAAATCATTCCCAAGTATAGTGGTTCCTGGCTCCAAACTGAATTTATAATTGTTTATTATTTCTTTCCATTTGTATATTATTAAAATGCAAATTAGAGATTTTTGGAGCAGAATTTTGTTTTGTTGCACATTAAACCTATCGGGTTTCCTATCTTAGGCAGATTGCGTTTAGGTTAGCAAATAGAATGGATTTTTCTCATTCTATACTTACATAGCTATTTATTAACACGAAGTTGCAGTACCAACTGCAAGATCTCCTATAGAATTTAGCAAATGGAAAAAGTGGTCAGCTGGTCAAGATGGCGGTGTAAGCCTTGCCTCTTCATACAACCGCATGAAAATTACACCTAAAATATAGAACAGCCATCACTCACAACTGCCAAAAATTGAGTTGAATGGGAGTCTAACAACTACAAAATCGAGTTGAATGGCAGTCTGAGAACTACAGAATTAAAGAAACCTTCCACACTGGTAGGAGATGCACAGAGGCAGAACCAGCTGGTCCCACACCCACGTGTGGGGGATAAAATTCGGGAGGGATATCTTGGGAGCAAGAGTAGAGGGACATCCAGCCCCACATCAGGTCCCCCAGCCCAAGGTTTCAGTGACAGGAAGATAAGTCCCCACAACTTCTGGCTGCAAACACCAGTGGGAATTGAGTCAGTGGAAAAAACTTCTGGAGCCCCAAGCAGTTCCTCTTAAAGAACACTAACATGGACTCATCTACTCAGACTCTCTCCCTCTGAGCTCCAGCCCTGGGGTAGCAGTTTGAAAGGCACCAGTGGCATACAGGGAAGAAGTGAAGTGACTGGCATCTAGGCAAACAGCAGCCACTGTCCCTTTTCTAAACCTTGGCCCCACAGAGCCAGAAGGCTGGTGCCATATCTGAGACCCCACCAACCTGGCTAACACTGTTTGCCCTGCCCTGGAGATCCCCAGAGACTCTGAACCACCCAACTTAGGGGCCCACCCAAGCTGCTTTTCCATATGAATGGCTGGTCTTGGCTCGTGCTTCACAACTTCCTACATCCTATCAAACAAACAACAGTTGGCCTCAGTGAGCCTCAGGCCCAACAGTAGCAGCAGCCAGCCTAGATTCACAGCTTGGCTTTGCCTGGGAACCTCCAAGCCCAGCCCAAGTAGCAGCCATCTCAGATTGCTTTATAGCTCAGGCAGGGTGGCCCTGGGTAAAACACAGGTCGGGGCTGACCTTGGCCTCCACCACTGGAGAAACCCCAGGGCCCGCACACCCAGTGGACAGCTACAGACCATGTCAGAGCACCACCACCCTGCCCCTGCACAGCTGATCCTCCACTGAGGTCAGAAGTTTGTGGCCAGTGGTCACAGCCAGTCCTTGCAGCTGACTGGCCTGGGTAATTCCCTCCCATTGATCTGCCAACAGCAAACAAGGCTCAACTACAAGAAGAGGGTGTACTCAGTCCACAGGAAGGGTGCACCTTCAGTACCCAGTTTGGGTGATAGGGGAGGCTGTGCCACTGAGCCCTACAGGACATCTACTCATTAGGCCACACTACCAAGACAGAGTCAAAGCAGCTGTACCTAATACATAGAAACAAACACAGGGAGGCTGCCAAAATGAGGAGACAAAAAAACATGGCCCAAATGAAAGAACAGATCACAACTCCAGAAAAAGAACTAAGTGAAATGGAGACAAGCAATCTATCAGATGCAGAGTTCAAAACGCTGGTTATAAGGATTTAGTGAGGACCTCAGCAGCATAAAAAAGATCCAGTCAGAAATGAAGGATTCACTAATTGAAATAAAGAACAGTTTACACGGTAACAACAGTAGAATGGATGAAACCGAGAGTCAAATCAATGATTTGGAAGGTAAGAAACCAAAAACAACCAATCAGAACAAGAAGGAGAAAAAAGAATCCAAAAATGAGAATAGTATAAGCAGCCCCTGGGACAACTTCAAAATGTCCAACATTTCCCTCATAGCAGTGCCAGAAGGAGAAGAGAAAGAGCAAGAAATTGGAAATCTATTTGAAAAAACAGTGAGAGAAAACTTCCCTAATCAGGTAAAAGAAATAGACATGCAAGTCTGGGAAGCACAGAGAGTCCCAAACAAGATGGATGCTAAGAAACCCACTCCAAGACACATCATAATTAAAATGACAACAGTTAAAGGTAAAGAGAGAATCTTAAAAGCAGCAAGAGAAAAGAAGTTAGTTACCTACAAGGGTGTTCCCATAAGACTGTCAGCTGATTTCTCAAAGGAAACTTTTTGAGCTAGAAGAGACTGGCAAGAAATATTCAAAGTCATGAAAAGCAGGAATCTATAGCGAAGATTGCACTACCCAGCAAAACTAACATTTAGAATTGAAGGGCAGATAAAGAGCTTCCCAGACAAGAAAAAACTAAAGGAGTTCATCATCACCAAACCATTATTATATGAATTGTTAAAGGGACTTGTTTAAGAAAAAGATCAAAACTATGAACAATAAAATGGCAAAAATACATTCTATCTACAATTGAATCTAAAAAACAAAGCGAACAGGAACAGAGACAGAATCATGGATATGAAGAGCATTTTGATGGTTGCCAAATGGGGGGAGGGCAAAGAGGTATGGGGGGATGGGGAAGGTGAGGGGATTCAGAAGTGCAAATAGGTAGTTACAGAATAGCCCTGGGGGAGTAAAGTACAGTGTAGGAACTGGAGCAGGCAAAGAACTTATACACATGACCCGTGGACATGAACAATGGTGGGGGGATTACCTGAGGGAGTGGGTGGAGGGGGGAAAGGGAGGAAAATCAGGACAACTGTAATAGCACAATCAATAAAATATAAAGGAAAAAAGGTGCTAGGGAAGACAAGAATGATGGCCCAGACATGGAAGTATTTGATGTAACTTGTGGCAGGGGTTCGAAGGAAATAAAATCACATAATAAGTGAAAAGGAAAGAGATGGACTGCCCAGCAAGAGCATCCTCGGTGTACTTACGGAGTACTTCAGAAATGGCAGAAAGGGAAGTAATCAATTCTGAGGCATTGCTCTTCAAAACACTTATGAGGGTAAATTTTTAGATGTAAAATAATTTTAAATTAAATGAACCAGGTTTTAAGGTGACTGATGGACTGAATTTCTGTAATGTCCTTGTGTTACATGCTCCATTTATACACTGGAGAGATGCTGTAGGGAAAAGGGGTTCTCTTTTGTCTGGCTTCCTACACGCAGTGAGATAAGTCATCAGTGTTAGGCCGTCATCTCATTTCTGCTTACTGCCTGCCACTTGGAATTCTGCGATCCAGCGGCATCCCGGTTATGAAAAGAATAGTCACTAACAAGTGAGTCCTAAGAAAAGCTGGCAGAGGGCAAACCACACGCACACCCATGTGCTGGCCCAGTGCAAATGTCAGAAAACAGTGTGGCCCAAAATAACGTCTATTTAATTTTAAACGTCAGGGCCCTAACCTCCTGGAAATGAACAGGAAGGCAGCATTATAGAATGGTTTAAAAATACAGGATTTGGATTCCGAATATATTTTTTGAGACATAATTGACACACAACATGTTAGTTTCAGAAGAACAACATAACGATTGAAGATTTGTATAAATGGTGAAACAATCAACACAATCAGTCTAGTTAACATCCATCGCCGCACAATTAAAACTTTTTTCACATGATAAGAACTTTTAAAATGTATTCTTTTAGCAACTTCAGAATATGAAATACGGAATTATTAACTTAGTCACCATGCTAAACATTACACCTCCGTGACTTACTGTAACTGGATGTTTGTGCCTTTTGACCCCCTTCATCAAGTTCGCCCACCCCCTGTTCCTTGCTCCTGGCAACCAGCAGCCAGTCCTCTGTGTCTGTGAGCATCTTGTGTGTGTGTTGGTTTCAGGGCTTTTTAAAAATTCCACATATAAGTGAGATCATTGGGTCTTTGTCTTTCTCTAACTTATTTCACTTCGCAGAATGCCCTCCAAGTCCATCCATGTTGTCACAAATGGCACGGTTTCCTTTGTGTGGCCGAATAATATTCCACCGTGTGTGTCTCTGTGTGTGTGTGCACATACATATTATATATATATATCCCACAGTTTATTTATCTGTTCATACCTCAGTGGAAACTTAGGCTGCTTCCATGTCTTGGCTATTGTAAATAATGCTGCAATGAACATGAGGATATATGTATATTTTGATTTAGTATTTTAATTTTCTTTGGATAAATACCCAAAAGTGGAATTGCTGGACCTTATAGTAGCTCTATTTTTAATTTTTTGAGGAACTCCACACTGTTTTCCATAGTGGTGCACCAATTTACATTCCAACCAACAATGAACAGGGGTTCCCTTTTTCTCCATGTCTTCACCAACACTTGTTATTTCTTGTGTTTTTGCTAACAGTCATTCTATCGGGTGAGGTGATATCACATTGTGGTTTCGATTTGCATTTCACTGTTGATTAGTGACAACATATGGTAGCAACAGAATTGTTGCTCATCTCTCTGTTGCTCTCCTTTTAGGGGTTAAGTGATTTGTCAGGTTAAAAGGGCCTTCAGGTAAAGATTCAATCACATTAAGAGTCATGTGGAACACTTTTGTGAAAATCATCTCACTACCTCTGCACAGGGCTAATTGAGCTCTTAACAGGTCCCCCAGGGATATTACAGCAGTAAGGCAGTCTACTACAAAAACCAGGACAAATTTGTCGCTCCAAACTAGGGTAGGGGGGAAGCCTGCCACTTTTCATGGTTGGATGGACAATTTGTATATCATCTGCATATCTGCATCTACATCTGTCTTCTATGTACCCACCTCTCTGCCAACCTAGTTTCCTCTGCGGCAAGACTCAGCAGCTTATTAACTGTGAGTTCCATCATGGAAACCAAGCAGCCCCTCCTAGTGCCACTCTCTGAGAGCCACACAGAACTGGCACTCCAGGGTGCCTGGGCGAGTTAGCTAACTCAGCAACAAAATTTTTTTTTGTATGTTTATTTTGTATCCTGCAACTTTACTGAATTTGTTGATTAGTTCTATAAGTCTTTTGGTGGAATCTGTAGGGTTTTGTATTCATGGGTAGGGAAAAGTAGGTTTACAATTTGTATGGAAAACAATTAATTAATAAGTAATAATACGAGAATAAACTCTAGCCCTGTGTGGTATGGCTCAGTTGGTTGGAGTGTCGTCCGGTAAACCAGAAGGTCAAGGGTTCGATTCCCTGTCAAGGCACATGCCTAGATCGTGAGTTCAGTCCCTGGTCGGGGCATGTACAAGAGGCAACCAATGAGTGTTTCTCACGTCGATGTTTCTCTGTCTCTTTCCCTCCCATCTCCTCTCTCTGAAACCAATAAGCATATCCTCCAGTGAGGATTTTAAAAAAGAATAAACTCTGTATTTCCTGTACTCACACCCGTAAACTGATTTTTTTGCCCACCCCTGTACCTATCAATGTCATCTGCAAATAGTGACAGTTCACTTCTTCCTTTTTGAGTTGGATATCTTTTTTTTTTTTGACTAACCGCTCTGGCTAGGACTTCTAATTCTATGTTGACTAAAAGTTGCAAGTGGATATCCTCATTTTGTTCCTAATCTTGAAGGAAAAGCTTTTAGTTTTTTACCATTGAGTATGATGTTAGCTGTCATATGGCCTATATTATGTTGAGGTACATTCCCTCTACATTTACTTTATTGAGAGTTTTCATCAAAAGTGGATATTAAATTTTGTCAGGTGCTTTTCCTGCTTTGACGTAATCATGATTTTTATTCTTCCTCTTGTTAAGGTGGTAGATGACATTGATTTGCAGATGTTGAAATGTCCTGGCATCCCTGGAATAAATCCCACTTGATCATGATCTTTTTAACATGTTGTTGACTCGGGATTACTAATAATTTCACAGAGGATTTTGCATCCCTGTCTACCAGGAATATTGACCTGTAATCTTTTCTTGTGCTGTCCTTGTCTGATTTTGGGATCAGGGTAATGCTGGCCTCATAAAATGAATTTCGAGATGTTCCCTCCTTTCCTGTTTTGGGGGAATTGTTTAAGAAGGAGTGGTATTAATTTTTCTTTAAATGTTTGATAGAATTCACCAGTGAAGCCATTTGGTCCTGGACTTTTGTTTGTTTGGAGATTTCTGATTATTGATTCAGTCTCTCCATCAGTAACTGGTCAGTCAGAAATTCTATTTCTTATGATTCAGTTTTGGCACAGTGTATGTTTCTAGGAATTTATCCATTTCCTTTGTTATCGAACTTGTTGGCATGTAGTTGTTCATAGTAGTCTTTTATGATCCTTTGCAATTGTTTTGGTGTAACATTTCCTCTTTCATTTCTTATTTTACTTACTTGATTTCTTTCTCATTTCTCCTTGGTGAGTCTAACAAAAGACTTGTCAGTTTTGTTTACAGTCCTAGGAGACCTGTAAGTATAAGCCCTGCTGGCCACTAAAGCCAGGCGATCTGGAGGTGTCCCCTGGGTGGAAGCCACAAATAATGCAGTGCCAGACAAGAGTATAAGGTTCTTCCTTTTTTAAAAAAAATTATTTTATTGTTGTTCAATTACAGTTGTCTGCATTTTCTCCCCACCCCAGCCAAACCCACCTCCCTCCCCTGCTTCCACCCTCCCCCTTGGTTTTGTCTATGTGTCCTTTATAGTAGTTCCTGAAAACCCTTCTTCCCACTCTCCCTTCCCCCTTCCCCTCTGACTATTGTTAGATTGTTTTTAACTTCAGTCTCTGGTTATATTTTGTTTGCTTTTTTCTTCTGTTGATTATGTTCCAGTTAAAGGTGAGATCATATGGTATTTGTCCCTCACCTCCTGGCTTATTTCACTTAGCATAATGTTCTCCAGTTCCATCCATGCTGTTGCAAAGGGTATGGGCTCCTTCTTTCTCTCTGATGTGTAGAATTCCATTGTGTAAATGTACCATAGTTTTTTGATCCTGCCTTTTGACCCAGCAATTCCACTACTGGGATTATATCCTAAGAGCCCTGAAACACCAATCCAAAAGAACCTATGCACCCCAATGTTCATAAGGTCCTTTCTTGAAAATACCAGTGAGCTTCAGAGAGGCAGAGGGAGAGCAAAAACACAGTGTCTGCTGGCCTCCAAATTTGGAGATGATTTCAGGAGGCCTCTAACTGCATGTTAAATTAGATGCCTGCCCCTCAGGCAGATGCTTTAAGACAAGAAAGCTTTCACAGAAAGTCTAGGTGCTTTTCAGTCAGCTGCCTCTGTGGTAGGCCCTGGTGTGGGGAAGTTGGCTGGAACCTTTTAAGAACTGCTTCTCAGTGTACTATAACCTTGTGGGACTCCTGTACAGGAGCCCATTCGCTTTCAAAGCCAGATGTTTTGCGGGACTCATCTCTCAGGTGCTGGTCTTAAAAGGTGGGATGGCCAGTGTGGGTTTTAAACCCTTTGTTCCTCAAGGAGAAGCTTGGGGTTTTGAATTCCCTACAGATTTTCTTGCGGCACCAGGGGTGAGGTTTATGGTGAGATTGTCTCAGCCTCTCCTCCCTCTGCCCAGTCCCGGGTACCGTATCTCAGGAAAAGAAGTAGAAGTACGTGATTCAGGCTCCCAGCACCATCAGCTGTGTCACCGCCATGATCTCCAGTTAATCCACAACCATGTGGCACCTTCTCATGGCCCACCAGCAAGAGTCCTTTCTCCCCTTTCCTTCCAGGCAAACTCTCTCCTGCTTCCTAAGCCACGTGGCAAAAGGGAGCACCCCAAAGCCGCATAGTCCAGACTCTCATCAAAGCCATGGGTTCCCCACTCGGCCAAAGCTGCGTGGTTCTCCCCTGGGTATGACTGCCGCACCTGGGTTTAAATCCCAGCGCCCATCTTCCTCTGCAGCCCCATTTCCGACTCCTCCCACAATCAGTTACACCTGCCAGCATTCCCATATTCTTCAGCTTTACTGCGCTGCCATAGTAAGTCTGGGCAGGTGTGGCCCCATGGCATGGAGCCAATCATCTCCAAGCTCTCACACAGGTGCTGTAACCAGGGAGAGTTGCCTCCCAGTTACATCTTGGGTAGAAGTCACTCCCATCCCCCTGGCTCAAAACATGGCCACAGCTATTTAACATATCCATGAAACCAGTTAAAGGTTATAGATATGTTAAATGACCATGCCAGAGGCTAGCTACACAGCTGTTGCTGTACAAAACAGCTCTCAATGGCTCTGCTCCATGCGTCCCATCCCTCAGCTCAGACTTGTGGGGGTGAGGACATCCTATATATATTTTTTCTAATATTTCCTGGACACCTTGAGTTCTGTACCCCATTACAAATCCCTATTTGGGCTCCCCGCTCTTGGCTGCACCCTGTTACATGTCTGGGAGGAGATGGGTCAGGATCTCTACATCACCATCTTAAACTGGAGCCCCCCAATGGGCTTTAATGTCAGTCTGTCCTCTTACTGCCCTTGGCAAAGTGATCAACCTCTGTGCCTCAGCTTCCTCATCATTATTTATATCAACTATATTGATATAAGAATGGGAATGATATGGGAATGCAGGTACCTACCTCCCAGTTTTTGCGAACAATGGATAAAATTTAGCAGATAGAAATGGTAAGCATCAATGAGATGGTGATGCAGACGATGAGAGCTGAACTGCATGAGCCCTGAGGTTCACCAGTGTCTTGCTGTGGCAGAGCCTGGCACTGAGCCACACCTGTCGTTCTCTGTATGAGGTCACTGTGAGGGGACGGTCCTAAGGGAAGTCCTTTCTGCCAGTATATTTCTGTGTTTTTAATGTTTTTTTATCAACTTTTGCTTATGATTGATTCTTCATTATGTGAATGTTATTAAGCTTAATGGCCTGGAGTAGTTTGTTTCGGGGAGTTTTGGGTTTGGGTTTTTTTTTTTTTTTTTGCATTAAAGACTTTAATTTTACAAATCTGAGAAATAAGTGAATAAGTATGGACTAAACTAAAGCAAAATGTTTCTTGTGATCATACCATCCAAACAAGGTTAAACGCTTGTATCATGGTCAAGGCACCCTTACCAGGAACTGTTGTCTCGCACCTGTTGGGCGGGACATTCTGCAGTGGTGGAAGTGTCCCGCATCTGTGCTGTGCGTTATAGTGGCCACCAGCTACACATGGGTACTGAGCACTTGAAATGTAGTTAATGTGACTGAGGAGCTGAATTTTTCAGTTGTAGTTCATTTAAATTTAAATAGCCATGGTATCTAGTGGCTACCATTGAACAGCACAGGTCTGTAGGATAGTATAAATAGTGATGTATTCTTGAGATTGAATGAGTGCTTCAGAAATCGTGGAACAAAGTACCAGTGGGGGGGGGGTTGTATTTTTATTGATAAATCAGATACCACCAAAAAATTTAATTCAAATAAGACTTTGATAACAAGAAAAACAAAGCTCCCCGTGAAATTCTGGGATTCTTTTAAATATCCGTAATTTGAAATTCAGCCCAGTAATGGGGTGTGTTTGTTTCTTAGTCTACCTATAAAGGCTCACTAAATCAAGACCGAGCCTGTAGTTGGTGCTCAGTAAATGTATAGTGCACAAATTAAATAGTAAATTCATCAAACAGTGGGAACTGTGTTTCCAGCCCTGTACCTGAGGTAATGATCCATGTGACTGTTTCCCACAATTCTGCTGCCGACGCTGCTGCTTAGGTAAAAAAGAATTACGGAAATTATAAAGCTAACAAGTGAACGTTTGGTCATGCCGTGGTTTCACTATTGCTTCCCCAGGGAAACTGAAAGAATGGTCTTTGGTACTGTACGGCACCTCCGTGCAGCCCTACTCGCCCACCAATGACTTTCCTAAAGTGGAGCGTGTCCGCTACAGCCGAGTGGAAGACCCCACCGATGACTACGGTACGGAGGATTACGCAGGTGAGCTGGCTGCCAGCAGGGACACAGGCTAGGGAGGAACATTCGTGCATCATCCCACCACGCAGAGATAAACTTCTACCCATATTCTGATGTATTTTCTTCCTCTTTTCTATCCCTCCAAATATTTGTATATGCATATTCATATATTCAAATACCCATGTGTTTCTTCAAAGCTAAACCACACTGCATGTAGAGTTTTCATATCCTTTTTTTCCTTAAAATATTAAGAGCATATTTCTCTGTTGTCAAATATCCTTAGGACACATATTTAAAAGACAGCATAATTGTCTATCCTATCATTGTACTGTAACTAATATTTAATCCATAATCTGGGATGTGTAGTTTCCTTAGAGTTTTACACGAGTTTAAACATGGTTTGTCTGATTATCATTATTTATCGGTCTTTCTTGATATATTTAATTAATGTTTTAGACTAGAGTTCTGTTCCGAGTACGGCATCAAAGGGATTAATCAGTTTTAGGGCTTGGATACGTTTTGTCACATCGCCTTCCAGTTAAAGATGGGTTACCGCCTACGCTGTAACCAGCTGTGAGTCTTTAATGTACTCGTTCCTACCAGCACTGAGTAGAAAGAAAAAAAAAAGAAAAGAATATTTTAATATTTTAGAGCTTTGACTGCTAGGAAATACACACTTTTTCTTCTCTGCACACTAGGTCCTCCAATAATGTCCTTGCACCCATTATAGAGCATTGATGAGATGCTGTAGGAACTTATCCCTTGTTTGTATCAACTAGACTGTGGGAAAACTGGTTTCCTGTTACGCCATTTTGCTGCAGTTCCAGAAATCTAGTTCTTCTCTGAATTAAGTACACCTGTCTTTCAGCCATTCTATTCGAAGTGGCAGCAATGTTCTTACCTACTTACAAGAACTCCATGCATGTTATTGCCTCTCATACTGTCTCATAAATGCTGACAACATTTTCTTAGCTATCACTTATTTCTGAAACTTGGTTTTTGTTTTGTGTTATGTTTTAACAGAAAAAGAAAATTGGAGGGTAGGATTTATATTTTCAGATAATAACATTTGTGATTTTAACAGAAGTTTTATCCTTTAAAATCAACTAAATATTCACATGCATTTTTTTTGGTAATCTCGATGTTTACATTCAGCCATTAATTCATCTAGAACTTTGGTTTATGATATATAGTATAAAATGAACTTCTGTATTTTGTAAACAGACTAACATCATTGGCTGAGTTGCTTTCCTTTTTTAATAGTTTAGGACCTTTCCTTTATATCAATATAGTTAAATTCTCACACCAGGGCCTCTTCTGGTACCACGTTTTCTGATTTATCAATCTAATAATTCTTAGGCCAGTAGCACCCACACTGTCTTAGTTTTTCATTTTATGATACATATTTAATGACTGTTGAACATGTGCTGATTGTTCTCATAGAAATTCTTAAGTTCCCCTTTATAAGTCCCATTGGAATTTAATTTCAATTTACATGCAATATAATGGAAGAATTACAATAGACAATCTTTTCATCCAAAACACAGACCATGTCCCTTTTCAATGAAATCTTTTATACAGTGTTATTCTTGTTAGTGGTAGTCCTGTTTTAGGTCTCATTGCTGTTGTAGTGGAAACTATTCCATGTTTTCCACCTAGTATGTGCTGGTATCTAGGAAATTATTGGCTGGTGCATATTTTATATCTATATGACCATTTTGCTTAACTCCCTTAATAATTTATAGGTTTGAGTTTATTTCCTGGGACAGTTTAGGTACTGTAGCCATATTATCTGCAGTTTTTCTTCTTCTTCCCAATATAGTTCTGATTCCTCTCTTGTTGTGTTAGCTACCATTCCAGGAGCGTTCAGTCCTTCTGGGGTATGTTTGTTCATAATACTTAATGAACAAAGCTTCTTCTAATGCAGAACTCATGTAAACAGAAGTTTAATGTGCCTTTAGAGGATAAATATACTTTTTCCTGTAGCTGTCTAAAATTCTTTTTCTAGATACGTACGATAAATGTACTTTGTTAAGCACCTTAACAGAATATCTTATATATGTATGTAGTTCCCTCAGTTTTAAACAGGTAGTATCCCAGAATTAATAATAAGCATAGATAATTCAGTACAGTTGAACTAACCAGACCTAGGTTGTACCAGATTTTGTCTTATTTTGCTTACAGCTTGTAACACCACTATTCATATTCACTTATCTTCTCTGATAGGAGAAAGTATATCCAAAACCATAAATGGGCAGGTAGTAACCTATTACTATGCGCCTTATGGGATGTTTCCGTTTCAAATGTTGGTGATGTTAAAATTCTGAACAGTTATACATCTTCGTGGTTTTTCTCATTACATCTTCAAAACGTCCTCATTGGCACTTGTGAGATGAGAGAACAAAAACAATTCTTCCAATATTACCCTGCAACTAAAATGCTAATTGACATCTGGGACAGTATAAAATTCTAAAAGAAACAGCACAGCATGTGAACTTACCATACAAAACCCTTTGGCACATATGAACAAATGTTTTGAGGGATTGCGGGGGATTAATTGTAGAAATCCCTGGTGAAAATTTAAGGCCACTCATGACCCTGTCCTCCGGAGCTGTGATGTTACCTCAGTAAAGTCAGGCTCTCTGGATGCACAGATGGCATCATCATAACCTATCCCTGTGCTGTTCCATCGAATGCCAGGGACGGGGGCACCCAGAGCTGGCCGAACTTCAGCCTTCCACAGCAGAGACACTCTCTTCCTGTTACCACAGCAGACAGCTAAACTGTCCCTAGTTGTACTAGCTATGGAATTCAGTTTAGAGGCCCATTTTAAGGCTTTTGAAAAAATAGAGGTAAACAATGCTGTCAAATGACTCTTACAATTAATCAAATATATCTCAGGTTTGCAGCATTTCAAAATGACTCATCTCTAGTAGATGATTTTCTCTAAGAGGCCAGGGCCAAAAATCAGGCTGTATGTTGATCCCAACTCTTCTAGCTGAGCAAGCCATTGTAACTCTCGGGAAATCTGTGTTCTCACCTGTAAATGAGGGTGTTGACTACTAGATTTCTCTCTGAGGCATTCTTCCCCCCGCTCTACCATTTCATGTTCTCATAACTCAGTAATTGTAGAACATAGTCCCATAATGACTAAAGGAGACCTAGTTTCAACCGTCAGTCCCTTTGATTAGAACAAGTGTGGTTGAGAACATCTCTGACACCACTGGCGTACTACTTGTACATTTCATGCAGTATGTTTATTGCTAGTTAAAATCATATGAATTTTCCATGGGAAAGAGCTTGAAGATTATGAGGCCAAATGTCCCAAAATATAAAGAACAAAGGAAAAGGGAGCTAGTTCAATAGAGCAAAGTGTCTGTAACTACCCTGTCATTAGAAAGTTTTTCATCAATCACCAAATAGTTCCATCTTTCTGGAACTGTTCTCTCACTATGCATTCTCTCTGGTTCTGTACCAAAGAATATGTAACAAGAAAGAGTAGGAACCTTCATCCCAGGTCTGGAATTCTTTAAGCTTGATCGCATTTTCGAAATTTATGTGTAGTGCTCTTTTGTTGAGTTGCCCGTTGGCCTATGGGTAGCATACAATTTTAAATCTATTATCTGTGCCTGAAGTACCTGCTTTGTAATCCAAGACTAGATGCCAGACAATCCGTGCCAGATGCCATAATGCTGTTTCTTGCTGGCTACGGTATCTCAGAGGTATTCAGTGGCTTTAATGACCTTGGAAGAGACAGGCGATCTGGTCCAAGCATTGAATAATAACTTTCTTTTTCTTTTCTGTCAACAGCTTAACTTCTCATTTCCCATAAATCCAACATTTTTATCGTTGTGCATGTTTAACTGCAGTTGTTTTCTCCCCATTTACTACAGTGGCGTTGTGCATTTGAATTCTGAAACACTGTTGTCCCCCACAAGGCAGCCATATGTGCTCTGGGGACCAGGCCGTGACTAGGGTTTACATTCTTGATACTTCGGTAGTTGAGGTTTTCCCCAAAAAAGTCAGGAGTTCGACTTGGAGCTTACAGCCATAGTGAACGTTATTCCTCCATCTCAAAGAAACTCTCACTGCATAAGAAAAAAATCTTATTCCAAATTCAAGGTAAAGCCAACCTACTTAAAATCATTCTTTCTAAGTGTTGTTGTCATTTCTTTTGGAAAAGGTCCCTGTGACCCCGAGTGCAGTGAGGTCGGCTGTGACGGGCCAGGACCCGACCACTGCAGTGACTGTTTGCACTACTACTACAAGCTGAAAAACAACACGAGGTAAGAGAGAGGCCACCTCACACCCCCCACAGCAGACCCCAGGTCTTCCCAGGAGTTCCCACAGGGTCACTGCAGGCCAGGCATTCCGATGTGCCCCACCAGGCCCTACGAGCACAGAAAATGTGTGTAAAAATGACACATCTGGGAAAAAGAATCGATTCATTTGATATATGGCACTGGGGGAGAGTTCTACAGACACCATGAACCACCAGACAGATGAACAGTGGGTCCTAGAGCAAATTAAGCATGAAACATCTCTGGAGACAGAGCTGTCCTAATTTGGGTACATCATGAAGAGGCACAGTTCTTAGGAAAAGACAAATGCTGGGGAAAAAATTAGAAAGCAGCAGGAAAAGAGGAAGACCACACAGGAGATGGACTGACTCCATAAAGGAAGTCATAGGCAGGAATCCACAGGAGCTGCCCAGGGCTGCTGAGGACAGGACGTTGTAGACACCACTCATTCATAGGGTGGCCAGGAGTCACAGCTGCCCCAACAGAACATAATACACACATGCTGTGAAACCTGCAAATGTCTTTTCTCACCTTTGGAAGGGTGCTGGGGAGGGACTAGGTATGCAAGTGCCTGCTCTTCCCCTCCATTCTTTTCCACCCTGCTGATGTTTGATGGCGCGGCAGCTGCATTTTCCCTGTGTGGCAGTGTGGCGTGTGGGCTGAACAGATGCTTCCCCACATTCTCCCAGGTGCAGGCCTCAATGTGCAAAGGTGCTGGTCCCTGCTCCTCCTCGCTTTCCTGCTCTGGGCACCGAGACCAACCTACTCTGACCCTATGCCCCTGGCTTCTGCCTCGAGCTGTGCAGATCCCTAAGGGCAGGGCCATGAAACAATGACTGTCCCAACAGAGGCCATGCTGTCCAGCCGTGACTCACACCCCTGCCACCTCCTCCCTCCCCCTTCAGGTGAAAACTCGCTATAGGGAGCTGGCTTGTGGTGACTTCACACTCCAGTCACTGGACAGACACAGGCACGTTCCAAGTCCTGTTTACAACCCCGCTGGAATTTAAATTCCTTAAAGGAGAGGCCCTTGGCTACTCAGCACCTCTATGATCTCCTAGACCTACTAGCAAAATGCCTGCCATTTAATGGGTACTTAGTAAATATTTGTTAAATGAATAAAGCTTTGTCCTTCCATTAAACTTTTTTGAAAAATTAACTTCCTTGTTTATCGTAAACAGAAATTCAAATATATTTATATTAATTTAGATAACAGCATATAACCACCACCACCATGCACACACACACAATCGATATGACAAACACAAAAACAGAAGTAACCCCTTATTAGTGACCTTTTTGTATAAAATCATGGTTCTCACTACTTCCCCTTAAGACTCAGTCTCTAACCACTGTCCCGTTTAAAGAGCTAGAACCGAACTGGAAGGTGGTTTGGATCGAGACACACCTTACTTGGTGGGCTTGGTATAGCATAACTGCATTGCTGTATCAGCAACCTGCACAGGAAAAAGCTTTAACCAACAGAATTTGGCCGTTTGCCTGTGGTGTTACATCCTGGTTTAAAAAGGGTTTGGGGACCGAGGGTGGCTACTTGCTCTGCGCTCCAAGAGAATGCTGAAGACTGGGTCGTGGCTGACACCGCCCTCCTTCTTTCCTACGTGCCACCACGCAGGATCTGTGTCTCCAGCTGCCCCCCTGGCCACTACCATGCCGACAAGAAGCGATGCAGGAAGTGCGCACCCAACTGCGAGGCCTGCTTTGGCAGCCACGGTGACCAGTGCCTGTCCTGTAAACACGGACACTTCCTGAGTGAGGAAACCAACAGCTGTGTTACCCACTGCCCTGACGGATCGTACCAGGACACCAGTGAGTTGCTTTCACATGTCTGGGTTTTAGGGAACAAATGTAAGGTTTTCATTTGAGTGGCCTGGGGAGGAATATTCCTCCTCCATGAAATCTACCCCTTGCTTGATATCAACCCAGATCTAGTCATCTTCTTTTTTTTAAAGAACAATTTAGAATTGTTTTGCAAAGAGTGCATGTATAAAGGCCCGTCGCTAACTGTGTCCAGGGGTCTTCAAGCCCGTTCCCAGATTTAGGGACTTGCTAGGACTTACCGTATAGTTGTGCTTCTGTAGTCAGTTATGATTAACTACAGAAAAGGCTACAAAGTCAAATCAGCAAAGGGAAAAGGCTCATGGGACAAAGTCCATTGGAAGCTAGGCCTAAGCTTCCAAGACTTTTCTCCCCGTGGAGTCAACAAAGAATACATTTAGTTTCCCCAGCAACAGTTTGTGACCACGTATGAAATGTAGTCCACAGGGAGCCTCCTTAGGGACTCAGTGCCGGAGGCTGTTACTGCCGTGTGGTCACGAAGGCACCCTGTGCCCAGCCCTCGCCCAAACCCCGGACTCCTGGAAGGAAAGCAGGTGTTCGGTGTAAACCGTACTGTTTACATAAACAGTTTAGGCATCATGAGCCACTCTTATCTGTTAGGATGGTGGAGAGCCTCCTGAAATCCAAGTTCCCGCCCTTACAAGCAGACTTAGAGAAGGCAGCGACCAGGCCTGTTCTTTTCTGCACACTAACCAAAGGAACCAGGCTGTGTACCATCAAAGTACGTTTTTTGAAGAGTCTGAAAACATGACCTCATGTACATGTAGAATGACCACATGCCAAAGACTTACTTAACCCACCAGTGAGGGAACCTGCAAGGTGACAAATGGTTTAGAGACTATCAGGGATTTAGTCCACTAGAGAAGGCAAAATTAAGTCCATTTGCCGAGTTGGAGACTAATTTCCAGTGTGGTAATCAATACTAGAATTTTGGGGTTTTTTTCAATGGACATACAGCATTTGCAAGTTTACCAAAGAAAAATCTTACCATGCACTTCACAGAGTTTGGGGACTGATGAACCATCATTAGTAAACAGAGAAAAGGACATGGTCTAGAAAATTCAGTAGTCCCTGGGCATGCCTGTCTGTTGGCGCTCTGGAACACCCCTGAAAGGGCTGCAGAATTTTGCTGTATTTCAGAATTCTCGGTCATTTGTCTGAACAAGAGAACCACACCATTGTGTATGATGAACTAAAGCGTCACGTTTCTGCACAACCTGAGAGAAAAGAAAACCCAGTGTAAAGGCACAAGAGTTGTGTTTTTAAAAATCAGGCACGAATTCTGAAGTGAATACTCTGGCTTTCTAACAAGTCAAATTCTCCCTTGATTCAAAGGCAGACATTTCTCTGTGTGGTGGATGGGTGAAGCCGGGAGAGCTTAGCATTTGGAGCAATGGTGGGGATTCCCCTGCAGTGCTTCTTGTTTCCAGGCTTTGGAACGTGAGCTGTGACGTAATGGAGAAAGGAGAAAGTGGGAGTGTGGAGGGGGAATAAGAGATCCACAGAAGTAAGAGGTACTCCTTTGGGGTGGGGGGGGGCGGAGATTCAGAATGCTACTAAGGAAGCTAGACCTGGAAGAAGAAATTTTGTTCTATGTGGTGTATGGCAGGATCGAGATGAGTCAGTTCTTCCAGAACCTGGCAGGAGAATAAGTAAGGACAGCTGTTCAATCACTTAGCTGATAAGAGTGGTCTGTGCATCTCTCTCCACTGAAACTGCCTTTTGTGACAGCTTCCTCTTTCAGTTGCCCACTTACGTACAACTTAGTGATCACATGTGATCGTGGCTCCTAACAATTACTGCTAGCGCATTTACAGTGCTTTAAATTTCATACAGTTCCATTGAATAATTTCATTAAGTCTGTAAGACAAGCTGAGATGTAGGCATCATTCTAACATGCATTTAATGTCTCATAAGTGGAAGAAGAAAGACCCTGAACTTGCCCACAGGAAATGCTAAAAGCAGAGAGCAAGTCCAGGTCCCATGCTCTGTTCAGTATTCTCAGTGACACAGTGCAGGGTGGTAATTACCAGAAGGTTGTAAATGACTTAATATTTCAAGTGGAGGGGCTCAGGCTTGAGAAAGAAGATGGACCCCCAGGAGGTCCTTACAGGGATCGTTAAAGCAGTGTTTCTCTGTGGAACCTGAAGAACCCCAACATTTTGAGTACAGATAAGAAGAGGAGAAGCCTATGAACAGTCAATTCTATACATACATATGGTTATAATGTACTTATATCTTAGAGAAGGTATCAACTCTCCAGAAAAATTTCTCCTAAAAGTCCTTACTTAACAAATCACCATTTTTCACCATAGGGCAGTTATGCATTTGCCATTTTTTTCCTAATGGGGGACCTGTGTTTGGTATTACACAGGAAAGCCAGTATTTACAATACATTTGTTCAGTCAAATACATTGCTATCTCCAGAAAACAGATATTACTGAAATATAATATTTACATCAATTTCACAGCCACTATAAAGTAAGCACAAGACACTATTCTAGACAATGAAAGAAATAACCCTTACCTTGCATTCTTTTTTTTTCCTCTAATTTTATCATTATTCAGGTATAGTTCTCTGCCTTTTCCCCCCACCCCAGCCTAACCCCAAGCCCTCCCCACCTCCCTCCTGTTTCCACCCCCCCCCACACCACCCTTACCTTGCATTCTTAAATGTGGGTTTCCTTTTACAGCAGAGCTCCTTGGAGGAGACCCCAGAGCCGTGAGCGCAGGGGGTCTGTCATTCCTCTCCACAGCCACAGGCATTGCTTCTCAGCCCTGACATAGCAGCATTGCCCCAGCTACACTGGTGGGATTTTCATTGCTGGAGGCTAGGAAACCCTGCTTGCAAGAGAGAATGCAAGGGGGAGGGAATGGCCAATAAACTATTCAGCTAGGAATTAAGTGGGCTGCAGTTCCCTTGCCTGAAAGATGGTAGGTAGCTCTCAGGTCTTTGCCCATGCTGCAGTTCCTACCTGTATTTGCTTTGCTGAGAAGCGATCGCCAGCGTTGACTGTGGGGCGTTTCCTGCAGTTTCTGCCCAAGGCCATGTGTGCTACGGTAGACGTTATGAGCAAACGTTGGAACGGCTTCACAAACTTTTATGGAATCCAGTTGACCAAATGATTTTACAACCTTGTTACTTTTTTTTTTTTTTTAACAGAGAAAAACCTTTGTCGGAAATGCAGTGAAAATTGCAAGACATGTACTGAATCCCACAACTGTACTGAATGCAGGGATGGGCTGAGGTAAGACAGTGAAGGACTGGATAAGTCACATGTGTGGCCCAGGCAGCTTCTCGTAGACACAACCCTCGCACCGCCCCCCTGGGTTTGACTCCCGTTCAAACACTTGATTGCTATTGGCATCATCTCTACCATCATCCGTGAAAAAATGGATGCCATCTTGGTTAACGAAGGTTTATAAACCAAATAAAATTCTCTTTCGAAAGATGGCTCAGACACGAGCAAATAAAAATGGCCATTTGAGAGGCTCGCTTCATGCTCTTTAACTGGCAGTGCACCGGTCAAGGACTGCTGTGAAGGTAATACCGATGAGTTATATTTAACGCCCCTGATTCAATCCTCTGATGGTCAGAAACTCGCCCCTTATCTTTATTATTTCTCTCCATATAGCCAATCATTCTCTTATCTTCAGAGCCTCAGGCTTGGCTCCATTATGCTACCCTCTGCATGTAGATTTAACGTCTAGAGGTATTTTCCTTAGATGGATGACTTGGTCGTGGCTAAAGCCGGATACAGCAGGTGCCCCAATAACTCTTACTTACACCAATTAGCCTGTGGTAAAATTGGTTTTGTTATACATCGCTTTGCTTCGAGTCACAGAACCTATTTGCAACAATAAGTGAGGTCTTACTGTAGTTGATAGATTCCGTGAGAGAAAGACAATGCAGCTCAAAAGAATTATGTAGTCTCTCTTGATTAGAGAAGCGCAATCCATCCTACGCTGAGTGAGGAGTTGGACTCTGGCTTTACAAAGCACTAGAGTTCTGGGGCACTTGATCCCTTTTAAGTGCTGATGGTGCCTCTACTTCTACCTTTGATTAGAGGTGAAATAAGCAAGGTCCAGGCAAGTAATTCTTCACATTAGTAATACAGCAACATCATTTTTATTTAGATTGATTAACTACCTGTGGCTTTATTTTTCATAAGTGCATTCAGTGTTAGTTTGCTTAGCGCCTTTCATCTCAAGAGTCGACAAATACCGGTCTAGTCAGCCTAATTTTTTTGGAGAAGCAGCAGATTGGTATAATAAGAAAAAAGATAGATGTGGACTCAAATCTGCCTCCGCTGTTTATTATCAGCTGTGTGGCATTGGCCAAGGCACTTAGGCTACTCTGAGCTTCAATTTTCTCTTCTGTAAGATGGTGATCCCCCTGTGTTCTGGGTTATGATAAGGATTAACCACGATAACATTTACAAAGCACTCATCTGACACACAATTGGTCCATGAGAAATAAAAGATCATTTAAGATTATTTTCTATATTTCCTAGGGAACATTTTATAAAATAAGTTAACCAGTAGTCTCCGATAGAAATGAGAGCCGCATGTGTTAATTTTAACTATGCCAGTACCCACATCAAAAGAAGTTAAAAAGGTACAGATGACATTCTGATAAAATATTATCATTTCAACATGTAATTCATATAAAAGACTCTTAGTGAGATATTTTACGTTCTTTTGTTGTTGTTGTACCAAGTCTTGGAAATCTGGTATGTATTTTACACCTAAACTACATCTCAATTCAGACAATAATTTTTTGATCTGTATTTATATTTTATAAAATTTAGTTGAATAGCCCTGGCTGGTGTGGCTCAATGGATTAAGTGCCGGCTCCAAGCCCAGGGGTCCCCAGTTCGATTCCCAGTCAGGGCACATGCCTGGGTTGCAGGCCAGGTCCCCAGTAGGGGGCGTGTGAGAGGCAACCACACATTGATGTTTCTCTCCCTCTCTTTCTCCCTCCTTTCCCCTGTCTAAAAATATAATAAAATCTTTTTAAAAATTTAGTTGAATACATAGCCAAGTCATTCTAAACTTACTTAGAATTTTGCCAATAACTGAAGTTAAGTGCCAGTTTGTAAAATGTAGGCTGAAATTAATTAAAATTTAGAATTTAAAATTCCATTCCTTAGCCAAACTAGGAGCCACAAGTGCTCGAGCAGGTAGGACAGCGCAGGTCTCACCCAGCTAGTTTATCACAGAAGAACACAGTGCAGCCTCTGTCTCTTGCTGGATAGATACCAATTTCAGAAGGTAAGCCCTTTATTAGAAACACTAGGCAGCTTTTTAAAAACTTTGATAAGTGTTTTGTAGGTCCGTTGTCCTCTCACAGAAAGATCCATTTGATGCAGTGTCCTTTTTCCCAGCTCTACAGAAAAGGAAGAGGTGTGGTTTGTTTGTTTTTTTTTCAAGACAGCTCTCTCCGGCAAGTGAGGACGTCTAGGAATGGAGAACACTCTCAGTTACGTTGCCATCAGCCTCATGAAGGCTCCCTGTATTTTCCTTAGGGACTTCTAGGTTGACCATTTTGCCTCAAGACCTGTAAATTT
The DNA here is from genome assembly GCF_022682495.2 of Desmodus rotundus. Lineage (NCBI taxonomy): Eukaryota > Metazoa > Chordata > Mammalia > Chiroptera > Phyllostomidae > Desmodus > Desmodus rotundus. The sequence goes on along the minus strand of NC_071387.1, from coordinate 43,087,233 downwards.
TTAAATAATGGCTAAGAACAAACATGGAGAAATATCTTTGCATTAAATACTGGAAGGAAATGGATTAAAATGTTAACCGGTCTGTTTAGAATTCTTTCATCTACTTTGGTTTTGTTTACTGAAATACATTTTACTTTGTAAAGTCAGTGTGACCCACATCGAAGGCAAAGCCCAATAAGGCGTGAAATGGAGCAACATGAAGAGCTTCAAAAAAGAGAAGCCATCTCCTAGCACTGTCTCTGTGCTGACCTAGGGTCACAAGGCCTTCTCCCTGGTTCCAGGCACACTGTTTGTATGTTAAGTAGTGAAAATTCCATTAATTTAGTTTGAATTTTAAGAATGCATCTCTAGACTGTGAAAAATACCATAGCTGATATAATTTAGGAGAGTGAAAAAAATACAGATTTCTTATTTGACATTCTAGAAACTCATTAGATACTAAGTATGCTAGATAGAGAAAATATGGTATGGGTTATGCCTAGAAACACTAAATAGAAATGTAATTAAGAAAAGTTGAGAGAAAGCAGTAGAGTAGGTAGGTAATTGTGCTAAATTATTCATTAGGATTTAAAATAAATCAAGAAATAGAGGCAAAAGTATATTAAAATTCTGTTGTAGGGGCCAACAAGAACTAAAATCAGAAACACTTAAAAAACAAAAAAACTGCTCCTGAGAGTTTAAGCAGGGATGGTTGTGCCCTCTTATTCAGTTGAATTCATTTGCTGTGTGTCCTTACTGCATTTTTAATTATGAAACAACTTTTTAATGTACTGTGTGGCAGGTCTGGATATCAGGGAATTGTTAAGCATATTATTAGGTAATGTGATTGTTTTGTCAATACAATACTTTTTAAAACCTCTGGGTTGTAAGGTGTGTCAGCCAGTCGAACAATTCAGAGCATTGTCCCCAAAGGGTGCAGGCATTTGATGCAGACTTCGTTAGAGTGAAGCACTGTGGCATCCAAAACTGGAAGGTACAATGGCTATTTCCCCTGCATCAAAGCTTTGCCAAACCCACAGGTGTCGGGGGAACTATATTTGTTACAGGTGGGACTGGGGGGCCACTGCTCCTCACCGGATCACAGCAGTCTGTGTCTGTGTCTTCAGCCTGCAGGGGTCCCGGTGTTCCATCGCCTGTGAGGACGGCCAGTACTTCAATGGCCAGGACTGTCAGCCCTGTCACCGCTTCTGCGCCACTTGTGCTGGTACCTTCTCCCCAGTCCTTCCGTTTATTCCTCTGGCTCTGGTTCAGCTTTTGTTGACCTGTTTTTAACCATCACTCATGCAAACTCACTTGGTATTTTTTTACAGTAGCTGCTGGAGAAGTCTACTTCTCTTCCAATAAGCATGCGTGATTCTCATTGAAAGTCAGTCCTCAGCATCCTACTCTCATTGAGAAACTTAAATACCCCAATGATACCTCCTCCTCTTTCCAAAAGATTTGATGGTCTTGGAAAATGGGTTCAATTTAAAATGGAGGGGGGGGTGTTGTTTTTTCTGAAGAATGTAAGAGAAAGTACAAATATTATAACTCTTAAAATTACAACATATTAATGGCATTTTCACAAACTGTGAGAAGCAGCCCATCATGCCACTTCTGAGGTTTTGTTTCTGTCTCCTGAGTTTGTCTTGCTTTGAAGGGGCAGGCGCCGATGGGTGCATTAACTGCACAGAGGGCTACTTCATGGAGGATGGGAGATGTGTGCACAGCTGTAGCATCAGCTATTATTTCGACCACTCCTCAGAGAATGGATACAAATCCTGCAAAAAGTGAGTGCATGTGCCCCTCAAGCCCTAGCATTTGGTTACTGGGTTCCTTATTTGACTGTCTTCATAAATACTCTGAAACTTAAAATTATTAATGATAAAATAAGGTTCAAACATTTACCTATGGAAACTGCCCTACAGCTTAAACCCAGTTTATCTCTGATATATATATATATATTTAAATATATGTAATTATCAATCTTTCTTTGGCCTCAGGAGGACTTTAAAACCTTTCAAATCACACTGTCTATCTGCTAGGTTTTCTTTAATGTTGCCAAACCTAGGAGTTATTTCAATAAAAGATTTGTGTGTCATCTTCAAAGAGAGATTTAAGCTTAAGACATTAAGAAATTGATAGTAAACACAGCTCTTTCGGTGCCTGATGTGCGAAAGGATGATAAATTCTGCATTTTCCCCATAGATGTGATACCAGCTGTTTGACATGCAATGGTCCAGGGTTCAAGAACTGTACAAGCTGCCCCAGTGGGTATCTCCTAGACTTAGGAATGTGTCAAATGGGAGCCATCTGCAAAGATGGTGAGTACAACTGTTCATTTTCATCTTCTAAGCGAAGTGCAGTCTTTCTACTTTAAGGCTTAATAATATATTTCCACTTAAAAAAGGAACTATCAGGTGTGAGTCAGGCCATGCCTGATAGGTCATTGGTATTCGTTCATCTTGAACTTACGTCTTCTCAGTGGGTTTGTTTTTTGGTTTTAGGATATTTTGCATTGCAAGAAGGAATAAGTCACCTAGAGTCCCACTGGAAGATGCACAGCAAAATTGAGCAGAAAATACAGAGAGTTCCCATATATCCCCTGAACTCTTGCACATGCACAGCCTCCCTTGTTATCAATAGCCAGCCCAGAGTGGTGTGTTTGTTCGGTCAGGGAACCTACACTGGCACACCATTATCACCCAAGGTCTTTAGTTTACATTAAGGTTCACTCTTGGTGTTGCGTGTTCTATAGGTTCGGACACATGTATCATGATGTATAGCTACCACTTCAGTGTATACAGGACAGTTTCACTGCCCTAAAAATCCTCTGTACTCCACCCGTCATCCTTTCCTCCCCCCAGCCTCTGAAGACCACTCATTTTTTACTCTTCTATAGATTTGTCATTTTCAGAATGTCACATATTTGGAATCATACAATATATAGCCCATTCCAATTACTTTTTCATGTATTTCTTTCCCATCTTTTGCCATATACACATGGAATTTTGTGTCCTGCTTTTTGCACTAAGTATTAGATATAAACATAATCCTATGTTTTCCAAACTCTTTAAAAACTCCATTTTTAATAACAGCATAAATGTAAATTCACATAGGGATGCCACGGCTCATTGCCACTCTATCATTTGGCTTAAGAACAATCAAATGGTAGCTGAACCTTCATTAAGCCCATGAAGATAAGAATTAATGACAGAAGCAGGTAATTTTGGTCCATTTTTCTTTCTTTGCACCAGTGGTTCTCAACCAAAATGCCAGGACCCCACACCTTCCCCAAAGACTAGGCTTATTTCGGTCTTGAGGTTGAGTCTCAGTGTGAATATTCTTAGGAGTTTCTCAAATGTTTGTCTGTACAGCAGGGTTGGGACCCTCTGACGACCCCATGTCCCTGACAGTTTGGCAAATGCCAAGTTCCCACTTCTCTACCTCCAGTTTCCCCATCTATACAATGAATGACTTTAAATCATTCTGACTCCAACATTTTGTGAACCATAGCTCTCGTTATAATTCACATTAAGGGGGCCATAAACTTTGCGTCTATATTTTAGGCAGACAATACATATCAATCATGTAGAAAAAATTATTTTGAACCATTGTTGTTCTAAACATCTTTGGATTGTTAGGAAAATAAAGAAAGAAAATAAGTATGCATTTGGAACAATCTTACCTGGCAGGGTCATTCCCCTGGGTTTATTCTTTGCCTTCCTTTGAATGGCTCCTCTTCTAGAAGCTGACAAGAGGCAGAACAGAGCTGTAGTTGGGAGAAAGTGGATTCAGGAGTCAGAACGCTGCTGTTCTTATCTGGGCTCCAGGCCTTGGGCAGGTGTGAAATTCTATGGGCCTTACTTCCCTCATCTGTAAAAGGATGACATTACTGACCTCGGATGGTCATTCCACAACTATTAGGAATCCCAGAGAGACTTCAGAAAGAACTGGGCACGCAATGGCACGGACAGAACACCACTTATGGTCTCGTTTCCATGGCACATCTTAGGTGACTTTGCATCTTCGTAGCTTCTCTGATGTGTGGTGGGTCTGGCAGGGGCGGGCCAGGCACACTTAGGCTCTGTGTCCGAGGTTTTCCTGACCAGAGCCGATTCTCCCCACACAACACTGGGGTGAGAGGGTTGGTTGACGGCATCCCCAGGACCACACAGGTATCACTTTTCAATTATCACCAGCAAGTGCCCTTTACCCTTACTTGAAACCAGGGTTCCCCTATATCTGAATTATGGCCTGAATTTTCGTTAAGTTTGTAACCTGAAAACAGAGAAAGGTGTTTTTAAGTGAACTGACATGAGATCCACTGTGACTTGATCTTTACCCATAGCACTTGCTGCCAGTCATTTCAAGGTTTGTGATGCTTTAACTCCTTTCCTAAGCTATGATAAGCATGGGGTAGGTTATGCCAAATGGCACTTGGGTAAAGTGGAGTGTCAGGATTGTGGGCAGTATTGGAAAAGGAACAATAATTTGTGATGAGTCCATTTTCAGGTCAGTTAAAGAAAAAAGTATTGATCTTCTGCTCAAGATGGCAGAGTAGGTAACACTGTGCTCATCTCCACCCATAACCGCATCAAAATTACAACTAAATTGTATAACAGCCATCATTGAGAACCACCTGGAGACTATCTAAACTGAACTGTTATAACTAAGAATATGAAGCAGCAGCCACATCGAGACTGGTAGGAGGGGCGGAGACGCAGGTCCCACACTCAGTGTGACGAGTAAGATTCAAGATAAACATCTTAGCTGTGGAGGTCTGCCCTGAGGAGAGAGAAGTCCTCATAACATGTGGCTATGAAAAGCCGTGGGGTCTATATCCAAGAAAGACAACAGGCTGCTAGAGACCTACATGCTGTAAGTCTCAAAAGACGTAATCACAGATTCACTAGCTCACAAAGTCACTTGCTCTGAGCCCCAGCACGGGGGTAGTAGCTCGAAAAGCATCAGGAGCACACAAGGAAACAAGCTGACTAGCTTTAGAGCAAGGGCTAGAGGGTTAGGGCAGCTCTATCTGCGGGTAGAAGTGCTGGCAGATGCTGTTGAGCCCTCCCCCCAACCCAGGCACAGGTGGACACCCAATCTGAACTCTCGGTTAACCTAGATAACACTCTTTGCCCTGCTCTGGTGATTCCATGGGACTCCACCCCACCCAAATCATACACCCAGACTGAACCTCTTTCAGCAGCTTTTCTACAAAAGCAGCCTGTCAGGATTGCACTGCAGATTTTCCTAAAATTTTTCAAAGGTCCACAAACCACAAAAAGCACCAGCCATCCACAACTTGCCATCTTCCTCTTGCTAAGCATAAGCGGCCCAAGCTCAACACTAGTGCGGCCAGCCTTGGTTCCCAGCATAGCCTCTCCCAGGCACCTGGGAGCCCAGCAGAGGTGGTAAACAACTGTAGATCGTGTTGTAGCTCCTACCACCTGGCCTCAGGCCAGGTACAGGCAGTGAAGTTGGTCTATAACAAAGCCTCACCCAGAAGGCCCCAGAACCACCAACACACCCAGTGGCCAGCTTCAAGCCATACCATAGCAACACCCAACCAGCATCTCAAAAGACATTTCCAAAGGGCAGACATGGCAGACACCAGAACCCCACTAAAGCAACACCCACTCTGTGGAATCAGCCCCCGCACAACTCATCCAGTGTAGTCATGGCCAATCCTCGCAGCCATTAACTACAGGGTCAATCCCACCCACTGATGTGCCAACAGCAATTAAGACTCAACTATAGTCTTAGGAGGGTACACAACCCAAACAAAGGGAACCAGACTCAGGTAACCAGGAGACTGTGCCACCAAGCCCACAGGACACCAACTTCATAAGACCATCCTGCCAAGACCCAGAGAAGTAGCTGATCTGCGTAAGTGTAGAAACAAACACATGAAGGCTGCCTAATGAGGAGACAGAGAAACATGTCCAAAATGAAAGAACAGGGCACAACTCCAGAAAAATAACTACACGAAGTGGAGGCAATCTACCAGATACACAGTTCAAAACACTGGTTATAAGGATTCTCAGTGAACTTAGGGGATGAAAGATGAACTCAGTGAGAGCTTACACAAAGGGCTAGAAGCCACAAAAAAAACCCCTGTCAGAAATGAAAAACACAGTACCCGCAATGAAGAATACATTCGAGGGAATAAACAGATTAGATGAAGCAGAGGATCAAATCAGTGACCTGGAAGACGAGGTAGCATAAATACCCAATCAGGAAACCAAAAATAAAAAAGGATTATAAAAAATGAGGATAGTTTAAGGGGCCTCTAGGAAAACATCAAGCATAACAACATTTTCATCATATGGGGTACCAGAAGTAGAAGAGAGAGAGCAACAGACTGAAAACCTATTTGAAGAAATAACAACTAAAAACATCCCAAACATGGTGAAGAAAATGGACATACATGTCCAGGAAGCACACAGAGTCCCACACAAAATCATCAGGAAATACTACATACAATTATATGCCAAAAATTAGATAACTTGGAAAAAATGGATAAATTTCCAGAAACATATACTCTTCCAATACCGAATCAAAAAGAAACAGAAAATTGAAACAGACTAATCACTACTAACTAAACTCATCAGTAGTCAAAAAACTCCCAACAACAAACAAAAGTCCTAGACCAGATGACATCACGGGTGAATTTTACCAAACATTCAAAGAAGAAGTAATACATACTATTCGCAAACTCTTTCAAACAACTGAAGAGGAGGAAGGGCTCCCATACACATTTTACAAGGCTTTCATTGTCCCGATTCCAAAACCAGACAAAGACATTACAAAAAAAAGAAAATTATAGACCAATTTCCCTGATGAACACAGATGCAAAAATCCTCAAATATAAGCAAACAAAATTCAGCAATACATTGAGAAGATCTTATACCATATATACAAAATAAAGGATAAAAATCATATGCTCCTATCAATAGATGAGGAAGAAGCATGAGCCAAAATCCACATCAACATCTAATTATGATAAAAACTCTCAGCAAAGTGGAGATAGAAGGACTATATACCTCAACATAATAAAAGCCATATATGACAAACCCAGCAGTAACATCATACTCAGTGGTGAAAACCTGAAAGCTTTTTCTTTAAGATCAAGAATAAGACAAGGATGTCCACTTTCACCACTCTTAGTCATCATATTATTGGGAGTTTTAGCAATAGCAATCAGAAAAAAATAAATAAAAGGCATCTGAATTGGATAAGAGAAATAAAACTGTCATTATTTGCAGAGGACATGATACTACATAGGACCCTAAAAAACTATTATAACTAATAAATGAATTTAGTAAAGTAGTATAATATAAAAATTAATGTTCAGAAATCAGTTACATTTTTAATTCCAATAACAAACTATCAGAAAGAAAAATTAAGAAAATCCCATTTACCCTTGCATCAAAAAGAATAAACTACTTAGGAATAATTTAACCAAGGAAGTAAAAGACCTGTCCTCAGAAAAATATAACACATTGAAGAAAAAAAGAAGATAGAGGTAATGGAAACATTAACAATGTAAAAATGTGCATACTACCCAAAGCAATCTATAGATTCAGTACAATCCCTATCAAATACCAGTGTCATTTTTCAAAGAACTAGAATAGCCCTAGAACAAATATATATAACTACAAAAGACTCCACATAGCCACCACAATTTTGAGAAAGAACAAAGTTGGAGTTATCATACTACCCGATATCAAACTATAACACAAGGCTATAGTAATTAAAACAGCATGGTACTGGCATAAAAACAGACACTTAAAATCTATGGAACAGAATAGAGAGCCCAGAAATAAACCCACAACTCAATGGTCAATTAATCTATTGCAGCAAGAATATATAACAGGGTAAAGACAGTCTCTTCAATAAATGGTGTTGGAAAAATTAGACACATGCAAAAGAATGAAACTGGATAACTTTCTCACACCATATATGAGAATAAACTCAAAATGGATTAAATACTTAAATATAAGACCCCAAACCATAAAAATCCTAGAAGAAAACATAAGCAAGAAAGTCTTTGATACTGCTTTTAGTAACTTTTTTTTGTATTTCCTCGGGCAAGGGAGACTAAAGAAAAAATAGACAAATGGGACTACATCAAACTAAAGACTTTTGCATAGTGAAGGAAACCATCAAAAAAACAAAAGGACAGCCTACTAATTGGTAGAATATTTCCAATGATACATTCAATAAGGGGTTAATACCCAAAACATATACGGAACTCATACAACTTAACACCAAAAAATATATATATATAGTTAAAAAATGGGTAGAGGACCTGAATAGACACTTCTCCAAAGAGGACATACAGATGGCCAATAGACACATGAAAAGTTGCTCAAAGTCACTAATCTTCAGGAAACTGCAAATAAAAACCACAACGAGATATCACCTCACACCTGTCAGAATGGCCATCATCAATAAATCAACAAAAAAAGTGTTGGTGAAGATGCGGGGGAAAGGTAACCTTCATGCACTGTTGGTGGGATTGTATATTGATGCAGCCACTTATGGAAAACAATATGGAGGTCCCTCAAAAACTTAAAAATAGATCTAGCATATGATGCAGCAGTTCCACTTCTGGGTATTTATCTGAAGAAATGCAGAACATTAATTTGAAAGGATATACACACCCTATGTTAATTACAGCACTATTTACAGTAGCCAAGATATGGAAGCAATCTAGGTGTCCATTGGTAGACGGTGGATAAAGAAGATATGGGGTGTGTGTGTGTGTGTGTGTGCATGCAATGGAATACTACTCAACCATAAGAAAGAATGGAATCCTGCTATTTGTGACAACATAGGCAGATCTAGAGGGTATTAAGTTCAGTGAAAGAAGACAGAAAATAGTGCCATATGATTTCATTTATATGTTGAATCTAAAAACCAAAGAAACAAACTCTTAGGTACAGGAAGCAAATTGATGATTGCCAATTTGGAGGGGTTTGGGGGGATGGGTGAAAAAGGTGAAGGGATTAATAAGTACAAATTGGCAGTTATAAAAATGGTCACAGGGATGTAAGGTACAGCACAGGGAATATAGTAATACTGTAATAACTCTGTGGTGTCAGGTGGGTATTAGACTTATTGGGGTAATCACTTTATAAGGTATGTAAATGTCTAGTTGGTATGTTATGCACCTGGAACTAATATTGTATATCAACTGTAACTGAAAAATTAAAAAAAGGAATGATGACCACAGGTTTTAGAGAGTTTACTTATAGAAGTGAAGAAGGAAAATAACCATATAGCAGATCCAAGAGAATCAGAAATACTTTCATTCTGAAGGGTGATGGATTCATGGATGGTCAGGGTATTATTATATTTTTCTTATGTTACATATTCTATGTAGGTCTCAGATATTACATATTATAATTCTAAAGACCACTAAATTTGTAGGAGGAAAAAAGAGTATTAATGGCTCACCAGGCTTTTCAAGTCACATGTCAATTGCATTTAGGGATGTGCTATTTATTCTTTTTCAACTATCATATTTCAGTGACTCTAAGACATTTTATCATCTCTGAAATCAGATGCATCTTATAATTCATGCTAGCTTACAACTGCTTTTGACCCAGCCAGTTCATGTGACATAGTTGTCGTTGACTGTAAATACAGTCACAGAGATGTCTAGTCAAGTGAGGCACGTGGTTACTACTTCTTATGTTGAATTCAGTTACAGTTCAAAATTGCTTCCAAAAATTGAACTGTTATTCAATATTCAAAGGAAGAGTTATTGCCGAGAAACAAAACATGTTATATAAGTTTAACAAATACTTTCAATAAGCATAAGGTTGGTAAGTGAATACTGTGTCATCATTTACTAAGAAGTATTTTTGTCTTGGTAGTACTTAAAATAGTGGTACATCTTAAATCCAGTGTCTTAGAGTCAATGAAATATAGTGTAAATGACTGTTACTCTCTGTTCCAGGTAATTCTAAAAATGAAAATTCTTTGCTTATATTATTATTGATTTCTAATTTATTCTTTTTCTAATCTTTTTTCCTTTCACAAATGGATACCAATCACGTTTACCGCTGGACTGCAATCTCTCTCCTTGAAAAACAATGCTGTTGACTGAAATCACTTTGGGTGGACCAAATTTCCTCCTTGTTGACTGCTCCTGAATGATCTCTTCCAATCCCCCAATCTGCCTCTCTGGCCAATCAAAACCTTCTCCCGTGTGTGTACATCATGCTGCTCTCATCCTCAACTCCCCCTGTCCCTTGCTGACTTCCCGGAAAAGCAACGGAAGAGTCCTGGGCGGAAGGAGGCTTCTGTATGCTAGTGAAAAAGAACAATCTGTGCCAGCGGAAGGTTCTTCAACAACTCTGCTGCAAAACATGTACATTCCAAGGCTGAGCTTCCATCCTAGATTTCTTTGTTCCTGTAGACTTATAGATTACTCCATATTATTATTAAAAAGGAAAAAAAAAAGCAAAAAAAAAAGCAAGCCACCTCTCTCTTTCTTGCTCTTTTTTTTCCCCCCCTCTCTCAAATCTGTGCAGGGAGATGGTGAACTGTTTTGTCAGAACTTAAATGGAAAAAAAATAATAAACCTACAACAAGCCTACCTTTTATAACTGGGTGTTTAGTACTAAACAGCCAGAACCACAGAGACAGTATTGTATGACCAAAGCATTTGATGCCAAAATTTGACGTTAAAGTAATGATTTGATTTCCTGCCCTGGTTTTGAAGGTCCATTTTTTTTTCCTTTTGCATTTACTTGCTTGTTTCCCCTTTGGGACGCCTAAAAACACCTTTCAAAAAGTCACAAGAGTAGACATAGAACAAAATGAAACAGAAAGCTCTTGCGTTAGTCATTTTTCATGCTTGAGTCTGTCACTGGAGGCAATGGCAGAAAACTGGACCTAAGGGCATTAAGGACATCCCGCAGAGTTGTGCTCAGTGTCGTTTGTCTTAGTTTTTCTCAGCTGAACATAGATACTTTCCACACGTAATTTACTTCATGCAATATGTGGTTTTGGCATTATACTCACTTGAGAAGTCTGCTCCACTGGTTTCATCAGATGGACTTGCTGCTACTGGCTTTTCCATTGTAGACTGGGTTACTTTACATAGAGTTGGTTACGTGGGATCGCTCTGCCTAGTCAGATTGGTGATGGACAGAATGCAAAATTACATACAATAGCTGAGACTGCTCCAGCTCCCCCCAAACCCAGAGTGTTCACTTTGTAGACCCTGCACAACCTCTTGGTGCTATTTGCCATTATTCCCCTAGCACTTTTTAAAGGCCATCAGAAATTCCATTTGTTGTGGCAGAAAGCATTTCGGATGTGATGCAGGAAATTTCTCCCTGGAGTCAAAAGTTTCTAAATGTCCTGTATTTTTTAAGAAATGGAAATGATTTAAATAATATTTAAGCTCGTGCCCAAGTTGGCCGGGCAGTGTTTTTCAATGGTGCTTATTAGAAGTCTTTTCATCTTCTCATTTTCAGAAAATAAAACTGGAAATTGAATATGGGCGGCATGATTGTACCCTCCTGGTTCTGTTACTCTCCCACTCCGCTGTCCCTCTGTAACTGTGCTGACACACCTGTATACTGAATGTCGTGAGGTCATCTGTTTGCCTGGAAATGTCTTCACCGGTATTCTCTTGACTCCCTAAACACACTCTGGAATGTAGCAGACTGAATTATGCGAAAACTGTTTGGGATCAGTGGTCAGAAATGAGGAAGCCTGAGAGATCTTTTTACCACTTCCGAGTTTCTCTGTTTAGGAGAGGACAGACTGATAACAAGTTTCCTCACTTTCCATATGAAAGCTCCATTGGTGACCTCGTTTGCTTTGGGAGTGACCAGCCATCGTACAGACTTTATTTTTACTTCCAAGATGTCACTGGCCTCACAGAGGAGAAGAGGAGTGATAGCAATTTAGATTACCCTAGGAAGGACTTGGGAGGTGAGTGCGAAGCTCCCCATCTAAGAAACAAGTTAGTAAAAAGCCGACATTGAAAATATTCATTCCTAGACATCAAAGTTAACATTCAATCCAAGGTGACTAATAAGTAAATAGTCTAATGACCCTCTTAATCGGCACTGTAGTAATACTGATTCACATAATGATTCATAAGTAACTAGGGAATCACCTGATTTGCTGAGCAGTTTTCCTCTTCGTAGCAGTGCAGGCCCTTCTGACCTGAAGGAAACAAGTTACTCGTGGGTATGGCATCTAGAGTCTCACGTTAAAGGCACAGTCTTTAAACGGACAAAGGTGAGCACAACCTAAGCAAGGTCAAGCAGGTGGCAAACCAGATTTGCCTGCTAAGGATCCATCTAACTGAAGCATCCCATACCTAATATTTGAGGCACAAAAGTAAACTATGATGGGAAAGATAAAAGTGATGTCTGTGTTTGTAGACAAATAACTGTCAAGAGGACAGCCAGGTTCACTGGGGCCCACCCAGGTGTGTTGTTCCCCGCGGACCGCGCAGGCGCACATCGTGGAGGTGCTGGGTTAACTGCTAGTGTGTTACTGCCTCGTTCACCTACAGGATATTATTAACTAGAACATAATGCTCTCGAAGTCTAAGTTAATGTTATATATTATGTATAAATATATATATTCATAATGAGATATATGTAATGGATAGTGCAAAGTTTGGAGACTTAACAAATGCTCTAATCTCCTAGAGACAAAAGTCCTACCTTCTGTTCTCTTTTGTCTTTTTATTTTTAATTAGTGATCCATTGTTAAATCCAAATCCACTTTTACTGAAAAATACTGTACATGTGTAAAATGTTCAGTTGTTTTTTTGTAAAATATAGTAGAATGGTTGTAATTGATACTGGCCAAAATCAATGTTATTCCATATTTTATTTTTTCTATTAAATTAACCTAAGTTCCTGTTTATTTGATCTGTCCATACCCATGTGTAAACATCTCTGAAAGGGCGAGGTAATGTGAGACTTCTCTGTTTCCACGTAGAAGCTGAATATGAAGGAAAGGGCAGAGGGGAATTAGGTAGCTAAATAAAGTTGGAAAGAAAGGGTGAGGAGAGGCGGGGAAAGGAGGTGGAAAGTAACAGCAATATTAGAAAGGAACGGTTCAGGTTTGGTCATAAATGTATGTCAGATTCCATTTCTTAAAATGTTGCAAAAAAGTCACTAAGTACTTGGTGCAGTCTATGGGCCATCCGGGCCTCTCTTTCCCTGGACTTCCCGCGGGTGTGGACTGCTGCGCACTCACCAGTGAGGTGCCGAGGGCTAGGGCCCAAGGGGCTGGGCTCGAGTTGGTGGAGAACATGAAAGCTGTTCGAAGCTGGCCTTGCACAGTTTAAGGAGATCCTGTATAAAACTGACAGTAGCTGTATCCCTGGGTGCCTAAGAGATGCTTTTGTCTAAAATCTCCAGTCCACACCACAAGGTAGGACTGAATGGTTAGCAAAAATAAAAAAGAAGAGAAAGAAAGGAAGAAGAACCAGCAAAGGATTGTAGATGTTTCTGAACCCTGCTTGAGTTGCAGTCTTGTCCTTGAAGATTCAATGCCCTGTCTTCCGGGAAAAGAAATGAGATCAGCAAAGGCAACCAACGCGTTGAGTTCCAGTTAGGTTTGAAGATGTGGAGCTACAACAAGGCGTGAGAGTGAGCCTGCGCCGCTGAGAAGTCCCACGCTGGGGACGAGGAGAAGCCAATCTCACCGACCATGTACTCTGTGCTACACAGTATGGGAATGTAGCATATGTATGTACTGGTGTAAATACATCCTCTCCTAATTCCCACAGAAGCTCGAGAGCAGAGGCACACATATTCTCCTGTTTACAAATAAGAAAGCTGAGCCATATGGACTTGGTAAATTGAGGTTACATAGCCATACTCAAAGTAATAAAAATAAAACTTAACAGTAACACAATTAGCATAAGTAGTGAATTCTAAACCTCAAATGAGTAGAACACTAAGTACTGTAAATTAAAAGAGGTAGAAATTCCTTTGAACTGACTGGTCACGTGAGTTTTCTAAAGCACGTGGACGTAGAATTGGGTCTTGGAGGATGGCTGAGGCGTAACTAAGCAGAAGGGAGGTGTCAGAAGAACATTACCAGCACACTTGCTGCATAAGAGATGTTCGGGGAAGCAAGTGAGTTGTTTTGATGTTTCTGATCTAATTAGCCCATCGCTACGCCGGGCAGTGAGGCAACGTTTGATGGGTTGGTCTAGAAGAATCTACATTCTTACACTTTGTAAAAGACAAATCGTGTGCCTGTTCTCAACTCCCACCGCCACGGAAGAGCTTGCGTTACACTCGTCACTGTCCTCTGTGGATGCATCAGAGTTTTCTTCTCACTTCCCACACCAGCATCAGGGGCCTGTCATCGTGCTGCTGATTTCTATCACACATGCTGCTTTCCACCCAACAGTTTACCCTTCATTTTTGAGGAACTCAAAAACTGAGTGCTCACTAGAGAAGGCGAAGTGACTGTCGTCGTAACTACAGACACTGGACTGAAGTTGAGTCCAGGGGTCGACACTTCAGGCGCGTCTGGACATGGAAATATTTAACACCTCTCTCCCTCAGGTAAAAACAGTACCCTGCGGCTAAGATGAAAGTAGGCGTGCATGTTAACTGTGATCATGTTATCATTCAGCTGCACGCAGAGGACAAGGACAGACAGCAGCTTGACGAATATGAAGAAAACTGGCAGCGATTTTAAACTGTGGCCCAGCCAGTTCACTCCCTCCTTTCACCCTTCACCACAAAATCGAGGGCATACGAAGGCCAGCTGCAGCTTGACCTCACCTGGCCCACGCTCGGCCCTGGCCGCAAGCGCAGTATGTGTCAGTGACAAAGTATAAACCCGCTTCTCTCCCCTGGTTGACATCCACTTCCAAATATTATTTTTGTTGCAAACCCATAAAACCTGAAGTTTGTAGCAGAATACTTTGGAACCATTGACAAATTTAGCAGAGCACAGCCAAGGTGGACTTAATTTCACTGTGGCTCATTAGAGCTGCTTGGCACCTAGAAATAGGGCTGTAACCCACGCATCATACCTCTTCTTCACCATGAGTTGAAAATCTGGCCCAGAGCCAATTCTTGGGCAAGATGGATGCAGTTGTGCGGCGTCACTGAGTCTCAGAGGGCCGGTCTGGGACCTGGGGGTGCCAGCAGTTCCTGCCCACTCTTCACCTGCAGGAGGCCTAGAAGGACATGACTGTCTCGTTCCTGAAGGATTTCCCTATACAAGGTCCTCTCTCTGGGGGCAGCTATTGCTTTTCATAGGACCAGGTGTCCGGCAACAAAAGATATTTAGCATCCCCACTTTCTAGAAATATCCAGAAACATTCCCTGAGGCTTGAATTATAACAACTTTTTGCATTTTAGAAAACAATACATTATTTTAAAACTACCATTTTTTTAAGGTTGACAGAGTTTTACTGAACGGCTTTATTTGGCCCACACAAAAATCAGAGGTCTATAGAGATTAACTTTTCAATGAAAGATTCACAGCTAGTAAGGGGGCGTAAGGAGGGGGGGATTCAAGCACACAGCTCAGCCTCTGCACAACACTGCCTCCCTTTTGAAGTGTGCCAGAGAAAAAACAAGTCTATATTACATATGTTGCAAGGCAAGGGGTAAGAGGCTTTCCCCCAGCGCAGAGAGAAAGTACACTGTATCCCTGGACTTGGCTTTTTCCCCTTATGGGCTCACAGTAAAGCTTTCATAAATAAACAACGAGTCCCTGTCATATACCAAGCTCTGGGTGGTTCTTGCCCTCTGCAAGCTTATAGTCTAATGGGGACACACACAAAAACACATGGCTCCAATATGAAGCTGCTTAAGTGCCTTAAAAGGGGCATAAAACATACTGTTGTGAGACCAGAGGAGGAGCTCACTTTACCAGTTTAGCACTAAAGGTCCCATGGCCTTGCACTGCACACTTTCCAAGGCATCCAGGAATAGCTTGAAATGAAAAATGTTAGCCACTAAAATGAACAGAAGTCAAACGAGACTTTAAATATCTGTGAAATGCATCATGTCAAACTAGTCAATTGCAATTTAACTCTTAAGGAATTGCATACAATTTAATTTTAGGTAGGATGAAGGAGAATTTTAATGTTTGATATGATGTAGGACCTACAGAGGTAGGAGAACCTAGGTTCTGCTGGGATCATAATATGACCCTGCAGAGGAGGGAGAAATTCACTAATCATGCTGGAGTTTGGAGGGTTATATTTTTACCTATTCCTGATCTCCTTCCTCAAGAGTCCCACCTGTAGATTCAAATAGCTCCTTGACATTTTCCTTCAGATGTCTAACAGGCATCTCAAAATTAACAGGTCCAAAATAGACTTCAGACTCCCCAGTCTCCTAACATTATCATCACCAAATGTCTGACATCACAGTAAACAGCATTACAAGTCATCCACCCAGTCGCTCATATCCAAAACCTAAGATTATTCTCTGTTCACCCCCAAATCCAGTCCATTAGCAATGGCCCATGTGTTTCTAGTCTCCTCCCTACTTCTTAGTTGCAATTCCGGGTCAACCACCATTTTCTCCATCCTGGACTGCTGCAGGGGCCTTCTCACTAGGCTCCCTGCTTATCTTCCCCTCCTATCCTCTTTTCCCTTTCATCTCCCCTCCCTCATCCATTCTCCACAAAGACAGCAGAGTGCTACTACAAATACAAAATCAGAGTTCGCCTCTGCCTATGCACTCAGAATGAAATTGGAACGCCTTAACTGAGATCTCTGATCTCTTCTTGTGCCCCTTCCCCCATTGCTCACGAGAGTCTGGTCCTACCAACTTCTTGTTCTTCAAACACAAATAACTTGTTTGTGCATCAAGACCCCTGCTCTTCACAGGGCTGGTTTCCTTGCATCCTACAAGTCTTGATTCAAAAAATCATTTCCTTGCAAAACGGCTCCCTCCACCACTCACTCCCTATCTGCCACCTGTATTTGGTCTTTTCACAGTACTTACCACACATGACATTCTGTGGTTCATTCGTGTGTTTATTGTCAGCGTCTCACTGTAACATCAGCACCATGAGAGATGGGGCTTTGTCCATCATGTTCACAGCTTATCATGTCTAGCATAGTGCCTTGCTTAATAAGTATTTGTAGAATGAACTAGTGAATAAAAAGACAAGACAGAAATGACATTTGACCTGAGTCTTGAAAGATAAGCAAGGATTTGTAAGTCAAAGAAGGCAAGGATATTGAAGAAGGAATCTCAAAAAATAAAACTCAAAGACACAGAACTATCAAAGGGCTTATGAACTGAGGTGGCAGGGAGTGTGCAGGGGAGAGATGGAAAGACCACTTGGGTCGACTTGAAAAGGGCTTCGGATGGGCCGTTGCCCTCCCTCTACCTCCTTGTTACCAGCATCGTCGACTCTCTTTTCAGAGAAGTCAGTTTACCCAAGGACCCCATCAAGTCAACTCATGGCCTCCTGCCAACATATTCAAGAGGCATTTATTTGGACAGAATGCTGAAGAGGCCATATTTGCTTCAGTCCCCAGGGGAGCGATGGCTACACTGAGCCAGCTAAATTAAAGGACAGTGGGCTAAGCAGAGCTGTACTGTCAGATGAGCACACCTAAGGGGAGGTGGCCCAGAGCGTCTCTTCACTGTGATGTTCACGGCCAGAACAACAAATGTGGCAAGGCCTAGACTTGGGGAATAAGGGCCTGCTCAGAATCTTTTCACTTCTAAGAGACAGCCCTCTAAACTGTCAGTACCAGAGAAGAGCCAAAAGGAAAGAAAGTGAGTGTTAGCACCTCCTGTCCCTAACAATGAAAATGATAACAGTAACTCCCACTCTGGAGTACTTCCTATGCGCTAAACACTGTGCTAATTGCTCTGTGTGGGTTATTTTCATTCTATACTCCCAATAGCCTAATTTTATCTTCTTTCTACAAATAAGGAAGCAGATGAGGTAAATGCCTAAGGCACCCTAGTAGTAAATGGAAGATCTGGGATTAATTTAAACCCAAACAATCTGATACCAGAGTCTCCAGAAGGAGAAATGCAAGAGCCGGGAAGATGTCGGTCAAAACCAACTTTAGGCCATGACCTTGGAGCTTACATCAGGATTATAGTTGGCCTCCATATGCACACATTCTGCATCCAAGAGTCAATAACCAACAAGGGATTCAAGATATTTTTTAAAAATAAAAAGGTATGTTGTTGCTGACATGTACTACGTAGTTAGGCCTATGATGGTTGCATCTGTTCTGAACGTGTAGACTTTTTTCCTTGTCAATATTCCCTAATCTACATATAACAACTATTAATATTTACATAGCATTTACACTGTATCAGGTATTATAAGTAACCCAGAGAGATGATTCATTAAAGTATGTGGGAGAATGTGCGGAGGTTACATGCAAATACTATGCCATTCTGTAAAAGGGACTTGAGCATCCACGAATTTTGGTATCTGCAAGAGGGGTCTGGAACCAATCCTCCGCAGATACCAAGGGATGACTGTATGTACTTTAGCCGATGGCGTCTGGTCCAGGATGCATGTTGTCGCCTGTGAACAGAGCAACATCCACCCAGGGTTACACACCATGGCCACACACTTCTTTCTGTGACCACGGTAGGAGAGGAAATCAATATTATCATGGGAATTAGTAGCAACCAATGGGCCATGTGGGCAAAGGAAATCAGAATGGACCTAAAAAAAATGAGGCAGTGACTGTTAAGAACTGAGGATGTGATGCCTCCTTTCATGTTAATGTATCTTTGTCTGGAAAGCCCTCACTTGCATTCTCTAGCCCCAAATGAAATGAGGAAGAGGTAAAATGGAGAAACATTACAATGCTAAAGACATCACATAATACAAATTTGTGAGCTTCTTTGACAAATCCGGTAAAACGTAAGTTCCTTTCAGGTGATAGTAAACAGGATTTTCTTGCCACCTGAATCATAATTGCCACACTACAATGAAAGCTAAAGTATCAATAAAATGAAAGGCTTTTTTCTATGTATAGGCATGTGATTTTTAACTGACGTGTCATAGAAAGAACCACAAATATGACGGAAAGCAGGAGTCATCCTGGCCATCTTCTCTCTCACCCCCACATCTGATCCCTCAGCACGTCGAGACAATTCTACCTCCCAGATATGTCTTGGAACCATTTTGTCCTTCACCTTTACTGCCCTTACCCTAGTTCTCACAATCCTGGGTCAAACTATTGCTTACCTGTACTGTCGCAACACCTCCTGATTAGCCTCGTTGAGTATATACCCCTCGTATCCACACTCCACCTGTCCTTACCGTCTTCCTCCAATCTACTCTACGCAGCAGCCGAAGTGCTGTTTTTACAAACTCAAAGCTCACACAAGGCTCCACTCTTTAAAACCCTCCCATCATTTCCCATTTCACTTAGGAGACTAAGTTGAAATTTCTTTCATCAGCCATCAAGGCCATGGTTAATCTGACCCATCCCTGCCCTCAAACCCATCTCATGCCATTCTCTCCCTCCCTGCATATTTCCCAGCCACACTGACTTTCCCTGATTTGTCTAGTCTGCTTTGTACCTTAGACCTTTCCCATATGTCATTTGCCCTACTTTAATGTTATATGATTCCTAATCATCTTCACCTGGGTAACATTTATTTATTATCTGGGCCTCCATTTAAATGTCACTTCTTCATTTCCAGATCCTTCTAGACAAGGTTGGATCTCTTCATTATAAGCTCTCATGGAAGCCTCTGCTTTACTGTCATATTAACTACATTATAAGTATCTAGTTAATTGTAGGAATATATGTTTGATGCATGTAATTCTTACTACACAGTTTGTTTTATGGGGGCAAGTGTGTAAATGTGTTATAGCTCATGAATCTACCTTAATGCCTCTATTTATAAAACAGGTACCTGATAACTCTGATCAATAAACAAGTAAGTCAATGAATGAATAAACTGAGTGAATAATTAAGTAAATGACAGGGAAGAAATAGTCCTGGCCAGACATTGGGACAACTAAGTTCTAATCTTGATTCTGGATACCTTCAAAACCTCTCTCTCGATAGCTGGCTACACCTCAGTTTCCTATCCTCAGCTTCATCCCTGTGACGCCTTCCAGCCCTTCTATTCAATGTAAAGACTATCCCAGGAGATTTTATGGAGATTCTATCACTGGCCCTAAAACAAAAAGAAAAACTTTAGGCTCAAACTCAGTCAAGCTAATGCTTTAAGACATTGCCACTGAAAGTGCACAGTGGCAACAGAGCTGAGAGTTGGATGCTGTGGTAGCAGAGTTCTAAAGCGAACCCCTGAAATTCCCATCCACATGTTATTCACTGCTGTGGAGGGACTTGCAGATGGAATTAAAGGTTATTACTAACTGCCTTTAAAATAAGGAGACTATCCTGAAGTACCCATGTGAGCCCAAGGTAGAGTCAGTCAGAGATGCAATAGAAGGAGACAGAGGACAGAATCAGAGAGATTCAAGAAGTGAGAAAGATTTAACCCACAGATACCAACTTTGAAGATACAGGAAGGGGGCCATAAGCCAAGCAATGCATGCAGTTTCTAGAAACTGAGAACATTTCCCCAGCCAACAGGTAGCTAGAAAACAGGGAGTTTAGTCCTGAATTCTGCCATCAACCTGAGTGAACTTGGAGCAGATTTATCCACAGAGCCTCCAGGAAGGATGCAGCCTGCGACACCTTGATTCCAACCTTGTAAAAGCCAGAGCAGAGAAGCAGCTGAGGCACACAGTGCCCTGACTTCTGACCAGCAGAGCTGTGAAATAACAAATAGATGTTTTGGTAAGCCACAAAATTCATGGTAACTTAGCATAGCAGCACTAGAAAACTAAGACCTATTCATGTATCTTCATAACTCCTGCCTGAGGGGCAGGCTTCTAATCACACATGTAAGGACCCACTGTAATCTCCAGAAACCTTGGAGGGTAGGCACTATCTTGTGCTCTCCCTCTGCCACACTCCAGAATGCCATTATCTCCCAGAGGAAAGCTTTCACACATGTCTTGGGCCCCTCTTTTTGTGGCTACAGCCCTCGATCACCTAGCTCTGATGGCCAGTAGGGCTATGTCCCTCGACCCAAGAGACTTAACAAACAGAGACAGTTCTTGGTTGGCTACCATCCCTGGGGCACCTGTGCAGAAATGCACCCCCATTCTATCTGTAGAAAAAACTATATGCTTGCTTGGAGCCTCAGCCTGAGGGGCAGGCTTCTGGTTTGGCACACATCCAGGGGCCTATTTAGATGCCCAACTTGGACAGAGGCAGGTGGGTGCCATTTTTGCACTCCCCCTGTGCCTCACTCCAGGTTGCTGATATCTCTGAGGAAAGCACTTGCACACATGTTGAATCCCTGAATTTTGTGAGTACCACCCAGGGGATACCTCGGGATCAAATGGCTCTGACAGCCAGTGGGACTTATGCTTGCAGTTCTCTAAGACTGTATATACAGGGTGGGCAAACGTAGGTTCACAGTTTTTCATATGGAAAAATATGTAATACAAGAATAAATAACATTTTAAAACTAATATTTAAAACTAATAGAACAAATAACAATATTGTAAAAAATATTTTAAACACAGAATAAAACTCTGTGTCTTGTGTACTCACCACTGAAAACCCACTTTTACACACCAGTTTATTTGTATACTTTAAAAGCTGCTGCCTGAGCTTTTACATCCTAGGCCAGGTTTTTGAATCTGGCTTCAATTCAGCCTCAATCTAGGTGCTGACTGAAATTCTCCCCTTTGAGACAGCTCATGGCACACCCTAAAAACTACTGGACCCACTAGAAATAAAATAGACTGCTTGAATAATCACGCAGGTTTGAGAGATACCCAAGAATGAGGGCTGGGTTGAATAATAAGGTTTGTCCCCTACACAAGGCCACTCCTTTAAGACTGGGAGAAGTGGCTATTTTACCACATGCTTAGAAACCAACACAGAGTCAAGGAAAACAAACACAGAAATATGTTCCAAATGAAAGAACAAGATAAAACCTCATTAAAAAGTTATTAATGAAAATATAAAAGTGATTTATCTGATAAAGAATCCAAAATAACAGTCATAAATTTGGTCACTGATCTCAGGAAAAGAATGGATGAATAATGAGAACTTCAATAAAGAGACATAAAATATGAGAGTACCAAATAGAAGTCACAGATGAAGAATACAATGAATGCACTGAAAAATATGTTTGGAGGGTTCAACAGCAGACTAGATGAAGCAGAAGAAAGGATCAGTGAACTCAAATATAGGGCAGCATCACTCATCCAATCACAGCAGCAAAGAAGAAAACAAAGAGAATGCAAAATAATAAGGATACCTTAAGGGATTTGTGGGATATCATCAAGCAGACCAACATTTGCAATATAGGGGTCCCAGAGAAGAGAGACAGAAAGGGGCAGAAAACATATTTGAAGAAAAAAACACTGAAAACTTCCCTAACCTGGATAAGGAAACCAATGCACAAATCTAGAAAGCGCACAGTTCCAACTAAAATGACTCAGATCTGCCTACTTCTGGGCAAGATGGCAGAGCAGGTAAATTCAATGCTTACCTGCTCTCAGAATCATCCCAAAATTGCAATTAAATTATAGAACTATAATGTGAACCGCTTGAAGACTAGCTGAACAGAATTTCTATAACTAAGGATATAAAGAACAAGCCACTTTGAGACTAGTAGGAGGGGCGGAGACATGGAAAAGGCAGGACCCACAGCCACATTGTGGCAATTAAGAATAGGGAGAGGAATCTCACCTGTAGAGGTCCTCCCTGAGGAGCAAGTGTTCCCTGCCCCAGACTGGTCTCCCCAGCTGAGGTACCAGTGCCAGGAAAAGGAGTCCCTATAATATCTGGCTGTGAGAACCAGTGGAGATTGCATCTGAGAAAGACAAAGGGCTGTGGGAGACTGAGACATGATGTTCTTAAAGTGCAGCATACAGATTCGTTTGGTAAAAACTCACTTTAAGCTCCAAGCAGGGGCAGCAGCTCAGAACACACCAAGGACATACAAGAAGGAACTATATTGACTAACTTCAGGATGAGGGATGTAGGGGCTGGGGCAATTCTCTCCAGCGGCAGAAGCACTAGCAAGTGCCATTATTCCTTTGGTGAACTCTCCTTTCACCCAGCCAGCCAGGTACAGCCAGGCACTGAATCTGTGCTCCCTGTTAATCTGGCTTACACCCCACCCTGGTGATTCCCTAAGACACCCACCTCACTCATCCAGCTAAAGCCTCTCCCAGCAGTTCCTCCACACAGGCTACCTGTCTTGGCTTGGCTGAAGACTTTCCCCAAATCTTTCAAAGGTCCACAAACCCCAAACAAGCAGCAGCCAACATCAGTATGCCTTGTAGTTCTTGCTAAGTTGCCCCAAGCCCAGCACAAGTAGCAACCAGTCTCAACATTATTTGTAACTCCCATCAGGTGGCCCCAAGCCTGGCATTCCAGTCTTGGCCTGGAATGTAGCTTCAACTAAGCAATCACATCTTACAAGTGGCAGCTAGCCTCAGCTCACATCATCATGTTTTCCACCAAAGGGTCCCAAGCTTGGCAAAAGGAACTTCCAGCCTCATTTCACAGTGCACACCCTCCTAAGTGCCTTCAAGTCCAGCACAGGCAGCAATCAAGCACAGATCATTTTGTAGCTCCTACCAACAGGACTGCTACAAGGCGGCTCCAAACAAAACACACCTGGTAGCAAGCTAAAGATGACACTGGAGTACCACCCAAACAGCTCCATAATTGACACACAAAAACAACTCCCACTCAATGGGGGGACCCCCTATGTAACAGCTCATACAATATATTCATGGCTAGCCCTCACAGTCAGTCAGCCTAAGGGGAATGCCATCAACAACAACTGAGGGCCAACTACAACAGGAAGGCACACAGCTCACACAGGGGAAACACCCCTGGAGCACCCAGCTCAGGTGACCAGGGAGATTGCACCACGGAGCTCTGCAGGACACCTTCTACATAAAGTCCATTCTCTCAAGACAGGGAGATGTAGAAGATCTACCTAAGAAATAAAAACAAACACAGGGAGTCAGCCAAAATGAGGACACACACACAAAAGTCCCAAATTAAAGAGCAGGACAAAAACCAGAAAAAGAATTAAATAAAATGTAGACAAGCATTCCACCAGATACAGAGTTCAAAACATTGGTTATAAGGATGGACTTAGGGGAAATATAGATGAACTCAGTGATATCTTGGACAAAGATATATAAAATATAATAAAGAAGATACAAAACAAAAAGAATCAATCAGAAATGAAGAATATAATAGCTGCAATGAAGAATACAGCAGAGAAAAACAACAGCATATGATATAACACTGATGATTGAATCAGAGATCTGAAAGACAAACACCCAATTGAACAGGATAAAAAAAAAAAAAAAATCCAACAAATGAAGTTTGTTTAAGGGATTTCTGGAGCAACATCAAGTGTACCATACTGTGCATGGTACAAAAGGAGAAGTGAGAATGCAAGAAATTTAAAACCCATTTGTAGAAACTATGACTGAAAACTTCCCTAACCTGGTGAGTTAAATAGATATACAAGCCCAGGAAGTGCATAGAGTCCCAAACAAGGTGAACCCAAAGAGGACCGCAACAAAACGCATCATAATTAAAATGCCAAAAGTTAAAGAATCTTAAAAGTACCAAGAAAAAAAAAAAAACAGTCCACTATGTACAAGGAAGCTCACATAAGGCTATCAGCTGATTTCTCAAAAGAAACTTTGCAGGCCATCAGAAAATGGCACAAAATATTCAAAGTGATGAAAGGCAAAAACCTACATCCAAGATTATTCTACCCAGGAAAGTTATCTTTTAGAATTAAAGAGGATATAAAAGCTTTGCAGACAAGAAAAAGATAAATGAGTTTATCACCACTAAACCAGTATTATGAGAAATGTTAAAGCAACATATTTTAGAAGAAGAGAAAGATAAAAAATATGAATAAGACAATACAACAAAGAAAAATTCTCAGTGACAAAAGTAAACATTTAGTAAAAGCAGTGGATCAACCAACTATAAAACTAGTACAAAGGTTAAAAGACAAAAAAGGAAGATTGCATGTAATTACAATAAATTAAAAGCTACATATAAATATACAGAAAAAAAGTAAAAAATAATGACAAATACAAATACAGAGGGGCAGTGATTTTAAAATGTATTCAAATGTAAGCAACCATCAACTTAAAATAGATTTCTATAAATATAGCTTGGTATACACGTGAAGCACATGGTAATCATGTGTATACTTAAAAATCTATAAGACATATGCAAGAAATAAAGAGAAAGGAATCCAAACGTAACACCATAGAAAGTCATCAGCATACAAAAGAAGAAAGCAAGATTATAAGAAAGGAGAAGACTATAAAAACAATCAGAAAACAATGAATAAAGTGGCAATAAGTACATAACTACCAATAATTAAGAGTAAATGGACTAAATGCTCCAATCAAAAGATACTAGATGGCTGAAGTGATAAAAAAAACAAGACCCATACATATGCTGCCTACAAGAGACCCACTTCAGATTGAATGACACAGAGGGATGGAAAATATATTTCATGCAAATGGAAATGAGAAATATGGGGTAGCAATATTTATGTCACATATAATACACTATTTTTTATATAATCTTTATTGTGTTTTTTCCATTACCATTTAGTCTCCTTATACCCTCTCCTCACAGCAATCACACAACAGATTTTAAAACACTGGCTATAACAAGAGACAAAGGGCATTTCATAATGATAAAGGGATCAATCCGACAAGAAGATAAAACCTTTGTAGATATCACACAAGCAATGTAGGAGCACCTAAATATATTAAGAAAATATAGATGGTCATAAAGGGAGAAACTGACAGTAATACGGTCAAAGTAGAGGACTTCAACACCCCATTGACATCAATGGATAGATCATCCAAACAAAAAATCAACAAGGAAACAGTAGCCTTAAATGAGACATTAAACCAGATGGACTTCATTGATATTTGTAAGACATTTCACCCAAAAGCAGCAGAATATATATTCTTTTCAAGTACATATGGAACATTTTCCAGAAAGACCACATATGAGTCCAGAAAACAAGTCTCAATAAATTTAAGACTGAAATCATACCAAGCATCTTCCCTGACCACAATGATATAAAACTAGAAATCAATTGCAAGAAGAAAACTGAAAACACACACAAATACAGGAAGGGAAATAACATGCTACTAACGAATGAACGGGTTAGCCACAACATCAAGGAAGAAATCATAGGATTCCTTGGGACAAATGAAAATGAAGACATAATGATGCAAAATCCATGAGGCACCATTAAAGCAGTTCTTAAAGGGATATTTACAGCAATACATAGGCTTACCTCAAGAAACAAGAAAAATATCAGATAAACACTAACTTTACTCTAGTAACCAGAAAAAGAACAACAAAAAAATACCAAAGTGAGTAGAAAGAAGAAAATATTAAAGATCAGAGCAGAAATAAATGAAATAAAATCTTAAAAAACAGAAAAGATCAATGAAACTAAGGGTTGGTTCTTTGAAAAGATTGATAAACCTTTAGCAACACATCAAGAAAAGAAGGAGGGCCCAAATAAATAAAATCAAAATGAAACACAAGTGACGACCAATACCACAGAAATACAAAAGATTATTGGAAAATAACTAAACAATGCCATCAAATTGGAGAATCTGGAGGAAGTGGATAAATTTCTAGGAACATACCAATCTTCAGTCTTCCAAGACTGAGTCAGGACGAAACAGAGAATCTGAACAGACCAATCAATAACTACTAACAAAATCAAATCAGTAGTCAAAAAAACTCCCCCCAAAACAAAAGTCCTGGACTAGATGGCTCCACAGATGAATTTTGCCAAACATTCAAAAAAGAATTAATACCTATACTTCTCAAACTATTCCAAAAACTGAAGAGGAAAGAAGGTTCCCAAGCTCATTTTATGAGGCCAGCACTACCCTGAAACCAGAACCAAAGACATTACAAAAGAGAAAAGAAAATTATAAGCCAATATCCCTGATTAACATAGACATAAAAATCCTCAACAAAATGTTAACAAACTGAATTCAACAGCACATTAAAAAGATCATGCACCATGACCATGCGTAATTGATTCCCAGGATGAAAGGTTGGTTCAATATCCACAAATCAATTGGTGTGATGCAACACATAGAATGGAGGATAAAAGTCATATGATCAATTGATCCAGCAAAAACATTTGACGAAATCTAGCATCCATTTATGATAAAAACTCTTAGCAAAGGGAATAGAGGACACATAACTCAACATAATAAAGGCTATGTATGACAAATCCACAGCTAACATCATTCTCAATGATGAAAAACTGAAAGCTTTTTCTTTAAGATTAAGAACAAGACAAGAACATCCACTGTCACCACCTTTAATCAACATAGTACTGGAAGTCCTAGCCACCGCATCAGACAAAAAGAAATAAAAGACTTCCGAATTGGAAAGGAAGAAGTAAAAGTCATTATGTGCAGATGACATGATACTATATGGAGAGAACTCTAAAGAATCCACCAAAAAAATATTAGCACTAATAAATGAATTCAGTAAAATAGCAAAATAAAGAATATTAAGATATTGTTTGCTTTTTTATATACCAATAACTATCAAAGAGAAATTAAGAAAACAATCCTATTTACAACTGCATCAAAAAGAATAAAATGCCTAAGAATAAATTTAACCAAGTAGGTAAAAGACCCAGACCTAGAAAACTATAGACGCTGAAGAAAGAAATTGAGGAAGACTGTACTACAAGGCCACTGTAATCAAAACAGCCTGGTACTGACATAAACACAGGCACATAGACCAATGGAACAGAACAGAGAACCCAGAAATAAACCCAAGTCTTTATGGTCAATTAATATTTGACAAAGGAGGCAGGAACATAAAATGGAGCAAAAATAGCCTCTTCAACAAATGGTGTTGGGAGATCTGGACAGCTACATGCAAAAAAATGAAACTTGATCACCAACTTACACCATACACAAAAATAAATTCAAGATGGATAAAAGACTTAAATATAAGTAGTAACACCATAAAAGTCCTAGAGGAAAACATTGGCAGGAAGATCTCAGACATTCCACGCAGCAGCATCCTCACAGACATGTCCCTTAAAGCAAGGGACATAAAGGAAAGAATAAACAAATGGGACCTCATCAAAATAAAAAGCTTCTGCAGGGCTAAAGAAAACAGCATTAAAAGAAAAAGAGAACCAACAGTATGGGAAAACATATTTGCCAATGATACCTCAGACAAGGGCCTGATCTCCAAAATATATAAAGAACTCACACTACTCCACTCCAGGAAGACAAACAACCCAATTAAAAAATGGGCAAAGGACTTGAACAGACACTTCTCCAAGGAAGACATACAGAAGGCCCAGAGACATATGAAAAGATGCTCAACATCACTAGCCATCAGAGATATGCAAATTAAAACCACAACAAGATACCACCTCACACCAGTCAGAGTGGCCAACATAAACAAATCAACAAACAAATGTTGGAGAGGTTGCGGAGAAAAGGGAACCCTAGTGCACTGTTGGTGGGAATGCAGACTGGTGAGGCCACTGTGGAAAACAGTAAGGAATTTCCTCAGAAAACTAAAAATGGAACTGCCCTTTGACCCAGCAATTCCGCTGCTGGGATTATACCCTAAGAACCCTGAAACACCCATCCAAAAGAACCTGTGCACCCCAGTGTTCATAGCAGCACAATTTACAATAGCCAAGTACTGGAAGCCACCTAAGCGCCCATCAGCAAATGAGTGGATCCAAAAAACTATGGTACATTTACACAATGGAATTCTACGCAGCAGAGAGAAAGAAGGAGCTTATACTCTTTGCAATGGCATGGATGGAACTGGAGAGCATTATGCTAAGTGAAATAAGCCAGGCGGTGAGGGACAAATACCATATGATCTCACCTTTAACTGGAACATAATCAACAAAAGAAAAAAGCAAACAAAATAAACCAGAGACATTGAAATTAAGAACATTGTAACAATAGCCACATGGAAGTGGGGAGGGGATAGAGGGGACAGGGGTCTATAGGAGCTACTATAAAGGACACAAGGACAAAATCAAGGGGGAGGGTAGAGGTGGAGGAGGGAGGTAGGACTGGCTGGGGTGGGGTGGAGGGATGGGGAGAAAATGCACACAATTGTAACTGCATAAAAATAAATTAATTGATTTAAAAAAAAGAAATTGAGGAAGATACAAGTAAATGAAAAGATATATGGGTAGGAATTAACATTGTAAAAATGTGCATACTACCCAAAGTAATCTACAGATTCAAAGCAATTCCTATTGAAATTCCAATGGCACTTTACATAGAACTAGAACAAACAATCCTAATATTTATATGAAACCACAAAAGACCACGAATAGCCAAAGCAATATTGAAAAAGAGGAACAAAGCTGCAAGCATCACACTACCTGATATCAAACTATATTATAAGTCTATAGTAATCAAAACATCACGGTACTGGCATAAAAACAGACACATGGGTCAATGGAACAGAACAGAGAGCCCAGAAATAAACCTACACCTATACAGTCAATTAATCTATGACAAAGGAGGCAAGAATATACAATGAGGTAAAGTCTCTTCAATAAATACTGTTCAGAAAATTGAGCAAGTACATGCAAAAGAATGCATTTTCTTACACCACGTACAAGAATGAACTCAAAATAATGACTTAATTGTAAGACCCGAAACCATAAACTCCTAGAAGAAAACAACGGCAGTAAAAACTCTTCGACATCAGTCTTAGTAATATTTGAATATATCTCCTCAGGCAAGAAAAATTGAAGTAAATATAAACAAATAGGACACCATCAAACTAAAAAGTTTTGCACAGTGAAGGAAACCATCAAAAAATGAAAAGACACCTACTGATTAGAAGAAGATACTCTCCCATTATATATCCCATTTGAGGTAATATCAAAAATATATAAGGAACTCATACAACAGCAGCAACAAAACCCAATCCAATTAAATAATGCGAGGAGGACCTGAATTAACATTTCTCCAAAAAGGACATACAGATGGCCAATAGGCACCTGGAAAGATGCTCAATATCACTAACCATCATGGAAATGCAAATTTAAACCAGAATGAGTTATTGCCTCATATTTGTCAAAAAGGCTATTATCAATAAACCAACAAACAAATGTGCACTGTTGGTGGGATTGAAAATTGATTCAGCCACTATGGAAAACAATATGGACATTCCTCAAAACACTAAAAATAGAACTACCATATCACCTAGCAATTCTACTTCCGGGTATTTATCTGAAGAAACCCAAAACACTAATTTAAAAAGATATATGCACCCCTATGTCCATTACAGCCTTATTTACAATTGCCAAAATATGGAAGCAACCTATGTGCTCATTGATAAATGTATGGATAAAGAAAAGTGGTGTATATATACTATGGAATATTACTCAGCCATAATAAAAAGTGAAATCTTGCCATTTACAACAATGTGGAGGGATCTAGGAGGCATTATATTAAGTAAAATAAGTCAGAGAAAGGAAAAACCATATGCTTTCATTGCACAGGGAATCTAAATAACAAAGTAAACAAAATAACAGAAACAAATTCATAGATATAAGAAAAAACAGAAAGTTTCCAGATGGAGGGGTTGTTGGGGTAGGGGGGACAAAAAAGAGAAATGGGTTAAAATGCACAAATTGCCAGTTAACAGTCACGGGGAAGTCTAGTGCAGCATAGGGAAGGTAGTCAGTGGTACTGTGATGACTATGGATGGGGTCAGCAGGGCACTAGACTTGTCAGGGTGATCATTTCATAAGTTATATAAATGTTTAATCATGATGTTGTATACCTGAAACTAATAGCATTGTATGTCAAATATAATTGAACATTTTTCTAAAAATTTATAAAAAGATAAAACTTATAGAAGAAAAAAGAAAACATAGGTCATAAGCTTCTTCACATTTCCTTTAATCTGACACCAAGCAAAGGCAATACAAGCAAAAATAAACAAGTAGACTGATAAAAGGCAACACACCTAATGGGAGAAAATATTGCAAATTAGGGTTAATATCCAAAATATTAAAGAACTCATACAATTCAATAACAAAAAAACCTCACAATCTGATTTAAAAATGGGCAGAAGATGCTAACAGACATTTTTCCAAAGAAGACATACGTACAAACAGGTGCATAAAAACCAGTGCACAATATCACAAATTGGAAAAATTCAAATCGGTACCATATGAGATATCACAGCACACCTCTTAGAACAGCTACTATCAAAAAGACACAATGCCCTGGTAGTGTGACTCAGTGGATTGAGCACCAGCCTGAGAACTGAAAGGCTGCTGGTTCAGTTCCTGGTCAGGGCACGTGCCTGGGTTGCGGGCCAGGTCCCCGGTTGGGGGCCAGTGGGAGGCAACTGATTGATATTTCTCTCGCACATTGATGTTTGTCTCCCTCTCCTTCTCCCTCCCTTCTCCTCTCTCAAATAAATAAATAATAAATAAATAAATAAATAAAATCTTAAAAAAAAAAAAACCCTTCATGTCACAGGCTGGATAAGTGTTGAGTTGTCACCTTTGCCTGCATGTTGAAAACTATGTTGAAAGCAGATGAGCAAGAGGAGCAACCATGGGCTGTTTTGGCAAGGGTGTTGTTTCAAAATACACAAATCTCAAGGACTATACAAAACCAGAAGCTGAAAAATAGTGTTTCTACATTCTCACCACTCAATATCTATTATTTCTTTAGAGCTACTGCATAGAAAGATTTTATCTTGAGACTTTTTCCCACCAAAATACATACACCTTAGTTTGATCCTATCCCACTACTTGCTTAGACCTGACCGTGCTTTGTCCCTAAGTCGGCCCGCCACCGCCCCACTCCAGCTCTGTGGGAGTAAAACACAATGATCCAGAACTGGAGAATGAAGACCATCTATGCTGTTCCCGCACCACACGGTGTGAGGAGGTAGCCAGACATTCGCGGACCACGGAGGGCTTCTTGGGAGTGGACTGCAGCCACTCGACCTCCGACATCAGTGCCAGACAAGGAGCTAATAAATACATCATTCGGGAATGTCCAAACTCACGAACTCCTTCAGGAAGCTGGAGAGGCATCGAAAGCCCTAAAGCCCTCCTCCAGAACCTCATTCAGGCCCTGCCCCATTCTGTGCTACGGGTTCTCCGGGTTTCTGATGGTGGCGGTTCACTCTCTTTGCCTCATAAGCTCCAAGAACACAGGGACCGTATATAGCACTGAAAATTCCAGATCGAGGCAGGTGCTTTCAAAATGTAGCTAATAATGTCAACAGAAACAACCTCAGTCTCCTTTCACTGTCTCAGACTAATTATCAGACAACTTTAAAATAGAACAGAGATGATGTTTTTCTGCAGCTTACTAAGTGTTCCATATTAAACCCACTCTCGACAGTCAGCAGAATTTCTGACCCTGGGCTGGATTCCTCCTCCTCTCTCCTGCACCCATGATCAAAAGGCCTTATGCCACAACCACAATTCAGGATGTCAGGTCTGGAGTGTCTGTGCACATTGGCCACCTGCTACTGCTTGTGCTAAGTGGTGACTCAAAATAGCAAGCATCCTGAGCCTGGGCCAAGAGGACACTTGTCCTTCCAAAGGACTCTGAGAAGAACAGCATGAAGCAGAAGTTGTCAAACTTTGTGCGAGCCTCACAATCACTTAGAGAACTTGTCCGAACGGATTCCTGCCCTCCACCCCAACCCCAGAGTTTCTGATTCAGCAGGTTCACGGTGGAAGCTGAGAATTTATATTTCTAATGAGTTCCTAGGTGGGGCTGATGCTGCTGATCCCATCTTGAGAACCACTGACACTGATGGTAGGCAAAGACCTTGTAATTAGACTAGAAAGACCTGGGTTCCAGTCCCAGCTTAGTCAATCACCACGTAACCTTGAAAAACTGACTTAATCTCTCTAACACTCACTTTCCTCATCTATAAAGAAAGAAGTAATAATAGTACCATCCCAAGGATTAAACGAGACGATGCATGGAGCTGCACGTGGGTGCATACGAAGTCCTGAGGGAACCCCTTTCCCTGCCCCATACCTTGTTCCTGCTCTCCCAGGGCTGCAGGATGCTCTGAGTCACTCTTCCTGGCAGGGCCACTCTGGGATATTTGCATGGCAGGCAGGAAACAGCAAATTCAGCCTTCAGCTGCCTCTGCAGCACTGCCTGCCTATAAGGGCAGTGCTAAGTGGAGCATCCGGTGCTCCTCGGCCCACCTCACAGACAGGGAACAAGGCTATTGCCTGATACCTGTCCTGCAAGGATGGAGCCCCATGTGGCCTTCTGCCCTGAGACTAAGAGGTTAAAAGACTCATCCAAAACTACACAGCTCTTCATGATAGAGCTCCTGACTCAGGACAATACATCAGCTGACTCTTCTTTTCCTGACTTGCCTTTAGAATCTCAGTGTATTAGTTTCCTTTGGCTGCTGTAACAGATGACTGTGTGTGGTAGCTTAAAACAATACATATTTATTGGCTTACAGTTCTGGTGGTCAAAAGTAGGTAATGGGTCTCTCTGGGTAGAAATTAAGGTGTTGCGAGGTCCACCCTCCCAGGGTGTCTAGGGAAGAATCTGTCTCCTTTCCTTCCCGTGTCTAGCACTGTATTCACTGCGACTGCTCATGCTAAGTGGTAACTCCTTAGGTGTGGCCTCTTCCTCCACCTTCAAAGCCAGCAGTGAAATCTCTTTTTGCTGAGATCTTTAGATCACCTCCTACAGTAAAATCTTCCTCTACCTCTCTTACAAGGATGTGTAGCCCACCTGATAATCCAGGATTATCTCCCCATCTCAAGGTCTTTAATTCAGTCATGTTGACAAAACTCCCTTTGACCCTGCAATGTTAACACTCATTGATCCCAGGGATGAGGACTCATGTCTCTGGGAGCCCTATGCGGCCTATCACATTTGCACAGGGCATCTAACCCTCTGAGCTGTCATTTTTTTCCTCAGTAAAATAGAAATAGTATACCCTCATGAGGAAGTTGCTGTGTGGCACACTGTAAATCACTAAAGAATTGTTCATTGGATTGTTAAATGCTTCCTGCTACTCTTGTGTTTATCTTACATTAACTCATTAACTCTTCATTTACTCACCTTTTATTAAACACTGTGTCAAGTATTGCGCTACACACAGGGTTGTACTATAGTGAGGAATCACACCTGTATGGATTTTATGCTGTAATAGAAACAGATAAATGCCTCAGAGAAAATTCCCTGATGTGTCAACAGGAGCTCCAAAAAGAAATTGGAGAGGAAATGCTCTGCAAATGGTCTAGTAGGGGCGTCCAGCCTTTTGGTTGTCTCTGGGCCACACTGGAAGAAGAGTTGTCTTGGGCCACACATTAAATACATTGCAATGCATAATCATAAAAAATATCTCATAATGTTTTAAGTAAATTTATGATTTTGTGTTAGGCTGTCATAGCCATCCTGGGCCGCATGTGGCCCGCAGGCCGTGGGTTGGACACCCCTGGTACAGGGATGCATTGGCCCTGCAGCAGGAGGCAAGAGTGGAAGGTCTGAGCTGGAGAGAGGGACCGGAAAGGGACAGAAAGGTGGGAAACAGCCTGCAGCATCTAGAAAATGCCAATTTCATTCTGTTTGCAGCCTTGGGTGCAAGGAGTTGGGGGAGGGGTGGGGGGCAGTAAGAGAGAGGGGCTAACAGTGCAGACTGGGGTCTGATTGGGAACTGCCCCTTGTGCCAGGTAAAAGATCTGGATTGGATCATGTGCTCCGGGGAGCCACGGAAAAGTTTAAGCTGCTTTCTTCAATATCTCATCCCTGTACCCCCACAGTAGTGGGGCTCCTGGCAGGAAATCCTGAAAGCTCAGGTCTCCTGACAGATACAGAGTCCGGCACAAATAACGCCCCTTTTTATTACAAAATCTTATTACAAAATCATAAGCATGTAATTCTGTAACATAACAATATCATACTCAAGCACACCATATGACATTTTAGGTGAAATGTTCAAATTAAAACCATAAATTATTCCACCCATATTGCTACCCTGCCAACCACACTCAAGCAGGCGTTACTTCTGCCAGACCCTGTATTTAACAACAAGCTCTCAGCAGAGAGTTCTCTGTGAAGCGATACTGGCTTCTCTAAGTACCTCTTGCCTTTCTTCCTTAGCCAGGCCCCTCTGTGATTTACATTTTCAGAATTTCATTTTTAGAGCCTCCCATTATAGTGAGCCACCACCTCCCTTAGAATCTCTGTCAATCTTATTTAAGTCATTCACTCCTAAAAATATTCTTGTATTTTATTATCTCATTTAATCCTCTATTAGTGGCTTTTTTATGAGAATGCTCAATGGCAAATTTGCTGTATGAACTACTAGTGCATTCGGTAGTGCTCCATCATTCCCTTGCTCATACAATATGTTTTTCCCAACTGGGTGGTTTTGTTGAAAAGTGGATTGACGGTAACTGCTGTGACTTTAGTTGAGAAAGTCTGCATAGTCCCCGGTCTGCCTCATCCCTCTGCTTCACCTCCTGAAACATAGCACCCCTCTCTAATATGCTTGTCGACTGATACCATTCTCTCCATGAACTTCAACAAACTGGCAGTGCGCTTCTGTGCTGGAAAGACATTTTGCATTAAAAAGTGGATTCACAGCAGGCAGTCTGCCTGGGGACCACATGTCTAGGAAAGCAGTCATTTTTAACTAAGGGTATTACAAGCCTAGATAGAATAGGACTGGTATACTCTGAAGCACACATATCTAGTCTCCTGGATGCAAAATTACTGTGTTGCATGTTGGTAATTAACCTTGTCAACTATCTTTCAGAACAACTGCAGGTGATGCACGCACCCTCTCCTTAGGTGCTATTGCATTCTGCACTCTCCTCACTGCCCCTCACCAACACTCCCTGACTGGCTTGCCCTCTTTGCCTGTCTCTTTCACAAAAGTTATTGGCTTCTAACCACATTATTATATAAAATTTACTATTCTATTGTATTTGTGGCTTGCCCTCTACCTGCTGTACTACAATGTAAGATTCACCAGGGAAGAGTTATTGTATCCCAAATTCCTGGAATGTTGCCTGCCATGCAGTATGTGCTCAGTAATTACATGTGAGATGGGTTAACACACTTCCACGGAGCTTGCAGTATCAAGTGATTTGGGGTTTTTGCATCCGTAACTCCAAACATGTCAATCTAATTTATTCGCCAAAATGTTTTGGCCACTTTATCACATGACAAGTAGTGGTCCTGGTCAAAAGAAATTATTTCTGACCTCAGAGATGTTACTAGTCCTGTGAAAGAGGCACAAGTGGGCAGAAAAACAAGCTGCTGTATAGGATAAATTTAAAATATGTACAAAGCACTGTAGGGTATAGAAAAAAATCAGTTCCGCTGCAAAATGATGTGTAGGAAAGACCTAAAAAAAAGAAAAGCTTCATAGAGGTGGCAAACTTGAGCTGTAAATAATGAGTACAAGTTTTCTGGGAGGAGAGAGAAGGGACTGAGTACAAAGCAAACACATATTCTAAGTGAAAGAATCCATGACGGGCTTAGGGCACTGATGTCTCTAGGGAATGCCAGAGCACGGGGATGTACCTTTGCTGGTCCCCCCAGGAGCCAGCCTACAGACAAAGAATGCAAGAGGTTTATTTGGGAGAAAGTGCTAACAGTGGAGTGGGAAAGTGAGAGAAGAAAGAGAAGTCGGCCAGTAAAGGTTCTGTTATGGAGCCAGCTACCAAGGGGGTGACTGGGGCTCCGTCTGGCGGGGAAACTCTGGAAAATGGCCTACAACTCAGGCCTCAGAGTTCTCACTGGAGGGGAAATGGAGCTTCATGCACCAAATCCCCCTCACTGGTTGAGGAAAACTCCTGGGAGTCAGTTCCCTGGTCCCCTGGTCCCTCCGACGTGGCCAAAGGATGTGGGCAGGAGCCCCCAGCAGTCTGCTACTGTTCACAAGGAGGGAAGCAGGGGAGGAGGCTAGAAATTGAGACAAGTTCCAAATCTTAACGGCTCTTACGAGTTGTTCCTTGGAGCTTTATTCTGTATTAAGGGAGTAATATTGCAATATTTTAGGTAAGATAATAATGTAAAATTTGAATTTGAAAAAGACCATTCTGTTATGGGTGGGGGCAGATGGTGAGTCCAGGAGACTAGTTGGAAAGATAACCTTACCACACGGGATGGGAAAGACTGGGCTAGAAGTCGGTGTGGTGGTGCTGACGATGGGGATGGGGAGACAGAACTGAGATGTCAGGACATAGAATTGACAGAGATTGGGAAGGAGTAGCTGTGAGGAGGGAGGGAATACAGGATGAGCTTCTGTGCTGGCTCTCCTGACTGGATAGCGGTGGCACTCACCTGGACGGAGAGTGCAGGAAGGGCATCAGTACTGCGGTAAGATGGGTCTTGCTGGGCACGTTGAATTGGAGAAACCTGAAAAGTGTCCAGATGGACAATCTAGTGGGCAGTGGATATAGGGTTACTGAACGCATGAGACAGACCTGGACTAGGAAAAGCTATTTAGAAATCACCACTTCATAGAAGGCAGAGAAACAAGCAACTCCAGAATAAATAACCAGAAGCTTATCGCATGTGATGACTTACTTGAATGCTACTGCCAACATCCTCCTAGTATAGAGTCCTTTGCCAACTCAGAGATGGCATGGTTTCTATCACCTCTGGGTATTGCTTTGTCTTTATTTCTCTCTACAACTTCCCCCAAATAATTATATGGGGGGAATAATTGCCCCTTGGCATAGTTGGACATAAAGAGGGAACAAGATAATTTGTGTGATTTGGGGCAAACTGTAAATTCTCATCGTCAACTTCCTCGTCTATAAAAGGGGGATATCCTAGGTGGGTGTTTAATAGTCAGCTGGAGAAACTGAACGAGAAAGATATCAAATGGGGGCTCAGACCTTACCAGGCGGTCAGTCTAATGGGTAGGAGGACACTCCTCACTGCGACTGCCGCAGCTCCGCTCCACCACCTGTGCCCTTCGCCTGCTTGTGCTGGTCCGCTTTTACCGAAGACTTGGTAACTAATAGGAAGGCATCTTTTAGAATGGTTGCAAACTCCGTGTAAGCAGCTGAAACCACTGTGGTAGGAGCGCTTTGTAACAATTTACCTTCCTTCCGCATGGGTTTTACATCTGAGTGTATAAAGATGCATGACTTCGCTGCCCAATAGTCGTGCAGGCCAAGAACAGGATGGCCCCTCCACAGGACCGTGTAGGTGATGACATCTCTTTCACCGTCCTGGCGTCTAAACACGACACTCTCTCTGGGAACAATGCATAGAGCTCCCGACTGTTTATGGCATGGCTGTAGGCGGAATGGGCTATGAATGCCTATACTCTCTTTCACTCCATCAACTCTTGTTACACATGTGGCAGAGAGAGAGCACAGCCACTTGACATTGAGCAGCCCCCCCCCCCCCGGACAAAAAAAAACAGCCACTGTCAAAATACTGCCTGTGGCATGTACATAAACATACAGAACTATGCCAGGAGTCACACTTTCAAAACATCTGCCAGATCATCCCAACGCGCTTCCCTCATATTTTCAAGCCATCATTTCTTTACTCACTCCAGTTCAAGTCCATGGATTTGGCTTCTCTTTGTCCCTTCATCTCCTGCATGCAGGAAGTCATTAGTCATCAATAGTAGTAATAGAATTCATTCATATTTATTATATGTCAGGCAGCCCTTGTGCTAAGTGCTTGTAAGTACGAGCATGTCGTCAAATTTAGTTATCGCTTTCTGAGGCAGGACAGTTCTTATCCCATCTTGCAGCTTTATAAATGAGGACTAGACAAGTCGTCCCAAATCCCGTAACTAAAAGATGGCAGAGTTGGAATTTGGATCCAGGTTTCTCTGTCACTAAACTGTACCACATTCCCTCCTGTGGAGCATTAATAATCATATCTTTTATTTATGAGGCATTTTAAAGTTCACAAAGCATGCTCACAAGGCACATCACTTGATCCTCCAAACAGAAAAGAGAACTAAGTAGGATGCGTCCTATCCCCACTTCCGCAGAAGCGACTAAGCCCCAGAGTGAGCCCGACGTGTCACAGCCGCCCATGTCCGAGCCTTGGGTCCAGGGCTTCTCTTTCCATGACTCCCATAAATATCACGCTCTTTCCTCAGAGCAGCTGGTCCTTCTTTTGAAATAACCAATCTATGAAATTCACTAGGAGGACAATTTTGGCTTTCTACAAAGACATTTCTCATAATCAGAGTTTTCCAAAAACATACCAGGAAGAAATGAGTCCTCTGTCCCTTTCTGTTTTCATTCAAACGTGGGCAGTCACTGGACTAGAAAACTGTAACTACGCCCATCCCTGGGAGAGGGGAGAAGGGGGCAGTCAGAGGAGAGGAACTCTAAGACCCATCTGCTCCTGAGATCCTGTGGCTTTTTTCCGGGGGCCACTCTGTCTTCATCATTGGTCACAGAAGCTCCATTCCCTCACTGCTGGCGTACTGGAGCCATCTCCTAGCTGACTCCTTGAACTGGCCCTTCCAACTCATCCAGTCTCCCTTGATCGGGGTGAGCTTCCCCCAAAGTTGCTCCCATTGGTGACTGCCTTCCAGAACCTTCACGGCCCCCTTTGGCCAACCACACCCATCTGATACGCTGCCTGATGTTTCGTGGTCTACCTACATCCTCCGTACAAACGCCCTTTCGTTTCCCCCAAACCGTCCAGTTCGGTCAACCCAGTCGTTTGAGTCGCAGAAATGTCAGCCTCAGAACCTTTGCTTTCTTTGTTCCCCACCCCCCGAAATATTCTCCACTTCTCCCCTCGTCCCCTTAGCCATATGCCTATGTTTTTCAAGCCTAAGTCAATCTGATTACAATGCAACAACAACAAAGCCAATTTTAATGAACTTCTTCCCCCAAACACAAAACAAGTCTAGGAACAATCTTCTAGTCATGCAGTAAGGCCACGGGGACCCCAAAAATAGTCCTGCCCTCATGGAGGGGTACAATCAGCTGTGCTGTGCAGCCATTGCATTTTGATTCTACATTGAAACCTACTTGATTCTACATTGGCTTGTAGTCCTTGTGTTTTATGTGAGCTGATTCTCTCTCATGAAGGACAGACACCAAGCTTTCTCTCACACCATGCCCAGAACATGGTGGGGAAGCAATAGTTCCCGGTTGCATGACCGCGGTGTCTAGTATTACATAATTTCACCCTACCCCCTTATTCCTGCACAGGGCACATGGCACTTAAAGTTACCTGGGCCTGGGATAAGCCCATCTTTTGGGGAAAAGGAGTGCAGCAAAACCTGGGTTAAAGAACAAAAGTTTGGAGTCTGTCCTCTTTAAGTCCCAGCTCTGCCACTAGCTAGCTGACTTTAATAGGCCACTTAATATCTCATTGCCTCAACTTTCTCAACAGAAAATGAGGGTGATAGAGAACGGCTGTACCCAGAACCATCCTTCCCCCATGGGGTTATTGTTGTAAGGACTGAGTAAGTTAATACAAATAAAGCACTCGGGAAAATTCCTAGTCTATGGTCATCACTGAGTAAGTGTTAGCTGCTCTTATGATCACTAATGTGGTGCCCTGAGATGACTTCAATTTCCTAAGCCTCAGCTTCTTCATCTTTAAAATGAGAGCAGTGCAAGTCTCCAGAAGCTGGCTCTGCGAATTAAGTGTGAAAGCACGAGAAAGCTCCACCTTTTCCAGGAAAGGCTCCCTTATCTTTGACACAAAGCCTGGACTTGTAATGCTATCAACACAACCTCTTTCTCCTGCCTCTGCTCCTTAAAGCAGTTTCACATGCCAGCCAATCCTTTGTGCTACTGTATAAGCACTTGTTTTATCCATAGAACATGTTGGCCTCTTACAAACTCAGCTTTAGAAAATTACGACCTAAACAGCACTAGATGACTGCATAAGCAAAATGACTGCTCAAGTTCCCCAAGCCCACAGGCGGCTTCTCCACGGCCAGTCCCTGCCTGTTTTAGCCAACTAGGAACAGCAGAAGGGGGTACTGGCCCTCTCTAGGAGGACTGGGGCCCCTGGCACATTACACCCTGTAAAATGTGGTTAAGATGACTATCAAGAGTAGCCTTGAAAGCAAAGAGGAGTCAAAGCAGGTCAGACATCCGCTGGAGGGAGTTTGGGAAGGGGAAGAGAGCCTGACTCCCCAGCTCTGCCTGTGGAGATCATGGAGCCGAGTTTCCAGGAGGCAGCAGGCTTCCCAGTCCTGGACACTGAGCCCTACCTTGCAGCCTGGCAGCTGCAGACCTAAGCCATTGGCTGGGCTCTGAGGGCCCAGGGCCCCTAAAATGGGATCAAGACTGGTTGCTTTGGTTACCTGTTCCCTAGAAATGATGTCGAAGAGCCATCCAAGACAGCAATGTAACTGGTGCAGGAAGGCACAGTGGCCCCCTACGGAGATGCAGAGGGTGTGCTTGGGGTGGGCTTGGCTATGGAAGATGGAAGTCAGGTCCAAGGGAGGAGACTTTGAAGTCAAATACTAACTTGCCTACCTTCCAGCCAAAGGAACTGAATTGCTCTTGAGACTCCTGTAGACTTTCTAGAGCTATTTTTGGTCTCTGGTGAATGCAGAGGTGTTGTGCAGGGCCCTCCTCTGTTCTCGACATGACCTCTCTCTGACTAGGTTGGGAAGTCAGTCCCCAGCTCCATTAGGTGGAAGGATGCAGAGGCTGCAATTTCACTGTGGAACAGCTGGCACAGGAGGGGTGGAGGGATGCAGGAAGGGCATTTAAAGGAGACAGCAAAGCATTAAGGTGCAAGGTAAGTAAGACAAGAGCACATTGAGTCATACCGTTCTGGAATGTTTTGATGGAGCAAGAATTGTCTCATGAAATTATTAATGTCTAAGAGACATACCTTGGGTTTATATCAAGGTCACACAAATTAATTCATAACCACTTCCTGACCAGTGTGTTAAGAGCTGAGTAAAGACCAGTTCAAGTCACAAGCAATTTTATATTATTCCTAACAGATACCTCCATAAGGCCACAAGCGGAATAATATTGGGCAATAAAGGAACAGCTGACCTGCTTTTCTGTCAAATATTGCTTTGGGGTGCCCATAAGTTTTCAGCAAGTTAAGAAGTCTAGAACTGTGGATTCACGGAGGAGGGTGCAAGGGCAGAGGGTTGCCACTTTCCTGACCAGAGCTGACGGCACTTTGGTGCCGATTACAGAGGGCCTCGCCTGCTGAGTTTTTAGAAGTTAATGAAATGGTTGATAAAATTGGAGTCTGTTCTTCTCAGTGGTCCCTGAACAATGATAGAGAAAGGAAACCTTTTCCAGGTATTTTATTTGTATTTCCCATCATTTCTAAATCAACCTCAATAAAAAGGGACATTATTTGCTAATAGGCAGGAAGATAACAGGGAACCTAGAACTTTTGGGGCAAAATAAATTTGCAAAGCCACCCAGACAATAAGAAGTGAGTTGAGGTTTGAATGCCTCTGTGGGTCTTTTCACTCTCCTGCAGCTTATCCGCCGGATCTGCTCGTGCTCACTGACGTAGCAACAGCTACTATCTATTAAGCCCTTACTGTGTGCTAGTATCTTACAAAGCACACTTCACATGTTAACTAACTTATTTCCCTCTGGCAATTTTATGACATAGCTGTGGTAACTTCCATTTTACAGATGAGTTGACTGAGGCTCAGAGAGGCTATTTATAACTGGTGCAAGTTCTCAGAACTAGCACAGGGCAGCGCTGGGATCCACACCTAGGACATCTGGTGGCAGATATGCGCACTCCACCTGTGTCCTGCCTCGCCTCTCTGAGTGGGGAGAGGGCAGCTCATGGTCATCTAAACACAGTGCAAATGAGGGGAATCTGTAAGAGGGGCGGGGAGTAGCATTCTCTCTCGGGGGTGCCAGGTGAGGTTTGGCCCCACATTCCATGCTGTGGGCAGAGTCTAAAGCTCTGATATGATGCAAACCACGTGGAAGGAGGTTGGCAGGCAGGAGAACACCTGAGACGCTCTCTCTCTGACATACAGTTTTCCCAGGCCTCTCGCCTCACAACACGACCACCCCACCCCAATACAGATCACACACACATTCACAACATACGACACTGCTCCCATTTTCATTCCACCTGTTTGTGTTCCACCCTCACTGAGAGAGAGAAAGAACCGTACAAGCTGTCCCAATAGCAGCCAAGTAAGGAAGCAAAGTCCCTCCCAGGCACTCACCTGAAGGAGGAGCAGGTCGCCCAAGCATAGCGCCCACTTCACAGGGGGCCAAGGATCCCATGTGCTTAAACCTTCTCAGAGAAACTCTGCGGGAGGGAAAAGCCTTGTATGTCCCTCCTTACAGGGATTTACCTATTTCTGACAAATTACCTCAGCAGCCTGAGAAGGGCACCACCACGGCTCTGAAATTTTCCACAGTGAAGTGCAAAAAAGCTGCCTCTGCTCTGGTGCAGGGAGGCTGGCTCCCGGGAGCTGCCAATTATAAAGATTAACTTGCATGGGCTGCGTCTTGCTGCCGAATTGTGTTCTCAGCCTCCAGGGTCATTAATTTCAGGTGTCTCATTGTTACTAACACATGCAGCCAATTTTTACTCTTCAAGTCCCCTTGGGGTGGTAGAAAAGGCACAGTTTGGAATCCAGTCAAATCCAGGTTCAAATGATGGTCAGAGAGTTATCATTTCAATGTTTACATTCCTTATTTGGTCAAATAGAGCTGAAGCCCCTATCCCACGTTATCATTGGAGGATTAGTAAGGTGACATATTCAAAGTTCCTGATCATTATAACTAACCTTTCTGCCATACACTATACTTTAGGCCTGTTTTC
Organism: Desmodus rotundus; assembly: GCF_022682495.2. NCBI lineage: Eukaryota > Metazoa > Chordata > Mammalia > Chiroptera > Phyllostomidae > Desmodus > Desmodus rotundus. Next base: position 43,043,364 of record NC_071387.1, on the reverse strand, counting down.
TCTTGTGATCCCAGCCACATTCTACGAGAATGAGAATATTATCCACAGTATACAAAAGAGGAACATCAGGGAAATATGTGATTTAATTAATGTCAAACAGCTGGAGAAGGAAGCCCAAATCAAACCCATGTGGGGATGGCTGCAAAATTTGTGCATTTATCCAACATGGTGCTTCCTACCATGCAGGCACTCCGTAGGCACACTGCAAACTTCGGTCCCTTCTTTACTTCCAATCCTAGGCTTTTTAGAAAGCATGATTTGGTCACCTCCAGTAAAAAGTATGGCAGCCTGACTAATCAGGTGCTTCCCCAGTCACCAAGGGACTCAGGGTCTCTGCGTGCCCTGCTCCGTGCAGACCTGTGGTAGAAGCAGTCTCCACCGCTTATGGATGGCCGGTGTTACTGACAACCCCATAAAAAAAAAGGACTAAATCGTCAATTACCAGCTACAGTGCAGATGGAGCCACGGGCCTCAGAATGCAACTTCTTTCTCTTTCCAGGAGCATCTCTTTTCTTTCTTTTTCAAATATATTTGATAAATTATGCTATTACAGTTGTCCCAATTTCTCCCCCTTTGCCTCCCTCCACCCTGTACTCCCCATTCTCTCTGGCAGTCCCCCCTTAGTCCATGTCCATGGGTCACGCATATAAGCTCTTTGGCTACTCCATTTCCTATACTGTTCCTAACATCCTTGGGTCTATTCAGTACCTACCGTTGTGTACTTCTTAATCCCTGCACCTTCCTCGCACTTCCCCCCTTCCCCCTCCCAACAGATAACCCTCCAAATGATTTCAGTATCTACCATTCTGTTTCTGTTCTGCTTGTTTGCTTAAGTGATTAGGCTGCAAGGTTTTAGTGCCAGCAGACAGGGCTTGAGGCAAGAGGAAGGGAATGTGGGAGAGGAAAGATAAAGTCTGCATGTTTGGTGTGTCAATCCAGAGGAAAAGAAGGAGGGTGGTTTGAGGATGTTCCCTCCAGTGGAGCACCGAGGCAAGGGAAGGTGCCCTGGTACTTTGAAGGGTTTGAGAGCAAGTTATGAAAGCAGTTGGGGAGGTCCTTTCAGTCACCACAGAAATGAAAGTAGGTGGTAAGACTGATCCCTGTGCCTGTGTTTCAGGATTTACACCGTCCCAGGGAATATTTTGATCATTTTAAGCTACTTGGGAAGAACTTTGCACTGTAACCCATGTCCAAGGACTCTTGTTTAGCTCAAAAGTGCCGGGATTGTGGCTCAGTGGGCTACAATCCTGATAGCTTCTCCTGCCATCTTCATTGCCTCCGAAGTGAAAGGAAATGATTCCTCCTTCAGTACTCGGTGCTGCTGTGCTCACTCATGGGTTTACACGGAAACTCAGGCAACACCCTGTCCTTTCAAGTCACTCACTTTCTCAGTAAGAGCCTCCCAAGGGTCACCTGCCTCAGGCTATCAGTGACGGTTTTTCCAAAAGATAAGCAAGTTATTTTCTCCGATCCTGCTCACTTCCTTCTGTCAGCCTGTACCGAGTCCCACATTTCCCCTCACCGTGGATGCATCAGCTAGCGGGCAGTTTCCCCCATGAGAGTGGTCCCTCTGCAGCCACAAATAGTGGGCACACTGGGGGGTAAAATCCTGCTCCTGAGGAGTGGAGGGGCTAAGTGGAGGGACTGAGTGCACTAGAGACCCCAAAGAAATGCCAGGCTCACTCACAGGGCTAGCACAGCCAGCCTGCTAAAGAGACTGAAAAGGTATCTTACACACCTCAGAGAGGCAATAAATGCATTTCTACCTACCATACCCTGCTACGGGAAAGTGTTCATGATTCCCTCACCCACAGACTCCATGATAGGCTTTGTCAATTAACTTTGTTTGATTGCAGATAATAATCACACTCATGCCTTTTGTCCCCCACCCCCCCTTATATCTGATCTTGCAACCAACTGTTCGAAGCCTTTTTAATTTTAGCCTCCTCAAGCTAGGACTTAAAATGACTAACCTAGAGGTGATGCAAAGTTCCCTCGAGTAAGGACAAGCCATGCAGGAACCAATCCATCTGTACTAGATTTTCATATAAACTGGGGGACCAGGAAGAGGTTACTATAATTCTGGCTGTAAGTTATTTCTGAAGAGCCAGTTTATTTTGTTTTCAGACAACACAAACAGAAAATCCCTGTTCAGAGCTCCAACCAATTATTTTATTCATTAAAAAAAATATTGTTGGGTTCCTCTTAGGCACTTTTAAGCTAGTGGACAGAACAAATGGCTTGTAAATTCTCAATTTGATAACTATAACTGCATTTTAATCAATGGTGGCCATTTTATCAGAGAAAATAAAAATTTGGAGGGTCTATTCAATCACTGAGTAAATCTTTGTGCAGAAAGCCTGCTCAAAGTTCATTTGTCTTCACAATGAATATCCACTTGATTCCCTCTCCAAATGGTTTAGACAAGCCATGTGCTCAGTTCTGTCTTTCTATATATAGCAAAGCTACTTGGAACACCAGAGGGGAAATGAATTCGTACCAGGGAAACACTGCAGAAAGAGCATGGGCTCAGACATACTGAGGTCATAGCCCAACTCTATCACTTGGCTGGTTAAATGAATTCATGCAACACTTTTCATCTCTCTGAGCCTCAGTTTCTCATTTCTAAAAGGGACTGTTGTTTAAGTTAGACATTACATAGAACAGCATTTGTAACTTGGTAGATGTCAATGATGGGAGCCTGTGTGATTGCTCTATCACCACTAGATTTAGGTGTGTTGGCCAAGACTTCACATATATTTTTTTTTTGCATCCTGATTGAGGCCAGGGCCGAAAATAACAGTGGAAACAAAAAGGATCAACTTTTAATTCCTTGATCTGTGGACAATGTACAGACTAAAGTAAGCTAAAAAATTGCAAGTGTGTTGGACCCATAATTTCTCCAATCCATCCTTTTTTGATGGAGGCCAACCCATGGGGCAGGGGACAGGGCCAGAGTAGCATTTTAGGGCTTCTGCACAAACCACACAGGTGAACCGCCCCCCACCCTGAGAATAAAAAAGCAATGAGACTAAGAGAGATAAGTCTTGGCAATCAGAAAGTCCTGTGGAGGAGAAAAAGGGGACATTGTGCAGGGGATGAGACAGAAAAGCAGGGGCCCCCAGGGACCTCCAGTGTGTAGAAGCAGACTCCCTCTAGCTTCGGATGTTCATTCTGCCTTTGCAGATCCTAATGAGAAGGAAAAGCACAGTGTTCCATCTGCCGGATGTCTCCATTAGCACAAGCTTGACCCATTTCTCCATCTAGCGCTATTCTCACAGATCTCCTAAGCCTCAGTGCAACAGACTGGCTCCCCAAGATGGTCAGTGCTCTTTGGACCCATCCCAAAGGGCAGACAATTCTGAGTTTCTTGGTTACAATTTAGTTTGGGCAGGAAGAAACAAGCTCATCATGTAGACTTTATAAATTGTGCTAAAATATTCAAAACATAAGTTTACCATTTTAACCTTGCAGTTCCGTGGCATTAATTACATTCCCATCACAGTTCGACTATTGCCACCATGCGCTCCCAGAACTGCCCCATCTCCCCCGGCTGGAACTGCGTACGCATTAAGCAGTATCTCCCCTTTCTCCCCTCCTCTCCAGCATCCGGCAATGACCATTTCATGTTCTGTCCCACTGAATTTGACTATTCTAGCTGCCTTATATAAATGGAATCATGCAGTACTTGTCTTCTTGTGACTGGTTTATTTCACTTAGCCGAATGTCTTCCAGGTTCACCCATGGTGTAGCATGTGTCAGGACGTCCTTCCTTTTTAAGGAAAGGGTAATTGTGTAGACCGGTGATTTTCAACCAGAGTGCATGCAATACCCGACTGTGGGGCACTGACCTCTTTTCTCTTAGACTGTCAAATAAAAAAATGATGACACCCAGCACACCAATAGCTTTCCAATGTGAATAAATCAAAATTATAGCTATTTTTTGTCAGATAGGCCAAAAATGTATATTTCAGTATGCTGCAGAATTTTAGTAATTAGTCTGTGTGTGCCATGAGATGAAAAAGGTTGGAAGTCGCTGGTGTAGACTTTTAATTGAAGATATTGGCCATGAGGTAGATGGCCTCATAGTTTGACCCTTGCTGTAAAATTTCACGTTTAATGATGCTTAAAAACTAAGTTATTTCATTAGGAGGTAACTAGTTGAAAGTGTAACCAAGTATTTACTGTAGCTGGTGGAAAGTGAAAGTATATGAATTTCTTTTCATACAGACTGTCTTTACACAGTGATATCAGGAAACTAGGTATTAGCATCCTTGCAAAAAGATAATATCATTTGATTAGCACTTGTGGTTGTAGGCACTCAGGAAAAGTCCCACTCTGATTCCTGGCCCTGAGTGACAGTGCATAAACAGAGGTCTACAAGGTCTGCCCCAAGGCTGCTCACTGAAACAACCAGATCAAAACCGAATGGCTGGTTTCCCTTCAAATGTTCCTCCCATCTTCTCTTACCAATCGCTCTTGCTAAAAAAGTGTTCTAGACTCACATGATAACCTATCCTCCTGTGTGTTTATTAATTTATTTAGTTTATATATTTATATGCTTAAACTCAAATGTGGCCCTAATCAATAGAGAAATATTAGGAGGCACAAAAGAAAGTGTAGCATTTTTGAAGAGAAATGAAGCTCTTCTGCCTCGGTAAGTCCTTTGTTATGTTATTCTCGACCGAGTTTAGTAGCTGTGCATGATATAATAAATGTTTACCTATTCTGGATGATTTCATAAAGTTTATTTGTAACTTAGACTTGTTAACACAAACATATGCTCGAATGTTCTCAAGAGGCAGAACAACCAGAGCACGCCACTTACTTGTAAATTTTTAAATTTACAAGTATTAATTTTTAAGCGGTGTCTTCAATTTTTGAGACATCGTTGCTCCCCGAGACACTTCCTCAATGTCCTTTAAACTATTATAGGGTGAGATGAAAAGGGAACTAAAAGGGGAATGAAAAACTGTTGATCACAGAAGAAAGACAATTTGGACATGTAATAATGGATGAAGACACCAGAAGCAGGAGCTTGTAGGATGGATGGAGAACAAAATACTGGCCCCAGACGTCTGTGCTAAAAATGATTTCTCTCTAAAAGTTTTGTGTATCACTCCTGTCGTAAACATTCAGCTTCACTGTGCAACACAGACAGATGAGAAGAATTTGCTGCTCCACCAGCCAAAAAAAAAAGCAACTTCACCATGTCCTTGGAATCTGGCTTTTTTGGTTTCAAATGTGTAGCAGGCAACTTGTGCCCGCAAGGGCTGGGGCAGTTGTTTACGTAACTAATTGGACATCCACATAAATATGAAAATTAAGGCAGGTCCCTCTCTTCTCATCTGTTCTAAAGCCAGAGTTTGCTCTAAAGTTAAGAGGCGTGCAGACTGGAAAGAGGTGCAGTTAAGTGTCCTGCGCTGACTTGCTTACATAAGCTTCAAGGTTATGAGGTTTTCTTCATTTTGTTTCCAAATGATAGGAGAGAAAAACATGTTTGAAGGGTCACTTATCAAAGAAGAAAAGTGCTTGGGAAGGTTGTAGGTTGGGGAGAATATTTGTAGATCAGAGACTAATGAGAAATGTGGAGACAAGATTGAAGACAGAGATACTGGTAGAGAAATATCCCGAGGGAAGATTAAAAGCATTAGATGGAGAGTCGACAAAGGCCAGGAGGAGAGAAGTACTTTCCTCAGAGACAGGAGACAAGTGAACAGTCAAGGAGCAGATAGAGAGGAATATTGACATTGAGAAAAATGATGCTGGGGAAATTCAGTATCTCATCAGCAAATTAGGTAGTGTGATCACCTACTGAGAAAGAATGGATGCTCCATTCTAACTTGGTCTTAGAGTGGTTCAACTTAACTCCAATGAAAAATGCAAGAGGGAACTAGAAAGATGAAGGAGAGGACAATCAGTTGGGGTGAGCTCACCATACTGGAGCATAAGAAGGTTGTGTTTGGAGCGGGTATTTAAAATCTCAGAGATGGGGCAACTCCAAGTGATGATTATATCTAAGGTGATGATATCTTTGTGAATGCCAATAGAGGCAATGATAGTTTAGCAGATCAAAGAAGGATGAGGCCAGGATGTCAGTGCCACCTACTGGCTTATGGAAGCCAAGAAAGAAGCAAACAAAAGACAGAGCGAATTGAAAATTTCCACAGTAATATCTGCATAGCCTTTGCTTGACATAACCCTCAATCAATCACCTGTAGCTACAAGGGAGACTTTGGGTGTACATATGGTATAACTCTCAGAACCATCTAAGTAGCACTCAACTTAGCAGAGCAAGGTGTATTTAATATAAAACCCATCCCAGCATTAAATCTAATGCACCACGGAGATTAGGGTGGGTGGGTAGCAAGAGTTAGGGGAACCAAACCACTGTGTCGGTTTTTATAGGTACCAATGTCAAGGCAAAATAATGGTCTTTGCCTCCAGGTCAGGGGTGTCAAACTCATTTTCACCGGGGACCACATCGATCTCGCAGTTGCCTTCAAAGGGCCAAAATAATGTTAGGACTGTATAAATGTAACTACTCCTTAGCTGTTAAGGAGTTGAAATTATATTCAGCCCTTTGAAGGCAACCACAAGACTGACGTGGCCCCCGGTGAAAATGAGTTTGACACCCCTGCTCTAGGTCTAGCAGAGTCCAGTGCACACCCTTGCTCTTCTGTTTTAGACTTTAATGTAGCCTATCCAAGGAAGTCGAAGGCTCCTGGCTAGCATTTGGATTGTAAATATCTCCTTACAAATTGTTCTTCTCTAAAATCTTTGAGAACCCAAGAGCAGGGCCCTTTTAATTTGTATATCTCAAAACCTCACCTGGTACCTGGCACGTAGGTATTAAAAAAAAAATCCATGGAATGAATGAATGAACAAGCTATGATCCAATATTTCTCTAGAAAATACTTTCTTTGGGTTCAGAAGCCTCTGTGATGCTCCCCCATACCTGTTTCACTCCGCACATATATTTTGAAGATACGTAGCTATCACCCAACGCAAATCATTAGTGTTTGCATGGTAGGCAAGCTCTACTTGTTCCTACCAGATCTGCCCCGATCCTCTGCTCTTCAACTAGCTGGTGCCTGGACTGATAATTACCCTGCTCAACTGGTTGTGCCTCGTGACCCAAGCAAAGAGATTACACAAGGGCAATAATTAAGAAGTGAAATAGGGGAGACTGGATAAATAAGAAGGCGGCTGCATAAATATGATGTCTATATTGAGTGACATTCCCAACTTGAAATCAATACTCCTACTAGACAGAAGTCCCAGCTTTTTTTCTGCCTTGGGACTACTGATTGCCAGGAATGCAAATGATCCAATCTAACACAGTTGTATGAACTGGTGAGAGGTGCCCCCTACAGAGAAAGAGGCAGTGAACGCCAGTTTGCACAGCTTGGTGAAATCAGCACAGGCTGGGTTTCCAACTCCAGGTGACAGTTTGGGCAGGCACCTTGTGCAGTGAACAGTTTGCACATTTCCATGTTTTGCCCTCATTGGCTACTCACTCTAAGGCTCACTCATTTTTGTGGTTTAGTGCTAGTAAGTGGATGATTTGTGTATGTGAGGTTTACCTTCACCAACTGAACTCATGCAGTACGATTATGGGGAAAACCAGAGGAGCAGACTTCCCTCCATTCCTCACCATTCAAGTCTACGTTCCCAGGGCTTTTTTCCATACAGCTACAATAAACCAGGCAGTGAACCTCAGAGTCTCAGCAACACCACTTGATTAAACACAGGCAAGTCCTGCCACCTCACCACTCTGGCTGGGTCTTTGACTGACAGTGTTCAGGCATGCTTAGCGGGCTGTGAAGGCTGGGAAGGGAGGCAAGTGAAGGTTGTGACTCTGATGAAATCTGAATCTATAGTTCCTGAGCATGATCAATTTCTAAGCCATACAAAGTGTCTCTTTGAATCAGACTGAAGGAGCTTCAGTTTCTTTGAAGTCAACTTCTTTTAAGACAATGGAAGGAGAGGATGAGTAGAGGGTTGAATTCAATGAGTAGAGACCCATCACTGGAGCATCACTTTTGATGAAGTTCGCCTCTCTCTACCACCTTTGCCACAGGAATGATTTCTTAAATGTCTACAAGAAGTTGGTGGGGCTGGGCCTGCTTCTGTGCAAAGGCCTCATGTGTGTTTTTCCTTGGGAAAGATAAGCTTTCCAATTAAATGAAGAATTCTCTGGCTATCTCTTCGCTGTTACTCTTTCAGGGCAAGATGCAGCTGACATCTGTCAAATGTCAGCCAAGCTTCAACTCCCCTTCTTAACAAGTAATCACAACCCTCCCCAGAGAGATAGGGCAAGATCTAGGTGGGTCCAGCTTGTTGCTTAACTTAAACCAAGGCTGTAACTGGGGTCTCTGTGGGCCATAAGCCTTCAGCCTTAAATGGGAAAGTCAGCAGGAACTCAGTGAAGGGTCCTGTAGCAAGCCCCCTTGGCTTCTTTCTACTTATAAAATCTGTAACACATTTCGACTAGATCCAAAATTATGTCATTGCCTCGTGATTTTCCAAGGTTCCAACTTCCAGGGCCCTTGGGAGAGGAGCAATGGTTATTATAAGGTCAGGATTGAGGATTGGCCACTGAAGCCATTCAAGGTCCTTCTCTCTGTGTTGTCTCCATTGCTTTCAGGCAGCCACAGGCAGGTCTGGCTGCTCTCAGACTGACAGCCCAGGCAGCACTGCCACATAGAAATGAGGTAAACAACCGGGTTTTGTTCCCCAGGAGAATACGCTGACGAGGATGGCCGCTGTCAGATGTGTGAAGCCTCTTGTGCCAAGTGCCGGGGGCCGACCCAGGAACACTGCACTGGCTGCCCTGTCACCAGGTGAGTGGTCTCTCAGTATCTCCTATGGTGGGTAGCTCATGGGTTGCAGGATGGAGAGAGAAGGTGCTTACCTGCTAAGACACACATTTTGGAACTGCAGGAGAAAGAATCAAGCTCTTTCCTATGACACAGTAACCCTCTGTGGTCTGGAGCCTCTTCTCCCCAGGATGCCCAGTACCCACTGCAAGAATCAGCACCCTAGACACTAGAGGGGTCTTCTCATCAGTGAAGGTGGTGGTGACTTTGATGCCTGGAGTCTCATCCCTTTCTGCACAGCCACCCCTCAATCAGCATCCTCATCTGCTGAGCAAATATCTACTCAGATTTCGAGAATCAGGTCATGGGTGAACTGTTCTAGGAAGGCATTTTTTGTCCTCTTCCCAATAAAACTAACTTCTTCCTCTTTATGTTCCCCTGTCTCCATATAAACTTCCATAAGAGCAACTGTGACATTTAAAGACATTCATTCACAAATCTATCCCTTTGTTAAACTATATGCTCCTTAAAATACTCATCTTTGTATCTCTATTTTCTATGACAGTGCTAGGAAAATGGTGGGTACTCAAACGTTTGAGAGTTGAATGAATGAGGAAATAGCAAGTATCCGAATGGGAAGAGCATCTATGCTAATTTCTAATTAACTGAAAATTTCTAATGAAGGGAGTTGTGAGCTTGTCGTATTTTTTGTCAACTCTCCTCTGGTTCTAGCACTTACTATTTGTTGATGGACTGGCTGTTTGAATGGCCCATCACTACTCTGTGTAATTTGTAGGAAGCAGCATCTCCCCCCGGACCAGCAGGACAAGGCTGCTCCAGTGGCAGGTGAATCTCTAGGACGGGCGTTCCCTCTGCCCTGCATAGTCATTTCGTCTAACCCTCCCTCAGGACTGCAGTATCCTGAGCAGGAACACTGGTGTATTTGTCTCTTTATTCCCCCACAGTGATCAGCATATAGTAATAATTCAATAAATGTGTGTTTTATCGAACCTTATAAAGTGTGTAATCAATATCAGGGGCTTGGCTTTCCAGATAGTTCCCTCAAAATGAGAATGGAGAGAGGGAAGGAGAGAGGGAGGGAGACACAAAAGAAGAGTCTTAAATATCCTCAGTGGTAAGTGTGATAACATTTGCCAAGTGTCTCTTTGAGGTATCTATGCCTCTAAATATTGAATTAGCTTTAAAGCAGCTTCAGGGAACTCCATTAGATACAAACAGCTTTCCGAAAATGGGTCCTATCTCTCCTCTAACTCCTTACCATATCCATAATCAAATTCCATTGCATGTTGGACATCCGTGAATAAAGGGAACATTTAGCAGTTGTTTAATAAAGCAGCCCATGATTTTTTAGCTTTTGAAGAAAGAAATGCATGTGTGTGGATCTTGAACCTGGATGTCCTTCTAAGGAAATCATGTTACACAGGCACAATTTTCTTCTCATCTCCCTGAGCACTCAATTCTTTGCTCAGTTCTCTTCCTTCATGGAAGTTACTTGCAAATATGTCCAAGAAAGGGCATCGTATCACGGCAATGGACTACCTGACTTCTTCACTTACCTGCATTTTCCTGGAAGGGGGTTGAGAAGATAAGAAAGAAACTATTTTGAAAGATGATGTCAACTTATTTGTTCTTGAAAAGTGCAGCAAATTATTTGCCAAAGTATTTTCTTAAGTGAAATCAAGTCCATTCAAGACAGTCTTTTTATTGATTGATTGATTTTAAGAGAGAGACATTGATTTATTGTTCTACCTTTCGTGCATTCATCCATTGATTCTTCTATGTGTGCTGACTGGACATTGAACCCATGACCTTGGTGTATGGGGATGATGCTTTAACCAACTTAGCTACCTGGCCAGGGCTCAAGACAGTCTTGAGCACTTGGTTTCCATCCAGCTCTGAGTTAGGTTCAAGGCCCATGAATTCTTACAGGTAACTCGGGAAGTCAAAGTCAAGGGATGGTAATGCACTCAGAGACAAGCAGTAGTGGGGTAGCCTTAACACCCTAGGCCTGAAGCTAAAGCTGCAACCATGGAAGAGAATTCACCCTATATGAGGGGGAACCTAAAAGAAACTGGAATTATCTTCTGGAAGGCAGGCCCCTTATAGTACAGGCTTCCCCCATAGGTGAGTATTCGAGGAACCCATCTGTATCAGTGTACCAGATGGTGTTGTTGTGAGAGGCTGTGTTCTGTCAGCTGCAGTGAAAATTCTTTGAGGACTCTTTCAATGCATTTACTCATTTCATGTTGGATGATTTACAAGTGCACCTGACCACACCGCACTGAGTATTCAGTAGTTTTTGACCAAAAACGGCATGACCCCCATACCCCACCCTCCCTCTTCACCCAATCTCCCCCCAAGTAACTTTTTTCCCCTGGATGAAAAAAGTCCTCAAAGGAAAATGTTTTGCCGATGTGGAAGATGTGAAACAAAAAACGGCAAAAGCACTAAAAGGCATCAAAATCGATGAGTTCAAAACTAAGCAGCAGAAAAGAATATCTCGATAGATATATTGTATCAAATGGAGAACATCAAATGGAAGGTGACTGAAGTTTAAACATGTAAGAATAAATACATAATTTTTTAATAAATAAATTCTGGGTTTTGGGGGTCCCTTCTTATAGAAACTGGAGCTAGAGGGGACATAGCCACTCTAGAACCATGTAAGGAGGAAGCAGAGTTATGGCTTTGGCTGGAATAAATACCCCAATCTCTCCTCCCGCCTTCAGACCCTGATGGTGTCCCCCCATCGAAAACTAACCAGAGGCCAATGGGGAACACCACGTGCCAGTGAGAGAAGTGAGCCTGGAGAAGCGGTCCCTGGAGAAGCGGTCCCTAGTGAACGCAGCTCCAGCACAGACAATGCTGGCAAACGGGTCTGGGCAGGGGTAAGGGGGGACGAACAGAATAACCAGGATAGTTGGTCTCTTTGAGTTTCTTCTTATTCTTAAACTTTTGGGTATCTCCAGTCCTGGTAGAATAAAATTCATCCCTAAAGGAATTTAACTTAGAGGTATTTTCAAAACCATATGGCCTAGCTGGTATGGCTCAGTGGATTGAGCACTGGCCTGTGAACCAAAGTGTTCCCAGTTCAATTCCCAGTCTAGGGCACATGCCTGGGTTGCGGACCATGTCCCCAGTTGGGGTGCGCAAGAGGCAACCACACATTGACATTTTTCTCCCTCACTTTCTCCCTCTCTCCCCCTCTCTCACAATAAATAAATAAATCTTTAAAAAACAACCATATGGGAGGGAAGTAAATCAGTGAGGACTGAGATGCAATAAGAGTGGCCAATTGTTGATGATAACTGTTGAAGCAGAGTAAAGAATATAGTGGGGTACAGTGATACTTATTTTATATATGTTTAAATCTTTCCATAATAAAATTAAAAAATAATAATTTAACTCTGAAGTTGTTTTACAGGAAATCAAAAATGTAAAAGTCCTCTCTTCAACTTCTAGTTTTCCCTTTACATTTTCATCAGCTCTTGGACTTCGATTCTTAACAATGATTGAAAACTTGAATCACTGTTATATGTCTCTGTCATATAACACATATCGCTCTATCAGGCCACGGTCCCCATTGCCCAAGCTAATCTCCCAGCCCAGCCCTGAAGCAGTTACAGAGTTGACAAACTAATTAAAAACATTTAAAAGATACCTCTGTTCCTACCCACCCTCAAAAGTTTTATTTGATCTGTTTTAATCAATTCAGAAAAAAAAGCCTTTTTGCCAGATTTCATTCTGTTAAAACATTAAAGCACCAAGGAGTTACATTAAGTGCCCTTCTGATGGCTTTATTTAGGCCAAATTAATAATCAGCACAGAGGACCAGCTAACCCTGACTTGTCATCTCTTCCATTCCAGTTCACATCTCTCTCTCTCTCACACACACACACACACTCACTCACTCACTCATGGGGCTTCTGGAGAATTCAGTACCAATGTTGAGAACATCACCTCTGCCCAGCTCTTTAGCACTTGGTTTTGCCGCCTTCTTCCTTCCCATGAGCCCTGATGGACCAAGAATGGTTCGCTGCTTGGGGAGAGAAGTACTTTCCCTGTAGAGATGGCCTTGCCTGAGTGTCTCAGAAATGCACAAATCGGATGACTGGTGATCTCCTAGATGGCCTGAGCCCCATGGAGACCAGGGCAAGGTATCTATTCTCCTCCACCATGGAAGATTTGTTGGTGTTAGTGTAAATCTGTGCTGCTTGAAAGGGTACTTTTCTTTAAGTTCATTGGCAAGTTTTCTTGAGGGGGTCAGGGGTAGGGGTGATGATATAATTCAGGGCCTGCACTGAAGCCTGACTGTTTTCTCTGCCTTTTGATCTTTACAAAGAATCCTGTTCTTACAAAAACTGGGAGTGTCCCCTGTGCTTTCCTTGGGGCAGAGGTGGATGGAGGTGATCTAAAGCACCATTATGTGCTAAATCAGGCACTTAAATAAGAAAGGCAGCCCAGTACCAACATAAGAAATATGACACCATGTTTCACCCCCACGCCAGTTTCTGGATGATTTTAAATGGTTCCCATCATTGAGAGTATTAGTCGCCTCTCTCAAGAGAAATAATTTCTCCCTAAACTAATCTGTCATATCTTTCTATAAAGGACAAAATGATGATATACTTTCCATTCCCTTTTCTTATAGCAAAAAAAATGAACCCTCACAAATAAATATGTCCCACTCTCTTTTTCGGCAGAGCATCGAATAGCTTCCTTGTTTAAAAACCTCAGAAAGCTCTTGCTTGGTTTTTCTTAAAGGGAGGGGCTTTTCTGTTTTGTTTTTTTAACTAGCCACATCCAAATTATCCCTTGAAAAATCTTCTAGCTCAGAAAGCAGAGGCAGGGTGGGATCGGGATATTCCAAGTTGGCATTAGTGCCATCAGCTAAAAGTCTGGGCGGGGAACACGGTCCTCTCATCGCACGCCATGGTGCAGGGGATCTGTTTTGACAAGGAAAACCAAAGTGTGTGCCTGTCTGTTTAGGGCTAGTCTCCACGCTCTGCAGTTGGCCAAAAGGATAGGTCACCCCAGCGGTGCCGGGTATGGTGACCAGAACCTGGGGGGATGGGAATGAGATAGCCTTCTGTTTCACGCTGTTGGCTTTAATCCCATGCTGATTCCAAACAGATGGAAATGACACAGAATTTCAGAGAGTAGGAACAAGACAGAAGGCTGCCAGTAATACCCTACTCAGCAAACCTTGCTCCACCCCAATTTCCTCCAAGCTGGGGATTGAAATGTCTATCCCTACTTTAGGGCTGGCTCTACCTATGCAAATAGGGCCAGTGCCACCCCAGGAACAAGTGGCATGAGGTCTATACCTGGCCTCCCATGTGATGTCCAGTCTGAGTGGACAGAGGTGGAAGAAAGGCTTGGATGCCAGCATTATGCTCCCGGTGGCCTGGATGTGCTAGTGCTCAGTTAGTCATCCAACTGACACAACAACTACTCCTCTAAAGACACTCTACACCAATTTGGTGCCATTTAGCAAACTCCATAGTAATCCATCCAGACTATCAGTGAGCAGAAGGTAGAGCTGTGGTTCTCACATGTGTTCTCGTGAGAACCAGCTGCGTGAGCATCACTCAGAAACTTGTCAAAAATGCACATTCTCAGCTTTCTCCTCCCTGGAGCTACTGAATTAGAAGCTCTGGGGGTACAGCCCCCCAGCTCACCTCATCTATTCACATCAGCCATGTGACTCTTGCATTTGGGCACCAATTTTGAATTTTTCTGAGCAAAATTCTTGGATACAATTTACTTAATCACATTTTTTCTTGGGATTACTTTGCAAGGGAAAAAAAGAGAAATGAAACTATGAAAATATTAGCCATGACACTATGATATATACGGTATGTGTATGAAATCAAGCAGGTTTTAGAAGCTTACCTGCTATCTGTGATATCCTTATAAGTGATTGAAAACATGGTCAGAAAATGAAGATGTGGTGCTCTATACTTCAGGAAACGCTTGCAAAAATGACACACAAAATCAGAGCTCGTTGATTACTTGCCACATGCATAGGCCAAGTTTGTAAGTAGCACCTAAGCTATAGGATGGTACTTCGTTCCACCCTCTGAGAGCCCTTAGAGTTAACATTTCCCTTGCAAAGTGTGGGCATGTTCATACCTAAAGGAAGAATATTTTCTCTGAAGCCTCTGGATTCAGAGTTCCTGTGCCTTGAAAGTCCAAAGACCATTATCTGACTGTGGACTGGGTGTGGCTGGGGCCTACAATATGGGTTTAATCCCTGGGGCACTGGTTAGCTTATCTGCGACCAGAATCGGGATTGCATCCCCAGCCAGTTTCTGGCATGCCTGCTGTCGGCTCCAAACCTTGGACCAAGGATGAGTACGTGACTAATATCCCACATGGTCTCAGATGATCAGTCCCAGGCATCCCTGTTGTTTCTAGAACAATGAAACCAAGCTTGTGCAGCAAAACACAAACACCACATGTTCTAAAACTTAAGGCTATTAAAGAAAGTCATCCTTACAAACTCTAAAAGCCTGCTTTTCTCTAGGATTTTTGATGATGGCCGCTGCGTTCTGGACTGTCCCTCAGGCAAATACGAATTTCAGAACCAATGCCAGCTATGCCACTACACCTGCCAAGAATGCCAAGGAAATGGGCCTTCCAACTGCACCTCCTGTGGAGTAGGTGAGGGAGTCTGGTTGGTCACGTGCTCTTTGTTCCTTGTTATTTGGTTTGGGACATTATTTGGTGTGACTCAGAAGCTTCATCTCTAGGGAGAAGGGCTTGAGTTTAAACAGCTGTCCATTAGAGAGTGTGTTCGACCAAGTTTCTGCTTGTTGTCCAGACACAAGCTTACATTATTGCAGACTCACTGCCCCTGAGGAGAGGAGAGAGAAGCTAAGCGATGTCTTTCCAGACAAGGAGAAAGAAAGGGCATCTGAACATGATGTTACACATGAGGTAGACAGTAAAGCTCAGGGTTGTCGAGGTAAAAGTGAAAAGCTAGGAAATGGAGTCAGACACATCTGTCTTTCAGAGAAATACTGTAATAGAGGTTGTGCCGAGGTCTCCTCAGTCAAAAACCATGCCATTAAGAAGTTGTCAGCACCCTGTGGGAACAAAGTAACCACTTCAAAACGCAAATATGACCTTCTCTGTCCCAGTTTTAACAACTCAGGTTTATGCTGTCACTGGATCATAACCGACGACCTCGGCAGTGCGACCGCCGGCTCCTGTCCAGACTCCCCTCACAGGCCTCTCCCCTACTGTGACCTCACATGGGACAGATTCATATTTTACTTGACCTACATCATACATTTGAAATTTGAGCCGAATTTTAAAATTGAGAAGTTTCAAATAAAAACCTGGGGTTTTGTTTCCCTTAAAAACTTGAACCATCTGGCAACACTGGGTCTACGGTCCCCAACGGTTGACTGGAGCCAGTTTCTCCATCGGCCTCACCACTCCCAGTTTTCTCACTGATTCTGAGGCTGTCAGTTCCCACCACCACCAAACACCATGGCATTTTTGGTGGGAGAGAATTATTTATCTTTATTCTTGCTTGTAGTAAAATCTAGAAAAAGGAACAAATTGAGAGTACCATGCTTTGAAGAAATATGGGAAATAACAGTTCTTTGTATAAATTAAAATGATTTCTTTGTGTTTCTTATGTACAAAAAGCATGTCTATGTCAAATTTTATCTGCAGCCTGCTCATTCTGTTTCTTTCCTCATTTATAAGAGGTGATAATGGTTGCCCCTTTTTAGGATTATGATCAAAATGAAATAAGACTAAACAAGATAGAATAATAATGCACTTAGAACAGGGCTGGCTATATAGGAAGCACTCAATAAAATATTAGCTTAATATTACTACTGCTGTTATTGTGTGTCCTTCCTTATTCCTATGGGCATTTGAGCTTCTCCAGCTGTTCAAAGACTTCACTTGAGATGTTCCCCACTCATTGTCTTCCTGACCTCCTTCTAGTCATCCTTTAGGTCTCAGTTTCAATGTCATTTCCTCAGTAAGGGTTGCCCTACCGTCCTTACCTAATTGAAGCCCTCTTCATATGAGGATGCTTGAAGCCCTGTACTTTCCACTTTACAGACCTCCTCACACTTGATACCCACCTTGTCCATAAGACTATGCCCTGTAAGAGCAGTGAATGGTTTTACTTGTTTTCTGTTGTATTGTGAGCACTAGCACAGAGTCTGGCATATGGAAGGCACACAATATAACTGAATGAATGAATGGTTCAGTAATAAGAACATCAGTACTAGCAATCAGCAAACCTAAGTTCTAGATCCTCACTTCACCTCTTTAAGCCTTCCCTTGTTTGCAAAAAAGGGAAGCACAGACAAGACTGCGTCTAAAATCCCTTTCAGATTTAAGACACACTAATTCTTCATGCATAGCACAGATTTAAGGAGTAGCTCGAATGCTAAACAAATGTCTAAAATATTCTAAGTAACCAATTGCTACTAGAACAATCCACACATAAAATGCTGTGATGTTTCTTTCTGCTTGAAAATATACTTAATCCATTATGTTAACAAAAATTCCTTGTGCCCCTCCCGTTATAAGTTACTATACAAACTGTCATGGAAATTACAATCAATACTTGCCTACAAGGACTTTACAGGCTAACAGAGGGGTGTGTCCTCATGTATTATAAAACAAGAAAATACTAAAAACCAAATGAATAGTAGGAATCCTAACACAGGTCAGAGAAGAAGACTCGCTTTCAGCTGCAGTGAGCAGAGGAGGCTTCCTACAGAGGATAATGCTGTTGAACAAACTCTGATTCGCAGGATTCTCTCCTAATAAGAGCATAATGCCCCTAGTTCATGTACTAGCACAGCTCACATGTGAGACAGTGCTAGCAAAGATGGATGATTGAACTGATACAGTTCTGTACCAGTAGGCTTTCATAAAAGACTGAGAATCCTGTGCCTAGGGAGTCGCATAAGTCTCTCCCATCATTTGGTAAAAAGGTTGCTCCTTAATTGTAATTTTGTTAAAATTTAGGTCTGAATCCTTTTAGACAGGCAGATCTCCAGCTATGTTGGTGAAGATTCACTCTCAATTTTCTTCCAGATTTATTCTCTACCAAATTGAACCAACAGCTACAGGAGGCAGGATTTATTTGCAGAGTCCCTCAGCCTTTCTTTCTTTCCTTCTTTCCAGCAATCCCCTCCCCTCATGCCTTCAACCCTCAACCTTCCTTTCCACCTGGAGACATCCACTGTCTTCACACTGGCTCACCTTCTCTTCTAACACATCAGCTGCCAAGAGATTAACTGGAAATAATTAATTCCAGTAATGAAATGGAATTAACTGGAAAGAGTTAATTACTCCTCTTCAGTATAAATGAAAGCCACTCTGAACCTCTTTGGAGTTCCTGCACTTTAACCCTTGCCTCATGTTATCACATGGAAGGTTTGGCGACTGAAAAAAATACCTGCCCTTCTATTACTACAATAGAACCAGCTTCTCCTACATATATAATTATAATATTTAAATTCTTGGCAAGTAGCCAAAAATGTATGCATGGTATTTAAACCAACGGGGCATCCAAATTATCAAACCAAACTGAGTGAGCTGCCATGCGACTCAGGCTATTAGAAAAATGACCACACCTTGGCATACTCTTGGACCAGCCCATGGGGAAAGCTGGCCGTGGGCAAGGCATCCGAGTGACCCCCTCATGCAGGGTCTGAGTGTTTTAAATACCAAGGCCCTTCAAATCTCCGTCCCATAAATCCAAATTGTAATATCCAAAGTTGTCTAAAATAGCAAAGCCATGTCTAAACAATAAAAATGGGGTTGGAGAACATTTTCTGATATCTGAAACCATCATTGTTCATTTTTTATTTTAAGATCCAGTCGGCTGGGCTGCGACAATAGGAACATTGCCAAATATTAATTCACTCACTCAATCATTCAATCATTCAGCAAACATGTATTTAGAACTCACTCTATGCCAGGCTGTCCCCAAGCCTCTGGATCCTGAGTTGACACCATGTCAAAGTATAGAGATTGTACAACTGCTGGATAGAGAGAGAGCAGGCTTCCCACCTACCTAGAGCTTCCTACCTAGATCTGAGAAGTCTGGCCCTCTAAAAAACAGGGTCTTTTCCGAATGAGTCATGGAAATGGGGTTTGCTAGGCTCTCACAATGCGCCTGAGAAAAACAAAACTTGTAACTTGTAAAGTCAACCCTTGGGTGGTCTCCTGAGATTCCAGGTTCCTCCAGATCAGGGATTTGTGCTCCACAGCACTGGTCGATAGCTGCACAATCACCAAATGCACATTACATCCTCCCAAAGACTCTCCTTTCAAACACGGAGGCCGCAGACTCTTTTCCACCACCTCTAGGGAAGCCCTCTTTATTTTTTTTGTTCCTACAGGAACCAACAGACTTCTGGCCTAACATCACCACCAGAAAAGAGGGGGCTTCAGAACCCATAATCCAAGAGTGTGTTGTTTAAATTGTATTTAAACAAGGGCTTTAATTAAATAAGAAACATTAGGTTAAACCATTTGAGAGTGCCAAGTTTATGGGTAAAAAAATAGTTGAATGTTAGCAATTTCATGTGGTTCAATCCAACATTATACTGACTTTCAGTTTCTGTACCGGTAACATCATAGTCAGTGCTATCTTTGTGCATAAATTCAGCAGCCTTGCATTTTGAAGGTCAGTGGTTCTGGATCTCCATGTGATACAGGATGAGTGAACAGTAGACCCCAGTTATTTTGGGTAGCACAGATCAGCTGTTCTTCAGAAGACAGAGCATATGGGAGATCTGATTCAGAGAAGACGGATACCCTAAACACACTCAGCACAAACAAAAACTCTGGGAGGGGAAGGGTAGGAGACCTCTAGGTGCACCCGTATTAATCTTGCTTTTTTGATATAGTAATTTGTAACTGATTATACTATTGTTTTATTAATTGCAATTGTTTGTAACTAATTAGAACTTTCCACTTCCCCCAGGAGTAAATTCCCAGTCTCATGCTAGAGGTACTGCTGATTCTTCCCTGTCAGCCCAGTCTTGACAGAAGCTCGGGGGCTTTTAGGAATGCATGTAGAGGAACCAAAGAGGTGTACCTGGTCTAGAGCTTCAGTGGGCTGCCATTGTGGGAATTGGCAACGGTGCAAAAATTCACATAGTCAACACACGCATGTGATTTTGATAGAGTTCAAAATCATTCTAGGAGATTGCACTGTCATTTAAAAGAAAAAACCTTGTCTATCAGTATTTGTTTATTCTCATGAGGTCTCTAACCCCCAGGTCTGTGAGCTTCCATGGATACTGAAAGGAGCCCAAGGAAAACTTTTCAAATACAAGTATACAGATATTGCACATTTCATTAAATCTATTCTTACACTTCTGGTCCCCTAGGAGCCAAAACTCTTGGTCATATTTTTTTTTAATAAAAAGTTTTTTGATACATTAGCTTCATAGTTAATTGCATTCATTTTCCCTCTTTTTGTTGCCTCTCTATCTGTTCAGATAAGCACGGCCAGGCACGCCTCCTGTACCAGGGGGAGTGTCGGGAGAGCTGCCCGGTGGGGCACTACCCTGCCGAGGGGCACGTCTGCCTGCCTTGCCCAGACAACTGCGAGCTTTGCCACAGCGCACACATCTGCACGCGATGCATGGTCGGCTACTTTATAGCGCCCACCAACCACACCTGCCAGAAGCTAGAGTGTGGACCAGGTAAGGCTGCTCTGGGGCCACTGCCCTACACCGGCAGGTGGCAGGAGGAACTGTACCCTTAGATGTCCCACACTCTCACATTGTCTTCTTGGTTTACTGTCAGTGCCTGGGATGACTCTGCATGACTACACATCAGGTGGGAACAGTGATAGATGCCCCTCTGTCTTCCCCTACCCACCTTTTCTCTGGGTTTCCCCAGACATAATCCAAAGACAGAATGAGTGTAGCCAATCACACAGAAATTGATCTTGAGTGGAGGGTTCGTGGATAGGGTACAGTGGAGAGAAAATTAGATTAGAATCTGGAAGTCATGACGAACAATTTCCTCCTACCTAATTTCTAGTTATGAGACTCTGGGAAAAATTAGCCCGATTTCTCTGTGCTTTGCTTGTTTTCTTCACTTGAAAAAGGGAGAGCATAGCACCAAGATGCTTGCTGTGAGGAGCCAGAGAGACTCGGCCCTCCTAAAACTACCTGAAAATATTAAAATGTGCTGTGAATCATACATTATAGTTATTGCCCAATTCCTTACCTTACATAGGAAAAGGGAGGTTTAAAAACAGCACTTATTACCGTTGTTCTCTTCCATGTAAGGATACTGCAAACTTTCTCTGCTCCATATAAGAATTATGCCTGATCTGGCTCTAAAGAGAGCTCCAAGGTATTTGGGGAATAATTACAACACATGTCTTTTTCCTCTTAATGTTTACTAATGCAGTATAGGATTTAAGACTTTTTTTAAAAGTGTTTAGGAGAGCAGATAAGAAGAGACAGAGCCTGTTTATTTATATACCCAATTCCATATTCCCAGAACTTACTTCCTTAATAAATACAAGCTGCAAGCTTAACTTCAATACAAGTTGCATGGCATGTGGTCCCACTCTTGTTCTATTTGTACCCAGCCAAGGTAATCTAATCACTTAATGAATGGAGAAATAAACAAGAATGACACATAGATCCTTAAAGATGATTTGGGGTTTCATATTTGCTCTATGGCTTCCTTGAAAATAAGCTACACACCAACATATTTTCATAGCAACTGATGTGTCCCCACTCAAAATGAATGGTTTTTCACTCTTCTCACTGTATAGGTGAAGTCCAGGACCCAGACTACGAAGAATGTGTGCCTTGTGAGGAAGGATGTTTGGGGTGCAGCTCAGGTACGTCATCTTCCTTTGTTGGTTAAAGAGGTGAAATGGTTGTGTCCTTTTCCACACAACCCCACCCTGTCACTCCTTCAGCAGATACTCTTGCCATCGTTATCATCAGTGTCACATCAATATCCATTAAGTGGGCTCATTCCCATGCAAACAGGGTGGCAGTGAGAGACGCTCCCTTTTGAGGCAATGGATATTGTCTCTCTTGTTTCACGAAACTCAAGTTCGGGAAAGGACAGGCATCTTTTCCTCTGGCTGTTAGGTAGTTGTTGGCAGGGGTCCCTACAGCAACCAAGTTTCTCGGTACCTGGGACTCAGCCTCTCCTTACCTTCTCAAAATCACAAATTTGAAAATGAACAATAGTGGGAGAGAAATAAAATATGCCTAATCACGCAAGTCTGTTGGGAGCTTGAGGGTTTTCCTTTGCAAAAATGACTTCAAAGTTAAGACGATACTTTGAGGGGGGGGGAAAATGTGGTGACAGTGAGTTGAAATTGTATGATGGGGATCATACAATTAAAAGCACTTGTCAGTCTTCCACATAGTTCTCTAACTCACATCACTGGCTCCTCTTTTCTCCCCACACATGCCTGGTTCTCCTGTGGGGTGGGTGGTAGGGACAGTCTGTACCACAGAGCACCATCGGATTGGATGCACAATGAAAAGCAGGCAGGCCACCAAATTCCAGGAGTGTATCTCGATGTAAATTTAGGCAAGATATTGAAACCAATTAGCATGTGGGTCTGTGGATCTTTGAAAGAAAACCCAATCTAAATTAAAGGTTGATGGAATAATTTCTCTTCATGTAGTTTCCATGAGGCCCTGTGATTGGTTAACTCATGCTTCTAAAACTTCAATGTGTACACAAACACCACGGGGAATTTGTTAAAATGCAAATTCTGATTCGTGGGTCTGGGTAGGGCCTGAGAGCCTGTGTTTCTGGTAAGCTGCCCAGTGAAGCCAGTGCTTCATGAAGCACTCGTGGAGTTGCAAGGGGTCAGACTGTGCCAGGGTTAAGTAAACTTTTTGTTGACCTTCTCTAATGGGTTTCCTTAATTCTTAAATATTACACATGAATTATAATTTACCTGATGGCTGTCACCAATTCTGTCTGCCTTAAATGGAAATGATGTATTTTTATAATATCTATAGCTATAAAATAGAGGTTTTCAGGAACTTGAATACCATTCTCCCATTAACTTCCTCTGTGAAAAGGGGTATATATTACTGGGCAATAAAAAATAATAATGGAGTCGAACTTCAGAAGGGGATAACATTTAGAGTGAGAGTTAAGGGTAAAATGCTAATTTCTGGGAATCAAATTTAGACCTAAACATAAGTAATAATAGTACTAAAATTAAAAAGATAAGAAAATTCTGCTGTCTCTTGTGAAGTGGTAAGAGGCAATCGTTCTTGCAGGGAGCAAGGATAAATGTTTTTGACTATTCGGATTTCCCTTTTTGCCCACCTCAGACCGTATCTGCCCATTAGGTTTCACAACCCAGCTAATTTCTGTCATCTCCTTTCGCACCTTTGCTGTTGTGTGTTATGTGCCCTTGCTAGCATCTTCGTGCACCATGGAGGTGTATGTGTGTGTATACACGCACATGCGCACACTGCATGTGTACCTGTCCGTTAGGTTTCAAACCTGTGATTTTGACTCTCAGGTTTAAAGGGATGAGTGAATGTGTGTGGACCCATTCAGGTTCAGTGAGGATCTTGGCATGGAGGTGGGTGCGGGGCCAGCCACGATGACCAGGGATCTGCATTGTGCACACCCTTCCCCTAGCTGACCCAACTAAAGATGAGACCGGAGTGTAGTCAAAGCAACATGAACTCCACAGCACACGCAGGCCATCTGGGGACTCAAAATCTCAAATAATCAACATGCAAACATTAGAAAGTTCAACTGACTTCACAAAGTGCTTTCCAAATACTTTGCCCACTCCTTTACGAAAATTTAATTTCCTACTCTGCCTGCACTGGGAGCTCAAAGTTGGTACGGCAGTGGTCCTGCTGTAAGGCCCTCTCTGGACGTCACAAGTGACACACCTGGGGCCGAATCTTTTGCAAGACAGCCTACCAGAGTAGGAAGGGTACAAAGGGCAGCGGGATCGCAGGAGAGGCGACTAGAACTTGTTAGAGGCTGCTAATTTCTCACTTTAAATACTAAAATTTCTCTTACTTTCTAAAGTACACATTTGGGCTGTGTGTATTTTTGGATTGCCTTGGCTGAACTCAATTAGCTCCTTATTTCTGAAGCCTTTGTCGATCTCTCCAGTAGAATTAATTTTCTTTTCTCTTTTCCCCTTGTTTGTAGACCAATAATGATACTTTTTTGCAGTCATATTTGACACATACACATCTTTCTGCTGAGACTCTCAACTACTTGAGGACAAGCTCTGTGACTTACACACTCTGTTCCCACAAGAACTAACAGCTGGCCTACGGTGTGATAAATGTACAATAATGTGTAAATGTTTATTGAACTCAATTTGAGGGTTTCCCAAAGGCAAAGCAGAAATGCACGGCTGAGGAGACACAAGGATTTAGACGATGTTTTCTCTAATCAAATGCGTGTGGGGGCCTTTTATCAGGCTGAAAACAAATAGCATATGTTTGGCTATTTGTTTATATTGGCTATTTGTTTATATTGGCTATAGCCAATATAAACAAATAGCCAAATATATGGCTATATATATGGCTGATATATTTGGCGATATATCAGGCTGAAAACAAATAGCATATATAAAATGGTGTTTTATATAACACCATTTTGTCCCAAGAGGATTTGATGCCGAATTCTTTGTCTATCTGATCAGTATCTTGAGTGGCCATTTTAACGAAGATAAATCTAAGCCATCTAAATTATATTTGCTAATTAACTGAGAAGATAAATACATGGAATCATTTTTCCTTCATGTTTTAAGGCATCCTTAAATTTAGGGGATGCAGTAGTAGGTATGACACTTGAATATAACCTGAGATTTGGGGCTCCTACCTACACAACCAGTGAGTCAATGATTGATGTCATTAAGTTGTATAATCTCCCTTTACTTCATTATCTTGTCAACAAAATAGAGATATGTTACCCTTATCTTGGCTCAGAAGTAGGTTATGAAAATCCATTAGCATTTGCTCACTAAAACTTCTATAGCCCTTAGTCTTGGGAGAAAATATACACAAATTTTTAACTTTTAAGTAATTGCAAAAAAAGAAAAGGGCCATAAAAGTAAATGCTAAATAAGGGGACAAAGATTTCTACCACCAGAATTTAAAAAAGAGAAAATCCCTGGACAGTGAAGTGGTCGAGGAAAGCTTCCGGAAGATGGGGCTTGAGATAAGCCTTAGAGTTTAGACAGGTCAGAGCGCAGGACTGTACTGCGCAGGGGCTTGTGACCTGAGCAGTAACAGGAAAAAAGGTTTGGAGGTAAAAACTTCTGTCGTGGATTTTAGGACACTAAATGTATCAGTTTTGCAGAAGGAATAAATCAATGTAAGGGAGTAGGCAAAGAGAAGTTTGGAGAGTGCCTGGAAATCATATCTTGAATTCTGGACTAATGAGTTTAAAAGTATTCTGTGGCTGAAAGGGAATAATTGAAGTTTCTTTTAAAAAGCAAGAATGCTTTAAAGGATGTTTTAGTGATATTAGTTTGGTAACTATGTTAACTGTGTTCAGGATCATCAAAAGGAGAAAGGCTGTAGGCAAAGAAACCAGCGAGAAGACTACTTCACACAGCCAGGCAGAAGTAGCAGGAGCTTGATCCAGAGTAACAGCCAGAAAATGAACAAGAAAGAAATAGGTTTTTTTAATCATGTGAAATAAATGGCCCTTAAGTATAAGAAAAGATGCTTAACTTTGTTCATTTTTAGGAAATGCAAATTAAAATTACTATGACTTACCATTTCTCACCAATCAGATTGGCAAAAACTCAAAAACTTACAACACATCACACAGGCAAGGCTGCAGGGGAACTCTCGTTCATTACTGGTAGCAAGGCAAAATGGTACAACGGCTGCTGAAGGAAATTTGACAGAGGATAACACAGGTACATGTGCATTTAGACTTTGACTTCATGGCATCTCTGTTAGGACTCTTCCCTGAGGATACGCACCCCACAGTTCAGAACAGCATACTCACAGGGGTGTTCATTGTGGCATTATTTGTGGTCACGAACTATGGAAACAACCTAAATGCCCAGTCACAGCAGACTGATCAGGTCAACTACGGTCCACATCCATGATGGAGCAGTGTGCAGCCAGAGAAAGCACAGGAGATCTATATGAACTGACAGTAATTCCGTGTATTCTGTTCAGTAGAAGGCAACGTGAAAAAAAGGTGTGCATTGTATGTGGCCTTTTTGGTAATAAAAGATGATGAAATGAAATATAGTTATATATTTCATTTAGTTTTTAATAAGAAATGCAAAAAAGATAAACCAGAAACTAATGAAAGCGGTTACCTGCAGAGGAAGGGGTAAAGAGAGCAGGAGCGAGACTTCTCTAGGTATACCTGTTTACACATTTTGATTTGAACCATGTAAGTGTTTTAGATATTCATAACAAATCACACATTGTTTAGTGTACATGGGTTCCCACTGGCCAATTTGGGCGATATGAGCATCAAAATATTGATGATAAAGAACTACGATTCATTTAAAACTATCTATGCTTCAATGATATTTAAAGAAGAGAGAAAGGAAGAGAAAGGGAAAACAGAATAAAGGAGAAAGCTTTTCTTTACAGAAAAATGTGGCTGGTATATGCAGGGGAAGAACTAGAAAATCAACATTTATACCCCGTAGTGTGTCAAGGGAGACTCATCAGTGGCTGCTGAAATCATTAAGTGGAAAATTGTTTGGGAACAGGATAATCACACTCGAAGTACCTCCATACTTAACAGTTCATTACAATGGAGAGATTTGCTGGTTACCAAGTTAACCAAGTTATTATATTAATCACTACTATCATTAGTTCCATACAATCTGACATCATGTGGTTCCTGATGTGATGAATTAACAAGCACACAGTATCACTGAGCCTCCCTGACAAAAGCATCATTCTCAACTGAAGGAGAGGGTGACCCCAGGGAACATTATTCAATGTTTTGAGACATTTTTTATTGTCAAGACTGTGGGGGTAGGTACTCGTATCTAGTGGGTAGAAGTCAAGGATGTGTCTAAACATTCTACAATTCTATTAAGGAGTGAGACCTTGTTCATAGAAGAAAAAATACTGAGACATAAAATTCATGTGTTAGTTTCCCAATGGGCAGACATACAGGGTTTTCCACATCAAATATAGGCACCGGCCACTGTTCATTCCCTTTACCCAAGCTCCCACTGGACCTTTCCCACACACTTCCAGGGAAACAAAACCAGTGCTGAACAAGTCGGGTACCTGCCAAACCAAAGGCATTGCAGAATAAAACATCTACAGGCTAGAGCGTCCTTTAAAGTGGAAAGAATTTGCTTGGTAAAAGCGAAACTCAACATTCATAAAGGACCTCCTTTCTAGGGACGTAGTGCCTCCCTCCTGGTGGCAGGGACCCTGAAGAGCCTGACCCAGGGAGGTAACTATCAAGTCCAGGGACAGAGGGGGAAGGGCAGTTCGGGATGCCTCTTTTCTTTAAAAGGCCAAACACAAGGCAGCTTCAGAGGAAGAATTAGAATCTAAAGGCACTGTCCCCAGTTTGCTGAAGAAAAGAGAAAAAGGCAAGCTCCATTAGACAGTGCTATCTTTGAAAAGCTTAAAATGATTGTTTTTATTTACATTCATTAAGGCCTCCTTCTCCCCTCATTTTCTAAATGATACCTCGTTTCAAGGATGGGGGTGAGAAGAAATGAAACTTAAAAAAAAAAAAAAGAACCAACACTGGAAGAATTTGCAGCTCCACGCTCTCTTATTCATCCTGGCTTTCTTCATTCATTCATTCATTCGGTCAATATTTACTGTATACTTTTGTGCTTTCTGCTTTCCCATTTTGTTCAGTTTATTCCACAAATAACAGGGCTGTATAACCTAATATTTATCAAGCATCATCATTCACCAGGCACTCTACTAAACACGTGGGGTAGTTGATACGTTTTCACATCTACAATCCAACGATTTTTACACATGGAGAAACTGAGGATTAGAAAAGAATGAAAACTTGACCAATTTAATGCATAGGGGCAGTGAAAGAGTCATTAAACAATTTCAGATGACCTTCCACATGACTTTGTTTACTCTTTCACAGAGGAAGCAGTTGGCTTAGAAGCTTTTTTGTCATATGTGTGCACTGTGATAGGCAGGGCTGGAAAACAAACCACCCCCCAATCCTCAAAAAACTTAAAACAACAAAGGTTTATTTCTCATTCCTGCTACATCTCCATCACAGGACAGCCGAGAATTCTGCCCTGAATGGTGGTCGATCCAGGACCCAGGCTGATGGAGCGGCCATTACCTTGTCGTGGCAGAGGGAAAGTACACTGACTCTTTAGGTTTCCCCAGAATGTGACACCTGTCACTTCCACTCACATATTTTTGGCCAAAGCTAGTCACTTGGTGATGCCCGAGATCACACAGTAGGGAGCTGCAATCGTGTCCTGTGCCCGTGAACACCCTAATAACGTTCTCCCCATGGCACTGACGGGGGCTGCTACTGGTGTGCTCCAAGATCTCACGTGATACGTCTGCACGTGAAATAGTCCCAAACACATGCCCACTCTGTCCCACTGACTTCCCTCTTCTGCCTCTGTTAATTCATCACATCTGACTTAATTGGTCTGGGGTGAGACTCAGGCATCTGTTTTTTTAAAAATTGCCAACTGATCCTAATGTACAATCAGAGTTAACTAGGATGGGTATATAAATCACTGATTAAGGTAGGTATAGTAAACTGACCATTTCAATATCATGTTTAAAATACTTTTTTGAGGATTGAAGCTGAAGCAGAGGCAGATGTATTATTTAATATATTATAATAATTACAACTTACAGTCCATTCCGTGCTAGGTAGGCACTTCACAAACATGATCTCTAATTATCACACAATCCTCTTTGTTTAAAATGCTTATCCCCATTTCATAGATGAGAAAGCCAAGGCACAGAGAGCTTATATAATTTGCCCAAAGTCACATAGCTAGCAAGTTTTAGAGCCAAGTCCAAACTTAGAACTGTCTGGCTCCAAACCCACAGAACATCCAAATATTTACTCTTTTTCCAGAGTAGACAGCACTCAGACATCATTTTTGTGAAAAGATCAATCTGCCATATTTGTTTCATTCTTGTTTATATTCTGAAATGTGCCATAGTTATGTCTCCTGAAATTTCCCTTTGTTCCTTCTCCTGCATTCAAGTTCACATTCTTACAGTTATGAGGGAGAAGAAAATAGTGGCGAGGTATCCCAAGTTCAATTCTAGAGCAATTAGCTCATCATCTTGGCTCCTCGTGTCATTACACCATTTTCCCTCAGCGCCGGATATAATCAAAGTTCCTCCTACTTGTTGTGTAACTGACCTGTGAAGTCAGCTGCGAGCCAAGGCTCTCTGGATCACGTATACTGGCACAGGAGAACTGAGCCAATTACTTTCAAAACCTAGTTAAACAAAAGTGCGGAGTGTGGTCGAGCACAGCCCGCAGGGTGGAGGGGTTCAGAAGACCGGCTGCCATTCCTGCAAGACGGGGGCGGGGGGGGGGGGGGGTCAGTGACAGTAAACTTTCTGAGACTGGGGACAAGGGGCATTTGGGCTGCTGGGATGGATTTTACCTTCACAGAACTATCTAGAAAACCATTCTTTTGCATGGTTAAGAATAACAAGCTGGAAAAATGTTGCCAAATTACTTTCTGTTAGTGAAATGTTTGATTCTTCTAAAACCACTCAGCAACCAAGACCTCAGTTTATGTCTGTCCATCAGGTTTAAAACAAACCTAAAAGTGAGGCCAGCATTAGGGACTAGAGCTACAGATGGTTACGTCTTACTTGATTGTGTGGCATTGTGGAAAATGGAGTCTGAAACCTTAGCATCCATCTCCATCCTTCCCCTACCACAGCGAAAGAATCTGGGGCAAGTTCTATATACTTCTCACTTTTAATTCCATCTGCTTTATAAAGGAAGACATCCATGAGTTGCCTTCCCTTTACCTCTTAATGTAGCCCTAGAGATTATGATGAAAACTAGAAAGGTATATCTTGGACTCTCTAAGAGAGAGAAACCACAAAGCTCTATTGTTACTATCCAAATAAAATGTCATTTGCTTTCTCTCCATTTCTAACCCTATTCTTTCCTATCATATCTGCCATCATCTAATACATCTGCCCGGTGTATCTGAGGTCACATGTCTAACTTGCGAGCCATTGTGTCGCAAGC
The DNA here is from genome assembly GCF_022682495.2 of Desmodus rotundus. NCBI lineage: Eukaryota > Metazoa > Chordata > Mammalia > Chiroptera > Phyllostomidae > Desmodus > Desmodus rotundus. The sequence goes on along the minus strand of NC_071387.1, from coordinate 43,013,305 downwards.
ACTTAGCATAGTGCCTGTCATCAGGTAGGCATTCAGTGAATATCTGTGGCTTTTGGGGCCTATTCTTAGCTGTCCTCATCTCACCTCCAACACTCCATCTCCCTGTGCCACTGCCACACAGCCATTTCACAGTCCTTCACCAGATGGTAGGAAGAGCGTCCAGCTCCACTGGTTGAGGAGAAAAAGAACTGATTTAAGTCAGAGCAGACATGCGGATACTCCTGCCTCAGACACTGGGTGAGGCAGGAGTATCTGCAGGTGACACCCAGCTGCTAACCAGCAGGTCTCTAGCTAAGAGTAGGCCCAACAGTGAGTGTCAGTGAATTGCCCCTGCACCTCTAGTGCCTGAAATTCCAGCCGTCCAAAAGTCAACAGGAGGGCAATTTGGTAGGAGTCCAGACTCATCCTTTCCATGAAGTCTCCCTGCAGCTCCCACCAGAGAAGTCTTGGCTGCAGCCCTACCAACAGCCTTCAGTTCAGCTTCCTGCCCAGGGCATGAGAAATAGAATGGGGGCCAGAGAGCACGGCAAACTGGAGAAGGCAGTGGGCTCGGGGACAGGGTCTGGGCAAGGCCGTGCCTCATTTACCACCCCTTGGCCAAGACCTAAAGTTGAAGCACTGGCAGGCTAGGGGTATCCAGGCCGAAATCTCCAAACACTAGTCCTGTTCTCACTGGTGATATTACCAGGTCGGTTGAACTTCTGTTCCTCTCAGCTGTGCCTATGGCCATGTGTAGCAGCCAACTTTTTTTTTTAAGTGTTTTCCATAAAAACAGTGTGCTCTGACTACCTATAAATTATCCACCACTAGGTAAGACCACTGAATGTTTTATATGAACCAGACAAGCAGACCAGGGATGTCTGCCTCTCAGCCCCTTGCTCCATGGCCACCAAGGACTGGCCAAGGAGACCACTGGGAGAGAAGCCTTTCTACCTGAGCAGTCCCCATTCGATCAGATCACCAGGACAAGAGAAAATCCAAGGACAAATGTGGCATTACCTCCAGAGGGATAACATGTATGATCTAGAGATGCGAAGGGTGGAATATCAGAGCACAAAACTTGCTCAATCTCTCCAACCTCTAACTTGGACCAGAAAGAGCTGACAGTTTGATTTATCATCACAATGAAACTTCATGCCCTAAAATAATTGCTAGGAACCTGGTTGTTCCACTAGAAAAATAAATCAACCTAAAATGTAGTCTCTATATGACCATGTCCTCAACATGTCAGGGGTAACATCAAGCCTTCGGGAAAGGTGGAGAGGTGGGGCATGGAAGAGAAAGGGTGCTGTTGTGAAGGGGCGCTTTTGGAAGGCCAGGTACAGGCATGCTAACTGCCCGATCCAACTGCAAAATTGCAAATTTACTATGTTTAGCAGAAATGCAGTCTGTACATTTGAAATATTATCCAAATGACCTGGCTTCAACTTAGAAATTTTCTATGAATTGAAACAAGTGAATTAGGGAGGCCTCTTGCTTTTAGCACTGAAGGGCCTGTGGGAGGTGAGTCAAGAACCATTTATAGTAGTGACAAAATACTGTATTTAAGGCTATAAAAAATTGGCATACAAGGCCTCAGTTCAGAAGTAAATTCGTTTTATGTGCTCAGCAAAGGAGCAACTAAAAAGTTTTATAAATGGGAAGTGGGACCTACTGAGATTTCAAACATAAAATCTGTCAATTATTCCTTGGACTGGGTTTAATAATTATACCCTTGAATATTGAAATGCAAATCAGAATCATGAAGTCAGTAACAGTTTAACTTTACCATGGCTAATGACAGTTACCCAAAGCCATCATCCAACTGTTGCATTTTGTGCCCTAATGTGCATGGGCCACTTGGGAATTTAGCATTGGAACACTCTCCGATGAACAAACACCTCACCTGATGGGGCACTAGGCTTTTGCCGACAAGCCAAAGGTTCTTCCCTTGCTAACTCTGGCTCAAGCTGGAACTAGTAGATAATGCTTGACAATCAACAGATCTGTGTGTTACTCAAAAGAGCCTTACTGCTTTGAGTCTCCTGCACATCTCTGACCCATCAGCCACCTCCCTCCCCTCATCCTCACCCTCCAGCTACACTCCAGGGTCCTGGTCTTGATTACTTCCAGCCAATTCTTGCCCCAGGCCCTGCGCTAACTGTTGTTTCCCTGACCTAGCTCTTCCCAAGATATTAACAGGGCAGGCTCTGTCCTTGTCATCACAACTCAGTTTAAATGTCATCTGCTAAGAGGACTCCCCTCAGCACCCCGTCTAAAGAAGCCAGCCCATCTTTGTCTCTCTCCATCTGCTCCCCACCCCTCACCCCCATATACACATTAATCACCTTATATGACTTCTGGCAGACCACATAAAATCATCTGGTATTTTAATTTTTAATTTACTTTTAAAACATGTTTGCTGTATTTCCTCCTTCCCTGAAATATAACTTGCAAGCAGGCAGGGACTTTAGTTTCTGTGTTGTTGTATTATCAACACCTAGAATCCTGTCGACCACATATAGATGCTCAATACACAATTTTTGAACAAATAAATGGGCAGACTCCTAAGAACTCAATCTTTGGTGCACGGTTTCAAAGCTCCCTTGTGGGGAGTGAAAGAGCCAGACTCAGTCCCAGAGCTCACTTCAGGCAAGTCATTTCACACTTGTCTCAGAACCTCACACCTTCAGCAGGAAACAGCGGGGCTGGGTGGATCAGTGGTCTGTCCTCTATTCTGTGAAGTCCCTCGCTTCCCCACCTTCCACTTCTCCCAATTTTGCCAAGGCAACTTTGCTTTCATCTTGTTTATGTATTTGATTTTTCATAAGTTTATATTTGGTAAAGTATTTTGCTGCTAAAATGAAAAATTTAGTCTTCGAGATTAGATAAACCCCTCTGTATAAAGTATTCCTGCTCCAGCCTCTTACTAGGAGTGTAATTCTGGGAAATTCATTTAACTTCTCTAAACTTTGGTAGCATCATAGATTCCGGGGTAGTATCAGTACCTACCTCACAGCATCGCTGTATCAAATGAGAAAACCCACCTGTGGATGGCAGAAGACTGGCTCCTCCAATCATGTCCACACCCTAGTCCAGGAACCTCGGAACGGAAAGTATTGCCTTACACAGTACAAGGGATTTTGAGGATGTGATTAAGGTTAAAGATTTTAAGGTGGGCGGATGTTATCCTAGATTATCCAGGAGGACTGAATCTAAACATCAGTCTGTAAAAGTGGAGACCCTGTCTGGCTGCAGTCAGAGATAAGAGAGCAGGAGAGATTCATCACTGCTAGCTTTGAAGCTAGCTGAAGGGACCCCCCCACAGGGACCCCCCCCACCCCGCCCAGGTGAGGAATATGGGTGGCCTCCAAAAGCTGGATACAGCCCTCAGCTGACGGCCAGCAAGGGAATGGATCTCAGTCTTAACAACTGCGAGGAAACGAATTCTGCCAACCGCCCAAATAAGCAAGAGCCAGCACCTAGAGCCCCAGAAAGGATCCTGATTTTAGCCCAGTGAGATCCATAAGCACTTCTGATGCACAAAATGTAAAATAATCAATTTGTAATATTGTAAACTGCTAAATTTGTGATAATTTGTTACAACAACAGAAAACTAATACATAATTGACAGTACAGAATAAAGGGCTTGGCACATGGTAAGGACTCAAAAGTTAGCATTTCTTACAAATGTTAATGGCATAACTATTAATATTATTTTATTATCTCAAATGTCACTTCCTGCCTTGATGCTCGCTCTGAATTCTGAAATGCCTCTTCCTCTGTCCTGAAACAGCTTCCTTTTGCTTGTCTTAATGGAACTGTTATCAGCTTCAGGGGCTCAGTGTCTTGCTGGATTAAAGTGCAAGGAAATTTCTTGAGATGCAAAACCAGGAGTGCAAATTAATATCACTAAAGAGGGACAGGTGGAATTGGATACGATATCTTGAAAAGGTCACCGCGTGACCTGTGCAGTTTGGCTGGGGAGGCTTCACCCGAGTCTAAACAAGGGGAAATATCAGACAAATGCCAAATGAGAAACATGCTGTAAAAAAGGAACTGTCACCTTTAAAAAAATGTAGTGTCACAAAAGACAAAGAGCCAAGGAGTTGTTCCAGATTACAGGAGACTAGAGAGATACGGCAACTGAATGCAGTATGTGATCCTGGGATGGGTCCCTATCAGACATAATCGGGTCAATTAAAAAAAATAAAACTGGAATACAGACAGTAGGTTAGACGAGTATTTGTTAACATTCAATTTCCTGAAGCTGATGACTACACGATGGCTACACAAGAGAATGTACTTATTCTCAGAAGTGTACACGGAAGTACTTGGTGGGAAAGGGCCACAGGGTATGCATCTCACTTTCAGTGGCTCAGAAAGCACACACACAGAGCAAGTGAGCAAATTATACAGCGAATGGGGTGGAGTGTTAGCAGGTGAATCTGGGTGAAGGGTGGCTGGTTTTGTTCTTACAACTTTTCTTTAAGTTTAGTTATTTTCAAATAAAACGTTAAAAGAGAACCCACCCAAGTTTGCAATCCTGTAAGGAGAACAAATTAGCACTTGGTGCCTATTCAAACCACATGTTTTCTTCTGATTTGTAATTCTATCTGATACCTATCTTCATGCCCGCCCATTTTTCAGACTTTTAGAATGCATAGCTTCTAAAATTAGCCTAAAGACAGAAAATGTCCTCACATTTCCCTTTAGGTACGTTAAATATAGCCCTGGTCAAAGAAAGCACAATTCTCAAATAATCTATTAGACAGTAAAACACTAGCATAGTGCTTAGAAATATCCACATGGTGGGCTAAAATTACATATTTCCTCCAAAAGAGAGCAAAGCTATTGGCCAAAATGTCAGATGAATGAAGTAAATAGTCCATTGTGAAAAATAATTACATGCTACTCACTAAGTGTAGACATAATTAACACTAATGGGCCTAAAGGAGGAATCCTGGTGGCCTGGGTAACTCACAGGTGTCTCCAAATGTTTCTGAATGTGCGCCTATTTATTTCTCATGCGAAATAAGGCCTTTCATCATTTATAGCATTAGCAATGAACACTGGGGTTTGTGGAGGTGTTCTTACGGAAACCAAATCCTGCCCCCTCCTGACACATACCAATAACATGACCTTTTGAGCCTTCTGTGGTCAAGCTCGCCCAGCTTCCATCAGTGTCAAAATTTTTCAAAACTACTGGAGATTCCTAAAATTTTTCAGTCTTTGGAAAATTGCCTCATCCCCAAGAAGGAACACCCATGTGCTTAGGCCCCATGCGTGCGTCTGTCATTTGATAACGTCTCCTTCAATACCGTCTCGAGAACGCGGGATGAAAACAACAATGGCTTTCCTGCAAGGCCAGTGGCTTCTCTCAGAGCAAAGAAAGAAATGCTGAGCATTCTCGTCCATGTAATTTGTGACCATTAGAAAGACTGGCACACGGTCTTCATTTAATCCCTTCGGACTAACAACATGGACCATATGGGGCATAAAAGCTCTAAACCTTGAGAAAAGAGACGGCACAGATGAGCAGCTTCCATGCACTTTCTCCATTCAGAAGTGCTAATAAGGAAAAATGCTGAATTGCTATGATTACCCATGAGTTGAAAATAGCTTCTCACCTGCCAATATGAATGAAGGCCCCCAGAGGGCCGTGAAATGGCAGGGAGGACAATGGCCTTGAGGACGGAATCTCTGTTGTGTCAGAGAGGAATCAGCCAACTGCAAAATGGCCAGCTTTATGAAATGGAGCTGTCAGTCTAGGTGCACCCTGCAAACTAGTTCTGGGGTGTTCCGTGCCATGGAGAAGGAAAATAGAAGGGCTTCCACAGAACAATCAGTCCCATAAAACATGAAATGAAGGGAAGACATAGCCTCGATTAGCCAAGAGAATCACACTGAATAGACCACCAAGCTAAGGTATTTCAGGGTTGGGCGGAGCTCTCCCCCAATTTGGCAGATAATTGTCAGCCGCTTCTACTTTAGGTGTCATTGCGTAGACTTAATCCTACTGTGAGCGCCCCCTTGTTTTCAGGCCTACGTGCCAGTGGGATGCTGTTAGAGCAGTCACATGACGTTCGATAGGAAGAAGAGCTTGGTGTGGAAGAGGCTGGGTGTCTGGCTGTTCCATAAAACCTTTTCTCCGTCACCTCAAAGCTGCATTCAGGCCATTGCAGCTCTACAGCGGAGCATCTCCAGCCTTGCAAGTCCCCACAAGACAAGTCTCTGTGGCAGGTGGTGGCTGGCCTCACTGGCAGGCGCTAAGCTTTTATTTTTATTATGATAACGGCTTCATTTCCCCATCAGTCATTTAGATTAAATATTATCACAGCCTGAGTTCTCTTTTATGACCAACTTTTCCCTTTCCTTTATGTGGCATCAAAACAATCAGGATTTGTTTATTAATTTTGTTTTTTCTTTGGAAATGGATCCAAGGTGAAATGGCTCTCAAAAAATGAAGAGTGTTACCTTTTGTTCAGCAATTCATTGCCCACCCTCACAAAACCTACACACACGCTTGGGGTGCATGCATACACACGTGTACACACACACACACTCGTGGGGCCCACCCTTGCATCATAGGCATAGAGACAGACTCACTGCTGTGCTAGAGACCAGGACATGTGTCATTCATTAATTGCTGGGGGAACAAGTAACAACAACGTTTCTAATCTTTCACTGCTCTCTAAATAAATCAGTGCTGTGCTCATAGTGTTGCTTCTAACATTCTTTCACCTTATTCATAATTCCCAGCCCTCAGATCGGTCTATTACAATTGAAAAATCTTGAAAACCTGCCCCATTTGGAGAATGTGCTCAGAGCATCTCTCCCTCCTCGCCCACCCCACATACACGTACACATGCCCAGTACCTGGTGACGTGGTTCTCTGTACCTGAAAAATAACTCCTTTCTTATTCAAAATAATACACAGAGTGTTTTTCAAAAAGCTCACAATGACAAGAGTTGTTGACACAGTTCCTGGTGACCACCTGTGTGCATTTGTGTAGCTATAGACATAGTTACAACGTGTGTCCTGAGGACTGAGTGTGCACTCCACTGCGTGGGAGAAACACGGCAGGACCCAGTTTTGACCTTCGGCAAACCCGAAGCACTGTGCGAGTGTTCAGTAAATCTAGTTCTCAAGCTACTGCTAATTCAATCCTAGCTTTGGTCAAGTCCTGAAAAGTCTAGGTCTCAGTTTCTTTATCTGTAAAAACTGGGGCAGAGATGGAGACTGGACAAGAGCAGGGTCCTACATTCAAACGCCTACAGGTGCCTGGCAGCTGGGGACTCAGGCCCACAGGGCTAGCCCCATCTAGGGAAGTTACATGCTTCTCAGCCTCTATCAATTGTCACAGGCAGAACGTGAGGTCATCCAGACTTTCATGGGAAATATTTTGATTTTGTTAAACATGGTATTGGTCAATTTTTTGTGCTGGCCAACAAAACATTTCTGCAAAGATTACAATTACCAGCTTCTGGACTACAGGCCCTGCAGTGTCCTCTGTCCCTATTTTTTCTGACCTTTAAAGCCATCCAGCAGTTGACACGGGAACCTAGTACTCATTCAGAAGAGTGTATGGATCCCGGGAAAGATGGTCATCGAATCCTCAGGTCATCAGATGATTACAAATTGTGCTCATCACGGATCACTGTTTCAGCAGATGCACGTGTTACTAATGAAAACTGAGGTGGGACTGCTGACTTCCAAGAAGGAGAAGCTTAGAACAGTTAAGGAAATGAAGCTCCATTTTTAATCGTACACTGCAGTTCTGGCTGATGGTATACATAAGGAAGAGAAAGGGTTCCAGGGTAATCTACTACACAGCTCTGGGGGCTTAGCAACACCTCCCGTAGCTGCAAGAAATGAAAGCACTTTAGTTCAGAGAAAGGAACCATCCAAACGTACCTGGTAGTCCACAGAAGCCATCACACGGCACAGAAGAGAAACTACGTAGTAATGAACTAGGTACTGCACACAGCAAAACTCTCAGATCAAGGGAAACATTTTTGAAGAACACTGTTTCCAAATTCTGTGAGGTTTTTAAAAGGTAGAGTAGTAGACAAAAGCTCCAGACCTAGGGGGAAGGATTGACTCTCTGGCTGGTGCCTCCTGATTCATGAGCAGAAAGTTATCCAGTTGCTATAGTGACTTGAAGATACAAAAGAAAACATCACTTCTTTAAAATATTCCTGATGATGAATAGTCAGAGTCTTTCAAAATATCTTTTAAAAAATGTCAGAGGCTCTTTTTTTTCCTTTTAAGAGCGTATCACACAGGATGGCTCTTAGATTCCACCCCCCCACCCCCGCCCCCAGATAAAAGGAATTGGTTACACAAGCCACCCTTTGTTTACACAAACCAGCAATTGGGGCAAAAAGTAATGACTAGAAAATATCTGTTGGAAAATAAATTTTGTTTTTCAGCAGTTTGTTTCTGTTTAGGCAGCAAGGGAGATAAATGCATGTTGTCTTGGTTTTCCTGTTTTCTAACAATATACTTAGTTGCAGAGTTTCCTTGATGCTGAGGGTGGGAAATGCACCTAAGCAGAGTCAGAAAATGAGGGGGTTTTCTTTCTGTGACCTTCTCTTGTTGTCTGAATGGAGAGGTTAAAAAAAAAAAACCCAAAAACTGATTTCAGTGAGACTGCACACCCAGTCCTGTCTTCTCCAGCTTGGCTCCTGCAGCTGGGGACTCTTATTTCACGGTCCAAAGGGTTGTGCTGTTTCACTCCAGGCAGTTCAGCTTTGGCAGAGTCTCCTGAATAGAGTGGAGATTCCAAGCAAGGTCTTGCAATGAGCACTGCAATGATGAAATGTCCTGGGGACCCCTTCCATAGGGGTGGAGGACTCTTCAGTGAATGGTTTGGGTGAACTGTTGGTTTAAGGCCCAGCTGAAGTGTTGCAAGGCCCGTGTGTGTCCTCAGCAGGCATTCCTTAGCTGACAATGTGATGTGGGCTTTTGCTAACTGATACAGGGGCCGATGGTCTTGAACAGCGTAGTAGGGCTGCATAATACGGTCTTTTAGAGTGGGTGTATGAACAATTTTAAGCAAAGATAGGTAATCTTAAAGGAGTAGAGAATACAGAGAAAGCACTTAGAATTCATAGGAACCGTACGTTTCCAAATCTGCATTTGTCCTGTCTGACCTTGGACAAGTGATTGAGGTTCCTTGGGGCTCCATAAAATGAGGGGGTTGGACTTCCTTCAATTCAGCAAACACATCAAGCATCTCCTACCTGTTTCCATCTCCCAACTGTGTACCGAGCCCCTGCTCCTGGGTTACAGGCTCCAAATGCAGCACCGCTCAGCAGCTCACGCCAAAATTCAATGAAGTCCTTTATTTTTTCCTCTGTATCTGGGCTTGTTAGAAATACCTCTCTCCAAAATTCAGAACCAAGGGAGCATTAAGATTGGGGAAGGTGGGTGGGTCATACAAAAAAAAAAATCATAAAAGATCGAAGTATCGGCGTGATTACTTACAAGGCTAAAATAGAGAACGAATGAGATCTATGAGAAGTGAACTTACCACTACCTGACCCTGCATTAAACTTCCCATCCCACCAGGCATTCTGAGTTCCTTCTCTCAAACCTGCCAATCACATAGGATAAAGCTTCCCTCTTTCTGTTAAAAAGAAGTAGGCGGATTAGAAAGAAGCTCTAGTAGCTATCTTTCTGATATTTTAAAGATCAAGGCAGAACACGGAGGGAAGTGTTGTCACCTGAACACACACTATCACTGTATTGGTTTCCTGTCACAAAGTGCCACAAACTGAGTGGCTTACAACAACTGGTGTGCGTACAGGCATACCTCATTTTTTTGCACTTTGCTTTATTGTGCTGCACATATATTGCACTTTTTAAAAACTGAATGTTTGCAGTACCCTGCATCAGGCAAATCAATCAGTGACATTTCCCAACAGCATCTCCTCACTTTGTATTTCTGTAATTTTGGTAATTCTCAAAATATTTCTAACTTTTTTCATTACTGTGCTTGTGATAGCAATCTGTGACCAGATCTTTGATGTTTCTAATTGTTTTGGGGCACCAGGATCGGTGCCCATATAAGACACCAAACATTTTTTTAAGTACTTCCTTTTTTTAAGATTTTATTTATTTATTTTTAGACAGAGGGGAAGGGAGAGAGAAAGAGAGGGAGAGAAAGATCAATGTGTGGTTGCTTCTCACATGCCCCCCACGGGGGGCCTGGCCTGCAACCCAGGCATGTGCCCTGACTGGGAATCAAACCAGCGACCCTTTGGTTCACAGGCCAGCACTCAATCCACTGAGCTACACCAGCCAGGGACAAACTTTTTTTATTGTTATTCTAATACAGTTGTCCCAATTTTTCCCCCTTTGCCCTCTTCCTCCCAGCCCACCCTTGTCTCCCACAGTCAATCCCCACACCCTTGTCCATGTCCATGGGTCATTCATGCATATTCTTTGTCTAGTCCCTTCCCCTTCTTTCCACCATTACTCCCCTCCCCTCTGGCCACTGTCAGTCTGTTCCATGTTTCCATGTCTTGGCTTCTATTTTGCTCGTTAGTTTATTTTGTTCATTAGACTCCTCTTACAAGTGAGATCATACGGTATCGGTAAGATGCCAAACTTAATCACGAAATGTTGTGTGCGTTCTGACCACTCCACAACAGACCATTCTCCATGTCTCTCCTTCCCCTCAGGCCTGCCTAGTCCCCGAGACACAATATTGAAATTAGGGCAATTAGTAACCCTACAATGGCATCAAGTGAAGGAAGAGTAGCAGTTCTACTCCTGGTGAAGATGCTGTGAAGACTGTTGAAATGACAACAAGAGATATAACATACACCTAGTTGGTAAAGCAATATGGCGGGATTTGATAGAATTGACTCCAATTTTGTAAGAAGTTCTACTGTGGGTAAAATGCTCTCAAACAACGTGGCACACTACAGAGGAGCTGGTTATGAAAGCAAGGGAAAATCAGTTCCGCAAACTTCATCTCCGTCTTATTTTAAGAGATTGCCACCACCCCCATCTTCAGCAATCACCACTCTGATCTGTCAGCAGCCAACACCACCCAGGCCACACACCCTTCATTAGCAAAAACATAATGACTCACTAAACCCTCGGATAATGGTCAACATTTTCTAGCAATAAAGTACTTTTTCATTGAGATGCGCATGTTACTTATACATTATGCTATTGCAGACACTGTATTAGTGTAAGCATGACTTTTATATGCACTGGGGAACCAGATCTGTGCACCTCGCTGCACTGCACTTGTCACTTTGTCGCAGTGGTCTGGTGGCCTGGAACCGACCCCACAGCATCTCCCGTATGCCTGTGTTTCTCACGCACTGGAGGCCGAACATCCAAAATCAAAGAACCAACAGAGCTGTTTCCTTCTGGAGTCTCTGAGAGAAGAACCTTCTCCCCTCTGCCTAGCTTTTGGGTGACTGCCAGCAACCTGGACATTGCTAGCTTGCGGCTGTATCACTGGAAGCTCTGCTCCCACGGTTTCCTGTCCATCTTCCTTCTGTGTCTGTGTCTGTCTTCACATGGTCTTCGTCATTGGATTTGGGCTCACTCTCATCTGGTATGACCTCCCCTTAAACTCATTGTATCTGCAAAGACCCCATTTCCAGGTAGGGCCGCACTGACAGGTACCAGGAGTTAGGACTTGAACATGTTGTCTTGAGAGACATAATTTAGCCCACGGGAGTCCCAAGTCATTTCTCTCCCTGAACGTGTTTACTCCGCTCTCTCTGACTCCTCTCCTCTCCACCGCCAAACTGTAGCTCATGCAACCAATGGAGTTCACTGGAATCCCGCAATAGTCTCCTAACTGGTCTCCCTACTTCTCCTCTTTTTCTGCCCTTTCACTCTCAAAATCCATATTCTATACTGTAATAATAGTGTTCTTTCTAAAATTTGTGACAACTGCCTATAATCCTAAAATAACGTCACAGGGCCTGGATAAAGCCTGGATTCCCAAGCATGACAAAAAAGCTTCTTTACTGATCCAGCCACCGGTCAGTCTCCTCAGTCTTCTCTCTCTGCCTCTTTTTATTTCCTGGAGCCCCAACGTGTACTCTTTAGCTACCCCCAAATCTTCGCAACCCACTTTTGTAATTTTCTCCTTCTTTTCCTTAAAAGCCTGTATGTCTTTAAGGGAAAAGCAACTGTGATGTATTCTGAGAAGACTCATCACTCTAAGTTTCTTCAGTGGGAACCTTATGAGCTGTTTACTAAAGAAACTGTCTCCATGGGTTTAGCTCTCTCCCCCTTTAGGCCTTTCTGCATAGAAAGGATTCCACCCTCTCTCCCCCCTTATCCATCAAACTCGTTTTTCAGGTCTCATCGAAGCTTTCACTTCCTCAAGGAACCCCCCTATTACTGCACCTCCCCCTCTACACACACACCCCATTCAGGCATCACCACCCTATTATCTTCTCAGTCAACTGTTCGTAATCCCACTAGTGACACTGATCACACAACACTCATTGCGATGTCTTTTTACTTGTTGCATCCCCCAGACCCTGAGTCTAAATCCATATTATAGTAGGAATTAATCATCATTGTAGCCCTAGCATATAGTAGGATTCAAAGTATAGTTGTGGAAGGAATAAATTAATGGTAGGCATAACACTAGGTACTCGGTTTGGGGAGATGAGTAAGATGTATTTCCTGACTCTGGCAGACTAGTTACAATTCACTGCACCCCAATGATAACAGCATCAGCATCGATACAAAGTTTATCAGAAGCTCAGAAAAAAGCCTTGTTCTGTTAGGAGAACTAGAGGACTCAAACAAATAAAAATGCTTCCACACTCTTAGGACATCTGAGCTGGGCCTGGGGCCAACATCCCCTTCTGGCGCTGATATTTTATGATTCCAGGTCTTTCATCAAAATTTCAAAGAACTTTCTGCCCCTGTTTTAGTGTTTTTCTGAAACGAGTGATGCTCTTTCATCCGCCAAATTTTCGAGTCCTCTTCTCAAGGTGTTTTCTTTCTTCTTACATACTATGTCTCTTTACTCTTCTCCACAGACTGAGAGCATTTTGTTTTTCTTGGTTATTCTGCAATTTCACTATGTAGATTAAAAAAATAATGAGATATATATATATATTAGGTTTTAATCTCTCTTTTTGAATTTAAAAATCTAAAGCAATCATATATATATATTTATGCTGTTGTTTTAACCCTCCTGGAATGTTCTCAGGCATTCTGTTGTGTTTGAATATCGCCCCTCTTCTGTTCTCTCATCATCTCTTTTTGGAACTTTGGCACCCATTAGACCTTCTCTAACTTCTACATCTCTTACCACTCTTCCCTGTTTTTTCTCTTGGAACTGAATTTTTTATCTTTTCTTTGTATCATTGAGCTTACTAATTTGCTTTCTGCTATACCTAATCTACTCTTTAATCTAGCCACTTAGTTTTAAATTGGAATTTTTATGTCTTTCACGTATAGAGGCTATATTTATTTAGATCTTTTCCATATTGTTTCTATTTTCAAGAAGTTCTTTTATTTTTAAAAAAATTATTGAATATTTGTTATTTTTGCTTTCTGTGTCACTTTCCGAGTTTATAGTCTCTGTGGGCCTGATTCTGTCACCTGTTATTTCTGTTGACTTTCTCTCACAGTGCTTGATTTCCTTGTGTAGTTTTTTAAACTGTGACCATTTTCCCGGAAAAAAAATACCTATGAGGATACTGTGAGATTTGGGTTAAGATTACATGTCTCCAGAAAGTATTTGCATTTGCTTCTACCAATTGCCCCTGGGATACTACCCACCTGAGACTACTTTAGAGTGAATTTTTCTTTTTGAGATGTTCCAGAACACTGAGATAACGTGAATTCTGAGTATAAACCTATATGCAGCGCAGCTTATGGTTACAGATTCTCAGAGGAGGTGGTGGTGTTTAATCTACTCAATGCCAAGGCTAAAACCAGGATGGTTCTTTTCCTGTCCTAGCCAGTTTATTTTTCACTCACTGGAACTCTAATCCTTGGGTTCCCATTTCGGTCTTATATTTTATCTGGGGATGCTGACTAGAATAAGATTGCTTTAGATTTTTAAATTCAAAAAGAGAGATTAAAACCTAATTAAATGGAGAGACAGAGGGAGAATCATAACTTGGTCTTTTGGGGCTCTAACCAAGTATTTCTGTGGAGTACCAGAGTAGAGATTTGTCTATTTATTCTACATTTTGCCACATCATGTTTTCTTCTCTTTGTTAATCACTGTCCCCTCCCCAGATTGCAAACTCCTTGAGGACAGAGATTGCCTTTCTTATCTGTATATACTCCTTATAATATCCAAAGCAGCGTAGGGACTATAGTACACAATCAGTTAAGTATTTGTTTATTGCCCCTAAGTCAATTTTACTGCTGAGTGCTCCTCCTTTCCCATCCACCTAGGTACTCAAGCCACCATCGGGTGTCAGCCTATTTATTCACCTCCGACACCTTATCTAATCTTCATGAGTTTACCTTTCAGTTTCTCTCAAATCTGATCTTTCTTTACTAGTGCAGCCACATTCTCAGTTTATCCCTAGTCACTTCTCCTCTGGTATACTTCTGAAAAGAGTAGTCCTTGAAGGTGTTCCACAGAATCCGAGTTTTACAAGATTTACTAGATGAATTCATTTCTGTAGTTAAAGAAGTCATTTTCCACAATGACCTTTTCAAGTCAGTCAGATCACATCAAATCTTTTTACAAAGCCTTCGTGGGTCCCCAGCACTGTTAGACTAGAATGCAAGCCTCTCACCCTGGCCTATGATACCATATTTGATCTGACCCTGCACGTGACCCAGGCCTCGTCTCCAGATTCTCTCCCTTTTGCTTTGTCCCCTCCAGCCTCACTGATCTTCTTGATGTTCCTTGAAATGGTCAACCTTTTCTTGGCCTCTGTCTGGAACACTCTGCCCTCAGAACTTCCCATGGCCAACTCCTTGTTAAAATTCAGATCTCTGCTCCTATGTCAGTTCTCGAAAAGCTCTCTCCCTCACTAGCCTATCTAAATTAAGGCCTCTCTTCACTCTAGTCTCATCACTTTCTAACTCTTTATCTGAATATAGGTACTTATCTGTGTATTTTTCTTCTTTATTCAATGCCTATTTCTGGGGCATCTGTTATGTACCAGGCAAATCTCTTGGTAGTGAAGCACAGGAAAACAAAACAACCTGTCTTCACAGAGATTGCATTTTAGTGGCTGTTTCACACATTTATGGAAGTTTATAATTTATTCATATCTAATAATTATCTAATTTTCCCTTTACTGTCTTCTTCCCCCTAAAATGTAAGCTGCAGAATGAATGAATAAGTGAACGAACCTAGCTGCAGTGAGCTATCCTTGTAGGAACTCAGCTACATATATTCATCCATTATTTCCACCTGCTAGTCAGTCTAGGCAAGGATGGAAATCCAAGAAGAGCCTGCCGATTACGATATTCCATTTTGGGAATCAGAGGACTTGGTAAAGTCTCAAGTCCAATAAAAAACTGAGCCCTCTTTCAGCCAACATTTGTAGACAATGATTTAGATTATTTATTCAGGTCTTTTCTACTACTGCTGTGTCCCTCCAGGGGGTTGTGCCCCGTGGTCAGCTGCACCATTTGCACTACTGCCAATTCAAATATTTATTCACTGTCCTTGGACACCAGTGAGCACAAAACAACTGAAAATCATCAAAAGTCTCCCAACAAAATACTTTGTATCCCAGCACCATGGAACCTTCCAGAAAAGTATTCTACCTTGGCAAAGCTATCAGAGGGTCCATTTGTATTCCACTGTTAATTATTTGAAGTGATTCTAAGTACAAGGCCTATTTGAATTATGTACTTTTTAGTGCTATTTGGGGCTTATAATTAATTGCACTCTTTGGGCACATAAACCACCCAGTTCATTACTCTTGGGTGGACTGAAGAATGTCAGTGACCCTCCTACAAATTTGTACAGCGTCATCTAATAACTAAGTTCATATTTACTCTGGAAGAATATGCACTGTTGACAATGTGCTTGATTATCTCCCTAAACGATGTAGGTATGGGCTGCTTGTAATGCTTCCCTCCCCTCAAAGGGAGCAGTCGCACATCTCAGTATAGGGCGAACGTTCTGCTGATCCTCCTGCAAGGTTGCAGGTGCTCATAAAGGGAATTAAGAACACTTGGCCCAAGTGACAGCCTCTGATCTGCTTCGTGAGTCCGAGGCAGAGCCAAGAATAACTCCATTCCCTAGTCATCTGCCTCCTTTACTGAATCCTATCAGAAAAACAATTCATATTGAAAGTGAATTTTTAGAAAGGAGTTTAACAAGCCTCGGCCACTGTTTTAGCCACACCATGTGGAGGAGTGTCAGTCTGGCCCTGGTGATGCAGGATTAGGCTGTGCTGAGAAACACAGTGTCAGAGACAAGAAACCAGAGGTGGGCAGAAGTGGGACAGAAAATGAAGAGCAAACCCGAAAGGCCGGCTGCCTCAGGGAGGGTTTGGGGGAGGAGATTATTTCCAAACTCGTGGCCAAATGACCCCGGGGGCTCCTAACTCAAGCACTTTCTTCCTTTCCTTAATAGCAATTTTTTTTATTCTAATAAATTTTGTAACAACATTTATAAAGAAAACACTGAAACACATATGTGTGTTTTATATACATGCACACATAAAATATATTTGTGTGTGTGTACGTACATACACACACACAACATCAGACCGAGATAAGTATCGTTAACACTTTAGCTTTTTGGGCTGATTTTTGAGAGTCATATCTATAGTCTATACATTTAGATAGATATACATACATATTATGTACAAATCTATTAGATGAGTTACTGTTCTTTTTCACATAGCCTATCTATCATGAAAATGTTTTCATGTCATTAAACACTCTTGAGAAACAAGGTCTGAATAGCTAAATACTAGCCCGTCTTGTGTAAATGTGCCATGTTTTTAAAACCTATTTCCAACAGACGAACTTTCAGGTTGTCCTTCACAGAGACATGATCCGTGGTTATTTTCACCTAGGAAGTTTGTTTTGGGAACAAATTTATGTACTAAAGCTATAGAGAGTGGCGGGAAAAGTAGAATCTAGTCATATCATTCAAACACATTCATTCGTATCTATCATAAAACAGCACGCACTTATCGTTAGTCAGGATACCCTGCTCTTCCTGGATGACTGAGCCTTTTGGCTCCATCACCTTCCCAGGTCCAATCACCTATATCCTAGGTTCAACCAAATTTGGGACTTTATTCACCTTCCCAATGCCTCCCACAGGTAAGCTACATATTACACAAAAATGATGGCTCTGTCCATACTTCATAGGTTTCTAGCCCTGACAACTCTCCAAGCCCCATGATAACAGAAATCTAAAGCAGTGATTTTCATACTTTTCTGATTACCCCATTGGTTTAAAACTATCAGCATATGCCTTCAATGCATATATATGTGTGTGTGTGTGTAAATTATTTATATGTACTGGTGCACAAATATGTTACATACGTTAAAAAGATAAGCTAAAGTAGAAAATTTAAGAAGCTAACAAAAATAAATGAAACATAATTTGTTTTTTCTGCAGCCCAATGAATTGCCTTGCACATTTCTCTTTGGAGACCAGTGACTCAGGCCACACCTAACCAAAATGCCACATCTGAGCTAATGAATTCATACATTAACCTCCCAAAAACTGTTTTCACATTTGGTTCCTTACAAATGGAAGGAATGGCTTTCTGATGGGTTCACTCATCTGCATGTATATAAGGACTCCCTGCACTTGGCTTCTCGCTCCTCCTTCTTAATAGACAGAGTATGTGTTTCTAATTAACTTGTTCACCCAGCATTTTTAGGTTGGGAGATCAGTTGAAAATACAGATATGAGTGAATGTGTTTGAATGATATAACTAGATTCCACTTCTCCCACATTTCCACAACTCTCTATAGCTTTAGCACATAAGTTTAGTACAAGGTAGGTGCTGTTTTATGAAGCATTTACAGCTGTGCCCTAAGAGGTCAAGGTAGAAAGAGCCTAATGGGTCCAGGACGCCTGAGAAGGAACGGAGGTAGGTAAGAGCCCAGGAGCCGCCCAAAAGGTCAAGTTTAACATGCCCATGAGTCAGTAGCTCAGGCAGTAACCCAGAAGGCCTTTGCAGTAATGGCACAAGCACAGACAGGTTTCGATGGGCCATGGTAGAGCGAAGCCTGGCTAGCATGCGGTGTGAGTGAAAGGCCTGCAAGCCTGAAAATGAATCTTGAAAGAAACAGCCAAAGGTAAGGTAGGTGCACTCCAACATTAACTTTTCCCCACAGTTTTGCAGTCAGTCAGTTTTGCCTAAACAATATACCTAATCCATGGTTAATTCTGGCATCTAGATATTTATTATATGATAAAGGGCTACTCTTAAGACACAAAGTTTCTTCTCTCTCCTCCAAACCAAAAAAAAAAAAAAAAACCATACAATAAGGGCAGTAAATTTAGAAAAAGCAAAATAAGAGTCATTTTTGATTATATGTCTCTTTAATTGTGTGACTCAAAGTTTATGTAAACTTTAAAAAATCATTGTTGTCTGGACATTTTTAAAAGTTCAGTTTCACCTCAAGTTTAAACTACCCCTTTCCAGTACATTTTGTGAGTAAGATGTACGTTGACTCCTCACATAGCCCTGATCCACCCACAGTCAATGGCAAAGACTACGTGCATTTCTTGTCAGATGACCACTGCAGGTGACGTTGAACGCAGGAGCCAATGTGTCCCTGAGGACAGTGACTTTGCCCTGACGATCGCCAAGGAAACAGAAGAAAGATGGTGTGGAGGGTCATGAAGACCTTTCCAGACACAGTGGACATTGTGGTCCTGCCCACCCCACCCCATAAAAATGAAACCATAAAAATGAATTTCCTCAAGAAAGAAAGACTATCCCCACACCCCATCTTGACAAGGCATCTGCACACACATTCTCTTTAGCGGGCGTGTCAGCAGCTGGAAGCCAGAAACTGTTTCTAAAGGCTTTTTTCCAAATGTGCGAGGCTAGCTCCGAATTCTGACTGTACTTGCCCCCTCCCTCCTCACACTAGGCTTTCTCAGCTCACAAGTTTGACAAGGTCAAATAACCACAGCTATTTAAACATCCTACTTTGGATAACACCTTCCGAGACAGTTAACAATTCTAGCTTGTTTAGACTTAGACTCTTCCATTCCTCACCCCCCACCATACACACACACACACACACACACACACATGAATCCATCTTTCTCCTTAAGCCACCCCTCCTTACCGTCCAGGTGCCAACTTGACTTAGAGTCAACTTGCAGGTTTGGGATTGTTACTTCTCCTTAATCCCACAACAGCTGCCTCTCAGTGGTTGAGCTAAATCCATTTTGCTTATGTCTGATTTGTGGGTCTTCTGGGGTGGAAATTTTTTACAAAATAATTCTTACTCTTTAGAAAAACTAGTAATAATGAGAAAGACTAATGGGAATACATAAGCTGTTATAAGACAGTTCCTGTCCTATGCATTATTCATTTATGCAAACTGTTGTGAAGCTACCAAATCACTGTGCAACTGGGCTGGAAAAGTGTCTGGACTCAAGATTATATTGGATGCCTATTTGTGAGGCTTGGTTCTACTTAACATTTTCATCAGTTGACCTGCTTAGAGGAGCAGAGAGCAAGCTCATTAAGTTCCTAGATGGGAGGGATGGCTAAAACATTAGAGAGCAGGATTAGAATTTCCCAGTCCTTGACAAATTAGCAAAACTGTTAGAGTCAAATGTGTTCATCAGGGACAGGAGAGGGAAGAGTAAGTTGTCCAAATGCAAACCGAGCAGTAGCTACTTACTTAGGAGGAGAAGTGAAAAGAATATAGATGCGAACACAGACTCACAGCAGGAAATAAGCTTATCCAGCAGAACCAGCAGTGTTCACCAGGGTCTTTGTGACTCCCTTGAAATGGACTCAGATCCCTCATCGATGGACTGTAGAAGTGGAAAGCATTTCAAAGAATTCAAAGAATTTCGGAGTTTTTCTTTTTCATGGTACCTCTAGCTTCAGACTCCTGATTCTACTTCATTAGCCTGGCTTCTGGTTCATGTCACTGCCCTGCTCTAGTTGCTCTATCACAAACTGTGCTGACCCAGACATGAAAACCATTTTCCTCCCATGAGCAAATCATGGCTGCCTGCAGAAGGGCCTGGCTATCTCCTTGGCTATCTTGGCTCTTGTTCAATCCATCCGATTCAACTTCTACCCCAAGTTGTTATACAAGCTGTTTTCCTAAATATTCACCCTAAGTTTTCACCCTAAGAGGAACTCCAGGGCCAGCCATTAAGAGAATAACATTTGCACTTGTGTTAGCTAACAAAGGCGGGCATCATGACCCAAGCAGGCTCTAGCCAGGGCCTGCAAACTTTTTCTGTACAGTAAAGTGACAGACAGTGAATATTTTCTCTCTGTTGCAACTCCTCTACCCCGCACTGCATCAGGAAAGTATTCACACACAACACACAAACAAAAGGGCATGGCCAGATTTGGCCCCGGGGTTGGCCATCGCTTGCCAACTCCTGCTAGACTCAGCTTCAGAATCTTTGACTTTCGGGAAGACTTTGCAACCATATTATCCAATCAGGCCACTTCACAGCTGCAGAAAACAGGACCCAGCAAGTGCAGCGAAGTTTGTGCAAGTTCTCAAGACAGTTAAGTCAAGGTTAAAACTTCAAACTAGGAACAGGTAGCCCAATTCCCAGGCCAGTGCCCTCTCCATTGCAAGATCACTAGGCTGCTTCCAGAAGGTTCTGAAGATCCTGTGTAAATGGTAGGGCCTCTTCTAAAAATGTTTCCACTATAACTTTTGGTGTAATGCAGTAGCTGTATTGTGTGCGATACACAAAAGTGCCGTCTTTACAACATCCCTAGGACGCCCCAAGATGAATGTCTGCCTGAAATTTGGGTGAGGCTCTACCAAAGGGCAGACTTTGTGAAATCCAAATAGAGCCTAGGGTAGGTCTAAAAGAAAGTTCAAAGAGCATCTCCTTAAAAAGTTAAAGGGGACATAAAATCTTCGTGTGCCCGGAGGAATGCTTTAAAGAGGGGCAATTGTTTTCCACCTCCTACTAGAATGACAAGAGCCAGACTGGAGAATAACAGATAAAAAAAATTTTAAAAAACTTGCTAGAGGTAACTCTGTTACTCCCAATATTTGAAGACCAGAAGAAGTAAGTCATAGAATTCTTCTAATAATTGGATCTGGGGTTGGCATGTTTTAGGGAGGGTTAGGACGGAGGAAAGTAGACTGAGTCAGTAATTCTCAAAAGTCCTTTCTCTCTCATGAAGTCCCCTGAACGCTGTAGGAAAGAGTCCTTCTCTGAGCCCACAGGAAAACATTGAGCCATTATACTCAAGGAGAACAGGACAGTTTCTTTAAGAAGGGTGTAAAGTGTAGAACCCAAAGTGGATACTGTATTGGAAAGAAAACAATTGTCCACTGTCTGTCATTTCAAAGGAACCTCCCAGATAGCAATCCCTTACATCGGCAGGCATGTGGGGTAATTCATGGGAAACCCACCACTCAGGGTTAGAAGCCTGAAGCCCCTTTTCAAGTGTGTATGTGTGTGGATATGCTTGATGCCTTTACCTCATCAGAGACCAGGAGTTTCCCAGAGTGGATGGTTCCTGGTCTGCAATCTGAAGACCTGGTAACTTGCGTCTATTCCTCCTTGAAAGTCAGGGCCAAGTATCTGTGAGAACTTTACAAGATTTGACAAAGATAAATCATAGCACATAGCTTGGTACTAGTTAAAAATGGTGCCTTCTGTTCAAAAACCACTTCTGGATCGTGCATTCCACAAAACTATCCCAGAAGATTGTTTCAAGCCACAACTTTTCCAAAGACTGTTTTTCCAAATGATGAACACTTTGTGATTATTTTTCATTATTATCATTCTTTTCCAGATGATCCAGGAACCTGCACATCCTGTGTTATGGGGTATTACATGTAAGTCTGGCCACCTTTTTCACGGCACTGACTTTTCTGCAGTTGAAGCATTACCGACTTAATCCTAATTTAGTGATAAAAGGAAAGAGGCCTTGCAGCCTGGAACAACTCTGCCCTGTCAGGCTATTAATGAATAATTCTTGGATTTAGCAATAAAAGCCCAGCTGTTTTCTTGCCTGGAAAGGAGGTCTTCTCTTTCTTGGTTCTGGAAGGCAACCAACTGACACTGATGTCTAGGAATCTTGCCATGGGTGACCAAGATTCAGACCTTGCTGGTTCTGGACAGACCTTAATAATAGACCCAACCCCAGACAAGTTGTTTCCAGACGTCTGCACGGAGACCTTGTCCTTAACAAGAGTCGGACGGTCCAGGATGAAGTCAGGTGCTACATTAGCGCTCAGTCATTCCCTGGGTAATGAAAGACACAGACCACCAGGTTAAATGAAACATGGATAACTGTCACCCACAAAGTTCTCTATTTCAAATCTACAAATCAAACATGGCATGTCTCAACGTCACCTCCCATTCCCAGTCTAGTTTCCCTTCCAGGGTACATTGGTGCCTATCTTGGAAGAAAAACTAAGAAAAGAAAAGGGAGATGAAAAGAAAAGAAAGGACCAGATAATGCATAGGCCGCAGAATTCCTCCCCATCATCTACGAACCGGAGAGTTTTACGATAAACTCTCACATTTCTTTCTTCTCTTCACCTTTCCAAAAACATTGTCAGGAGCACAGGGTCAATGTTATCCTCCAGAAAAGAAAAATGAAGCTCAGAGAGGCTGTGGGTTCTCTCATGATGCACCACAAGCTAGTTGTAGCAGGGGGTGGGGGGTGTTATATTCGCGTCACCTCAACTTGAATGGGCTCGATTCCAAGAGGCTTGAAATGTGGCAGTGGGCAGGAAGACGTTAAAAGGGGTGAGGTGGACGGGAAGAAAAGGGAAATCCAACAAGCTGAAACATATTAAAAATGACCAGTTTACCTTATCATTACTTAACCTTATGGTTTTAATTCAGCTTTCCCAGAGTTGCCTATTATTCTCTGCATTGAGTGTGTCTCTACATTACTGTACTCCTGACCTACTGATTTAAATTATTGTTCCATTTAAATGGGGGGAGGAGGGGTGGAGAGGAGACTCCCAGACTTGATTATTAGAAGGTAGACCAGATGACAGTAAATAAGCAAAAAGGAATTTGTCAGCATGTTTGTAGTTGGCATTTACCCAGCATTCAGCCTGCCAGAGATGCCCCAAGCAGAGATGAACAGCAGAAAGGCAAGCGTTCCTTGATGAGGTCTATGGTTGGGGGCACAAACTGTTCCCTGCAGGGCCAAGGAAGGAGGACTTAGACCCAAAGAAATAGTGCCCATGTAGAAGTGGGTGACTTCTGTGTCCCTTCAGCCGAACTCTACCCTTCTTCACTTTGATACTAGAGGACACCCCTTGACCTGCACCAACTTCCTCTGTCACCTAAGAGCATCCTCTGCTAGTTTGGGGCCAGTCACATCAGCCTCTCCAGCTCCCCAATGCCCTCGAATGAGCATGTTTCATGAAACCATTTGAGAAACAGAAACAGCAGAGCCTAGAATAACTTCATTTTGTTCAACGTCATTTTGTTATAACATTGATGAGATGCCACTGGAACTTAACCCTTACATATATCAATTAGCCTATTCCATTATATATCATTTCACTTGAAGTTGCAGAACCTATCAACCACAGTAAGTAAGCACCTACTGTATACTAAAAAGGAAATGTGCAATATCACTAAGAGTAAAATATGTGATATTTAGTTCAAGAAGCACACATCTATAACCTTTTAGAATATTTAATGACTTTCAATACCGCTAATAAAACAGTCTACAATAGAAGTTGGTATGGAAGAAATGCAAAGCCTGTCTCTGATACCTTGCTGATGCTACAAAATTCATCAAAGAGCAAAGATCAGCTTCATTCCACTCCCCCTTCACATGAGCCTATAATTCAGTGAAGTATTCTGCTGTAGAATAAGAATGCACAGTATGTGTAAAAGTATGTATACATAAAAACTCAGGCACTTCGATGTTGCTGTTAATCTTGTTACACTAAACTGTTCAGACTGTGCCGGGGCAAAAGCACATGAACTGTCTATTCAAACAGACCTTGGTTAATATACCAGTCCCACCTTTAACCTATGTGACTTTAAGCACTTAATCCTGAGACTCAGTTCCCTGATCTGGAAATTAAACATAAGTAATAGCTACCATATGGGGATTGCATGGAGGTTTAAATAAGCTAATACTTGACACATAGTCACTACTCCATACATAAATGTCAGCACCCCTTTCTTCTCCCCAGCCTCCTCTCAGCAGCCCTGATAAGGGTGCTCCACGGTCCAGAGGAATGTGGTTTATGACTCCTTTGGAAGGCACACAAAGACCAAGAGGAAGTTTCACCCTTGAAACCCAAATATCTACACCTGTTAAAAAGCGATGTGTAGACATACATAAGGAGGTTAAATTATGGTGGTCAAGAGAAATACAACAACAGAGCTCATGGAAGAACCTCTATCTTCTCCCCTAGGTTTAAACACCACTGTTATAAAGTCTGTCCTGAGAAGACCTACAGTGAAGAATCTGAATGCAAAGCGTGCAACACCAACTGCTGCAACTGTAACCGGAACGAGTGTTACTGGTGTGAAGAGGGCTTCTTTCTCTTGGGTGAGCCTGAAAATGGCGCCGACAAAGTAAAACAGGGTTCCAGAGCTCCACACAGAAATAAGAGAGCTGTGTGACTGGCTTCGGGGTCCACGTCTGCTGGTGCCTCTTGTCCGAGCAGAAATGTTTCATTTGATTTGAAAGTAAACATTAGCCAGGACAACTTCTTCCTGTTTCTATTACTGAAGCCAGGTCCCTATTTCACTAATTGATCTCAAACGTCTCCAAACTGATGGAAGCAAGAGTGAATGTGGGGGGCAGGGGGCACGGAAGACAGTGCTTTGGAATCTAAGTCACCTGGGCTGTTCAGAACCATGACTCTTTCCTGGAGACGTAATCTACGTTGTATATTCCTGAGCACTGTGAAAGCTAGACCAGACCCTTTGTCTTAGGTTTTGGTCAATTCACTGACTCTGGTGAAAATGGGTGGTTGGGAAGGAAATACACTGTGAGTCCTCCAGTTACAGAACCCACAGTCCAGTGAGTGCTCTTGAATGCTTGTGGGGGCCCATGCATCAGAAGGCCCAACATGGCCTCCTGTTGTTCTGTTAGAGATTCATTTGCTCTGTAGAGTTTCAAGAATGTCAAGTTTTTTATCATGCTCTCAACCCTTTGAGCTGATAGCCAGTGTAAATTCTCAATTAAAAGATGGCTTTAAACGTCAGATTTTTAAAGACACACCTATTGGTCGAAATAAGCTAATGCCATCCTGGTTTCTTTTAAAACAAAGTCAAACAAAAATGTTCCTGAGCTTCCCTTGGGCCTGTTTAGAACTTGGCCCTGAACAGAGCACTGAGCTAAACCCACCAGAGTCCCACCTTCATGCTTCCTGTCTGTGTTCCCCTGTAGGTGGCAGCTGTGTCAGGAACTGTGGCCCTGGCTTCTATGGCGACCCAGACATGGGCGAATGTGAGCCCTGCCACCGAGCCTGTGAAACTTGCAGTGGTCCTGGTTACACCGAGTGCAGCAGCTGCCAAGCAGGGCTGCGGCTGCTGCATGGGACATGTGTGGGTCCCGCCCAGACGCAGATGGAAGGCAAATTCTGGAATGGTATGTGTCTCTTGAGAGACATCACAGGTGTCTAGCTGCCTTCTTGGCCTCCCTCTCTCCTTCCCTCCCTCTTTAACCCTTGCTTTTGGGATGCCAAGAGATGAAGGCTGGGCAGTGAAATGAAAGCTTGGAATGAGAATCAAGATTGGGTCTCTTTGATGCTCGAGGCAGGAGAGGAAGGAGGCTGTAGCTGGCATGCGGCCAGGAGGGAAACCCGAAAGGGTAATTTACGATCAGTCTGGGTGGTTTCCACCAGGCTGGAGCAGACCTCTGAGCACATAGAGTCATAGAGAGAAATGGCCTGACCCTCATTTTCTTGAAGATTTCAGAATAGCTTCAATCATTCATGTATCTCTTCATAAGGTAAAGGAAACTGCCATTAGGTAGGCCGTTTCCGTGAGGCAAGGAGGAGCTGCTCCAGTGTTGGGACTACAGCCGAAGCAGCTGATCTGCCTGGGCAGATTGTTAGAATCACCATCTTTCAAGCTTGCCTTTTAAAAGTTGCCCTCTCCAGTTGCAGGGGGGGAAAAGAGGGTCCTGAGAGAGGGCGGGAATGAGGAAGAATGTGGGAACTTAGACTCTAACAGTAAAAGCCTGCAAGTGTTCATTCCTACCTGAGTCTTCAGCACAGGCCTCCTCACCTTGGAGCCTCAGTCACAGGCTTCCTTGCAAGGTGCTCACAAACTTCAGTGGCCTCTTCATGCCTGAGGTGGTCAGGAAACAAAACCCTCTTCTTGCTGGGAAAATCTGACTCACTTTCGACGCAGAGATCCTCATGCAAACAAGAGATGCCCTCTCTCTGATTTTGAGGCACAGATTTGTTTAAAAGGTCATTTCAGTGCAGAAGCAACAGCAACAGAAAAGGGGTCTGCTCAGGGCGGGTCTTCTAACAGCTGGAGAATGCGAGAGATCTGGGGCAGGAGAGGCTCTTGCTGGGTTTCAGAGCAGGGACATCAGTGGCTGCTGTCCACTACAACAGCACTGCATATGTGACAAAGGAAAGGCAGCTCAGAGACCATCGCA
This sequence comes from Desmodus rotundus, assembly GCF_022682495.2. NCBI lineage: Eukaryota > Metazoa > Chordata > Mammalia > Chiroptera > Phyllostomidae > Desmodus > Desmodus rotundus. The sequence continues at coordinate 42,986,581 of NC_071387.1, read as the reverse complement.
AACCCAGCAGCCCAAGGCCACAGAGAACACAGGCCGATTTCAGAGACAGAGCTGGGAGGAAAACCATTCAATGCAGACTGGGATATCTTCCGTGAATCATAGTTGAACCAAAATGCTGAAAACGAGTTTGTCTGCCATTCAGGCATGTAAGAGGCAGTGTAGGCCAAGGGGGAAATAGTCTGGTGCTATGTTTCTAGCTCAGAACATCTGTATTTTATCTGGCATCCAGATGATGAAAAAGTCCAGGGAGCCAGGAGGCAGAGCAGACTTGATCTCCCAAAAGATTACACGTCCCCCTCAACTGGACTACGCACTTTGCAAGCACAAAACAGGCCTTGACTGCTCCCCTTTGTCAAAGTGCCACGCCCACCACTCTGCATTTTCTACTAGCAGAATGCAGTGTTTTTGAAGAGAGAAAGGAATTAGTCCATTTGGGGATTTAGCACTAATAAAGGATTCGGGAAGCAGATAAGAATGTTTCTCGTGGCTGGACGAAAGCAATAAAGGCAAGGACATGGCTGCACTTTTCCATTTCTATGATCTAGGAAATAAGACAGGCAGACGATTAATAGTGAGAAAAAACTGTTCCTTCGCTGAAAGGTAAGACTCAGCTTCCACAGCACAGATTAGGCACCACTGAATGGACAGTGAATGGGAAGGGCACCCCATGAAGCCCTGCGAGTATCTGAGTCGAGACCTACATCTTTCTCCCCACTTCTTTTCCTTAAAAAAAAACAAGGTGGAGGGTGTAACGGGAGAGGGGGTGAAGGTTTCAGAGAGCATGCACTAATCAGCCACACCTTTAAGATGATAGAAGGCAGATTGTCGTTCTCCTGGGTCAACTTAGAGGGAGCCCAGACAAATACAGAGCATTTCTGAGAGAGTGTAGCTGCCTGGGTGACACCAGCGAGACGGTGGGTGGTGGTTTTAAACACAGATGCAGGTCCAGGTAGGGAAGGCGAGATGAGACAAACTTCGGTCCTTTCTTTCACCCACACTACTCCCTAGTGCAGTGATTGTCAACCTTTGTCATCTCATGGCACACGTAAACTAATTACTAAAATTCTGCAGCACCCCCCAAAAATACGTTTTTTGCTGATCTGACACACAAAAAAAACATGTACTAGTTTGATTCATTCATACTGCACAGCTATTGTTGTGTTGGCTGTGGTCATTTTTTTATTTGAAAATCTAAGGGAAAAGAGGTCAGTGTCCCTGACTAAATAGTCAGGTTTTGCATGTTTTAAAAATACTTGCAGCGCACGGGTTGAAAAATCGCTGCCCTAGTGGAAACAATAAGATAACGCTCGCACCCAAAGACTGTGACTGCCCCCGGGTCTACGTCTGCATGTACCGGGGAAGCACCCTCGAAATAAAAATCCAGCCAGAGTTCACTGAACTCCTCTTTTAATAAGGTGGCTATGAACAATGAGAGTGACAGTGATGAGGGGCCGTCATACTTCAACAGAGTGGGAAGACCTCCCACACCAGTGCAAGGATGGAGAATTCCCGACACACCAACCGGGCCTGGCAAACCCTCCGGCCTAGACTAAGTACTCTCCAAAGAGAGCTGCTCCACTCTCTATTCTTCACGCCACCAAAAGGCGCTGCACAAAAGTATAGATCACCCCCAGGTTCCAGTCACTGATTTATAAAGATTAATTAGTCCAGTAACAGTACCAATATTAAGTAGGCTGCTAACGGCTTCAGCAGTGACTCCAGCATCACACAGAGCTGCCACTAGTGGAAATGTTCGGGTGTGGCAGGCCATGGGCTCTGAAAGAAGATAATGGACTCAGCTGGTTTCCTGCAACCATTGCTGGGTATGGAAACAGTTTACTCCATTCCTGTGAAATCATTTGGATTTTGTTAAGTGGTTTTTCTCCTGGTGGTGCCAGAAAGTCCTCCATATTTTCCCTACCCACCTAGTCCCATCGGTGATTAAAACCATGTTTGTAGCAGGCTCTAATTACATATTCTGATGGTAGTCCAATCTACAAAGCACAGATATGGTGAATTAACTTCCTATCTTTGACCATATCCTAACAATTTATCACTAGCCCCTCTTTTGATCTGAATTCCTGTGCTTTGAGAAAGACTGGAATCCCAGTCAATCACAAACACTCATGTGTGCAAAAAATCTCTACACTGGGAAGTATGTTACCTAATAGTAACTAAACATCAGAGAACCTTAAAGGTGCCATGAAAACCTGATCTTTACAAGGCCTTTATAGACGTATACGGTTGCCTCACGTAGAAATGAGTGCAGAAGACATGTGTCTCGGTAATTTGACCTTTAACCTATTGGTATGAAGAAGCCTCGTGCATCTGGCTGCGCTGATTGTTAAAGATCCCAGAATTTTACAAGTGGGTGAATTATCGGCAGCTTGAAATTAGCTGTGGTGGGAGTATTTATACCACAGAAATTGGCAAATACAAAAAAATCAACTTCTTTGTTTTGTTTTGGATTCCAAAGATCCATCTTACCAGTATAGCACTGCTTTGGCATCTACCAAACAATTTTACAATCCAAACTAATTATTAAAACATCCCTCTAACGAGTGAGAGTTAGGCATGCCTGAATTCAAATCCTGACCCTGTTCTTCACTAGCTACGTGACCTTGAACAAGTTACACATCCTCTCTGAGCCCGTTTCCTCATCTGTAAAATGAGAACGTGAAACTACCTCCCACAAGGTCACTTTGAGAATGAAATGGAAGAATACACATAAAGCTCCGGCACATAAGATCACACAATAAAAGTTAACCTATTCCCTAACCACTTAACCTGGTCCAGTTTTAACACGTGAAACACTAGCTCACTTTCAAAACAGCCTTCCCTAGCTCAAGAAAAGAAAATTGGGGGCCTAGAAAGTAGCCCAGGTCTGGGAAAAAACGTCCCAGAGAGAAGGCGGCAAACAATGCTCAGATGGGACGCCCGATACGGGGCGGAGTCCTGACTCAACCCAGAATGTGTGCTCGCAAAGGTGTTGATAGCAGCTTCTTTACTGGGTGGGCCAAAAAGTTCATTTATTTTTTCCATAAAAGACACAGTTTTCATTTTCACCAATAACTTTATTGATTTGGATATTTGAGTATGTCGGCTATCTCCCCCATGGTATAACATTGATTGTTCTCAACTAATGTCTTGATTTGATCGCTATTCAACTTCAACTGGTCTACTTGACCGTGGAGCATCGTCCAGAGAGAAATCTCCAGCATGAAACTTCACAAACCACTTTTGACATGTTCAATCATCTCAGCAACTTCTCCATACACTGCACAAATCTTTTGCATTTCAGTTGTGTTTTTGCCTTTCTTGAAATAATAAAGCATAATATGCCAAAATGTTGCTCATTTTCCCCCATCTTCAATATTAAAATGGCTACACATAAATTCACCAATTTTGATGTTTTTTAAAAAAATGCATGCTGATATAACAGCTGTCACAATAAAATCTAACAAAATTTTTTCAAATGCAATTAAAGATAACTAAGCGCAGATTCTTTTAGAGCCACATTACAGAAAAAAACAAATGAATTTTTTGGCCAATCCAATATAATAACAAAGGTTAAGTGAATTATGGTTCATGGAAATAAATACACAAACCATTAAAATGATGTTTATAAAGATTTTTTCAAAGATTTTATTTATTTCTTTTTAGAGAGAAAGGAAGGGAAGGAGGAAGAGGGAGAGAAACATCAATGTGTGGTTGTCTCTCGTACGCCCCTTACTGGGGACCTGGCCCGCAACCCAGGCATGTGTTTTGACTGGGAATTGAACCGGCAACCCCCTGATTCACAGACTGGCACTCACCACACCAGCCAGGGATGTTTATAAAGAATTTTAATGGCAAGATAAAATGCCTATAAGATTTATAATATTAAATGCAAAGTGTAGAATCAGTACTAACAACATTGACCCTATATTTTCTGTTTAAAAGAAAAAAATAAGTGAATTATGGTTCATGCAAATAAATATACAAGCCATTACAATTAATGTTTACAAGGAATTTCAATGGCAAGAGAAAATATCTGTAAGATTTATAATATTAATGCAAAGTATAGGGCCAATATTCCATATGCAAAAGCTGTAGATGACAAATGTACACACAGGTGTAATGACACTCACATATAGACCATGTGCCAAAGTCTACGCAGCAGACATTTCTGGGTGGTAAGATGATAGGCAAACTTTACCTTCTTTATCCTTTTGCACTAAAAAAATAAAACACTTTATTTTTTTTAATAAAAAAGAACCTGTGCTCACTTCAAGCCCATCTTTGGTGAAGAGCCTGCTGCAGGAGCGACGAAGGTGGAAGTTTCAAATCAAAAGAGGTAACAGGGAAATAGGGAGGAGAAGGCAATCACAACAAATCAGGAGTCTCTGTGATTTGAAACCAACCCAGGCGCCTGGGCAGCCAGAAGCAGGTGGGATGAGGAGATCGTGAAAGGAGAGACCACAGCACAGAATATAAGTGGTTCTCATCGGGAAAGACGGGAGGAAAGTGAGCAGTGACCTTCAACAGCGTTCTAGAAGGAGACTTCTAGAGCATTTAAAGACATTCCTGATGTGCCAAATGGCTATGCCTGGGAAAGGGAGGCTACCAAGAAAAGCCTCAGTCCTTACAGCTCTTTAGTAGGCTGGAAAAGCACTTTCCATGTCCTTAGTCCTGCAGCATTATTTAAAGTAGCAAAGAATGGGGAAAAACTAACTGGTTACAATAAAAGACTAGAAAAATGAGGTATGACACATCCATGCAATGGAATACTACGGAGCCATAAACAAGAATGAAGAGGTTCTTTATGTACTGGGAAAGAATGCTCTCCAAAATATACTGAGTTACAAAAAAAAAAAAAAAAAGAAAAAAAGGCAACGTGACAAACTATGTGAATAGATGTAGTTTGTATATAAAAAGAATGGAGAAGGGATTGGGACAGAGGCTTCATGATATATGCTTTTTGTACATTTTGCACCATGTGAGTATTGCTTATTTAATAAAATAAAATACAAAGAACCCCTGTTTATGTAGTTGAGCTATAATTATTTTTGAAGAATGAACACTACATCTTCTTGGTCAAGGTGATTTTTGGTTTTGAGGTCCTGTAAAGTCTATAATCTCTGGAGCAGGAAAAAAAAGAGAAACTATGATCAAGGTCAAAATGTACTTGTTGAGATTAAGTCACTAATCTTTTATGATAAAGTCCTGGCTGGGCAGGACTATCCATTGCCAATGCTTAATTGCTGTTAACTGTGTGTGTAGAGTGCCCTCTAGTGGAACCATGAGAACATTACAGAATTTTATACTGAGTGTACCCCAGTAAAATAACGAATTGCCAGAATGTGAAATGTGTAATTGCAAATATGTGTGTATGTGTAGATACATGCATGATATTTTACACAAACATGAAAAAATTAATAAAACTTCCTATCTTTGTAACTATAATGTTTTAGCATAAAAATGATAAAAGCAAATCAGCCCATGGCTGGGACATATATTGAAGATTTTCAATTTCTCAATGTCTGACAAATATTATCTTATTATTTTTTAATAACTGCTCTCATCCATTAAGTAAGCATCTCTTTCCCCAGCTTCCCTGGGAGACACAACTGACATAACATAGGCAGTTTCAGTGTGTATAACATGATCTGCTGCATGCATACACTGCAGATGGTCACCATAGTAAGATGAGTTAACACATCCATCACCTCCATTGTCAGCCTTTCTGTGACGAGAGCTTTTGAGATCTACTCTCCTAGCAACTTTCAGTTATACGATACAGTATGTTTAACTACAGTCACGAGGCTGTACCTTGCCTTCCAAGAACTTACTCGTCTTAGAACCGGAAGTTTGTACCCTGACCACCTGCATCCATTCCCTCCGCACACACCGCCCCCTCCCCCGGCACTGGCAACCACCAGTCCACTCTGTTTCCATGAGTTTGGGCTTCGGAAGGTTCTACATAGAAGTGAGATCACACAGTGTTTGTTTTTCTCTGTGCTTCTCTCAGCACAATGCCCACAAGTGTCATCCATGTTGTCGCAAATGGCAGGATTTCCTTCTTTTTATGGCTGAACGTCACTCCATTGCATATACAGGGTGGGGCAAAGTTGGTTTACAGTTGTTCGTATGGAAAGTAATAATAAAAATAGAAGAATAAACTCTGTGTTTTGCATACTCACAACTGTAAACCTACGTTTTCCCCACCCTGTATACACCACATCTTCCCCATCCGTTCATCCCCTGACGGACGCCTCGGTTTTCCCACATCTTGGCTACTTTAAGTAATGCTTCAGTGGACACTGTGCAGATACCTCTCTCAGACAGTGATTTCGTTTCCTTCAGTTACGTACCCAGAAGTGGGATTGCTGGGTCATGTGGTAGTTGTTTTTAATTTTCTGAGGAACCTTCATGCTGTTTTCTATAGTGGCTGCACCAGTTGGCGTTCCCAACAGTCCACGGATGTTCCTTTTCTCCACGTCCCTCACCAGCACACGTCTCGGGTCTTTGCTAACAGTCATTCTAACAGGGGTGCAGTGATATCTCATTGTGGTTTTGATTTGCATTTCTCTGTTGGTTAGTGAGAACTGATGTTAGCAACCGAATTGTTGCTCATCTCTCTGCTGCCCTCTTTTTTGGGTTAAGAGATTTGTCAGGTTAAAAGGATCTTCAGGGAAAGACTCAATGTTTATGGACCACTTTTGTGAAAATCCCATTACTAGCATTGCTCTGCACAGGGCTAACTGAGCTCTTAACAGGTCCTCCCGGGGAGATTTCATCAGTCAGTCTCCTAGAAAACCAGGGCAAATTTTTCTGTCCAAACTAGGAAAAAGACTGCCACATAGCATGGCAGGATGGACAATCACATATACCCCCATATCTAGACCCATATCCACCCACTACCTTTGAATCTAGTTTTCTTTGTAGTAAGGCTCTAGCTAGTTAGCCATGAGCGCCGTCATGGAAACCAAGCTGTGCCTCCTGGTGCCACTCCAGGTATAGAACAGAGGAAAGAGAGAGGGAAAATAAAACAAAGGCCTCAGAAATGTGGTGGAATGATAAGAAATAAGGAAATCAGGAGAGAGGAGAGAGATGAGGCAGAAGGCACTACCAATTGCTAACCTGCTATGTGCCCACTTCACGCACATTATCTCATGTAGTCTTCACAACAGTCCTGTTAGGGAAGAATAACTTTCTCTCATTTTAGAGACACAGAGAAGTAGGACTCTGAGACTTTAATCACTGTATCCATGGTTACCCTACCTAAGCAGCACAGCTGGGATCTGAAGGCAGGTGTGACCAGAGAGCCAGCTCTGCCAGACTGACTCTCAGAAAGGGAAGAAAGGAACTGCAAGGCAAGAGAAAGGAAGGAAGGGAGGGAGGGAGGGAGGGAGGGAGGGAAGGAAGGAGAAAAGGGGGGACGGCGATGCCAACATAACACCTGACTGAGGGTCAGGGTCATTCCTATCACACAGTCGGAGCTAGAACTTCTATCTTTTATTTTCCCATGTCAGGGAAAATTTCCCCTGAAATTCAGTCACTGCCCTGGCGTGTATTGTTTGAGTGATGTCACTGAGGCTACTATGTATGTCTCTGAAACTTCCCGTGGAGTCACTGACTTCCGTGGAAAGCCTGCCCATCCAGTGCTCTTGAAAGGAAAGAGGGGGAAATGGCTCCGCTGTTTCCCAGGTTGGCCTGCTTATCACAGGACCAACCAGAAAGCTGGTGGGCGGCTCCATCTGGGTGATACTTAGCGACGAGCTGGGGCAAATTTAAGGTGAGACCGATCTAGGCTGCACTCCACCATGGCTTCTCTGAAGAACACAGAGATCCAAACATTGACCAGTTAAGAAATCTTGTTCCAAAGAACAAATAAAAAATAGTTTTTCATGAAAAACACAAGGAATTATCGGTGATCACCTCGGAGTGAAGAAAACTGGCCATCTAAGAATCACAGGGAAATAAGTGATTATCTTTGACTCAAAAACTTGTTCACGTATTCACAAACACAAGCATACAAACACTCACACATTTTTAACATGTGAAAAAAGTAACATTTGTCAGTTCAAATATCTCCTCAGTACTGGAGGCTATCCTGTGTCTGGAAGTCTGCAAAGAAAGTCTTGAAAATCACTTGTCAATGAAGTAGTGAAGTCCACATGGTAGGCCACGGCCTGGTGCCAACATTTAGCTAATGCAAAAGCGAAGGGACTCTATTTGGGGCAGGAAGGGAGATGAGATTGCCCATGAGATCTTGTCCAGCCATGAAATACTGGGGACCTCCTCGAGGAGACTGACTTCTGTTCCTTTCCCTACACAGATATTTCGAGAAAACAACCGCCTTGTCATTCTTCTTGCAAAACCTGCAATGGATCTGCAACCCTGTGCACTTCATGTCCAAGAGGTTAGTGTGGAGTGTGACCGGAGGAGGCAGTGGCCAAGCCCATTCACCGTAACCTACGTTTGTTAGCATCTTTACGTAAGGGGTGCGCAGGACGCGATTGAATCCCATCACGTGTTCCTACCACAGCACTACTCTGGAGCAGCACAGGACCCCGAACACTGAGCTGTAATAAAAACTGGCTTCCACAGGACCAAACGAAAAAAAAAGAAATGTTTCTCATCCAAAAGCGTGATGAAGTTAGCAATTGCTTTGGCTACAGAATCTGTTAGGGTGTCTGGGTACCTGACATTCCGAGAGGCTCCCCTGCCCTTTTAGAGTGCGTTAGCCGAAACAGGAGAACTTCAAGTAGAGGATCGAGGTCAGGAAAAATAGTCTACCATCCTTTCTTTCTTCATTTCTGGTACTGAATTTAGAGGAGCAAGAACACAAGAGCAGTATATAACATCTTAAATTAACTGCTTTGCCAGTCTATAAAGATAATACTTCAGAAATAACAACTTCCCTGAATTAGGTAGGTATTTTATCAACATGGTGCATTAACATTCAGAATTAAGAAGGGTGCACTCCCACTGAGGTGACCCTCCCATGGGCGTGTGCAATGGTTAACAGAGAGACAGGACGATAAAACAGCAGAATTTAAAGTGACAGCTGGGCCGTGGTTCTACTCCTGCCAAACAGAGCAGTTTACACACGAAAATTGAAGGAACTGTCCTGGAATTTTGGAGTTGACAGTGATTTTTAAATGGCTTTCTTTAATAATGGTGCTAATTTTTTTTTAATTAAAAAAAAAAAGATGGACCGCCCTGGCCAGGTAGCTCAGTTGGTTAGAGTGTTGTCCTCATACGCCAAGTTTTCAAGTTCAATCCCGGTCAGGGCTACATACAGGAATCAAACAATGAATACAGAAATAAGTGGAACAACACATCTGTGTTTCTCTGCCCCTCTTTCCTCCCTCTCTCTCTCAAATTAATCAATCAGTAATAAATAAATAAATATAAATAAATTGAGGGACCACCTGTTGGGTGGAAGAGTTGCTATTTTGTTAGGCCCTAATAAGACAGGCTTTGGGAAGCTGAATAGACCCCACCAAGTTGTGCGTGTATAAACTCTCCCACCAGGAAGACAGGTGAAGGTGTTAACAGACTGATCGACTAGGTCAAGGGAAGCCCCCAAGTGACTGACAAAGGTATCAGTAGGAAAGTAAAAGAAACAGGGCAAAGGCCTCCTGTTGTCGATTTCCTGTCTAGAGATTGAACTCATCCTGCCAGACTTGGCATCATCACTACCTATGTCATTAGCCGTGAAATACTTGGGTTTCTGGAGCAGTTTCTGCTAGTGCCAGTTCTCTGCATGGACGTGTGTGCTATTAGAGCAGACACGTGATGACCGCCTGCTCTGCCTTCTTTCTTGGGTTTCTAGGCACATATCTGTTGGCTCAGGCCTGCGTCCCCACCTGTCCCCAAGGCACGTGGCCCTCAGCGAGCAGTGGCAGCTGTGAGAACTGTACAGAGGACTGTGCCTCTTGCTCTGAAGCTGATCTCTGCGAACAGTGCCGGACTCAGGTGGAACGCCCTCTCTTCCTCCACCAAGGCAGGTGCCACTCCAACTGCCCTACGTAAGTTTCCTTTCCCTTCTCCCCTTGCTGGTGTTCATTCTCCTGCAGTAATTTGGGTACAATTTCTTCGTATTTGCCAAAGAGCTCTTCTCCCCCGTTACAGCGCCTGCACAGATGTCGGTTCTTGACTGCCAAACATCACCGCTGGCCACAGCAGCCAACACTTAACGCCAGATGCACACTTCTCTCTTGTGATGATTAAATGTGTGTATTTTTACTTCTGTAAAATTGGTTTTTTACACATTCTCTTTATCATCAAGTAGTTGTCGTTTTTCCATCACAAAAGTAAGGCTGTGGAACACACGAACCTCTTCTGTTTAAAGTAGGTGAAGTGTGAATCAAAGATGATAAAGAAAAGACCTAGTTAATTATTTATGGATTCCTCATGGCTTCGTAAGTCCCCTGGTTTATAATTCCTTTCCTTTCTATCGACTTCCAGGATTTCCCTAAAAGGGAAGAGGGAACAGCAAATGAGAAAGTACATAAGGAAACAGAAGCAACGAAAATGCCAAGCAGAATGACTGAGACAAAACAGGGTTTATTATCTCGCATAACAGCATGTTCAGAAATCCCGTATTGGTTATTTCAGTGGCCAGCACCTTATTGAAAACTCACAATCTTTCCATTTTGTCCTTGTGTCTTCCTTAGCCTGTCCTCCCCCGAGCCACGTTGTCTGCCCCATCTCCACACATCACCACCCCTCGCTGCAACTACCAGACACAGAAAAGGACTTGTTGCTCCTAGTTTGTCTTTTTTCAAGAGGAAAAAAACTTCCTCAGACCTCTCTTCACATCTCACTAGCCAGGATGTATTACTTACACCTTACCTCACTGGCAGGAAGAACAGAAATAAAAAGATCGGTTTGGGCTGAACAAGATTCATCCCCAAAAAACCCAAGTAAAGTCAGAACACTGATGGCCAGAGAGATGAGAAATGAGTTTGGGGAAGCAGCCGACAGAATCTATTTTAAGGAATTAGAGATTTCATTTGCCTACTGATTGAAAGAACTTGATGATGAAAACAGCACCTATTTCCTAATGACCAGTTTGTATCCATTACTGAGACAGACCCTGTAGGGTTCAAATACAAGTCAGGATACTTACCCCCAAGAAGCTTCCAATCTAAGGTAGAAGCCAATCGTAGTCAAGTCAATAGTACAGATACATAGCTAGCACCCACTAGGTATGTAAGAATCGATTTCGGAAGCTACATTACGATCAGATGGAGGAAGTCTGAGCCTGCAAAAGGCCTACAATCCAGTAGGGGAAGTTTGCATCAATTACCGTCGTACTTCTCACCGCCTAAATACAGAAAAGGCTAAGACATTCCAAGGGGAAAAGACACCATTCAAAAGCAGCTGCTCGTCGAGTGTCTGTGATGTCTAAACCCTGCGCAAAGCACCTCAAGGGTGGGACCCAGTGGCCCTCACATGAACCTTCTAACCCACATACTATTATTCCCCCTCCTCCACCTCACAGATGAGGGGAGGGGTAAGCATGGCTAATATCACACAGCTAATACGCAACATGGTGGGGATTCCAGCCCAAACCTCCACAGCCCACATTCCACCACTGCACAATGCCACGTTCTCATCCAGCTGGGGTTCCTTTCTCTTCAATAATGGCTTTATGGAGATAAATTCATATACCACCCAATTCACCAAACAATGCATGCAATTCAATGGTGTTTAGCATATCTACACAGTTGTGTGATCATCACCAAATTGATTTTAAGATATGTCCATCATCCCCAAAAAGAAAACTCTCTACCCTTTTAGCAGGTGCTCCCAATTTCCCCCAGCCCTAGCAATCACTGATTTACTTTCTGTCTCTATAGATTTGCCTATTCTTCAACATTTCCTACAAATAGAATGCTTCAAAATGTGATCTTCTGTGACTGGTCTTTTCTACAGCATAGTGTTTTCAAGTTGTTACTGTTTCTGAGCAATTGCCCCCTTTGGGTGCAATCCATCCTAAAGCAGCAATACGATGTATAACGGGGACACAAGCTGCAATGAAAGAGCATTCAGGTTTTCAGAATTATTTATAAGCCAGTACTAATGGCCGTGGCTTTTTCAAATATAGCATATATTCATGAAAGAAAAAAGTTTAAGCAGTAACATACATCACGATGGCGATTGTTTAAAAAACACTGCAAAACCTAAGGTGTACTCATATTCACCAAATGTGAACAGGTGTGAAGCGCTGGTACAAGAAAAGCAGTCTTCCTTTAAGCGCTGCCACTGTCTCAGGTGCCTCGAACATAGGCGGAGCTCCAGAACCACACAGCTTTCCCATTACGTGTATTTATCTGAGCCAAAAGACTTCAACATAAACTACTTTGAATGTAGCAACTTAATACAGGTGGCTTTCTAAAAAGAAACATCTGTCTTCTTAACTAAAAATAACAGTGAAATACAGCATTTACAAATAAATTTTGTGAAGGCAGGGAGAAGACAGGGAACAAATTACTGGGCAGGTCTGTGTGGGGAAGGCTGCTTTTAGCAAAGTGGCTCCCTGAAAGACACCTTCTCACCCTGGCATCTGCCTGCCTCCTGACAAGCTCCTGAGATTTGTGTATTTTTGAGTTGGCAGTAATCTTCAATAAGGTTTTTTTTCTTTTTTGCTTGAATCCATTCCTGTGTTTTCAGCACATCACCCAACTTCCACTGACACCCTTATGAGAAAAATCTGAAGAAGGTTTCTTTGTGTTGTGTCTTTTCAAATTCTGGAATGCTCATCAGTGTCCAGAAACTATTCTTGAAAGGCTTTGGTCAGGCCTAGCAGTAAAAATTCCCCAGAGGTCAGGTGATGGGTATCATATGGCCCCAAGTCCCCAACCTCTAAACACAGGCTGGTCCTTCTAGCTAGGCCAATCCTCACCCTAAATCTAGAGGGTGTGGCCAGCCCCACCCCGACTAATTTTGTTAGCACCAGCTATCAGGCGTGGCCGGGCTGGAGGGGCCAACAATGAATGGCACGGACATTCTTACCACTTGGGAAATTCCAAGAGTTTAGACTAGGGTGACAGGCCAGCTCTGTCTTTGGACGAGGCCAAGTTCTTCACTAAACACATAGAAACAAGGAGTCCACCACAGTCTCCTTCAGGTCGAAGATGTGTATGTTTGAGAATGCACTAAATTCCCTTAATCTCAAATTTCTCTAATTCAATCGAACTCTTGGTGAGCATATAATACACTCCTATCCACTGTCTTGGCAAACTCCTTTTTAAGAGGTTGACGTGGCTGACCAAAGTAGCAGTGTCTTTGTTCTTCTGACGTTCTCCATCACGGTCCAAGATGTGTACGGAAGCCACGTCTTAGCTTTCATCTGACATATTTAGTTTCCCCTCTTTGACCTAAAGTGCTTTTCTCCCATCTTTCTTTCTTGAAACCACATTAGAAATGTGACTTTTCTTCACCCCTGTCATATTCTTCCTGACACATTCAAGATATTTTTGTTTACTAAACAAATACAAGAAATTAGTGAATGAAAGAATGATTGAATGGATGTGAATGAGTGAATTAATTAACTAAAGCAACAAGTAAAGATGCTTTATAGGCCCTTTATTGGCTTTAGGGTTCAAAGAGGACTCCAGTAGCCTGAATTATTTGCTGCAATTCTTAGCTCCTCCCTGTACCTATGCCCCCTGCTGTAACTTTGCAGCAACCTCCATGAGAGGCAGAATGGACTCCTTGACCCTTAACTTTTGGCTGGGTTATTTAACTTGCTTTAGCCAATGGGATCTTAGCAGAAGAGAAGCTGAAGCTTAAAATATATTTGCCTTGTTGAACTTGCCCTCGTTTACTTCTGCTAAGGCTAAGAGAAGAACATGACTCACAAGTCCGCTGTGCCAGGGAGGATCAAGGGAAGTGAAGAAGACCTGCACCCAGTGTGCAGCTTGGAGTCAAGTTTCCTTCCCCCAAAGTGCATGCCTGGGTTCTTCCTATACAGTCACATATGCCTCTTTGAGCGCAAGCTCAGCCTACAAGTATATGAGTGGCAATGAGTTTGGGCTGTTTTGTTACACAGCACTATTAGGGTGATAGCTGACTAATAAATAGAAGGATAATTATAGAAAACAATTGGAAAAGGTACTTAGAACCTCAGGAGACCATAGTCTTTAAACTGGTTTATGATTTTACCACTTCTGCAAGTTCCAGCTCTTCCCTTCAGCTTTCCCTTCAAAGAAACATTGTAACATTGTCTATACTTCTCTTATCTCCCAAATGTAGTTGAGAGGGTTGGAGTATTTTCATATTTACTGCGTTCACACAGCAGTGAGTGATTTCTATGGTGTGGTAGTTAAATCACTCAGAGGTACAATGTGGGCAGACATCAAATTCCACCTGGAAGAAGTCAATCACTCAACATATACTCCAATAGCAGTGTATGCTCCAAATATTTGATGCTGTGTGCAAATGTTACATGTTTTTGAAAAGGCATCAGAGGTTGGCTCAGAACATCCAAAAGCAAAAAAATAAAATAAAATAAAATAAAATAAAATAGTGCTTCCAATTTTACAGGGCATTAAATCTTTTGAGCCTTTTGAAAGTAATTTTTTGAATTTGTTAAATTGTATTTTTATTTTAAAATGCATTAATTGAATAAAAAGTATTTTCTACTCTAACATAGAAAAAAAGAAAACAAATAAAAATTAGGAGATAAAAATAGAGAAATCAGAAGATGACTAAGGTTGACACAAATTAACCAAAGTTGTTTTCAAACAAACCAAATTCACAAGGATGATATCTATCCCTTTTATTTTATTTTCCCAGACTTGATTTTTGACAATACTTCCTCAGGAAATCTGATAGATTCATTTTGTTCAACAAGAGCAGTACTCCTTCGTTTTCAGTCCTGAGTTCTCTGCCACCAGGTGTGAATCATTTTCTCACTTAGAAGGCTTCCCCAGTTGCTCCCTCTTCTCCCCACAGGGGCTTCTATGCAGAAGATGGCATGTGCAAACCCTGTAGCTCTCCTTGCAAAACATGTGAAGAAAATGCCACCAACTGCCACTCCTGTGAAGGAGGCCTCGTCCTGGACCAAGGAACATGCCAGGAAACTTGCTCTGAGAGGCACGTGGCAGTGGAAGGGGTGTGCAAGCGTTGCCCAGAGATGTGCCAGGAATGCATCCATGAGAAAACATGCAAAGGTACCTGGGAGCATCCCAGGGGGAAGCGAGGCTCTACCAAGCCACCCCAGCTGGGAGCCAACTATCTGAGGGCAGGGTGTCCAAGCAGAACTGGGGGAACAAGTCTCCCTACCTTAAGTGAAGTTTATCTACCTCTGTGCATGCCACTGAGGAAGGTGAGGGTGAGGTAAAGCCTTTCCATTGTGGATCCTGCAAGTTAAGACAGATGAGAGCACCTTTTGTGTGATCTCTTCCACACGCATGTACTGAGCACTTAGGGTGTGCCAAGCACTGTCCCAGGTGAATCCAGCGACTGTGCTGTACAGTATTGTTAACTCTAAGAACAATACTCTGGCTAAGACCTTTTTCTCTGAAATTATCTCCCAAGAAAGGCTAATTTCCTCTTCAGAGTAAGACAGACTCATGTAATTAGCTCTATCCTATCCAAAGAATTCTCTTGGCATACACTGAAGTGTTTTTTCAAAATAAGAGAACAAACACAACCCCACAGAGCAGTCTTCATACTGATTAACCATGTGTATGTCACTGGTCTACCCTATCAGTAAATGAAAAATTAACTAATCCAAGAGCTCCTCACCTGCTTTTTGTATTAAACAAAGCCTGCGGTGCTCAATACAGCTTGAAAAATCTGTTAAGCTTTCGAGGTTTTTGAGACAATACCTCCAGCATCTCAGCCATCGCTGCTCTCACAGCACCACAGTCTTTTGTACCTCTGAGGGGCAGATCATTTCAGGATGTCAACCCCGCATCACCTACATGGGCCGCCATATGTGATCTTCAATCCAAGGGCAGGGCTTCGGGGGCATGGATATGCCCTGCCTGGGTGGAGATGGGGCAAGTGCATACACAGGTCAAATGAGCCAAAATGGTGGGGGGTGGGCTAGCCACCGTGGAAGGAATGAATTCCTTTCTCTTGTCGCTGAGGGGATAACTGCTGTTTCCCCTGTCCCCAGAGTGCGTGTCTGAATCCTTCCTATATGAGGACACGTGCCATCAGTCCTGTCCCCCCCACTTCTACACGGACGCACGCCAGTGTCTGCCCTGCCACGAAGACTGTCTGGAGTGCAATGGCCCCTCAGCTGATGACTGTGAAATCTGTGCTCAGCCATCCTTCGTTTTCTATGATGGGCAGTGTTTGGACGAGTGTCCGGCAGGAACTTACTATGAAAAAGAGACTAAGGATTGCAAAGGTAAAGACTTCCAGGGTACATGACCAAGCGCCAAATCCCAGGGAGCCTAATGGGATTATGGGTTTCCATCAAGATGAATTTGGATCTGGGGTTTGCACAGTTCCAGCCCCAGAACTGTTGTCCTGCCCCTTCCCTTCCTATTTTGAATCTGCTCTAATTTATTTTTTCTTTAAATGAGTCATTCATTAGTTTTGATCATGTAACTTTTATTGACAATGAATCATGTTGACTCTCGTCACAACAGTGGCTCACATGAAGATTTACAGGAGATGATGAGTCCTAAAAAGTGACCCAAAACATTTTTCTTAAAACTTTAAGCTATCAAAAGTTTATAGCAGCATAAGGAAGGCTGGGCCAGAGAGGCCCCCCCTTCCTTCGGCATCGGCCCAACTCCTCCTGCCATGGGTCCCCTGGCCCATCTCCCACTCGGCACTTCAATTCCTACGCATTCAAGAAAGAAGCTGCTATTATTTATGCCTTCTTATGTTTTAATTGGGCATAAATTCTTTGCCTCTTACTAGTTTTCAGAGGAAAGGATTTTGAATAAATTGCCCATTACTAGAGGAATTCTCCAGCAAGTGAGAGAGGCATTCTGGGGAAAGGAACTCTCCCCCCAGTTTTATTAAGATGTAATTGACATATTGTGTAAGTTTAAGGTGTACAATGTGAGGATTTGATACATGTATGTATTGGGAAACGATGACTTTTTTTTGGTACGAACATTTAAAATCGATTCCCTTAGAAACTTTCCAGGGTACAGAACGGTGTTGTTAACCTTGCTCACGGGCTGGCTCCCACAAGGCAGACAGCAGTGACTTAGCCCCCAGTGCTGCCTCCAGGCAAACACCAGAGGCAGGCCCGTAAACACAGTGAGAGCTGGAGGGTAAACGCACACAGCAGGAAAACCTTGGGCCACTCACGTCCAAGAAGGCAACCAGAGAAATGCTTTTCATGGGCCATAAAGATCTATCTCACTACTGAAGGCTTTCTGCTCTGGCCTTACGATCAGGATATACCTGTTGTGTGCTTATGTACACTCTAGTGTCGACATCCCACCAAGAACCTGGACTTGAAGATGGGCAGCTGTGCCCCTGTGGCAGAGGGGAGTGCGCACGGGAGGCAGACTGTTGGCCTGAGGCATCAGCTCCCCCGAGAAGTGTAGAAACCCCACCAAAGGTCTGCAGTGCCCTCTTGCCTGTAACTAGGGCAGGAACTGGAGGTCAACTTCTGGACTTTCTCTGGTGTTCTTTGCCATATAGACCTTTACAGGTCTCAGAGTACTTACTGTACTTCATTTACCTGATTTTACTTTCTCATTGAGAAAGACCTCTGGTTCTCATTCCTGTTTGCCCACTGGTATCAACCGCAGAGCTTTTTAAAAATACAGATGCCTGGGTTCACTCAGTCAGCTCCACTGTAGGAAACTGACTGGGGGTCTCTCCCTGCATTACCACTGTACCTTCCACCAGTCCACTGGGAGGCTGAGGGAAGCTGGCACTAGAAGAAACAGGTGACCACCTGAATTTACAGAGAGAAGAAACAAAGGACCTGACTTAAAAGTTAAGATTTGGGTAGGTATAGAGAAGCATTTGGAACCAAGCAAGATCCCCTCTAAGAAACACAAGGACTTGGGATCTATTCTGATCACCCCAAATTATCCCCTATGAGATGGCATAGACACCTCTAAGATTCCTACACCTTTTCCAAGGCACTGGGGCAGAAACAGCAAGTGTTCTTTTTAAGGTCCTGGGTTCAATTCCTTTTCCAGCCAAGTGACTTAGCACCTCCAGTCTCAATTTCCTGAGACAGATAAAAAGAGATGATGATAATCACAACACTACTGTGTGTCTATTCAAACAGTGAGTGCTTGTTGGGGCCTACTATACACCGTGTGCTCTGCGGGCCTGGGGAACAGCAGGGAACAACACAGAGAGAGTCCCGTCCTCTCGGAGCTTACACACTTTTGGGGAAGGTAGACTCTAAACAAGATAAATAAAAAGAAAAAATAAGGCAGGGAAGGGGGACAGAGAGTTGGGGAGAATGGAGTTGCAATTAGAGAGAAGGTGGCCTGGAAGGTGCCACTGATAAATGGAAGGAGTAAACCACGCATATAGTTGAGAGATGAGGATTCTAGGCAGAGAAAACAGCAATGGCTAAAACCCCGAGGGGGGAAAAAAGTTTTTATTTGTCTAACAAATATTTACTGAGTGCCTGTTATGTGCCAGGCCCTCTCCTAGGCATTGTGCATTCATAAATAAATGTTAAAGAGGCCTTTTTTGTCAACAGGCAATTATAATACATATCAATGCTAATGATAAGCTCAAGGTATTCTGGGAGGTCACTGCAGGACCACAGAATAGGAATTATTACAATACATTGGTGAAAGGGCCACAAAGCAGTGTGTGACCATTCTGCCACTGAAGAGCTTATTATTATTTGTTGCAGTTTATAGTGAGTAATTATAGTGAGTCTTACTAATATTTTGAGGTGATTGTTGCAGAAAGGGGCTCTGTAATTATGACAAAGAATACAAAATAGCCCTTTTTTACCCATTTTGCAATAAGGATGCTTGACCCAGAGCCCAAGAGCTGTACCCAACTCATGGCTCCACACTGCTAGCAGAAAGCTCTAGAAATCTCTGGAAGAAACAAGGAAGGCATGTGACTACACTTTCCCGGAGAACTGATTCTCTAGTAGGGCGTTCTGGCCCACTCTCACTCTCTGCTGCTCCCGCCCACCCACAGATTGCCCCAGGTCCTGCCAGACCTGCTCATCGGCGGGGGCCTGTACCACCTGTCTGGAAGGCCAGAGGCTGAACAGCCACGGGATCTGCGTGCCTCACAAGGAATGTCCCCTCTCTGAGTACTGGGATGCGGAGGTGCTGGGATGCAAGCCCTGCCACACCAAGTGCTTCCGCTGCACGGGGCCCTCCGAGGACCAGTGTCACACCTGCCCGAGGCACAGCCTCCTTCTCAGTGAGTCACCTTCCTCTGAGGTGTGCTTTGTCTACCCTTCCATCTGGGAAACTGCCTTTCATGATGCTTGGCGCCCAGTAGATATGTGTGCCTTTCTTTTTAACTTTTTACTTTGTGTCTAAAATAGTTTCAAACCTACAGAAAAGATGGAGAGTAAGGATAGTTCAAGACCACCACACATACGCCCTTTACCCACCTCATCCTTTGCTAATCTCTTACCCCGCTTGCTTCACCATTTTCTTGTGCTCGTTTCCTCTCTCTCTGCATGATTAGGATACATCTTTCACAATACACTTTTCTGAACCATCCGAGGATGTGTTACATACATCACGGCCGCACCCCCCCAGATACTTCAGTATGAATTTATTTCCTAGGAACAGGGATGCTTTCTTACATAACCACAGCAACTAGCTGTCAACTCTACTAATTTAACATTTATACAACACTTTAATATACCACCCAAATTATAACTGTGTCAATTCCCCTTTAGGCGCCATGTCCTTTTAGCCTCCTTTAACCCGACACGTTCCCACAGAGGAGCACTGCATAGACGATGCTGAGTCCTTCTGAAGGCACAGGACGTTCACACGACTCTCTCTGGTGATGTTAACTCTGGTCCCCTGTTCGGGGTACTGTCCAACTTCTCCACTTCATAGTTATTGTCTTCTCTTGTAATTAAAGAAGCAGTCTGAAAGAGACAGTTTGTGAGCATGTAGATGTTCAGCTCCTCACCAAAATTTCTCCTTGTCCTGGCTACTTGGTTGGAGTATCATCCCATGACTGAAAGGTTGTGGGTTCGATTCCTGGTCAGAGCACATGCCTGGGATGAAGGTTCAATCCTTGGTCTGGGCATGTACAGGAGGCAACCAATCGATGTTTCTCTCTCACACTGATGTTTCTCTCTCCCATCCTCTCTCTCTAAAAGCAATGAAAAAAAGTCCTCAGGTGAGAATAAAATAAATCTTTCCCCTTGATTTAGCATCTGTTGATTAATAAATCTTGAACAAAGTATGTCACAGTCTGGGGTTGGCCACCTCCAGCAGGTCACCTATGAAGGTTATTGCTAATATGAGGCAATGTCCTCAGGTTTCCAAGGATACCATGATTAGGCTTAAAACAGGTATGGAAGAAAGAAAATGAAACAAAACTTGACTCAATGGAAAGAAGGAGCAGTGGAGGGGTGTAAAAAAGAGAGACAAATATGCTAAAGACCTGGAAAACGTGAGAATTCATCTCCCCAACCCGGGAGAGCAGACCTGAGAAGCAAGACACTCCAAGTAAAAATATGTGACAATGTTTCCTCTTCTTGTTGAGATGTCATCAGCCAGGGCACCATTCCCCAGCTAAGACACAGGGACAGCTATCCTCATACCACTCCTGATCACCTCCCAACAGAAAACACTCCAAGACATCAGTCTTCTCTATCCATCCATCTTAGCTTCACTTACACAAATCCCAGTGAACGTTCTTCCAGAAGTTACCGCTTCATAAGAGCACTCCACACCCTGGCTGGTGTGGCTCAGTGGACTGAGCGCCGGCCTGCAAACCAAGAAGTCGCTGGTCTGATTCTCTGTCAGGGCACATGCCTGGGTTGCGGGCCACATTCCTCTTTGGGTCCATGTGAGAGGCAACTAACTGATGTTTCTGTTATACATCGATGTTTCTTTCCCTCCCTTCCCCTCTCTCTGAAAATAAATAAATAAAATCATTTTTTTAAAAAACATGCCAGATCTTTGTATCATCCCAACCACCGAGATCTTGTCTTCTAATTATCCTCAACTTAGAGTGCTACCAGTGGTGACCCTGGGTGCCCTCACGCAGACAAGAAGGCTTCTTGTCAGTACAAGGTGGTCTTCTCTTAAGCTAGGGATACAAATCAGGCTAGAACTGACACTTCAGTGCTCAGGTGTAACACAGAACACACTGCATAACCCTGCACACAGTCCCCCACGGGCTGGGTACAGGACGTGCTCAGGCCTGGTCTTCTCATAGTTTCCCGCCCCATCCCTCAGCACCGCCCTTTCAAGGGTCAGGCTAGGTATGAACTGGATGATTCCTCCAAAGGTTGTGGTAGACTAAACAACCCAAAACAAGACTCACCCCCTAAAAATGTATGCATCCTAATCCCCAGACCCTGGGAATATGTTACCTAACATGGCAAAAATGATTTTGCAGATGTGATTGCACTAATAGTCTTGATTTGGGAGGATTATCTTGGATTATCACAAGGGTCCGTATAAGAGGGGGCAGCATTGTCAAAGTTAGTATTTCGAGGCTATGTGATGTCAGAGCAGAAGAGCAGAGAGAAAGAGAGAGAGAAGATGCTCTCTTATGACTATGAAGATGGAGGAAGGAGCCACGAGCCAAGGAGTACAGGTGGTCTCTAGAAGCTGAAAAGGGAGAAGAAACAGATTCTCCCCCAGAGCCTCTACAAGGAGCATAGCCCTCGGGACCCATTTTAGAAATCCGACCTCCAGAACTATAAGATAATACAGTTGTACTGTTTTGAGCCATTAAGTTTGTGGTAAGATGTTACAACAGCAATAGAAAACTAACACAGAGGTGTTTCATCTTTAAGGGAATAAGGACTCCCCCTAGTTAACCGGATACATCAGCTGGACAATGAACCATTGTCAACACCCATATTTTAACAAAACAGCCACCAAACAAACATTGAGTGGGGACCTGGCCCTGTGCTAGATGCTGGAAAAGAATGACATGACCCTGCCTTCAAGCAGCTCAGAGAGTCTCCCAATACAGAGGTTGAGTCCACTGCAGCTCTAATGTGATTTAGCTTTTCCACTAGTGTCTGTGCTTACTGCTGACTGGAGTTATGGAGACAACTGGCTTATAGTCTGGTCTAGACTTGACCAGTGGCTAACACTAAAAATGCAGGACAGCCTGCCTTCCGTTCAGTGAGGTTAAGCTGAAGCTGGAAGAAGATGCCTCTAGAGCTGCGTGCTAAACTGTAAAGCCAGAAAATTTCCATTTTTTGCTTTCTAACTGAGTCACCATCAAGTTCCACCCTAAAAGGTTGCTAAAGAAGAAGAAAAGATAAGAATCAGTGACTCCATTTGGGTTGGTGGAGTTGGGTTGGTCAGGAGCGGTGTGGGGCTGAACAGCTCAACTCCAATTCACTCTCTGTACAGAACAGAAGATTTAAGGTTGTTTTTCTTTTAAAGCTTTATTTATTTACTTTTAGACAGAGGGGAAGGGAGGGAGAAAGAGAGGGAGAGAAACATTAATGTGTGGTTGCCTCTCACACCCTCCCCCCATCCACTGGGCACCATTCTTTATCCATTCTCCAGCTCAATGTGACAGACTGGTTTCTGGCCTGCCCAACACGGCCAATCCACTCTGACTTCTGTTTTCTCTCACCTTCTAATAGCCTTCTGGTTGATTCTATTTCTGGGATATTCATCTTACTGCCCTAGGATATCCACCAGCCCACAGGGACACTGTCTCATCTCTCCTGCATGCCCCCCCCCATGGCAGAGAGTCGGGAGCAGATAGAGGAGGTTTGGGAGACTTGTGTCATACTTGGTACCAAGACAGACTGTTCCTCCCTTGGCAGACACGACTTGTGTGCAGGACTGCCCCGAGGGCTACCATGCTGATGAGGACAGCCACCAGTGTGCCCCCTGCCACAGCTCTTGCAGGACATGTGAAGGGAGACACAGCATGCAGTGCCTCTCCTGCCGACCAGGCTGGTTCCAGCTGGGAAAGGAGTGCCTGCCCCAGTGCAGGGAAGGGTAAGTTGCTCAACACACTTTCCCCTCATTAATCCCATGACCACTCCAGATCTCACTATTAGCAAATCCATTCCACGGAGGAGGAAGCTAATCTCAGAACACTTATGTAGCCAGACTGAAGTCTCACTGCCAGGAAGGGACAAAGATGAGAGTCCAACCCACGCCGAACAGTCTCTAAAGGATTTCTGCCAATTCAGAGTAACGGAAAAAGGAAACGGGAGAGGCCAGCAACTCGATGAGAGAACACAAAGGGTCAGATTGTTAAATCAGGCTCACGGGCCAAACTTCACTAAAAATTACAAGGTTACAAGCCATCACAAGAAGTGAAGCATTCCTCCCTTAGAGAAGTCCAAGACCATGAACATAGGTTCTTTCTCTTCTGCATTCGGATTTGTTCAGATCACATTCACTAGGTGGGGTCTAAGCAATGTGTGTGGAGCACTGCTTTCACGAAAGGGATAATGTCAGTTAAATATTTCCAGGTAACTCCCCACTAATTCTCTCACCTGCCATGCCCCCCTTAAACCCACAAATTAAGGTCTAGTTACCACAGGCAACCTAAACACACAGGTGTATTCTTCTAAAAGCATTTCACAAATAAGAACTCTCTATTATTTTTCTGCTAGGAAGAACTATCAGCATATTTATCATTAAGTCTGCTGACAAGCATATCTGGAAGGCGGTTTGACTGGGTCATCCCTTTTTTACCCCTAGGCATCCCCAGTGGAAAGAAAGATTGATTACAGGCCTTTTGCTAACTCTTCCTTCCCAATATGTAACCTAGAGCACTGAGAGTTTCCAGACACAAACTGAAAAGCTGTAACCTTAAACTTTCCACACATGCTTTTGCCCAAATTGGCACATCTCTTTAGTTCTATAGCAATCACTGCTTGTATGACTGATTCATTTTAGTACTGTGCACTGCCTTGCGTTTTGATTTACCCCATTCACTTGCTCATTCATTGAACACTCTCTCAATGAAGAGCACCTTGTATGTATAAGATGAGTAAGTAATCTTCCTCAAATCAGGTCATTCAATACTCTTATGCACAAGAAAGAGAGTATAATCCTGTGATCTAAATAGAGTGCAGACAATGGAATTAAGAAGACAATTTTTCCATGCTTTGCGGAGTCGCCCATTGGGAGGACAGGCATGGATTGCCATAAATCTTTTTAATGGAGAATAAATAGGGTGTTAATAAGGTATAAGTGGAGATTATTTGACTGAAATTGCTCCTCTGGTAAAATCAACGGTCACATGCACTGCATAAACTTCACATGTTAAATCTCTTCGCCTTGGAAAGGCATGTATGTAATTCTCTGCTCCCAGTCCCAACACACAATTATTTCAGTGTCTGACCTCAGAGCAGGATCTTAAAGGCCCCAGTTACTGTTTGTGCTGATGCACAAGATGCACAGGCTCAAGAGATGTCACAGTCACCTTATGCAAAAGAGTCATCAAAGTAAGCAGTGACACTGTACTCTTCTTTTAATCTGATCCGGCAAACTCTCCCTGTTCCTTCTTTCAGCGTTACCCTTTTTTTTTTTTTCATTGAATTTATTGGAGGTGACTCTGGTTAACAAAATTACACAGCGTTCAGGTTCCCAATTCTACAACACATCATCAGTACAATGTATAGTGTGTTCAGCACCCCAAGTTAAGTCTTTGTGCATCATAGCATTACCCTTTGATAATTTTTAAAACATGCTTGGTATTGATAAGCTTTTTTCCCCAAAGGGTCCTATTGATTCTTTTCATCTTCATAACATTAGTAAAGAACATCTGTACGCTGCTTTACAGTTTACACAGTATTTCCACTCACTATGTATCTTTACTTTATGATTTGATCCTACAACTATCCTGTGAAATTGATATTATTCTCTCCACAGATGAGGAAAGCAAAGCTCAGAGAGGTTAAACCACTTAGTCAAAGTCACACAGCAACTTATACACGGTGAAGTTAAAACTAAAAATGAGATCTTCCAACTTCAATCCTGTGTATTCCCTCCGTTGTTATGGCTTTTCACTCTACCCTGTTGCTTTATCTCTTGAATCTTATATGATCTTTATCGACTCTTCAGTTCATGGTTGGTGCTTTCTTTTGTTCTCTCATCATCTTGTCTCTCAAATACCTCAGAATTTCAGTGCGTGACTCATTGTACTTGTTCTTCAGTAATTGTTCTCCACCTAACTGCAGAAGGGGGAACGAGGCTTCATTTACCACAAGCTGGGCCACTGAGGCACAAGTGTACTCACTCAGATCAGTGACGGGGGCTGGGTAGAGCCAGGCTCGGCATTACATAGCCATGGCATAGTTTTCGACAAGTTAGTACAACTAAAATAAACCTTAAAAAAAAAATAAAAAGACTACTGGACCCAATAGTTTCGTGTCAGAGAAACCAAGGGTTGAACACTTGGGTTTCTAGGGTAACTTCAGTGTGCAGAGATGCCAAGATGGCCCTCCAGAATTCATCTTGGACAATGATTCCTTTTCTCTCTTCCATCTCATGTGAATTTTTTAATTTACCTTCCAATAATGCACTGCTTTGCTACAGTAGCACCTAACAGATAAGTTCAAATCATATTTCCCACTTTACTAGCAGTCTCACCTTAAGCAAACTGTCTAAATTCTCTGAGCCTCAGGTTTTACAAATATAAAATACAAATGCCATAAGGTTTGCTGTGAGGATTAACCATAAAATTCATAATTATCGCTAATATACATTAATTACTCATAACGTGTTGGGCACAGTTCTAACAAGTTTCTCAGTAATAACTTGTTTAACTTTAGGTACTCACATTACCCTGTATTACAGATCTGAGACACAGAGAAGTTGTGTGACTTGTCCAATGTCACCCAGCTCATTCGTGGTATGGCTGGGCTTTGACTCCATG
Source organism: Desmodus rotundus (assembly GCF_022682495.2). NCBI lineage: Eukaryota > Metazoa > Chordata > Mammalia > Chiroptera > Phyllostomidae > Desmodus > Desmodus rotundus. The sequence goes on along the minus strand of NC_071387.1, from coordinate 42,960,595 downwards.
TAGCCTTGTTTCAAAGGGCAAGCTCCTAATTGCCACACTCTAGTGTTTCATTTTTAGGTTCAGTAAGATGAAATATTAAGTTTATGAAGTTCCTAGTGTACTATTAGGTATATAGTAGAAACTTAGTGAACAGTGATTACTATTATAGTTAGCCTACAAAAATCTTTTCAATAGAAGTTACATCTGTTATTATGAAAACATCAACATCACTTATGTCACCTGCTGTTTCCAGATGGCTTTTAAACTGAGAAATTAGAAGAACCACTCAGAGGTACATTTAAAACATCTTCCATTCTCTGATTCCATTCGACACAGCTTACAGCTTGAATTTTTCAAGTGGAGAAGCATAGGAGTGTGTAGAAGGCACAGGCAGTTAATGATTATTGTGACGCTACTACATGTGATAAGAACAAGGCCCTTCCATGTGTCTAACTTAATCCTCATAACTGGCAGGGGGAGACTGTAATGCCTAATTTACAGATAGGAAAACTGAGAATCATTAGATCTATTAGTATAGTTAGTAATAAATCTAATGAGTAAAGAATCTAAATTCATCCAGCTTATAAATGGACACTGTGTGAATAACCATGGTTTTTCCACCACACCCAACTTAGGAGCAAAGCTCAGAATTCAGTCTTTGCTTCCCTCCTTGGTTGCAGATACTACGCAGAAAACTCCACTGGCCAGTGTGAGAGGTGCAACAAGAGCTGCAAGGCCTGCCGGGGCCCGCGGCCCACTGACTGCCTGACTTGCGATACGTTTTTCTTTCTGCTCCACTCCAAGGGAGAGTGTCTACGCACCTGCCCAGAGCACTACTATGCAGATCAAAGGACAAAGACCTGTGAGAGATGCCATCCGACCTGCCATGAATGCGAAGGTGAGGGTGTACCTATCGTTTTGCGTGTGTGAATGGAAAGGTACAAAGTTTTCCTTCCTGCTTAGCCCCTCTCTTTTTTTCCACGACCTTTAGTGGTTCCCCTTGCTTGCCAACCTCATAACCAGTCCTCTCCCGCATCAGCACCCTCTGTATTCTCTCCGAGTCTGCAGCTGCCCTCTGACCTGGGCTACACTGCTGCCACACGGCTGCCTCTTCAGTCTCCCATCCTTCAAGACCCAGACACAGGTGTTGTCTCTTCCGGGAAGTGTTTTACACCTAGTCTGTCCTCTCTACCTGTTGAGCATGGAATCTGTGCCTAGCAACATTTATTACATTTCCATCATTTCAACAGTTACTTAAGATAGCTGCCTCAAACTCTCCCAAGCTCCACTGCTAGTTTCCAGATACCTACTTATCTGCCCCTTAAAGTCAACATGTCCCAGAACAAACACAGCCTGGGTTTCCTCCGACATTCACTCTTTCTGATAATGGGTCCACTCGCCAACCACCTGCCCAGGTTCGAAACCTTGAAGTTATCTACCCCTTGACTCCTGTCCAGCCCACTTACCCTTCAACCATGGTAAACTTCAAGGTCTGTTAACTGCCTCTCCTAAACATTCGCTACCTAAGCATCTCTACTCAGATATCCTTCCGCACTCTCACTATCCTCATTCTCCTTTCTCATCACCTCTAGCCAACTTTCTGAAATAGCCAGCATGACCCCCGGCTCTGGTCTTGAGCTCTTCCCCTAGGTCATCCTGTACAATAGTGCCAGAGTGATCTTTCTGAAGTCCCTATCTGCTCATTTTTTCTCCATAGCTTGACATATAAATGTGATTGATCATGATAAATTCAGGAAAGAAATACCTCTGTAGATGAAAAAGGGGCCACATCCTAAACCTGACAAGCTCAGGGGAGGCCTGCATGGAGGGCCCTACAAACTCAGAGACTGAAAGAAACCACATAGGATGGTCTGAACATAAGAATTCCTAACTAAAAAAGAACCATAACTGGTAGTCATGTCCTAGCCCTGCATTCTTTGACAAAGGTCAGTCTTTACTTTAAGTGAGCCTGTCTATTGACTTTTGCACCAAAGATAACATAACTTTGAAATGTCAGAGTAATCTTCTTTTCCAGATTTCTCAAGCCACCAACTCCCTGCTCCACAGCATGGGACCACACATCCTCTCACTGTTACCTTATTCCACAAATATCACCTCATGTGCTGCAAATGTGGATTATTAACTCTCCTCTACCCACTGATGTAAACGGAGTATGTGTTTCTCTATTTTTTCTTTTTATCCAATCCCAGAGATTTCCCCACTTTGCTGTCTCCTACCCCCTTATCACCACTGGATTTCATGTAACTCTCCTTACATCTCCTCCTTTGGTTCTAATGTATAAAATAAGCTGCAAAACTGCCATTCACCAGAGCATTTTCTCAGTCCATCGAGATTTTGCTGCCTGCCAATTGTCACTTTGTCTCAAATAAACTCATAAAAATTCTCTACAGGTTTGGAAGTTTCTTAGGTCACTACCTCCTACAATATTCCAATTGTCAAAACTTTTGGGGTTAATATTGATAGCTGGTAGGGTACATTCCTGTTATCCTTTTCAAAACTATGTTAGCTATTTCTAGCCCTTTTTCTGTATAAATTTTATAATCAATGTTTCCTCTAGAAAGCCCACCCTAACAACCTCCACTGTGTGTTCCTTCAGTACTCTGCGTTCATTCATCTGTTTATTAAGTCAACAAATATTTAGCCACGACTATGGCCCAGACAACGTTCACACGACTGTGAACAAGACAGTCAAGGTCCCTGCAGCCCAGACAGCATATTTAGTAATGGTTTACTTATTCTATGTCCCTCATTGTAGACTGAGGTCATCGAAGGTACAAATTGGTGTCTTACCTTTGTAGCTCTAGCACGGAGCACTGTCACCGGGGCAGGCGGAGGCAGCGGGTCACATCAGGGGCGCCTCAGCAGACGGTGGCAGCACCAACCACGCAGGGAGGTCATTCGTACCTGCTGGGATCCGGGATCCTGTGCGGACAGCCACAGGCTCCAACCCGTGCAGCAGTGGCCTGGGATTCAGGCAGAGCCCCGAGCCGGCCCAACACCCCAGCTATGGCAGCGGCGACCCTAGTCCACGACTCTTCTCAGATGGTCCAGTTGTGTCCTCTGTATGGCCTCCACCTCAAGCCCAACACAAAGATGACTATCCGCGTGGCCCTTCCGCAGCTGAAGCAGCGGGGAAGTCCACGTTCAACTGGGAGGTGATGGAAAGGCTGACGGGCAAGGAGTTCTCCGCCCTCCGGATTTCCAAGAGCACCATGGCCTTCACCTGCTTCGAGGGTGGGGTGGAGAACGAGAGTCTGGTCAAATCGCCTGCCTCGACGGCAAAATATTCTCCAGGTGTGCGCCACCAAGCTCAAAATCGATGTCCGCACCAGCCAGGACTGGGGCTCCTTCTCCCACGGCGCCGCTGGGAAAGGGGCCGTCACGATTTCCCCGGAGGGACTGTCCTCAAACAGTTCGCCCCGTAGGAACGAGGCTCAGAAAAGTGCGACAAGAAGGTTCCGGCCACGGTGTTTGCCACGAGCAGGGAAGCTCGGAGCTGGGGCTGAACCCCCACCACCAGAGGCCAGGCCGGAAGTCCCGCACGTTCTGTTTCGTGGGACCCTGGGCCTTCCAGGGCTGCGTCCCGGTCCGCGCGTGCGCGGGCTCCGCGCCGGCCCAGAGCGCCTGCGCAGGGGAGCGCTGGACTGCGCGCGGCGTGGCCCGCCCGCAGCTTCGAGGCTTCTGTTGCTGCCCCCAAACCCGCGACTGGTGCCTTAACCAGGAAGCAGCAACCCGGGAGGCAGAAAGTTCGGCAGCTGCAACAGCAAAGAGAACAGTAAACGCCGAGGTGAAGAGGCGGGGGAGACAGAACCAGAAGAATTGGAGAAAGAAAAAGAGAGGAGGAGTTTCACAAGAGGGAACAAAACCCGAGGGACCGTGAACTCCGTCGACGCCCTGAGAGAGGGCCCCGGAAGCTACAGAGGAGCAGGAAAAGCTACAAAAAAAGATCAGACTGGAAAAGGGAAAGGTCCTGCTGGCTCAGGGGAACCTGCAGTCCCTCGGGCTGCCTGGGAGCGGCGGGGCGCTGCCTCGGCCTGCGCTGGGCTCGGATCCGGCGTTTCTCTGAAAAACGCGGCCAGTCACAGGCCCTACTTCCCTCTGCTGATTGCAACGGTAACCTCAAGAAATGTCTTCAAACTGAGAAGGGAGGAAAAAACTGGAGAGAGTGACCCTCGGTGATATAAACATTGAATTACTCCTAGCTCTGGCTGGTGTGGCTCAGTGGATTGAATGCCAGCCTGCGAACCAAAGGGTCGCCCCTTTGGTTGCCGGTCAGTGGGGCACACGCCTGGGTTGCGGGCCAGGGCCCCAGCTGGGGTGGAGGGAGAGGCAACCAGTCGGTGTGTCTCTCACACATCGATGCTTATCTCCCTCTCTTTCTCCCTCCTTTCCCTTCTCTCTAAAAATAAAACCTTTTTTAAAAAATTACTCTTAGCTAGAAAGTGCCTAGACTAGGGGACAATCTACACTACCCTGGGAATGAGCGCGTGCTATTCAGACCAGTCCTAGCATTTCATTTACGTATCTCAGGCATGGTGTTTCAACACTATCCAATAGAAGTCTAATGCAAGCCATACATGTAATTTTTTAAATGTTTAGTAGTCATATTTAAAAAAAAATAGACAAAATTGATTCATATATTTTCTTTAACATCAAAATAGTATCGTTTGAACATGTAAACAACATAAAATTGAGGTATTTTACATTGGCTTTTTCCAAGTATTTGAAATCTGGTGTTTATTTCACATGTGCAGCACAACTCAAGTTGGGCAAGGCACATTTAAAGTGCTCAATAGCCACAGGTGACTATTGGCTAATGTTTTGGATAGCGCATCTCTAATTTAGAACAATGGTTCCAGGTGACATTTTCGGATGAAATCGTGGCCTGAATGCTCTTATGTAAATTGATCAAGGAAGAGCTGCTCTGGTTGGAGCACAGGAGGCATCTCAGAGTCCCATCTCAAGCCCGGCATGTGCCTCTCCCCACCACTTCCAGACAACTCCGAGAAAACACTGCAGTGATTCACACTCTTCACTCACTTGCAATTAACTCCAACTTTTGAAATCATTTCCTTTCCAAACGAACTGCATTAAGTAATTATTAATGGGGGGGGGCGGAGTTCCATTCCAGAGCCACATATAGTTACTGCTCAAAACTTGTAATCAGAATAAAATGACAAATGAGAGATTACATTGAATTGGGGGTGCAGTGGTGGTGGACGGTTGGCACTGGCATATCATGGTAAATATTGGCCTTCTGTTAGGTTTTTTGAAAAGTTGAAGGTATTCCTGGTACCACCATTACCGAATGTGTGGGGCTTTTTTCCAACTAGGATTGCCAGATGAAATACTGTATATTCATTTGCTAAATCTGAAAACCGTAACCCAACCCCTAGTGCAGAGCAGTAGGCTAGTGGGGAGAAGAGGAGAAAAATTGGTTTCTAATCATAATCAGTCAACCATCATTAAGGTCATTCAAACAAAACACCAGCTTTTTTAAGAATTTTGTGGGGATTAGAGAAATTATTAGTGATGTTGTACATATGGTGTTTTTAAAAAGTATAAATTTCTTTAATTGGGTTTCAGATTTCCTGGGTAGATTAAGGATGATGGTTTTCTAGTCCCAAAAGTTCATCAATACATCCAGACTATACTACTCAATACTAAAGAGATACAAACTATCCAGCCATAAAGCATGCGGAGGAAACTGGAATGCTTCCTACTAAGTGAAAGAAGCCAGTCTGAAAAGGCTACATACCATATGATTCCAACTACATGACATTCTGGAAAAGCCAAAACTATGGGGACAGTAAAAAGATTAGTGGTTGCCAGGGACAGGGGATGAAGAGGATGAACAAGCTGAGCACAGATTTTTAAGGCAGTGAAAACACTGTGTGATACTGTAACAATGGATACATGTCACTATACATTTGTCCAAATTCATAGAATGTACACCACCAATAGTGACCCCTAATGTAAACTATGGATTTTGAGTGTACAAAATTTGGGGACAGGTTTTCTCTTGCACTATATGCTGATTGAAAAAAGTACCAATTCCTTTCTTCTTAAAACATTATCATGAAAGATAAAAGGAAAATTTCGCAACCTACATAAGTAGTCTGTCAACTAGATTGTATTTTACTCACACTTGACTCCCTAATAATATCTGGATATTAAAAAAAGTATAAAAGCACTAAGCTGCAGGGGAGGGGGACCAGGGGGACAGTATACCAAGGCTTCATATGTATGTATGTTTGTATGCAACTGGTTCTTCCATAATTAGCTCATTTCTTGCCTTTACACATTTAACTTTTTATCTATCCTCCTTACAAAATTGTTTGAAATAAAAATCCAGGCCGAGAAGCCAAACCCTCCTAAATCTCCTGAGCTTCCTCTCTGTGTGTGAATAATGCCATGAACAGCCCCCAGGAGGTTGCTCAATCAATTCATTGGTGAATTCATCCTATGGGGGTCAGTCCAAGGGAGAGCAGATGGTGAGCTGCTCTGAATTTTAAGGAAATACTAGAGCTGTCTTTATAGGCCCCAAGGCTCCTGCAGATCCTTAGAAGCAATGATAAATGTAGGATGTTAAACTTGAAAACAATGGAAAACATTCTGGAAACTTACAAACTGCCTTTTGCAAAAGACTCTGGGTGCCCTGCGTACGGAGGCTTTGCAGTAAATCAATGCAGGAGATGTAATTGGAGTTACTGATTTGTTACCCAAGGTGACAGGTAGTACCCTCCGGGATCGCCCAGGATCTAGGCCTCAGCCAAAATGCTGCTGGTCTTCTGAAAAATATAACCAACCTTAAGGCACACATTTTGTAACCTAACATTCTTTCTTTAATTTTTAATTTTTCCTACCTTTAATTTCTCTTCATGAAGAAAACAAGAATCAAAACAAACCTCACACTCTGTCTTCTAAAATTGGAGTAAGACATGTAAGCTATATTTTAGAAAAATGTAGGGCAGGAAGGAAGGAAGTAGGGGAAGATTAATTCTTTCATCAGAGACTATAATTATGTTCTGGACATGTAGGAAATTCTGTATGAAGCTAAAAGTAAAATAAAAATGGAATGGCTTTGAATTTATATCACTACAGGCAGCCCCAAGCAAAGCAGCGGTTGAGTAATAAAGGTTTATTCTCTAAGATGTTGTTTATAGCTCAAAACTCATTTTCCATGGAAACATTATGAATGATTGAGCTCGCAGATTAGACATGAAATGTTAACTCCATAGCGAATTTGCAGGACAGGATTCACAGTTCCAGTTGAGTTTAACTAACCACTCTTTACAATAATATGCTTCTGATTGGAAGACCTATGCAAGTTCCAAGTCACAGTACCAGGCACATTCCATGTGCTGTGTGTCTCTATGCTTGCTTTAAAGTTCTCAGCAACAATGTCAGGGCCTTCCTAAGAGAATGAACTAGAACTCAGGACTCCTGTCTCCAAACACTTTCCAGAAGTTATAGCTCCAGCCCTCTTCTACTTGGTGGTTCCTGTGCTCAAGTAGACAGTAGGACAGAAAGAGCACTGGAGTATGAGTCAACAAACATGAATTTGAATCATGACTCAACCATTACCTATGTAACCTTGAATGAGTGATGTCATTATCTGAGCCTTAGTTTTATTTTTTAAAAAATAAACAAATAGGATGTCAAATTTCTGAGAAGAGGCTTTATTGTTTTCAAGAGAACTTCAAAGGAAACTATCACTACCACTCCCATAATTAAGAACCATTGAACAAACATTTATTAAATTCTTTTAGCCCTAGCCCTGGCTGGTGTGGCTTCTCTCACACATCGATGTTTCTCTCCCTCTCTTCCACCCTCTATTACCCTCTCTCTAAAAACAAATAAATAAAACCTTTTCTAAAATATATTTTGAATATTCTTTTAGCCCTAGTTTTTAAGTTTCACGGCTGGTGGTGTTCCTCAATTAGGATCTGCCTCATCATGAGGTACTCACTGAGTTTTGGGACCCCCCAAATCAGCTGGTATTCATCCTTGTCCTCTATACAAGCTGAAAATAAGCAGAATGACAATTGAAGGTTTTATAAATGCTCTATATGATTTCTCATTCTCTGAAAATCCTCTTGCTTTAATAAAAGATCTGTCATCTCCAAATCCTCAGTTCCCAAATGGAAAGTTTACATTGATTGAACTGAATGGTTAATTTCTAGGTGTTCACTTGGTGTCTTACAGACTTTTTTAATATCCTCAATCAATTCACCCTTCTACTCCAATTCACTTGACATATTCCTTGTTCCTAAGTGTTCTGGAACCCAGACAAAGGCAGAAATGTAAGGTCAGTCCCATGACTTAGAATCATTTTTTTTTTCTTTCAGGAAAAGAGCCCTTGAAGTGCTTATCCTGTGTGTGGAGTTACCACCTCGCGGGAGGAATCTGCGTCTCAGACTGTCTTGTGGGGCAATACAGAGTGGGAGAGGTACTGAGTGCTGTGCATGGCGTGCCTCCTGCCATCCCGCGGGGGGAAGTGAGCTGCTTTCTGTGTGTCATTCTAGGCAAAGTAAAAAAAGGCCTAAAATTCCTATACTCTCTGTAGTGCAGGTGTAATATTCTAAAATCTATTGCATCAGAGATTAAAGGTGCTATTTACCTGTAGCTTTAATTTCAATCAAAGGAACAAAGAAAATATGAGATAAACAATGGGGAAGTTAAGTAAGGAGGGCCTCAGAATTAACTCTACATTCATTGCTCATGACCTTAGAAGTTTCAGGTCTACATAGGAATACTGTGTCAGAAATTAGAAATATCTTCTTTCTTACCCCATTGTGAAACACCTGAATAATGTTAGAACTACCTACTAGTTGATGTTTTTCATCTCCTCTACCTCTCCACAGTGTATTAAGATATATTTTCATTTGCTTGCCTAGAAACCATGGATTTCTGAATCCGCTAACTTCTTGATTGTGTTTCCAAACTCCAGAAATGTAGTAAATGTCTCATGGGGAAATGAACGTGACCCGACATGTTCACGTATGAGCTCTCTTTACATTCTGACATTGGCCCTCATTACACTTTGGTGAAACTGAGGTTCAGAGAGGTTCAATGGTTCATAAAGACCACAGGAATAGTGAGTGTTGTAGCAAAGCTGGGACTGAACCCAGGACTTCTGACTCCTAATCCAGGATTTGATGAGATAATAATGGCTGAGAAAATACTTTGTCAGTGCCCAAAACAGGCCAAGGTGCTCAAGAAAGACAATGTCCTTTCCTTCGTTTTCTATTGCACCATCTTTGCAAAGTGAAGCAGTAAAATGGGAGCTCTCTCCTCATCTACGTTTCTAGCACCAGTGAAGGAGCGACTTGTCAGGAGGGAGGCCACTTTCTCCTCATCTCTCAATCCTCTTCCCACTGAGATTGAATTGTGTTAGTTAAACAATCACAGCTTATATTATTCTAGGACAGAGGCCAAGCAGGTAATGAGTGGAAGGTGCTTGGTCAAAGAAAACCCCTGTGCAAGACTGATGAACGGTGGAATCTGATGTTTCACCCGTGTGTTGGTGATATCAGAGCAAGTGACAGGGGTGTCCAACCAGCCCAGGATGGCTATAAGTGCAGCCCAACACAAACTTGTAAATTTACTTAAAACCTTTTTTTTTTCAGCACTTTTTGTTAGTGTTTGTGTATTTAATGTGTGGCCCAAGACAACTCTTCTTCAAGTGTGGCCCAGAGACACCAAAAGGCTGGACAACCCTGGTTATATCAAATAGGAGAACATCAGATACAAAAGTGACATTGCCATGTGGGAATGATGAATTTACGTGTGGAACACCCCAACTTTGAAATGTGGGCCATGAATGAAAATAATTTTAATCTGTGAAGGTCAACATAAAATGGGCCAGACAAAACTTGTCCTTGACCAGGAACAGCATGAGCTATCAGTTTGTAACCTGAGCTATTCTTGAGGCCTGTTCTCCCGTTATGTTACCAGTGGATCTCAGAGGGAAAGGCCCAGCAATGAATCCATCCAAGTGCTGAGAGGTGGTTCTGTCTTTCATCCAGAACAGACCGCCTTTCTCTTGTCCCCCATGTGCCTCCTTTCCTTATGGAGATAAGATAGAAATCCTATGTGGGATCTCTAGGGTCTTGAAACTCCCTCCTCACTCAAAAGGAATTTCCTGGTTGTTCTTAACAGGGGGAGAAATTTAACTGTGAAAAATGCCACGAGAGCTGTGTAGAATGCAAAGGACCTGGTGCCAAGAACTGTACTGTGTGCCCCGCCAACCTGCTGCTGCTCATGGATGACAGCCGCTGCCTGCACTGTTGTGGCACCAATGATCCCAGCAATGCCCAGGAGTGCTGTGACTGCCAGGATACCACAGGTGAGGGAAGAGGAAGAGCAGCCTGCAGAGGCAGGGTGTGTCCTCAGGATGCTGATGGAAGCTGGAGGGAGAAAAGGATAGAAAGTTCTGGAGAATCAATATAACTATCCTTGTATAGAATGCCTGCTGTGTGCCTGCCCACTGTACATAAAACTTGCTGCCCATCATCATATAAGAAGAGATTAATCCCATTTTACAGATAAGGAAACTGAGGCTCAAAAGGTTTGATGAGCATGCCCAAGTCCACACCAATGTTAAGAGCCTCATCTGGAATTAGAATGGGGGTATTTAGGTCTGCGAAGCCTGCATTTTTTCCACTACTGTGCTATCTTCAACATTAGAGCTCAAGTAGGCCTAGAGTTTTATCTTTATGAATTTCTTTTATTCGAATCTTTTCTTTTTATTCTTCACTTCTGAGAAAAAAGGAAAAGAATCAACTACTGAGGAAGCTGATGCAAATATTATCTTGAAGAATCATGCTACAAAAATCAGCCTGAATCTAGCCTTCCCATTAGAGACCTAAAGCATGATAGAAATGAGATTTCATTGACGGTTAAGAAGAAACAAACATTTTTAACCAATTCCCAGCCCCCTAAATGTCTTCCACCCCCACCTTTATCCATATGGGTATTTGGTCCTCATTGGCCACAAACTTAGTAAGATTCCAAATGGAGTCATTTCTTCCTAAATTTTTTTTTTGTTTTTAATTATATTTTATTGATTATGCTATTACAGTTGTCCCAGTTTCCCCTTTGCCCCACTCCACCCAGCACCCCAACTCTCTCATGCAGTCCTCCCACCATTGTTCATGGATCACGTGTGTAGTAGGTTCCTTGGCTTCTCCATTTCCTACACTGTACTTTATATCCCTATGGCTATTCTATCACTACCTGTTTGTATTTCTTAATCCCTCACCTCTTCACCCTTACACCCCCCTCACATCTGGCGACCATCAGAATGCTCTCCATATCCATGATTCTCTCTCTGATCCTCTGTGGAGGATCAGCTGTGCAGGGGCAGGGTGGTGGTGCTCTGATGTGGTCTGTAGTTGTCCACTGTGTCGGCAGACTCTGGTGTTTCCCAGGTGGTGCAGGCCAAGGTCAGCCCCTACCTGCTTTGTCTGGGGCACCCTGCCTGAGCTATAAAGCAATCTGAGATGGCTGCTACCTTTGTTGGGCTTGGAGATTCCCAGACAAGCCAAGCTGTGAATCTAGGGTGGCTACTTCTAGTGCCATACCTGGGGCCACTTAGCAAGAGGTATGAGGGCTGGGGGCTCACTGAGTTTGTCTGTTGCTTGTTTGAGAGGATTTAAGAAGTTGTGAAGCATGAGCCAAGACCAGCCATTCATATGGAAAAGCAGCTTGGGTGGGCCCATAAGTCGGATGAGTCAGAGTCTCTGGGGATCTCCAGGGCAGGGCAAACAGCATTAGCCAGGTTGATGGGGTCTCAGATATGGAACCAGCCTTCTGGCACTGTGGAGGGGGGGTTTAGAAAAGGGACAATGGCCTCTGCTCACCTTAATGTCAGACACTTCAGTTCCTCCCTGTATGCCACTGATGCCTTTGAAGCTGCTACCCCAGTGCTGGAAATCAGAGGGAGTGAGTCTGAGTAAGTCTGTGTGTGGGTTCTTTAAGAGGAACTGCTTGGGACTCTAGAAGTTTCTTCCACCAACACAACCCCCACTGGTTTTTGCAGCCAGAAGTTGTGGGGACTTATCTGCCTGGCACTGGGACCCTGAGCCTGGGGCCTGGCATGGGGCTGGGACTCTTCACTCCCAAGATATCCCTCCAGAATTTTTATCCACCACACATGGATGTGGGACCAGCCTGTTCTGCATCTGCACCCCACTTACCAGTCTGGATGGATGTGGTTTCTTTAATCCTGTAGTTGTCAGACCTCCATTCAACTCGATTTCTGAAAGTTCTGAGTGATGGTTGTTCTATATTTTATATGTAATTTTGATGTGGCTGTGCAAGGAAACAAGTCATATCTTAAAATAAATTCTCTAGTCCAGAAGTAGATCATTTTCTTGGGGTTCAGGTGTATCATGGCCTGACAAAAACACACCTCATATTTATGGAAGCATGTACATTTATAAATGAAGTAGATCCCCAATCCATAACTGCTACCAGCCATCTCTACTCTATTTTTCTAATTAGCTTTTTCAATTAAATTCTAAATAGCATCTTTTCAAAAACTAATGATTTACTTCTCTCAGCTCTCCCACCCCCACAAACAGCTGATTTTCCCAGCTCCTCATATACATCCACCTTCAGGGTCTGATTGCCTAACAGTCATGCTGTGTCAGCTAAGAATAATAACCCTAATTACACTGATGGCTTTAAATGAAACCAGAAATGTGTGCATGTTGGCTGCAGATTTTCTGTAAGACTGTTCTTATTAAAAACTAGTTAGTCAGCTTTCCTGGGCCTTCTGTGGCTCTCAAAGATCCACCTGGGGCAACTCTGCAAAAGTCTAAACACTCTTGATTACCTACTAATTCTTTACTGAGGCCAGATCACAGAGGCCGCCCCTGACTCTGCAGACCTAAGACTGTAGGGCAGTAAGAGGTGATTGCGTATGGCGCCCCAGTAATTGAACCAACCTCAAAAGGTCTTTTATTGATTCTTCTGCCTCAGGCAGTATTTATCTCCAAGTACCACACACCGATTGCTTATCCATCCCTCTGGTGCTTTAATATTTCCTCCCGGGAAAAATTCTGTGCTGTATTGCTAATGAAAGCCATAATGATAGTGCTGTTACTTTAGAAAAGAAACTAGCTTAATGGGCAAAATCCCATGAGAATGAAAGTTGCAATAAAATAAAAAACTTGTTTATCACTAACGAAAGAGGAAGACACAGTGGTGATGAATCAGATGTAATCAGCCAGTATCTAATAAGCAAAAATAATTGCCCTTAAAATAGTTGGCAGCAGTATTACATCATTAAGCTAGTATGTACACTGTACCTAGAATCTCTCATAAAATAATCCTGGAGGAAGACTCAGATGGCTCGAAAAACATTTATGAAAAACTGTGTATTTCAGCTTGTACATCCAACATGGCCTGCTCGTTTTTTTCTCTAGTTCTCTTATACCTTCTTTTGCAGTCCCATTGGGTGTGTTAAAAAAGAGAAAAAAAAAGTTAGGCAGCTTACTTAAGTCATACCACTTGAATAAATGGGTGAAAAATAAGAAAAGTGAACTCATTGCTGAAGTTATGGCTTAATCTTTCCTTCTGTGACAGTTTTTTTAGTCCATGCTCTCAATTAAGGCATCAAAACAGAGGCTGATGAATGACAGGCAGAGCTCTCAACTTCAGCAGTCTTCATTATGATAGAAGAATTGTAAAGGTGGTACTTCTCTCCCTCTCTCCCTAGATTAAGGCCACAGAATGCCAAAAAGTCAAAAACAGTTGTCAGAGTGTTTTATCCTAACATCTCCAGATTCTATCATGAAGTTAGGATCCCTGAGTTCAAATTCTGATTGTTCCACAAACAAGCTCTTAGCTCTGACAATGTGAAAATTCACTTCCTCTCAATGGGCCTCAGTTTCTCAACTGTCAAGCAACATGTTGACTTAAAGAAATCTAACGCACCCCACAGAAATGAGTCAATGGTGTTATAAATAATCTTCTGTCTTTGAATTGGAGGCACGATCATGTTGGACCAGGTTTAAGAGTAGCTGGGGAAAGGTCTCAAGTCTTAGCAAAAGTCAAAGTTAGTTATTTGGCATTCAGTGAATCATGGCCCAAGATGGAATATTTTTCTCAGGAGGAAAATAGAAAAATTGATTGGTAAAGTTGGACACTTAGCAACTGACCCATGAGGTATGGGGATACAGGGGGCTCCCTTTGGATCTCAAACTGACCTTCATTCCAGAAGGGTTTCATGGCATCATCTGACACAGACTGGGACTCGCATGTAGCACACAGCACAGCTCTGCAGAGTGACGTGCCTTTTAAGAAAATCAGAGAGTGGTTCTACCATTTTAGATTTAAAAGATAAATATGAAGTTCTTAACCTCAGAAACTAATTTTTCCCATTCCATCTTTTCTCTCTCCCCTCTTCCTTTGGCGTCATCTTCCAACAGATGAGTGCATCCTCCCAGCAAGGGAGATTGAGTCTGCACCTGAGCATTCCAAGACGGCCTTGCTCATCAGCTCCTTCATTATGCTGGTGCTTCTCCTTGGGGTAGCTGTGGTCGTCTGGAGGAAATCCCGTGGCCGAGCCCCTCCAGCAGAGAAGTCAGGCTATGAAAAGCTGGCTGACCCGAGCAAGTCTTATTCCTCCTATAAGAGCAACTATCGAGAGAGCACCAGCTTTGAAGAGGACCAGGTGATTGAGTACAGGGACCGTGACTATGATGAGGATGACGATGACGACATCGTCTATATGGGCCAAGATGGCACTGTCTACCGGAAATTTAAGTATGGGCTGCTGGATGATGATGATGAAGATGAGCTGGAATACGATGATGAGAGCTACTCCTACCAGTAAACAGAGGCCACCCCACCCCATTTCCCTCACAGGCATGAGTGTGAGCCTTGCAGTTTTGGGTTTTATCCTCACACACTAGGTTGACGTGTGGGTGTTTGTATTTCTCTTCTTCACCATGATTCCAACTACATTATATAAAAATGCTGAAGTGTTTTGCTCTTCTTTGAGTGACTAAACCCAATACATCAGAATTGTTCAAACATAACTGAGGAACAAGGATAACATCAGGAGGGATTTTCCTAAAACCAATATGTCAACATAGAAAACACAGGAAGTAAAATAAGATTTGTACAAGTTGTTTTATGTCATTTGTTTTTCCAAAAAGGGAGCAGACCTATAGGAAATCCACTTTGTGGCTGCAATGTATGAGACATCTACTGCCTTCTGGAATTCTGATATTTCTGTAAATGATTTGGGGGGATGAGGAGATGGGAGAGGTGTTTGTGTTGGGGGATTTTTCTCCCAATAGCTCTCTTCAGGCAGAGATTTTTTTTTTCTCTATGGGCAGCTAAAGAAGGTTCTCCTCCTCAACCATATAACAATTGACCCTAGATCGCCCCTGGTGAGCAAAAGAGACCCCCTCTGCTGAGACAGTCACAGTGTGTTTAGAGACAAGGACAGAAAAAGGACGTAGCATCACAGCTGAGGAGTCGTGTGTTTGCTGGACTCCGGTTGTCTGCATTGATCCCGAGTCGTCATGCTCCCAAGGGCAAAAGAAGCTCGGGCAGAAGATGGCAGCAAAGCTGGTAGGGAGGAGAACACTGACGTTCCAGGCTTTGCAGCATTACACCCTCATGATTTTCTAAGAGCCTATCTGTTTGGAAACTTCAGCTAAGACGTCAAGTAATAAAAACAAAATGGCCTTAACATAAAATGGATAAAATGAACAAAACTCTAAAAAAGGCTTTAGCTACTAATTCAGACAGCTTTCATGAACTCCCCATAGAAAAAGTTGGAATGGAGTCTCACATGGATAAATCCCAACTTTCTACTCATGAGCTTAATCCAGCTGCTGCCCAGCCTTCCAACACTTTTTGTCCCTGTGATTTTTGTTTCTAGATATTCTAGGCCTCCCTCTCTCCACTTTCCTGACAAGTACACGCTTGAATTCATGCACCTGGGGCAGTTTTTTGCAGATAATACAGAGAGGGGGACCCTGCTGTGTGAAATTACCCAAGTAGGGTTTTATGGATTTCCTTGTCAAAACACAAGTTATAGGCAGTACCAGGAATGGACAACCACTTCTGGTTAGAAAGTGACATTTTCAGATGACTATGATAATTATAAAAAAATTTATTGCACACCTACTATGTGCCTGGTACTGAGCTAAACAATATCTTTCAAAAGAGATCACCCTACTTAGAACTGCCATAACTTCATGTAGTTGGTACCATTATCACTCTGTTTTTACGGGAAGCCCATGGCTTACAAGAGGTTAAGGTCACAGAAAGCTAATCAAGATTCAAGGAAAAAGAATGACCCTATAGTACATGTTCTTAATAATTATGCTACACTGGTATAAAGTGGGAAAAGAAACATTCTAAACCTAATAAAGGCATGCCTAATATTTTATTTTGTGATATGGTAACTGTATTATCTTTACTAAACTTGTGCATTTTTTTAATTCTTTTTTTAAACACGATGTGTGTTATACAAGAAATCTCTGTGAGGAAGTCTTTGGTTTACAGAAGGCTTTGGTGTTTCTTTTTTCATTTAATCATTTTTTTAATCCTCACCCAAGTACATTTTTTTTTTCATTGCTTTTAAAGAGAGAGGAAAGGAGAGAGGGAAACATCATGTGATTGGTACAACATGCCCGTACGTGCCCAGAGTGCTGGAGATCAGTGCCAGACTGGGGATCGTCTGTGTCCAGAGCTGGGGGGTTGCGGGGGCAGGGGTGGAGTCGCATGCCCCTGTGCCTGGACCAGGGATTGAACCCACAACCTAGGCATGTGCCCTGACTGGGAATCGAACCCACAACCTTCCAGTTATGGGACAACACTAACTAACTGAGCCACACCAGCCAGGGCCTCAGTGTTTCTTTAGGGGAAAGCTTTTAAAGGTTGGCAAACTTTCTCTGGAAAGGGCCAGAGAGTAGATACATTAGGCTTTCTACAACTACTCAACTCTGTGTATGAGAGTGGTGGCATGAATGTTTACTGCGGCATGAATGACGCCATCTGTGACAAAAGGTGGGATGTTATTTGTGGACACTAAAATTTGGATTTAAGATCATTTTTACATATCATAAAATGTTATTCTTCTTTTGATTTTTTTCTTTAATCACTTAAAAATATAAAAACCATTCATAGCTTACGGAAGTACAAAGACTGATGATGGACCAGAATTGGCCATTGGATTGTGGTTTGCTGGCCTAATTTTTTAAAAATTTTAAGGGACCATGTGTATCACTCACGGATGCAATATGCTTTCAAGATTTTTGATCGTTTAAAACCATTTCTTTAAAATATATCGAAGCTCTGTTAGTTCCCCTTGTAATTCTTGGAAATATGTAAGATACCCACTACATCAATGGAAGAATTTCTCATCTCTTGCTGTGTAATTACAAAGGGTAGCCTGTAAAAATAAGTAATTTTGTTTATACTGTGTTTTTCATCTCTCCTGATAATTCTAAAGCTCTGATAGATTGAGTTTGACATTTTTTTGTGTAGCCTGGAAATCGTTTTCCAAAAATAGGTGTTTATGATACACAGTTAAGGATTAAATTAGGTCAAGATGACCTTAAATATTGAGAAAAATTATGCTGTTGCTCTATGCGAGCCTGAAAAGAAAGTTCACGCTGCGTGTCAGTTCAGTCTGACATCTTTCCTCCTTTGTTTTTAGTCCTGTCACATTATTCGCAGACTTCTGCTGAATACTGTGCTAGCAAATGTCTGAACAGGTAAATATGTGCTTGGAAACATAGTCACTTTTTGGTTTTCTGTTTGCAAATAACTTGGAAATATTAAGAGCATCCTTGTGGACTGGAAATACATCAAAAGGCTGGGCAAAAGGGTTCCAGCTCACTGAAAATAATTTCAAAATTGGAAATAAAATTAAATTGAGACCAGATAATTCTATGGGGACTTATTACCAAACTATTTCTGAGCACTTTGTATGCACTGGTACAATCAAGCGCCACTTAATGAAGGAGATACTTTCTGAGAAATGTGTCTTAGGCCATTTAATTGTGCGACTATCATAGAATGCCCTTACACAGACCTAGATGGTACAGCCTACTACACACCTAGGCTATAACTTTATACAGCATATTACTGTACTAAATACTGTAGAGAATTACAGCAATAGCATTTGTGTATCTGAACATATAAAAGTTACAGTAAAAACCCAGTGGCACACCTGTCTAGGGCACTTACCATGAAGGGAGCTTGCAGAGCAGGAGGTTGCTCCGGGTGAGTCAGTGGGTGAGTGGTGAGGGAACGTGAAGACCCAGGACATAGGTACCTGGGCGCTACTGCAGGCTCTGCAAACACTGTACGCTTAGGCTACACTGCATTTGTAAAAAAAAACAGTATTTTTCTTCAATAACAAATTAACGTTAGCCTCCCACAACTTATTTACTTCATAAACTTCTAGTTTTTTAACTTTTCAACTCCTTCGTAATAACACAGCTTAGAACACACATCGTATAGCTGTACAGAAATAGTTTCTTTCTTTCTATCCTTATTCTATAGGCCTTTCTATTTTCTTTTTACTTTTTAAACTTTTTTGTTAAAAAATGAGACACAAGCATTCATGCCTACACTTGAGAGCAGGACGGTTGACCCTTAAACAGCATAGGTTTGAACATCATGGACCCGCTTATACGTGGATCTTTTTTTCCCCGGTCAATACACTTGGCTCTTTGTATCTGTGGGTTTCGCCTCGAAGGGTTAAACTAACCTCAGATGTGCTGGGCCTACCGTAGAGTTAAAAGTTAAATACAGATTTTCGAGTTTGGGGGAGTTTGTCCCTCTTCCCCCCAGGTTGTTCAAGGGTCAGCTCTGTCTGGTAAAGGATCAGGAGACGACTGTGAGGGGTTAGGAAGTCATGACTCATCTTCTGGGGCTCTGCCGCCCAAAACAAAAGCTTTTCAATATCAAGGAAGAGGCGGGGAGGGCTGGGGAGCTGTGAGAGAGCCTGAGAAGAGTGCCTCTCACTATAACTGAGTGTTCATTGTGATCCCAGCCTGCAAGGAAAATGATATACACAAGGCTTATTAAACCCTTAAGTAAAGTAAATACGTGTGTGTCAAACAGAATTATAATGTAGGAACAGAACAAGACTGAGGTCAGGAGGATTACTATGCCTCTAAATTATTCTTATCAGTTACGACTTTTAGGTGGCTAGGAGTGATTCTGGACCTGATGCAAATTCTTTTGTATCCTTTTGGCCATTTTTAGTTATAAGTGATAGAATACTCAATCTAAACTAGCTTAAATGCAAAAGGAATTTATTGGCTCACTCGGTCAAAAAGTCTAGGGCTAGAAGTGGGATCAGGTGCTGCTGGACATAGGGCTCACACCATGGCATCGGCATTGGTTTATCGCTGTCTCTCTCACCTATCTTTTGTTATGTTGGCTCCGTTCTCACTAGAGGACACTCCTCACGTTGGCAGGATGGCTGCCAGTGTGCCAGACTTTGCCTCCTCTTGGATTCACATCCAATAGGAAAAAGACCCTACCTCTGATCCAAGTCTCAGAAAAACTTCTGTGTTATCTCTTTGGCTCAGAAAAGGCATTTGACAGCTTCCGTGGTATAAATACTCCCACCATTGCCAGTGGTGGGAAGCAATGTCAAGCTTCAGCTGTGATGTCACTTAATGTGGAGATGGAAAGAAATGTGAAGTGAACCATTATACAGTTTTTCTACTGTACAGATGCATTTGATATAAATAACCTCAATAGCATAGCTAATAATAAAATGCAAAATAATTAGGGAGTGATGAGTTTTGGATATTTGTTACCTAAGTTTTTAATGTATATATTTTTTAATTTTATAACTTAAATTTTAATAACAGCTTGTGTCTAACAACTAATTTAAAAAAATTCTAAAAAATTAATGGCTTTCATAAGCTGGGACAAACCAGATTCAACACACCACTCTTTTTACACAGAATCTCTTCTTCTGTAATTGTTTTCTTTCTCTCAATATCACATCTCTCACCAAGAATTTCCTGTCTTTTTTTTTCATTAGTTCCCTTCTCCAATGCTATCAGAAGACCACAAAATTATTATTATTATTTTTTACTCATTCCCATCAGCAATCAAAGAAAAACAAATTTAATCAACATGGTCTTAGCAAAGGCTCTTAATATAGCACAACATTCTGGAGTGTTATTCACTGCTACCTCTAGTGACACGGACAATTTCATGTAGTACATACTTGCTCTAGAGTCCGCCAGCATGTTCATTTTCTATTACTACGTAACAACCGACCACAAATTTAACAGCTTAAAATAGCACCCATTTATTATCTCACAGTTTCATAGGTCAAAAGTCCAGGTGGGCTTGACTGGGTCCTCTGCTTAGGGTCCCCTAGGGTCAAAATCAGGGTGTTAGCCAGGCTAGCTCTTACCTGGGAACTCTGAGGAATAATTTTTTCCAAGGACTCAGGTTGCTGGCAGAATTCAGTTTCTCGTGGCTATTAGAATGAGGTCTCTGCCTTCTTTCCTGGCTGTGGGTCAGGGGTCACTCTCGGATCTGAGAAGCCACACTCTGGTCTTGTGAATGTCCCTCCTTCTTCCTTTCAAGCTGACATTCGTAACCCTGAATCCTTTTCATGCACAGAATCTTCCCAACTTGTCCTCTAGCTACCAGCTGGAGAAAAGTCTGCTTTATAAGAAAAGGTTCATGCCATTGGATTAGGCCCAAATCTCCCTTTGGCTGTGATGCAGCATAATCGTAGGCAGGGTACCTCTTCATGTTCAGGGTCCTGGGGTGAGAGTGAGAAATCGGGAGGGGCCATTTTAGGATTCTGCCCACCATAGTCCACAAAACTCTTTTGGAAATCAATGTAGCAAAATGTGTCAAGTCTTTTCAATGTGTGTTCTATTTCAATTACCTAATTCCTTGCTGGAAAATAGAAGCAGAACCAAAGTGTTCACAAATAAAAAGTTCTTTTTTGTTTATAATTTAAAACTACTTCACAACACTTTAAAAGTTTATAAAGACTATACAACATATGCTATAATAGTTACATGTAAAAATAAGCAAGAAATAAAAGTTTATGTGTACTACCATTTCAAGTGTATTTCTGAAGCTAAAAACCTATGCGAATTATGCAAGCTAAACTGTAGGAAGCACAGATAAACAACATCATCTATCCCCGAAGAGCTCAACATTGAAAACAAGACATGTGTACAAATAGCCACAAAATGAAGGAGAATCCAAGCAAAGCAATAATTCAGGGAAAAGGAAAGCAATAAAACCATTGGAATACAGAGACTGTTAGGAAAAGCAATTTGTTGCATCTGTGATATTTTGGGAGAAAAGTTGAGGGAAGTGTCTGGGAGAATAAAAGGTGCAGGACTCAGAGTGAGCAGCAAGTCTCCGTCTCAACTTGCCTACGGTCTGTAAAGTGGCAGGCACTTTTCACCTGAACCTGAAATCACAGGTCCATCTCTACTACATGTGACAAGTCATTAGAGACCAGATAAACAAAGCAAGCAGTTAAGTAGCTCCTCGTCCTATATTATTTCTTTCTTGTGCTCTTGTTCTCAAAGCACTGATGAGCCTAAAAAGTGGGAAATTTCTACATATGTCAAAAGACATTGGCTCAGCCCTGACCAGTGTGGCTCAGTTGGTTGGGCATCATTCCTCAAGGTGAAACATCACCGGTTCAATTCCCATCGGGGCACAGGTCTGGGTTGCGTGTTCAGTCCCCAGGTCAGGGTCGGTACACAGGAGAGGCAACTGATCAATTTTTCTCTCCGCCTCTTTCTCCCTCCCTTCCCCTCTCTCTAAAAATAAGTAAATAAAATTAAAGAAAAAAACACATTGGCTCAATATCAGCTTGACGAACTTTGTCCTTAACTTCAGTTCCAGCAATACATCTCATATTTCATTCCGCCCATTCATAAACTATTCCTAAGTATGAAGCTCTTTTATCTTTTTATCTTGATGGGGGCACCATGATTGGATTCACCATTCCTGTATTCATTTGTATATAAAGGGGGTTTGACGTCACAGAAACACCAGAAGTTGGGGCATTAAAGATTCCTGGAATGGAATTCCAGGTCTGACTTTCTCTTGTTTGGAATCTTGGCTAAGTTACTGTACTCTGATTCTCTGCTATGTGTGGGCAACCTGAACTCCAGCCCTGCCAAGGTTGCCATGAGGGATAAATGAGATTACATATGCAATGGGCCTGTATACAGAGGGGCTCCACAGTACTAACTGCCCCTACTCCCTCCCATATCATTTTACTAGCAGCAAAAGCAGCTTAACAGTCTCCCTCCCATAAACCTACTATTTTGAAGGGATTTGTGAAGTGAGATCACAGGAGGGGAAAAAAGTACACAACTTACTCTGTACACTTAATCTGGAACCAAAGACACACCCTCAGCACTTGTTCCCAAGGCTTTCTTCTTGGCAAAGCAAATAACTATCCGAGTGGTTTTAAGTAACCAGATCATTAACTGGATTTTCTTACATGATTTCTCAGAAGACAGAGAAACAGGAGATTGTTCTTTCAGAAACCCAAACAGTGATTTGTTCCAAAACCTGGAGAAAATTAAATTCGATCTTCACTGAAGTGATAGAAGTTTTGGTTAAAGAGCCACACATTCAATAAACACGTTGGCCAAAAGCTTGACCTTTAGTGACATCTATTGTCTAAAAAGCAACCATAGTTCCACCCCAGGAGAACAGTTTCTTTCTTTTTTATTTTTTTAAGATTTTATTTATTTTTAGAGAGAGGAAAAGAGAGGGAGGAAGAGAGGGAGACAAACATCAGTGTGAGAGAGAAATATCAATTGATTGCCTCTCACACACCCCCAACCAGGAACCTGGCCTGCAACCCAGGCATGTGCCCTGACCGGGAATCAAACCGGCAACCTTTCTGTCTGCAGGATGACATCCAGGCCACTGAGCCACCACACCAGTCAGGGCAGAACAGTTTCTTAATAGAAATCCTATTTACACCTTGTCCAAGAGAATTCAGGCTTCTACAGAAAATCCCTTTTTTCTCCCCAAGTCTTGAAAAATTCAAATGTTGAGAGTTTGGCTACAAAGCCATAGGTGATCTTAGGAGTGTGCTGAGAACACTGGAAAAGAAAGGAGGACAGCAATCCAGTCTTTCTCTAGGTCACTTTTACTTTGAATCCATGTAGGAAAACCCTTACAATACAGGATTTAAAAGTGGTGTGAGCCTTGGCTGGCGTGGATCAGTGGATTGAGTGCCGGCCTGAGAACCAAAGGGCCACTAGTTTGATTCCCAGTCAGGACATATACCCGGGTTGTGGGCTAGATCCCTGGTGGGGGATGTGTAAGAGGCAACCACACATTGATATTTCTCTCCCTGTCTTTCTCCCTCCCTTCCCTTCTCTCTAAAAATAAGTAAATAAAATCTTTTTAAAAAGATAAGTAAAAAAATGAAAACAGCATGACAATAGAGTTGGGGCATTGGGCCTGTCTGAACTCTGGAGTAAAAACTAATGACAGCATCCCAAGGACAAGGCTACAGCTCATCGTGCTCCTCCACTCGAATCCAGCCAGCCCTGAGTGCAGTACCCCCAGTGGCCTGAGCTTCAGATGCCACATTGGAACCAGAGCTGTGCAAATGGGGCAGGTAGGGGCAGGAGATCAGAAAGTCAAGACAATGCAGTAGAGCCCTGACTGATAGCTCAGTTGGTTAGAGCATCATTCCAATATGCCAAGGTTGTGGGTTCAGTCCCCCTCAGGGAACATACAAGAATCAACCAATGAATGCATAAATAAGTGGAACAACAAATTGATCTCTCTCTCCAAATCAATAAGATTAAGAAAAAAAGACAATTAAGTGGAAGCAAGTAAAACCCACAATCTGAGGGCTGCAGGATTGTCAAAAGGTAGTATTTGGACTGAGTTCCAGATTCCTGTCCTCAGGCCAGCAAACTTACAAAGGTATACAAAGGTGGCTTGAGCAGTGCTTTCAGTGTTGATCTGTTCCTGAAACAAAAGGACAAAACCAAATCAAATTGCTAATCAGGAAGTGACTAGGCAGATAGGATCCTTGACAAATGAGTTTTCAACCAAACTTCTTACTCCTGGACTGTGAGGGATCATGAAGGATCTTTGTGTCTGGTGCTCCAAGGATGTGCTCAGAGCAGTTTCTCTCTCTCTCTCTCTCTCTCTCTCTCTCTCACCCCCCCACCCCCAACAATGTTTCTCTCTCCCATGATCCCTTTGGCCATACTCCATGCTGAGTCCTTTATTGCCTTTGTAACTTCCTTTGCAGCACAGCTGTATAACATCTGGATAATTTCTCTGTCCTGTGTTTCTGTTGACTTTTCACTTTTAAAGACACGTTTGTCTGTCACATCAGTTTCAGCCTCTGTAGATGGATTTCTAATGGCCTTAAATAGGCTTGCCTCTTGACATTTTCTTGTGAGGATTAGAAGAGATAATGCATGTAAATGTCGGTTGTAAACTGCAATAAGCTACATCAATGTTATTATTTCCCTGTCCACCTGGAATCCACTCTAGGCAGGCATGTCACGTACACTGTAGAAACTGGGAGAAATCAAACAATATTCTCAGACCAGCCATTGGGATGTGGTTTCTTAGAAAACCAATTGGGTCAGTCAGAGGTGGCTACATGATTTGTGGTACTCAATGTAAAAATTATTGAGACTTTGAAGATGGCAGAAGCAGAGCATTGAACTAAATACGAGACCCTTCTAACGCATCAGGACCTCTGCACCTGCCCGAAAGGCACACCCATGAAGCTGACCGTGACTATAATATATTCAGAGCATCAGGAGGCTTGCAAAATGCATCAGCTACTGCATCTACCTCCACCCCTGAGGGGATAAAAAATTCAGATACCAAAAGTGGCACCTTTGGGGAAAAGGGATGAAGAGCTTTTTAAGATCCATAAAGCAAATGCTTTTCAGATAGAAGGAAAACACTAAGGAAGATGGCTTGATATGGAAGAGGAAGAATTTCTTTTCAAGACATAAAGGTTTAATTCAAAGAGAGCTGGTCTTCAAATGCAAGACATCTTCCTTTCCGTCTTAGCTCTGTGTGACACTGGCTGAGCCACTTGAGATAATGTGCATGGCCGTGCCTTGTGTACTGTAAGCTTGTAAGCTGCAGAACAATGACATGTAAACTTCTACTGTCGGCCCTTTTAAAAAGACACACATGAGAGCACTTGAGATCTTGCTTCCCAGAATTGGCATCAATTTGGCTCAAAGAAACTTATAAAATTCAAAGCAAACAAATAAATAATATATACACACCCCCACTCTGACACTGGTCCTCACCTATGTGCAGCTCTATACACTCCGTCCAGGGCAATAGGCAGGGAGGCCTTTACGTTGTCCTAAATCAGTCTTTTTATTTTCTTTAAATGTTCCTGGTTTCTACTGCCTCTGGGCTAAAAACAAGAACAAAAAACAAACCACCCTGTTGATTTGTAAAAGTCTTTGCCACACTCTAATGCATAGGAGCAGGCAGGAGGAAGGGCTGGCCATGCTCACCGAGTCTGACCTTCTCAGCTTGTGACCTGAGAGCTCTGTCTGTGTAGCTGAAGAATGGAGAATGTTGCAAACCACGGAGGAGGCCAGAGGAATGACTCAGGAGACCACACCGTGTCTCCTGCTCTGTTTTCCTGCTGGCTTGCCAGCTACTCTGAGCTGCAATGACAGAAGAAATCTGCAAGGTTCTTCTCTGTCATTTGGAGCCATGGTTTCTTTCTCATTCTTTTCCTGAAATTGTTTTTCAATACACACGATAGAGTGGACACCAGAGGATGTTTACAAGAACAAATTCATCTTTCCTCAAACGTAGACTTTTAGAGACCTTTGGCATTAGGTGCAGAAAAGTCTCCTATGCCGTTCTTTCCTCCACATCTTCGCGGTACCAGGAAAAGTGAAGGGACATCCCGTTTCCTTCGTTACTGCGTCTGGGTGGGGTGAGGAGAGTTCCTGATTCCTTCCACAGAAATGCGCTCAGCACGTATTTCCTGGAGATTTAAATACCAGGAACCACATGAGGGTGATGGAAATAAAGTCAAATAAATCAGAATTTCTCTGGGAGACTATGTTCCTCAACATCAGGGACATCATCTTATTCCACTTTGTACCCTCAGCACATAGCAGAGTGTCCCTCGTCCCATAAATATTTGCGAAGTGCCTATTTGCTCAGAGTCATTGCTTACAAATGAGTCAATAAAACTGGACTCTGCACATAGGGTGAGGCAAAAGTAGGTTTGCGGTTGTGAGTCCAAGAAACACAGAGTTTATTCCTGTATTATTGTTTGTTAATGATTGTATTATTTTCCATGCTAACAATGGTAAATGACAATAATTAGCATTTTCCAAATATATACAATTCTTCAGGTACTATTAAAAGCACTTTGGCTCTGACCAGTGTGGCTCATTCGGCTGGGCATTGTCCTACGGAGTAAAAGTTTTCCTGTTTGATTCCTGTTAAAATCACATGCCTGGGTTCCGTAGCAGGTCAGGGTGCATTCGGGAGGCAACTGATCAATATTTCTTGCACCGATGTTTCTCTCCCTCTTTCTCCCTCACTTCCCCTCTCTCTAAAAAATAAAATCTTTAAAAGAAAAAAGCACTTTGCCTAGGTCAGCTTGTTTAATCCTTTTAATCGCTATAACAACCCAGTAAGGTAGGCACTATTGTTATCCGTGTTTCACAGGTAAGACACTAAGCCACAAAGGGGAAAAACAACTGGTTTAGAGGCTGGCTCCAGAGGTCTGGTTTCTAATCTCCCGGAATGCAGCTGCTTAATCCCTCCAGGACCAAACACAAGGAGAGTAAATACAAATAGGGGCTTTCAAACCTTTTTTGGTTGCGATCCACAGTAAGAGAAAAAAAAATTTACACCCAGACCTATTCATAAACCTGAAGCAAAAGTTTCAGGAAATACTTATCCAAATTACCTATCTTTTATCATGGTCTAATTTATCATTTTTAAGATGCTCAGAATCCACTCATTTGATTTTATAACACACAGCTTTAACAGCCTTGGCTTAGGGGCAAGAGCCCAGCCCTACCTGGCTGACCCTGAGCTTGCTGAGCTTCAGGTAGAGCCTCTCTCTGAATTTTCCCTTCGGGGGCAACTCCATTGCAGTGTCTGTGGTGCACCCAAAGCCTCCTTTAGGCTCTTCAGACCCCGGGCTTCTGGAAATCCTTCCTCCGCTCTCTGGGTCACTTCACCGTTCCAGGCTAGTCTCTTTCAGGGGTGGCTCCAAGCCACATCTGCACATCTGGTGCACGCAAAGTACACACATTTGCCTCCTTCCCTCTGCCCCTCCACTGAGAGTGACAGTGCCACCTCCTCTCTCTCTCTTCTGTTGTCTGAAGCCAATCTAGCTACCGCTTCTCATACAATTTCTTTTGTCCCTCCTCCCAATGGACACAAGCTCTGATGGATACTCTTGGAGGATAGACAGAACACCTGATATTCATCTCCAAGGAAATTCTCCCTCTCTCCCCTCTCCAGCCCCACTCTCTATAAGTAGGAGGAGGGAGATGGGCAGAATAGGTATCACATTCTCTTAGCATGACCTGAATTTTTCAGGACCTAGTATTGGAATATGGGGGATTTGGCGTCATCTGTTGCAAAGATTTTACCCTCGGCAGGCTCTTCCAGGAATATGACGAAGAGTTCCGTATTCACATGCCTTAACAGATGAGTGGGCTATGGAGAGGTGGAGGGAATAGGAAGAAAACGAGCAAGGGCTTGGAGTCTGGACTAATCAATCAGAACCTGCAGATTACTAGGGATCATGCATTTGCTGTGGAGAATCTGTGCATGATGGACTCTCCGGGAAGAAAAAACAAGATGGATGCCAGTGAAATAACAAGTAGCCCAAGGAGCTTGCCAGGGTCTTAGAGCTGAAGTCTGGGTCCTCTCCCTGGACATTAGTTGTCTCCTAGTCCAGTCTGTGTACTGGGTGGTCACGTCCCGATTGCTCCAGAGTCAGAGACCACATTCCTGTCCACAGCCGTCACGTTGATAAGGTTTCTGTGTTTGGGAACTCCCTGCTTTTATGATGCCTCTGCCAAAAGTCTGAGTTCAGCTTTGCCAACTCTATCATTGCGCCTGACACACTCCATAGAGACGAGACGAGCAAGGATGAGCTGCCGGGTCCTGTGAAAGATGCTAACTGGTGGGCCTCGGATGGTCATCATCCGCCGCCCCTCCACCCACAGCTCCCAGGGTCCCTTGCACACAACTTCCATGGGGCCAGGCAGCTAAGCCTGAGCCTACTGTTTCCCTCCTGAAACAGGCTGAAGGCCTGAGTTCCACCCTCAGCTGACATTTTCTACCTGCAGTTGGAGTCACTGAGTTATTTCTGACTTTGTTTCTTCACCTGAAGTGTGGTAGTAACATCTGCTAGATTATCTCACACTGATTGTGGAGAACCATGAAGAGACGTAAATAGAAGCACATGAAGCTAATGTTGCTACGAACTCTAACACTTACCGCTGGCCAGTAGGTGAAATGGTGAGAACGTAACCACTTACACCTTGAATCTCTCGCTACTTTGGGGAACGTACTGTTCTTCTTAACGTTCAGCACGCACCTAGTTATCTGTGATTGACATCTAAAACTGTGTTCTTACAAAGAACGCGGATGACATCCTCAATGTAGTTAAGCCGTTGCAGGAACAGATATTTTATATTCTCCATCCCTTTGCAAGACTGCCTGAAAAGGAGGAAAAATCGATGTTCCAAAAGGGCAGAATCCAAGATAGCACTTTCTTCCATCTTTTAAAACTTCAAAAAAGTGTTCAAATTAAATCTATAGAGAACAGTCGAGAAAGGGCCAGGCTGGTCAGGCTAAGGTCAGGTAAAAATCCTGGTTTTGAAATACAGGGGAAACCTGAGAATATTAGTATTAGGTTTTGTTGGGTTCAGGAGATAGAATCAAAAACATAATAAAAAAAAAACAAAACAACACAAACTTCTTTTGACAGGAATACTGTACTGGATGTGAAACCTTTAATAAATGTGAAACACCAGCAAATCTGTAAGAACAACTCCCGGGGCAGCAATAGAAAACATGTGGAAGGCTCAGAAAGGCCTGCAGGGACAGAGGCGACGGAAGCCCACAGCCAGGAATTCCCATGAGTGACTCAGCAGCAGGTCTTTTGTGTAGTCGATCCAGGCAGAACCCACTCCAGGAAATCCCCTCAATGCCCCGGAGGGAATGACTGTTAGGATTTATATCCACTTGCTTCCAGAAAAGTGCTTACGGTGCTATTGTGTGTATAAAATGAACTTGTTGACAAGGAAATAAAGAATGGGAACCTCGAGAGAGGAGGAGGCAAGTGAGCTAATCAATTCAAACAGAAGTTTAAGTATTACTCAGCAATGGAGGCCTTTAATCAATGTAGTCTTCAGTAGAACCCATAGATAGGAAAGGCCCTGACCAGTGCTGCTCAGTTGGTTGGGCACCGTCTGCAAAGCAAAAGGTCACTGGTTCGATTCCCAGTAAGGGCACATGCCTGGGTTGTGGGTTTGGTCCCTGGTTGGGACGCATATGAGAGGCAACTGATTGCTATTTCTCTCCCTCTTTTTTGCCCTCCCTTACCCTCTCTCTAATAAAGAAAATCTTAAAAAAAAAAAAAAGTTGAGAGATTGCCCTAAAGTAGGGTGGGAAGGGGCAGAGATTCCTTTGCTTGCCCTTCACCCAGGGCACTTCCAAGAGGCTCTCGGAATCTTTGTAGAACATTTTCAAAATCACAATTCTAGGTGATTATTGGAGCTACTGTGATTGAACATTAGCCCTGAGCTTCCTGCAAATCAAAATAAAAAGGGAAACACTAGATTATTTTTTATTTCTTCTTCAAATTAAAAAGAAGGTTTTATCAGTCTCTGGAACAGTCTAACACAGGGGTGTCAACTCTGTTTCTGTTACAAGCAGCCAGTTAGATTCCCACCCAAATGGAACCACGTGAGGCTTAGGTCTGCTATGGAGAGGACAAAAGGTAACACGGTGCATTGCATACTTATATTTAACTTAAGAGAATTCAACTATAAGAGCTCATTGGACAAGAGTATGAGAGAAAAAAGTAATACTGGTTTATTTGTTCAGTTGTGCTTGCCCCTTCATAAGATGAGGCTCCACTATAGACAGCAATAGTGAGTGCTCAAAACTCCTGACTGTGCAGGGACTGGTACCCACCCCTCTCCCACACACCCCTCAGCAGCTCAGCTCTCCTCATTGTCCTGGGTAACCCAGGGAATAGTACTGGTTTACAGCACTGATATTTAAAAAAGAAAAAACTCTATTAATACCAACATCCTGGAGGCAGGCAACTTGACATCTCAAATCTAGTTCCAAAAAGGAAAATTACAGATACTTTATAGATAATATCTTTGTTCCTATTTACTTCACTCCTAATTCACTGCTGATGCCTGTTTCCATGAGAGAGAGAAGAGGAGAGAGAGGGGAAAGTGGAAGGGGAGTGGAGGAGAAAATGAAGGAGAGAGAAGGAGAGAGGAGGGAAGGGAAGAGGTCATGTATTTTAAGTTGGCCCTCGGAGTTTCTTAGTCTGTTCAGGCTACTGTAACAAAACAGCATAGACTGGGTGATTACGTACAACTGAAACTTGTTTCTCACAGTTCTGGAGGGCGAAGCCCATGATCAAGTTCTGGTGAGAGCCCTCTTCTGCATTGCAGATGTGCTGGAGAAAAAATAACTTTTCCTCCTATGCAATATCTTCTGCCTGGACTAATAACCAAAATGACATAAGGCAGATTAACAGGACAAAATTAAGTGTTAATATGCGTATACAGGGAAGTCACATTAAGCAGGAAAATTCCAAACACAGTAGGGCAAAATTAGGTATAAATCTCATTCTGGACTAAGGAAGGGGAAGCGGGGGTCTAGGATGACAAAGGGAAGGCAGGCAACTTACAAGGAGATGCCTGAATTGGTGTTTAGTAAACAAATGTCTGTTGGGCCATCTTGAAATGGGCCACAGCGAGCTTTTTGATCAAATAGGCCTTGCTAGGTTCCTTCCTGTCTACCACACCTAGCTCATATTAAACTATGGTTATCGGTGATGGTATCCTCCTTCCTGGAGCAGTCCTATGAATTCTCTTAGGCACGTAGAGGGAAAGTCAAAGGTTTTTCCTGGGTCTTTCTTTTCTTAAACATAACCAGTTTAAAATAATATCCCAAAAGGTGTATTTTGGGGTGGCAAACTCTGCTTCCCCTCTCAGCCCGCTGACTTCTCACTGTATCCTCACATTTGAGAAGAGAGCTAGAGGGCTCTCTGGAACCCTTCTGTAAGGGCACTGATCCTATTGACGAGGGCTCCGTCCTCCAAAAGGCCCGGCCTGCTAATACACAGGTGTCAGGGCTTCAGCCTGTTAAGTTGCAGGGAACACATTCAGTTCTCATCCAGTGTTGGCATATTGTGATCATTTATACCTCCAACTAAAACAGTAAACATCTGAAAGTCCCCTAGACATTCTAGGTTTGGAAATGCCAAGACCATTTTAAATCCATACCTATCCTCCCTAATTTAAACACCTATGCATCAAAATAAAACGTGCACATGAATAACATAAAACCTGCATGGTAATTAGGTTACTGTCTCACTATGTCCTAATAAAGACTGAAAATTTAACTCAGGATTTGCCAAACTATGGGTCTCTGAGCCAAGTATTTCCAGCTGCCTCAATAAAATTTTGAAACATAGCTCTATGCCCATTTATTTACGTAGTGTCTGTGGTCCTTTCTCACCATGGCAAAACCCGAAGAACTTAATTCTCTGGCCTTTTACACACACACACACACACACACCCCTCGTCAACCCTGCTACAGATAAAGGGAAAGTTTCCGGTCTTGAGCACGGGCCGCTCCAAATATGGCCTATAGACCGTTACCGTCCTGTAAACTGCCTACCACTGAAACGGAGAATGTTTGAAATTAATCTTTTACAGCATTTGGCATTGCCATCTAAATGTGACTGTTTTTCTAGTGTTTTACTGTATTTTTAAAGTATTAATTCATGAAAAATTAGAAAAACTTTTTAGAAGTCACAATTTTTCTGAGAAAAATATCATTTAATATCCACAATTTTTAACTAGGTTTTAAAAGATAATAAAATTCAGCCCTAGAGGTTTCATCCAAAACATAGACTTTTGCCTTGAAAAAGAAAATGAAACTAAAGAGATGAGGTGCCAAGGAAGTTTTAAAATGATTTGTCCCACAAGCTTGGTTCCTAGTGAAGCTCTAATTCTATTGAGGCAGTCAGGTCCCAGTATCAGAGATAAACTGTTTCTAACTGATGTATAACTATATACAGAGGACTGTCTACATATACATAGGTATTCGTGAAGTTAAAATACAGTTCAAGACCTCTAGAGGCTTACATTCTAAGAACTAAGGTAATTATAAAAATACAAGACATTGGACTATTATAGAATTGGTATGTGAATTCATAGATTTATGAATGTCACTCAAATATATCCATCACCCTTCTGTTAAGTGCCTTTCAATCTGAGTACTGCAGAGTGGGAGGCCCCCCGCAACCTCATTTGTGGGAATATGTTCCAAGGACCCCAGTGGGTACCTGTAACTACAGATGGTACCACATCCTACATATGCTACCTTTTTTCTTGTACAATGATAAAGTCTTACTTATTTTTTAAATCTTATTTTTATTAATTTCAAGGGGGGGTGAGAAAGAAATAGAGAAACATAGACGTGTTGTTGCACTTATTTATGCATTCATTGGTTGCTTCTTGTATGTGTCTCGACCGGGGATCAAATCCACAACCGTGGTGTATTGGTACAATGCTCTGAGCTACCTACCCATCCAGGGCAATAAAGTATAATTATAAATTAGGTGCCATAAGACATGAACAACTAGCAAAATAGAACAATTCTAACAATATACCATAATAAGTTATACGAATGTGGTCTCTCTCTGATAACTTAGCTGGCTACTGAGTGACTAACAGGCAGGGAGCCAGTACAGTGTGGATACCGAGGGATGACTCACATTCCAAGGAGGGCAGGTGAGAGATTACATCGTAATACTTATAAAGGGGAGCGACGCGGGCAAGGGAAACAAAAGAGGAAATAAACAAATGAGACTACATCGAACTAACAAGTTTCTGCACAACAAAGAAAACGATTAAAAAATGAAAAGACAATCCTCTGAATGGGAGAACATATTCACCAATGATACATCCAATCAGGGGTTAATGTCCAAAATCTATAGAGAACTCATACAACTTAATACCAAAAACCCAAACAATTTAATTAAAAAGTGGGCAGGGGACATAAATAGACACCTCTCCAAAGAGGACACACAAATGGCCAACAGACGAGTGAAAAGATGCTCAACATCACTCATCAGAGATGCAAATTAAACCACAATGAGGTACCACCTCACAGCCGTCAGAATGACGGTCATATTATAAATCAACAAGTGCTGGTATGTGGAGAAAAGGGAACCCTTGTGCAGTGTTGGGGGGACTGTAAATTGGCCTAGTCGCTACGAAAAACATGGCAGAGGTTCCTCAAAAATTAAAAACATAACTACCTTATGACCCAGGAATTCCATTTCTGGTTATTTATCAGAAAAAATCCAACACACTAATGCAAAAAGATGTGTGCACCCCTATGTTCAATGCAACATTATTTACAATAGCCAAGATACTAAAGCAACCTAATCGTTCATCATTGGATAAAGATGCGGTAGCACATACATACAAATGAAATCTTACCATTTGCAACAGCATGGATGGACCGAGAGAATATTATGCTAAGTAAAATAAGTCAGACAGAGAAAGACAAATATCATATAATTTCACTTACATGTGGAATCTAAAGAACAAAATAAACACAGAAGCAGTCGTACAAACACACAGAGAACAAACTGAGGGTTGCCAGATGGGAGTGGGAACCGGGTGAAAAAGATAAAGGGATTAAGAAGTACAAGTTGGTAGTTACAGAATAGTCACGGGGATGTACAGTACAGCACAGGGAATATAGTCGATAATATTGTAGTAACTCTGTATGGTGCCAGGTGAACACTGGAAACATCAAGAGGGACAATTTGTAAATTATATCATTGTCTAACCAGTGTGCTATACACCTGAAATAAATATAAAATAATGGATGTCAACTGTATATTGAATGAATGAATAAATAAGGTAAGCAAAATTATGATATCAGTTAGTCAAAATTTATTTCAAAGCCTAAAATCATTCAAACCAATCAAAAATGGTACTACTGCAATTTCTTATGATATATCAGTATTCAAACTAAAACTAAAAAAAAAACATTAGGTGGTATGACCTAACTCCTAACATACACACTATATGATTTTCCAAAGTGATGGCAATTTCATAAACATAAGGCAACAAAATATCAAAAAACTTTCACACACTTACTGAGGACATAACTAGCAGCAATCTATCCAAACACGTTTGTTTTAACCTTTGCTTCCTAAAACCACTGATAACTGAGGCATCCTTCAAGTTTAGGATTTCTAACAGTAAATTACATTTCCTAAGTATTTCCATAGAGAAGAAATGAAGATACACTACATTGTTTGCCATAAATTCATACATCAAAAAGTAAAACAATCCCACTGAATGTATCCATGTTTCCCCTTCCCCAATAGCAACTTTGTTATCCTAAATACCTTCTATTTTGGTTTAAATCGGTGGTCTATTTGTGCAGATTAATAAAAAGTTACTTATAATACATTATCTTTAAAATTGTCTTCTATTAATTAGCCTTTGCGACTGTATGGACGGACGGACCTGGAGAACATTATGCTAAGTGAAATAAGCCAGTCAGAGAAAGACAAATAGCATATGATTTCACTCAAGTAAAATCTAAAGAACAAACTGAACTAACACACAAAATAGAGACAGACTCATAGATGGAGAGCAGGATGACAGCTGTGGGGGAGGGAAAAAGAGGGGGTGGAGGAATTGAGCAAAAAGGAAAAAGGACTCATGGACATGGATAACAGTGTGGTGACTGTAGTGGGGGGGGGGCAGTATAAGGTAACTAAATGGTAATGGAGAAAAATACAATGAAAAAAGAAACAGAGACATGGATACATGGAACAGACTGACCAAAAAAATTTACCTTTTATACACCTGTCTCCATCCCCCAACCAAATCTGGCACCAGAGTGAATAATACAATGTACTGCTTCAGGGGCCAAAAGAACCTGCAATCTTAATTTCCTTAGTATGCAAAGACTTCAACTTCCTGCCAACAGAAACAGAAGTCTCCAGTGGCCAAAAACCACTTCTTAGTTGTTAGGAAGAAAAAATGCGTAGTATGAGGATTAACTAAAACTTTATTATTTATACTTTTTCCCCAAGCTACAAGCACTCTTACCATTAAATTATATTGTGCATACACACCTACAACAGTTTGTTTGCTCAGGAACATATAATCACGTTAAAAATAAATAACCTTCTATTCCACAGTTTAACGGGCTCTTAAAACACTTTCCCGGGGGTAGGGGGAACAAGTATTTTTTGTTCTCTAATAAGCTGGTGTAGAAAAGTGAACTGCTACATGGCCTTTTAAAATTTGCAGAAACCTCAAGATGAAGCTTTCAGGGTCTTCTCATACAGCGAAGGGATGAAATGGTAGAGATAGATGCAAACCTCTGTAAGTCACAGGATCTTCTGAAAACATCTTACTTTGATGTTTTAAAAGACAACCCAAAAGGGAAAAACTGATTGGCAGAAGGAGGCCAGACCCATTAGAACTAAGGCAGCTGTAAAAAAACAAAACACACACACACAATACAATGATTTGACCTCATAAAGAAAATGACTCATTAAAATTTTACAAGTTTTCATGTTCGTAGTAATATATTAATGCACAAAATATCAAAACTACAAAGTATGAATCTTCCTCCTTAGGTTTATAATAAACTATCGAATCTCTGTTTAACACACTTACTCTCATAAGCCTTCTCTTTGTAACAGCACGTCATACAAGTACATACGTGTTAGCATTTTACCACGAGCATTGGTACTCACTTCAAACTAGTGACTTGCCTGTTTACCCGTAGCTATAAAGGTTTCATTTCCCTTATAAGACACTTAAGACCTTTCTAGTGGTAACTTTAATCAACACATTACATAAAAAGAATCTCAACTTTTAAAATGAATCTTTTTAGTACTATAACATGATGGGTTTAATTGAACAGTTAGAGCATAACGATAATTACATTGTACTGTTTAAACTGATTCACAGCTGTAGGAAAATGTATGGATTTTAACCAAAATGAGACTGTACAGTTACGAGCAGTAAAACACTGGAAAACAATAAATGAGTAGGAAGACGACTTTTCCTCAGTGGCCATTCCTTATTTTGCTTTTAGGAACCTGGAAGAAATTGTCTTCTTTGAGTTTCAAATGTTCTGGTAAATCTAGCCGTTTCTTAGCTTCCTCGATATCACCATGAATTGCTGAAATAAGTGATTCTGCAGAGAGAACAAAGCAGGTCAAGATGATGAAAACTACCCCTACACTTTTTACTACTCCTTTGTTCAATCTCTCCTAAAAACACTTCACAAAGGCGGCAGTGTCTCTAGAACAGAGAGAGCAGTTAGTTGTCCAGGAACTGTTCTGTTCTCGCAGACTTAAGTAAAAAGTCCATAGCACACAAAATATGTCTCTAATCTTACTGCAATTTCTTAGAGAAAGGCATCAGCAAAAAAAAGTACATTGCAAATACCAAATGGAAGAAACAAATACTCACTATTAGTTCTCTTCAGCATTTACACTGGCAAACAAAACTCTACAATTAAAACTATCACACCACACTAAGATACTTGATACAATGTTTTTGATTGTTTCTTAGAGCAAGCATTGCAAAGCATCCATTATTAATTATGGCTTATTAATTCTTACTTGTTCCTTAAAACATGAAAAGGAAATAAAGATTTGAACTGCATACTGTTGGAGAGGCAGCCAGCCTGCTGCTGGGTTTGAATCTATGGTCCATCAATTACTATGTGACCCTGGGCAAATTATGTGACCTCTCTGCGCCAATTTCCTCATCTGCAAAATGGGCAGAATAATTCCTCATATGGTTATTGTGGTGAGGGAATGAGTTCATTCATTTAAGGCACTCAAAACAGTGCCTGGCTCACATTAAATGCTCACGTAAGATCTGTACTGCTGCGGTTGCTACTTGTAGAAGCAGAAGTGGCTACAGTAATACTTAAGATAATCTAACTAAGAACTCACCTAGAGAATCAAAGTTCTTTTCTGGTCTGAGGTAGCCAACAATGACGACATTGAGGATCTCCCCATAAAAGTCCTCTTTGAAGGTATGCATGATATGAGTTTCCTACAGTCAAGAAATGTTCAAAGAAAGTTACCATCAGATTGCAGAATACCTAAAATTTGAAATATACATATAAATGAAATGACCCTCATTAAATTTTAAAAGATAGGTTAAAATCTAAATAGTTTTTCCTGAATTCTTCCATTGTTCCTGTTCCTGCCCCCGACCTTACATATAAACATTACTGAGTAATGCAGATCTTACACCACAAAGCTGGTATGATCTGCTGTTTATAGAAAAAATGAATGTGCAGCAAAGTAAGTCTTAACAAGGCAGAAAAACTGAATAAAGACAACAAAAAGGGAATGGATGAAGTATTAAGAGACGTTACCACTAACAGAGCTAGTTCTAAGGTTAATCAGGATCTGAGTGTCTCTGACACACACCAGTCAGAGAAACTTTTGAGGGCTGGATGAAGCTGAAGGCCGATGTGGGCAGAAGAGCCCCAGCTGGTTCCTGATTGGGGAATGATGTGGCACATGGGCACAACACACGCTGAAGCAAGGTGGTGCAGGAGGTAAAAGATACTTTGGAAAAGTCGTAATTTTAGTAAGAGCCTACAAAGAAGAAACCTGAGTTCAAAAAGGTTATTTAAAAGAAATCAAACATGAAAATCTGAGTAATCCTTACCAAACATAAATCCCAAACATAATGGGATTTATGGATTTTGTAAAGCCCATTAAAAAAAGGAACACCGATCTGATATTAGAACTAGAACTTTTTAGGCCCTGGCTGGGTATCTCAGTTGTCTAGAGCATCGTCCTCATATGCCAAGGTTTCGGGTTCAATCCCCAGTCAGGGCACATACAAGAATCACCGATGAATGCATAAATAAGTGGAACAACAAATTGATGTCTGTCTTTCTCTCTTTCTTTCTCCATTCTTTCTCTTTCTTTTTCT
This sequence comes from Desmodus rotundus, assembly GCF_022682495.2. NCBI lineage: Eukaryota > Metazoa > Chordata > Mammalia > Chiroptera > Phyllostomidae > Desmodus > Desmodus rotundus. The sequence continues at coordinate 42,922,316 of NC_071387.1, read as the reverse complement.
CTCTCCATCTCTCTCTCTCCCCTTCTCTTTCTAAAATCAATACATAAAAAATTTTAAAAAAGAAATAGAACTTTTCTTAAAGCTATTATCAAAGCTTTGGTTTTGTTAGATAATGAAATCATTTATAGAAGAGTTGAATTTATGTACTATGTTAAATTCCAAGTGTTTAGGAGAAGCAAAGTACTGTAGTAAGAATAATAAGTTAAGAATGAAAAGTCTCAAGTTGCACATTTGGCTAAAGGCATAGCTTAACCTCTCTGGGGCTCAGCTTCCGCAACTGTAATCAAGGGGTTTGAGTTATTAGACGACATAAGGCGCCCCATGGCTTTGTATTGGGTTGGCTGAAAAGTTTGTGTTTTTTTCTGTAAGATGGCTCTAGTAGCACTAGGTTGCCTTTAACTTCAAAAAAATTTTGTTAGATTGTATTGTGACAGCCGTCATATCAGCATGCATTGAAAAAAATTTAGCCAAATTGCTGGATCTTTGTGTAGTCACTTTAATATTGAAGATGAAGAAAATGAGCAACATTTTTGGTATATTATGCTTTATTATTTCAAGAAAAGTAAAAACACAACTGAAATACAAAAAAAAGATTTGTGCAGTTTATGGTGAGGTGCTGTGACTGACTGAACATGTCAAAGGTGGTTTGTGAAGTTTCGTGCTGGAGATCTCTCACTGGACTATGCTCTATGGTTGGGTAGACCAGTTGAAGTTCATGGCGATCAAATAGAGACATTAATTGAGAACAGTCAATGTTATACCACGTGGGAGATAGCTGACATACTGAAAATATCCAAATCAATAAAGTTATTGGTGAAAATGAAATATGGGCTTTTTATTTTATGGAAAAAACCATACAGACTTTTTGGCCCATCCAATACTATGAACCAATAAATGTGACTCAGTCTTCCTTTTCAGTAAAATTTTGAATAAAAAGGAACTGATATGTAAGACTTTGACACTGACTATTACAAAACATAACCGAGAGAAATGGTAAAAATGTCTAGTTTCCCTAAATTGATGTACAGATTCAATGCTATGCCAATCAAAATCTTAGGGTTTTTTTTAAGTGACAGAAATAGAGCTACAGAAATTCAGACAACGTGGCAATGGCCTAAGGGTGAATTAGGAGATAGGCCAATGTAAAAGCAGGAGCCTACTTTGGACTCACACTGATGAAGTCACTTGACTTAAGCCTGAGTTGACACTGGAGTGCTGTCAGGACGGACAGTATTTCCAATAAATGGGCTGAGCCCTGACTGGTGCGGCTCAGTGCACTGGGCGTTGTCCCACAAACCGAAAGGTCGCTGCTCAGGGCACATACCTGGGTTGTGGGCCAGGTCCCCATTTCGAGGAGTGCGAGAAGCAACTGATCATGTTTCTCTCCCTCCCTTTCCTCTCTCTAAAGACAAATTTGACCCTAACCTCATACCATATTCAAAAATCCATTTGATGAGAAAAGCAAGACAATTAAGTCTTTAGGAAAAAAAATCTACAAATATCTTTATGGCTCTGGAATAGGCAAAAATTTCTTAAAAGCGGCACAATGTAAAAGATATTTGTAATTTACAAATAGTCCCAACAAAGGATCTAGATAGAGTACATCAAGAACTTAAGTCACTGAGACAGTCAATCCAATTTTATAAAAAGAAAATGTCTTGGCCCTGGCTAGTGCGGCTCAGTGGACTGAGCACTGGCCTGCGAACCAAAGGGTTGCTGGCTCGATTCCCAGGCAGGCCACCTGCCTGGGTTGCGGGCCAGGTGCCCAGTAGGGTCATGTGAGAGGCAACCACACACTGATGTTTCTCTCCCTCTCTTTCTCCCTCCCTTCTCCTCTCTCTAAAAATAAATAAATAAAATCTTTTAAAAAGAGAAAAAGTCTTGAACAGGCACATCATATGTGTCTGTTATTGGCAAAGAAGAAGAAAAAAAAAACCTTCTGAACTGTATGAACCTCCTACCAAGGGAAAAATAAGTATCTCCTAACTATGAAAGTACTTTCAAGGCACTCCTTAACTGCTCTGTAGTAATAGTTCTGTTACTGGAGTAGCTAATAAAGAAAAATTAATCAAGGTAGCCTTCCCTCCCCTTTATTTTCTCCCTCATTCTACCAAAAAAAAGAAAAGTTGTGTTCTTTCATCAATTCACTTCTTTCTTTATGCCACCAAATATTTTTCACATCCCTAACACTCAAAAATAAGAAAAATGTTGAGCACAATGTTAAGTAGTTCAGGGCCAATTCTATTGCTAATGCCTGTATTAGCCCGGTGACTTTCCAACTGTGACGTACTTCTCTTCTATAAACTCTTCAAAGAGGATGAAATTTAGATGAACTGTAACTGTTTTTGCCACACACTTGGGCTAATCAAAAGATCTGGCTATATCTAGCAGATAAACACCTGTGAGTCCTATGAGAAGAGCAGAAAGTGTACCTCTAAGTGGTTTAAAAGAGGGGGAAAAGATTACCTTGCCATGTTATCAGAAAGCACCATTCACGTAACAAGCAGTTCTATGTTAACAGGGTAACCAAATAATTAAAGGGTGAATGAACTACATAAGCTGGAAAGCTGAATTTTATGAAACATACTCTTCAAGCACTTTTATCTCCAGCAAAGGTAAATACATGGGCAGTTATAAAAATTAGTATTATTGTAATTTGTGTGCAACTCTACTTTTTGTTTTCTACAAGATTTAAAAAATAAATGCATAAAAATGATTAATTTATGTTATTTGGCACAGTGTATACAAATTAATTTCTTCTCTCGCTCTGTGTGTGTGTGTGTATGTGTATATATATCTCCTCAGGTGAGGATTTGGAAAAAAAAAAAAAAAGAAGAGTTTGTATACCCTACTAAAGTTGGAGTAAGTTCAAATTAGACATATAACTTCAGGATGTTAAATGGAATCCCCATAGTAACCACAAAGGATATTTACAGAAAATACACAAAAGGAAATCAGAAGGGAATCAAAATGTCACTGCAAAAAAAGTCAAGTAAACACAAAAGGCAGTAGTGGAGAAAATGATGGACAAAAAAGCTAGAAGGCATATAGAAAACAAATAGCAAAATAGCATAACTCCCTCCTTATCACTAACCAGTTTAAATGTAAATGGATTAAACTCCCCAATCAAAAGTCAGATTAGCAGAATGACTAAAAAGAGAAGATCCCATTACTCACTTTAAATCCAAATATAAATAGATTAAAAGTGAAAGGATGTAAAGTTATTCCATTCCAATAGTAACAAAATACTTCACTTTTAAATCCTTCAAATATGCTGCCAAAAATTCTGGAATTTAGACCATGTTGTGATTACCATTGATACAGTCCATTCCACTGTATGTACATCTAATACCGCATATTACTCTAAATCATCCCATTTCCAGTCACAGAGTGACATGCATTCTTACCATGGACTTTTTTGTGTTCTTGTAGTATGGGTTCCATCCTATGCTCACCACCATCTTATGGACATCTCCACTTCCAACACTAGCCCATCCGTAATAAATGCCAGTGGATATGTCAGCTGGGAGACTATCTACTACTTGTTCAGGAAAGTTGGCTTAAAAACAGAAGTAAATATTCTGAGTGTTAAGGGTATTATATTACTCATAAAAATAGCACGCAAAGGTAGTGTAAATTAAGCTCACAAGATGGCTAGGACTTTGCCTACGATTATCAATCCCACCATCCCACCATTCCATATTCTGGGTCGAATTTCTCCTGTTTATGTTACTAAGTTAGGAACAAGGTACCGCATCACACTCTCGAAGCAGAAGAAGGCAAATACACGGACAGCTGGAATTTTTAGACCTGGTCTTTTGTAATCACTTAGAAAGATCCTCATTTTGGAAATACACGTAACTAGTCTGGGGGCAGCCCTGACTGCATTTTTAAAAATGAATTACGCTTACCTTCAAGTCCGGACTACTAAAACTAATGTAAGACAGATCAAAAAAGAGATCTGGTTCTCACTCAACTGCCTGTGTGATCACTTAGACACAATAACAGATTTTTTTTTAAACCCTACAGTTGGCATGCAAATCCAGCCAATCTGCCCACGTTTTGTTTTGTAATGGGCAAGGCTTGTGACATGCTTGGCAGTGCCATCACACCTGAATAGAGAGGAGGCAAACGGGACTGCAAAACGCAGCTCCAGCTTCCTGGCCTCACCACCCCTCAAGGCCGTTCCCCGGAAAACTCAAGGGGAGTTTTCCTAGCCATCGGCCAGGACCTGATCCCTCAGCCTAATCAACTGAGCAGTGACAGGCAGAGGAGGGGAGACGGTGTCACCACTGTCCTCAGCCCCAAGTCCCTGTCCGACCTCCGCCCTAAGCCCCCGCTGACGTCCACCTCCCACGCGGGCCGGCCTCAGGGGCTCCGCGCCCTCCAGCGCTTACCTGTGGGGATGCCCAGTTGCTTGGAGCCACGGCCAAAGCCCCGCACCACTTGGCCGCGGCAGAAATACGGCAGATTCTTCATGACGCCGTCCGCTCGGGGGGCGGGCTGAGGCCCAGTCTGCAGGTCCAGCAAAGCCGCCGTGGAGGTGGTGCCCAGACCCCCCGGACCAGCCGGGGGACACCGGCAGAAGCTCGGCCCGCGGGCCGGGCGGGAGTACAAAGGACCGGGAGGCGCCGGGGCCACGCCGGGTCTATCCCCTCACGCTGCTGACCCAACAGAAGCTGCCGGGCAACTCAGAGGACACATCCCCGCCTCGAGGGCAACGGCGGCAGCTGCGAGGGTGGAAGGGAATGCGACTGCGGACGTGGAGCGCGGCGAGGGCGGACTGGCGTGGAAGGAATCCCAGCCCTCGCATAGGCACCAGCCCGCACGCACTTCCTTGCCCGGGGACTTGAAGCTCGTGCGGCTTCCGTAGCCCCGCCCCCAGCCTGGCCCCGCCCCCAGCCTGGCCCGACTCGTTGCGGGTCCGCCACTTCTTTGTTTATTATCGGCTCAGACGATTTGAACTACAGCGAGGAACCTGTATTTCAGCCTGGGGGCTGTCGTAGTGTTTCTTTCCCTTTCTTCGTTTCCAGAAAGATCCTGACGCCAAATAGAAACCTTTAGGTCCTTGGCAACCACTAGGTTGCTTGTCATTCACCACCCATTCCGCTCTTAAACATTTATTTAAGTTCCAAAATTCGAGCTCAGACATCGCTCCATCAGAGAGGCTTTTCCTGACTGTCTGCGGGAAGTGACCCTCCCATTTGACCTTGGTCGGAAGTTACAGCACAATAGAAGCCCTGGTCTGCGACCAGCAGAAGGTTGCAATGACGTGATTGCCCTCTCCCCACCCTCCCGCCCTAGGCAGTGAGCGTTCCTGAGAACGTCAGAAACCCGATGAGAGGCCTCATCTCCACTGCGTTGCAAGTTCGTCGCCTTCTGACCCTTGGAAGTGTAAATATTACCTCCAGAAGTACAGCTCACACGATACACATGGGAGGCAATCACAAGGTCATCCTCCTGTCTTGGTTTTGAGAAAGAAATTTTAGTTGTTCTCTCTTAACTTTCTCTATTGAAGGGGAGCAGAGTTTGCCACCCCTAAACATGCCTCTTGGGGATACGGATTATTTTAGGCTGGTTAACATAAAGACAGCAAATGCAGGAGAAGCTCTGAAAACCAAGTATAAGTTCCTCTTTATAAAGGACATTCACATTTGTAAGGAACTGTCCCTTTGAAACGGTGTTTCCCTCACTGCACCAGGAACAGGAGGCCATCTACTGTTAACAATGAAGAACTCTGCACAAAGAGCTTCCCTCTTGTTAACTGTGCTTTTTTTTGGTAACCTCTCATAACTGACTCCCCAACCCCAACATCTTCTTTTGCCTTTAGCTGAAGGTGGCCTTTAAGGTGATGGCTTCCACCATTTTGATGAGTTACTTGGTGTTCCTGAGTCTCTCCTGTGTATGTTATTAATTTTTTTAATCATGTTTTATTTTCAATTACATTTGACATACATTATTATAATAGTTTCCAGTGTTTCCCAGTGATTAGATATTACATAACTTAATAAGTGATCATCCACCTGACATGGAGCAGCAAGTGGGGTCCTGCTGCCCTCCACCAGCCTCTAGGCAAATTTCCGAAGGCTCAGATTTAGAGATAAAGGAAAGGAGTCTTTACTCAAAAGCTACACAGTTTTGAAATAACAGCTTTCCACATGCATTAGTCACTTAAGTCTATCAATTAAGGGTAAACTCTAACTCAGGGGCGTCAAACTCATTTTCACTGGGGGCCACATCAGCCTCGCAGTTGCCTTCTAAGAGCTGAATGCAATTTTAGGACTGTATAAATGTAATTACTCCTTAACAGTTAAGTGAGAGCTCGGTGGAGCTGCTGCCTGCCCGGTAGAAACAAGGTGGAGGGCCAGATTCAGCCCGAGGGCCTTGTATTTGCCACCTATGATCTAACTCCTTAGTTATAGCTTTTGTCACTTAAGCCTATTAATTAAGACTAAACTCTTTCTTCCCCTATGGTTCCCCTAGTTTTTAATTACCTTATTTCTATAGGATTAGCTTACAAACGAAAACAACATAAGATACAAAAGCTACACAATTTTAGGAGAATGGCAGGCTTCTGCCTCAGAGCCTGTCCCCTCTAGAACTCCCCCAAGAAAATAACCCTGCCACGCCCTGCCAGGCCAGCCCCATCCCAGGCTGCAACCAGAGTTCCTTCTACCATCCAAAATACATCAGCAGGCAGCTGCGGCAGGATCATCCAGACATCCTCAGAGAAGACAGAGCAAGAGAGCCAGTCTCTGCCCTCCTTTTATTTTAAATCTTCTGACCCATAATTTCATGTGCTTGGGAGGCTTCTCAGCCAATCCCATCCTAGACTGTTTACCATTGCTTGGGGCAGCTGCCTCCTAAAGCCCCTCCCTACTCCTCCCCAGTGATCTGTTATGATCCCACTGTATCAACACCAGATATAATTATTTGACTATTATTGACTATATCCCTACGCTGTATTTTACATCCCCATGACTATTCTGTAACAACCAATTTGTATTCTTAATCCCTTCACCTTTTTTGCCCATTCCCCCTCACCCCCACTCCCATCTGGCAACCATCGAAACCTTCTGTCTATGATTCTGTTTCTGTTCTGCTTGATTGTTTATTTTGTTTTTTAGATTCAATTATTGATAGATATGTATTTATTGCCATTTTAAGGTTTAATTACATTTTAATTTTTCTCTTGCTAATTTGTCTTGTGTCAATTTAATCATTAGACCAGCCAGAAGAACCTTAGAGGGTAGAGGAAATTTTCTTCCTTTCAATACTACAGTAGAAGAAAAGGGGCCACGTGCTAAGCCTGACAAACTTGGGGGATACATGCTTGACAGCCTTGCAGACTTGAAGACCTAAAATAGCCACAAAGAATGTTCTAAAATAACAGGTCCAGGCCAGCTAATAGGAAAGGGAAATGGGTTCCCCCCTCAACAGAAGAAGTGGCAAAGAATTTGTGAGTATTTTAAATCTATCACACTATCTTATTCAACCAGTGACAACTTCTCAGTTTAAGCCATACCCCATATACTTTTTTTTTCCTATTCAAAATATGGATATAGTCCACGCCTTAAAGAGGATGTATTATTTATTCATTGGGCAGAAAAAATGGCAGACTCTGAAATTTCATCTTTATTGTGAAAAAAGGAGAAACACCAGTAATTTTAGAAATAAACTGAAATAATTAAATATGTAATTATGCAAGGAACATGTATGAAGGACCCATGGACAAAGACTGGGGTGGGGGAAGGACTGAATATGGGAGATGGGGGTGGGTAGGGCAGGGGAGCGTAATGGGGGGAAAATGGGGACAACCGTAATTGAACAACAATTTTAAAAAATTTAAAAAACGCTGTGGAACATAACCATACCCTGAATCTTTACGGCACTGACAGCCTGGACCACAGAGTTTGTTGTCTGAGGGTATTCAGACTTTCCTACAGTCCGTCATTGCTTCACACGCTGCTGCGCTCTCTTCAACTATAGACTACAAAGTCCACCATGTCAAGAACCGTGCTTTGCATTTTGCATGTATCCCTTTCCGTAACAAAAATCTGGCAATAAATACCTAATTAATGAAGTTTTTAAAAAATAAAATAAATATGTAATTATGTTCGGTAATGTTGATATTTTTGTCATGGCTTTCACATGAATCGAGAGAACGCACAACAGGAGGCCCATAGACTCACATTAACTTACTGGTGCTTGCCCAGGAAATCCCAGACGGATCGATTAAGACTGCATTGCAGTTAGACCAGATATTGAATCCAAGTTTGGAGTCATGGGTTTTTAGCACCAGGGATGCCTTTGGGACCCGTGCTTTACTCTTTAACAACATATGGATGGTCTCTACTACATCCCACTTCTGTTCATATAACTGTATATACGTTTTCAAAATACTAAAATCACAAAATATACATTTTAGTACTGTCATGTATAAAATAAATTCATAAAATATGTTTATAATAAAATTTGGATAAATATTTTTGGAACTCCTTGAAGCACACAGTTGGAAAATTACTAATCTAGTCTCATACTCTCATTTTGCAGAAAAGGACACTGAGCCCTAGAGCCTGAGATTTACTAAACCCAAGAGAACATGAAAATCTATAAAATATTAGATGCCACCTAGTCCTGTATTCTCTCTTTGACAGTGAAGCGATCGAAGATAACCCTTTCTGGTAGTTAACTGATCTCCTGGCCTTCTATATTAAACTGTCTCAAAGTAATTCATAGTGAAATATTAGTTTAGTTTAGTGTTTAATAAGTATACCCCACATATAGAAATAAAGAGTTGTCAATAGTACAATAAAATTTTTTAAAGATTTTATTTATTTATTTTTAGAGAGAGGGAAAGAGGGAGAAAGGGAGACAGACAAACATTGATGTGAGAGAGAAACATCTATTGTTGTCTCTCGCACACGCCCAGACCAGGGACTGAACCCACAACCCAAGCATGTGCCCTGACAGGGAACTGAACAGGCAACATTTTGCTTTGTGGGACGATGCCCAAACCAGTGAGCCACACAGGTCAGGGTTAAAAAATGTTTATACCTGTATAAAATGTAAACAAAATTTTGTTACATTCTGTCCAAATAGAACATTAATAATATTTCTGGAAGATCCTAATGTTAGGCCAGGACTTGAGGCCAACAGATGATCTGAAAAATAAGGTTTTTTTTAAAGGAAAAGTCATTTGTTAATTCGCTATGCTCCTTCAGTAGGGTATACTCCAAGTCAAAATTGGGATGATTACTAATGTGTTTTCATATAACCCAGTAATGTTTGAGTAGTATCCACTGTTCTTTATGTTTTTCCAGTGTATTTTTCACTGGACGATTATTGCTTGTAAAATTGGGGAAACACATACGCAGACAGTATTAAATTCTCACCACAAGAACAAAACAAAAAACCCTACAGAAGTTCGTTCCTCACACATCCACAAGGTGGCACATTACACTTTATTTTTACTTCACTGATACGTGAAATAGGCAACCGGAAAAATCACTCAGGGAATTTTGTTCACTTCGGGCACTAGGCGAGGCAGAGGATACTTCTATACTCAGCAGTAGGGTTTGTTTTACTCATTGCTTCATAAATTTGTTTTCTTGGTGAGACATGCCTATTGCTTACTACCTGTTCTCAATACAACAGTATTTGATAATAGAGGGTTCTCATTTGAAAAATTATGATTTTTGGAGCTTTCTTTGAGTACACGTTTCATTAACAAAGATACAGTGGAGTAGAAGAGAAGTCAGAATTATACAGTGGAAGAATGCAGACTTCTTTCCCATTTTAACTCTATAGGTTGGTGCTAATACGGTATAGGAAAAAATATGCTAAAAAATTCTGAGAAGGGGTTAAAAAAACTTTCTAGGGCAGTGGAATATTTTCACAATAATTACTAAGGACTTCCCAGATTCTGGAGATAAAGTTTCACTTATTTGCTGACTAGCTCAGGGGAGGCCTGCATGGAGGGCCGTACAAATTCAGACCGAAAGTAACCACACAGGATGGTCTCAACAGAAGAATCACTAACTGACAGCAATCACGACAGACAGTCACGTCCTGGGCCTGTAGCTTTCTTGACAAAGGTCGGGCTTTACCTTGAGTGAGCCGGTCCATTGTCTTTTTGCATCTGAGATAGCATACCTTTAAAATGTCAACATAATATTCTTTTCCAGACCCCTCGGGGAACACCCGCCAAACCAGAACATGAGATCACAGAAGCCCTCACTGTTATCTCATTCCCTGAATACCATTCCTACGGGCTGTGAGTGGTGATTGTTCACTCACCTGTACCCACCAATGGAAAAGAAGCGTGCATTTCTCCACTTTACTCTTGATCTAGTCTCAGAGATTACCCATGTGCTTTCTCCCACCAATTTACTCTACCACCAATGAATTTTATGTAACACCCCCTCCCTTTGATGTCTCCTCTTTTTATTCTAATGTATAAAATAAACTGTCAAACTTCCATTCTCCAGAACATATTCTCAATCCCTTGAGATTTTGCTTCCTGGCAACTGTTGTCCATTTGGCTCAATTAAACTCATAAAAATTCTCTACATATACACTAAAGATTGCCATGTCTTCATAGAAAATTGGCCCCTTTATCATTATGTAGTACCTGTCTTTATCCCTGATAATCTTCCCTGCTCTGAAGTCTGCTCTGTCTCACCTTAATCTAGCTACTCCCACTGTCTTTTAATTAGTATTAGCATGGTATATGTTTCTCTGGCCTTTCACTTTCTTTTTTGTACTCCTCACCCAAGTACATTTTTTCACTGCTTTTAGAGAGAGAGGAAGGGAGAGAGAGAAACATTCGAAGCCGAAGAGAAGCATCAGTCAGTTGCCTCCTACACCTGCACAGAGCAGGGATTGTAAGCGCCAGACGGGGGAGCGAACACACAACATAGACGTGTGCCCTGATTCGAAATCGAACCCACAACCCTTCGGTTACTGGACAATGCCCCAACCAACTGAGCCACACCCGCCAGAGCTCCATCCTTTTACTTTTAATCTGCATGTGTATTTATATTTAACTTGGGTTTTTTATAGACAACGTACAGTTAGATCTTATTTTTTAATGACTCTGACAATCTCTTTCAGCTGGTGTATTTAGACTGCTGGTATTTAAAGTGGTTATTGATACAGTTGGCTTTAAATTTACCATATTTGATACTATTTTCTATTCTATTGCATCCATTCTTTGTTACTGTATGTGTCTTCCATTTTTTCTACCATTTTTGGATTTAGTTGAGAATTTTGCACTCCATTTCTTCTTCTTTAGCATATCTATCATAGGCCTTTAAAAAATTTTAGTGACTGCCCTAGAGTTTGTAATATACATTAACAACTAATTCAAGTCCACTTTCAAATAACACTATATTTCTTCACAGATAGCACAGGTACTTTATAATAACAAAATATTCCTAATTTTTCTTTCCTCCTGTCCTGTGTATCCTTGCTATCATTTATTTCACTTAAAACATGAATAAATATAAACATACACACACATATATTTAATGCATTTTTGCTATCATTATTTGAAAAAATTATTTTCTACTTGGCCAATTAAGAATTAAGGATTATTTACCTTTACTAATTCCTGCTCTAATACTTTCCTTTTCTTTATCCATATCCAAGTTTCCGATGTACATCATTTTTAGTCTCTTTACAAAAACTTTATTTCAACATTTTTTAAAAGGCAGGTCTACTGGTAACAAATTTCCTCAACTTTTACTTGTCTAAGAGAGTCTTTATTTCTCCTACACTTTTGAAAAATAATTTCACAGGATACAGAACTCAAGGTTGGTGGTTTTTACTTTTAACACTTTAAATATTTCACTCCACTCTCTCTCGCACAGGTTCTGAGAAGTTGGATATGATTCTTATCTCTGCCCCTCTATAGGTAAGATGTCTTTCCCTCTGCCTTCTTTCAATTTTTTGCTTTGCCTTTGATTTTCTAGAGTTTGAATGTGACAGGCCTAGGCATAGTTCCTTTGACATTTATCTTGCCTGGTGCTCTCTAAGCTTTCTGGATCTATGGTTTGGTGTCTGACATTAATTTGGGAAAATTGTTAGCCATTATCCATTCCTTTATATTTCCTCTTTTCCTTTCTTTCTTCTACTTCTGGTAGTTCCATTATGCATATGTTACAACTTTGGCAGTTGTCCACCCCTCCCTCCTTTATTTTTTTGGAAGTTCTTTTCCACTTTTTTCTTTGCTTTTCAGTTTTGGAAATTTCCTTTGACGTATCCTCAAGCCCTGGGATCCTTCCCATAGCTCATCAAAGATATCCTTCACTTTTATTACAGTTTTTTTTTTGAGCTCTAGCATTTCTTTCTGATCTCTTCTTAGAATTTCCATCTGTCTGCTTACAGTGCCTGACTATTCTTACACACTGTCCACCTTTTCTATTACAGCCCTCAGCATATTAATCACCATTGTTTTAAATTCACAGTCCAAGATTTCCAACATCCCAGCCTTCAGCCTAATTCAGATGCTTGTTCTCTCTCTCCAAGCTTCTTTTGTTTTCTGTTTGTTTTGTTTTGTTTTGTTCAGTATGACTTGCATTCTTTTGGTTGACAGTAAGACATAATGTATTAAGTAAGTGAAACTGTTGCAAGTGTGCTTTTAGTAATGTGATGGTAAGGAGGGGCACGGAAACATTTTATAGTCCTATGATTAGATCTCTGATGTTTTGGTAACCCTGTATCCATGAGATGTGACCTTCAGAAGTGCCTCTTAGTATTTTCCCCATCTTAGGTGAGACAAGATGGTTAGACAGTGCTGGAGTTGGGTATTTCCCGGCACCCAGGTCAGTGGGGCTCTGATAAAATCCCAGTAGGTTATACTCTGGTAAAATAATTTCTCCTGAGGGCAGACGTTGTAGAGAAGAACAGAGTGCTGTGTCGTATTTAAAATGGAAACTTTTCTTTCACTCTGCCAAAGCCCAAGAAGACTTTTCTCTGATACTGTCTGTGAGCACCTTCCTGGTAGAGCTGCAGGAAAAGCTGCCCTCCCCGACTAGAGATTATGTCTCAGTCTTGTCCACACTGGGCCTCCAGCAATTCATCAATTGCATGCAGATTTTTCTGCCCCAGCGAGTGTTTGGAGGAGGTAAGTTGTTTTTCCAATTTTGGGCGCAGCCATTTGCCCCCGTGACCTCAATTCCCTGGCAGACAGAAGAAGAGTTGTTTATTTTTCAGTTTGCTCAGCTTTTTACTTTTTGGTCGGATGGAATGGTGACTTCTGATCTACTTACACGCCCATTGTAAGCAGAAACCACAGTCTCTCTGGTAATTCAATATTTTTAAAAATAGAATGGGAATGTGATTCGTGGCCAAAGTGTTAGCCAAACCTGTGTTCAGTGCCTAACACCGCTGGGTGAGCTAGTGCAGAGGGCGCCAAGAACATGTAAAGTGCATCTCTGAAGGGTCTCCGTGTCATCTGCTTCCCCTCCAACTCTGCCCAGAGTAGTTGTGATGCTGATGTGGAAAAATGTAAAGCCTATCAATGCAGTGTTTAGCTCTCCTTTGTTCCAAAACACAAAGTAGTCCATTTTAGTAGATGGGCCCAAAGATGACCAGGTAAGAAAAATTCCCCTACATGGGCCTCTGAATGACAACACAGGTGTTTAAAATGCAGTATTCTGACCACAGACACATACACTCAGTAATTATAAAGGAACCAATGGGGTAAATGGGACCAAGGCAGGTGGGGATTTTTCTCCGCAATGTGCCCTGCAATAGTTTGCTATGACTTTTAATGGTTTATAAAAGAGACGATACTTCCTGTATTGTCTACGGTTTAGAACTAAAATACCCCAAGTGATTTCAACCTCTAAATAATTTCAAAGACTTTGTCATTAAATTAACAAAGCGAGATGAAGCACAATATGTACAGTTTTACATTTAGAGAACACTAAAAATGGGACTTTTGCCTTCTGGTCAGGATGACAGCGTAGGCAGACAGGGCTCGCCTCTTCACACACCACATCAAAGTTACAACTAAAACATGGAACAGCCATCACTCAAGAACATCGGAAATCAAGTTGAATGGAAATCTGATAATTACTGAGTTAAAGAAACCACACCCATCCAGACTGGTAGGAGGGGTACAGATGTGGAAGAGGCTGGTCCCTCACCCACGTGGACAAAAATTTGGGATGGATATCTAGGAATGAGCTGTCCAAGACCCACACCAGGCCCCCCAGCACAGGATTCCAGGGCCAGGAAGATAAGTCCCCAGAACTTTTGGCTGCAAAACCAACAGGGATTGAGTCACTGGAAGAAACTGCTAAAGCCCCAAAAAGTTCCTCTTAAAGAACCTATACATGGACACACCTAATCAGACCACTCTCTTGAAGCTCTAGTACTGGGGTAGCAGCTTGAAAGGCAGCAGTGGTATACAGGGAGAAACTGAAGTGTCTGGCATCAAGGAGAGCAGAGGCCATTGTCCCTTTGCTAAACCCTTCCTCTACAGAGCTGGCAAGCTGGTGCCATATCTGACACTCCATCAACTGAGCTAACACTGTTTGAGCCACCTTGGAGATCCCCGGAGGCTCTGCCCTATCCAACTGATCGGCCCACCCAAGCTGCTATTCCTTACAAATGGCTGATCTTGGCTCCTGAATCCTACCAAACAAGCAACAGCTGGCTTCAGTGAGCCCTAACAGCAGCCAGATTAGATTCACAGGTTGGCTTTGCCTGGGAACCTCCATGCCCAGCACAAGTAGCAGCCATCTCAGATTGCTTTATAGGTCAGGCAGGGTACCCCAGGCAAAACACAGGTGAGGACTGACCTTGGCCTGCACCACCTGGGAAAATCCAGGATCAACACACCCAGGGGACAGCTACAGACAACTTTGGAGCACCACCACCCTGTCCCTGCACATCTGATCTTCCATGGAGGGCAGAGGTTGGTGGTAAGTGGTCACAGCCAGTCCTTGATGCTGACTGGCCTGGGTAAATCCCTCCCATTGATCTGCCAACAGCAACCAAGGCTCAACTACAAGAGGAGGGTATACTCAGCCCACACAAAGGGCACATCTTGAGTACCAGCTTGAGTGATAGGGGAAACTGTGCCAATGGACCCTACAGGACACCTACTACATTAGGCCACACTACCAAGACACAGTTTCAAAGCGGCTCTACCTAACACATACAAACAAACACAGGGAGACCACCAAAATGAGGAGACAAAGAAACATGGCCCAAATGAAACAACAGATCAAATCTCCAGAAAAAGAGCTAAATGAAATGGAGATAAGCAAAGTGCAGAGTCCAAAACACTGTTTATAAGGATGCTCAAGGAATTTAGTGGGGACCTTAGCAGCATAAAAAAAAAATCCAGTCAGAAACAAAGGATACACTGTTTGAAATAAAGAACAATTTACAGGGAAACAACAATAGAGTGGATGAAGTTGAAAATCAAATCAATGATTTGGAACATAAGGAAGCAAAAAACAACCAATGAAGAAGAAAAAAATCCAAAAAAACAAGGATAGCATAAGCAGCCTTTGGGACAACATTCACATCATAAGGGTGCCAGGAGGAGAAGACAAAGAGCAAGAAATTGGAACTCTGTTTGAAAAAATTGTGAACGTAAACTTCTCTAATTTGGTGAAGGAAATATACATGCAAATCCAAGAAGCTCAGAGTCCCAAGAAGTTCAAAGAGGCCCACTCCAAGACACATCATAATTAAAAGGCCAAAGATTAAAGATAGAGAGAGACTCTTAAAAGCAGTAAGAGAAAAGAAGTTAGTTACCAGATGGTTGCCAGATGGGAGGGGGTAGGGGAAGAATGGGTGAAGAAGTGAGGGGATTAAGAAGGTAGTTACAGAATAGCCATCAGGATGTGAAGTACAGTACAGAAAATGGAGTAGCCAAAGAACTTACACACATGACCCATGGACATGAGCAATGGTGGAGGGATTGCCTAAGGGAGTAGGGGTTGCTGGGTGAAGAGGGGCAAAGGGGGAAAAATCAGGACAAATGCAATAGTATAATCAATAAAATATAATTAAAAATAAAATATAAATAAAAATGAGACTCTGTCTCTTTTTAAATGAAGCATCATCAAACTATTCAATACCAAGCATATGTGAAATAGACCTTCTATATTTTAAGGGAGGAAAAAAATCTTTTCCTCTACCTATCTCAGGTTCGCCATCTGGGGCCCTACAAATGAGAGTAGCTGAAGACCCATTAACAAGAGAAAACAAACAGAAGTTTATCAACATATATACTGCACACGTGCACATGAGAGTAGCCAGCAATGAGTAACCCCGAAGGGTGGTTAGAACTGAGGCTAATGCAAAAAAAAGGGTGTAGGGGGTTCGGGCTGGAGAGGCAAGTTATGGAAGGTGACCAAGAAAAGTATGGTTAACAAGGGTATGCAGATTCTTTCTCCATTGATAAGCATTATTAAGACTTTTTTTTCTTCCTAGCAAGGGAGAGGGAGACATTTTTAGGAATGAAAATTTCCCTTGTAAATGTAAATTTCCTCTACAAAAGGGAAACTTGTGCCCAGTTTTTAAATCTTTTCTTGCCCCTGTTGTTTCTCAATGACCTTTAGCTCAAAATAACGCATATGCCAGAGGCATTTTAGGGGGCACATATTACTCTCATCCCCCTCCCACTACTTAGAATTCACAAAGGAAATTGTTGACAATTATACAATCCTTGGATCCCTTATCCAAATGAAAGTTGAAAAATAGAGTATCAAGAGAAGGGAGAATGTGTGAAGGGGTTTGTGTGAACAGGGCTATTGTGGTCCCCTCAGAAACTACCACTTCCAAAGGGAATTGGGCGTGGATGTGAGAAGCCTTAAATTAGTACCAGAGTTTGTTAACGCATGCGACGGAACAAGCAAATTACTGACCTAGAATGTGTCCCACGTTAGCTACATGTGGGCTGAGCCTCGCAAACCTGCCAAGGGTTTTCCTAGAGCTGGAAAGTGAATCCCCTTGAATAAATTTTCAATGGGCAAGAGCGGGCAAATACAAAGTTTAATCAGAGCCCCAGGTGTCAGAGTCCAAGGTGTCAGATACATACGTAATACTTAGATGTGCGTAGAACTTCTTACACAAAACACTGGTTGTATTGAGAGCCTGAGGGGGGTAGAGAGGGAAGGAGAAGAGTCAATCGAAGTGGAAAAGAAATTTTTCTCTGTGCATGTGTTTCCTGTCAAAATTAGGTTTATGAACTTTGATAATTTTTCAAAATGTAGCCCTGAAAATAAGCTATGTTAGGGACATATTTAAATATGGAATGCATGAAAGTAAACATCCTATAATATAAAATTTTATGCACTGTTATGGAGTGTTGTGTGGGCCCCAAAAATAGTTGGCTCTTTACGTTGACAGCTAATACCACAAGGTAGGCTGTTATCGGGTAAACATTGAAGTGCTAAAGTTAACTTGTATGTAGGGACCTAAAAAACGGAGCCTTGGTGTCCCAGCCCACATCACAAATCGAAGCCTAAAAGTCAGCCCGTACTCACAGGAAATACCCGTCAAGAAAACCTAACGCACACCAGCCACAGTCCTCCAATTCAGCTTTAGTTCACTTATCTTACCCTAGAAAGTAGGACCCGCTAGCCTTATAAGAAAATCCTTGCCCTCCTAGCCAATCATGCCTTTTCCGCTTTGCCCCTTCTAAGGCTCTGTAAAGTCACTCTTGCCCAAAATCCATTGGAGTGTTCCATTGACTGTGAGACACTGTGCTTCCCCAGTCCATGGATTGTTTTTACTTTAATATAGGACATCAAACTTGCTACTAAATTGTACTATTTTTGTCATGTGACAGAAGCAAGTTAAGCTTCCTCTTGAATGAAATTGGAATACATATTTAGCAATACTCTGTTTTGCAAATCATTGTACCAGTTCTAATAATGCTTTTCTACTTTATAGTAAGGAAAGCTCTGGCTTGAAAAAATATGGTTAATATCTTCATATTATTCATATTAGATGCTTTGTTGAGAACTTGATCCTTTTTATCTTGTTTGGTTCCTGTATTATATACCAAGCTGTTGTAATCTTCAGTTGGCAATGTAACCTGACTCATTGGTGCTAAAATACAAACTCTAATACATAAAAGGAAAGTAAGTTAGCTTCCCTGTATGAGTGGGATGAATAAGAGATCACTATTAAGTCTGTTATCTTAAAAAAAAGTTATATCCTGCTATCAAAAGATCCTTTTGATGTAAAATTTGTGTAAACTTTGTCTAAAAAGTTTACTTAACTAACTGTTCTGAATTTTTGAAGTTTTATTAAAAATATGAAAAGAATGTGGTCAAATTTCATTCAGAGCCCTGGCCGGTGTGGCTCATTGGATTGAGTGCTGGCCTGTGACCTGAAAGGTAATTGGTTCAATTCCCAGTTGGGGCACATGCCTGGGCTGCCGGCCGGGTCCTCAGCTGGGAACTGCAAGAGACAACCAATCAATGTTTCTGTCCCTCTCTTTCTCCCTTCCTTCCCCTCTCTCTAAAAACAAATGAAAATAAAAGTCCTTAAAAAAATTGTATTCAGATCCTTTGGGCTTCGCTTAGAAGACTGAGCAGTTTTTAATGAAATGGAAATGTGTCTTGGTTTTGAAAACAAATAGAAGATAAACTCTAACAGTTACTGAGTATGGTAAACAGATACTAAAATAACAAAAAGAAAACAGCCCTGAGATTTCCTGTTTCTCTTTCCATTGAGATTTACTATGCTCTGCCCTCAAATCATTGTTCCTCAGTGTTCTGAATGTCATCTCCAAACTCTACTTTCCATATCCTGGCAACAATAGGTACTGAAGCAACTATCTCACATTTAACCAAAGGAAGCCTTGCGGAGTGTTCTGCTTGCGCTGGGACATAGACCAGGGTTTGTTTTTTGTTTTGTTTTGTTTAGTTTTAAAGAGAATGAGAATGTTTCTTTAGCATTTAGCAATTGAGTATGAGGAAAGTATGGTCATGATTTTGTCCTTTATCTGCCTCAAATCTAAACAATGAGGTAAGAATCAATTTTCATTAAATCAATCATTTATAAAGTTACTTATGAAGTTTATGAAATTAGTTGTCTTAATAACTGTTAATAAATCGAATCCTCACTTGGATCCCTCTTCAAACTATAAAACAAGGACTATAATTTAGGGCAACAGCAAAAGAAGCATGTGGATGAAAAATGCCATCTCTACAGCAGACGTAGAAATGCAACAGCCATGACTGGTGTGGCTCCGTGGGTTGGGCATCGTTCTGCAAGCCGAAAGGTCTCGGGTTTGATTCCCAGTCAGGGCGCCTGCCTGGGCTGTGGGCCAGACCCCTGGTTGGGGGTGTGCGAGAGGCAACCAACTGATGTTTCTCTCCCATTCTTTCTCCCTCCCTTCCCCCTCTCCAAAAATAAATAAATAAAATATTTTAAAAAAAGAAAAAAGAAGTGTGACAAATATTCAACAAGATATATCCTCATCTTTTTCACCCACGTCAGTGTTTATCGCGTTGTGCTTTTCCAGCCACGCATAGTATCCCGAGAAGATTATGGCAAATCTCGCACATAATTCCCCTTCATTATTGCTTTATGGATGGATTGTGTGTAACCTTTATAACCTCAACAATTTCTTCTCCCTTTGAATTATCTGTGAATAATCCTTTATAGTTCCATTGTGAATTTCACCATCTTATTTCATGATTATTAGCTGACACCTGGCACAGAGTTGTTACCTAAATAAATGTTGAATGAATGAATGAAAAAATAAGTTGTTGGAAATGTCAATCAGGTGGTGAAAGACAAATACCGTAGAAGCTCACTTACAAGTGGAACCTAATCAACAAAACAAACAAGCAAGCAAAATATAATCAGAGACACTGAAATAAAGAACAAACTGACAGTAACCAGAGGTGGGGGATAATAGGGTGGAAAGGGGGAAGGGTTTTCAGGAACATGTATAAAGGACCCATGGACAAAGCCAAAGGGGGGAAATGGTGGTGGGAAAATGGAAACAACTGTATTCGAACAACAATTAAAAATGATAAAAATAATAAAAATAATTAAAAAAATAAAAAGGTAACTTACTAAAAGGAAAAAAAAAGAAAATGTCAATCAATTGTTTCTACCTGGAGCATCAGTACAGATCATACTGTTATATTGTGTCTTACATTTATTCCAAATGTAATTAAGCCCTAATATAAAAATTATTGTTTAAAAACAATATTTAAAAGAGGCAATTAGCCCTGGCTGGTGTGGCTCAGTGGACTGAGTGCTGGCCTGTGAACGGAAAGGTTGCCAGTTCATTGCCAGTCAGGCAGGTGCCTTGGTTGTGGGCCGGGTCCCGGGTTGAGGGTATGTGAGACGCAACCAATCGATGTTTCTCTCCCTCCTTCTCCTGTCCTTCCCCTCTCTCTGAAAATAAAATCTTTAAAAAAGAAATAAAAGAGCTAATTAGTTTGAATATATGATACATGCACGAGATACAAAATCGAAAAGGAACAGATGGCATAGAGTGAAGAGTAAGTTCCCATCACCACACTGCTGTGCCTCCAGTCACTCTTGTCCTCTTTCAAGGTCATCACACTTACCAGTTTCAAAAAGATCCTAATGGATAAAAGAATTACGAGCTTTGTCTTCCAAAATAACATGTTCCTTGCAGATCTTCAACAACAAAGGGACAGATACTGTTGCTGATATTTTTTCATGCCTCAGTGAGAGGAGGGTTCAACAACTCTTCTAAGAATAACAAGCGCTCTAAGTTCAATGAAAACCATAAAAGGGAATCAATGTGATGTCATTGTTAAGCTTTGCAAAGTGGAATGGCAAAGTGTTTACTGAGATAGAATACCTGTTTGTTTGCTTCTGAGGCAATTTGATCAAAGGTTTGCTTTCTGACAGAGTAGATTCACAGTGAAACTTACCTCATTAAAACTAAGTGTGGACATTTTCCTTTCTACCTTGCATTCCACACTAGGTGGTAGAGATTTCAAAGAGTGGTTTACCTTTGAACCAAAGAGGTGATAGCAGTGGACTGTGTACATATTTTCTGAACTCTGATGGTTTCTAAGGAGCCACATGGGGCAGGGAGAGGCATGGAGAGGATAAGCACTGAAGAAGTGCTTTCCCATCCTAGTGAAATGAATAAGCATCTTCATCAATGGAAAAAAAATCAGTCTTTACTATGGTGTTGAATGTTATGAAAAGTATCCAGTACTTCAATACTTAAAAAGTCCTTCCTTTTTTAAAACACTAAACAGAACCTGTAAAATGAAGTGTTAGTGTGATCCAGAGCTCTCTGAATAATATAGAACTGGGTGATCAGTAGCTAGATCTCTTTTTTTGTGCCTTAATCACAACGAAAGGCCAAAAGTTACCTATTGGTATTAAGGCAAATATGATTCATTTACCCCACCTCAGAAAACACTAAAAATGAAATCAGCCAACCTACAAGTAAAATCAACAGTCAAATGTACTTTTTCAAGAACATTTAGTGATGAAAGGTCATTGAACCACCACGGAAGTTCACATGGAAAACATTAACAAGACTAGCAAGGGACAGTAATTTTATTTTTATTTTATTTTCAATATACTTAATATTTACTCAAAAGATGGCCTACCAAGTTTAGGCAACTGACTAAAAATTTAGAAAAAATAAAATTATTTCCACACTTTATAACATACACTAAATGAATTCCATGTGCATGAAATATTTAAATATCATAATTTTAAGTATTTACATGTCAAAGCTATAAAAGTAATAATTATATGTAAAATATATCCATAAATTATTAATTAAATTTTTTCAGTGTGTATTAAGTATATAGATACTTGCGAAAACTTTGGGAGGCTCAGTGCAGGAACTATAAAGACGAAGATTGTTTCATTTGACTACGGAAAACTGAGCAGAAACATAATCCTAAACTTTCTCACATGTAAATTGAATAACTAGTGACAGACTGGGAAAAAATACATTGTTGAAATAATTTCCTAAGCCCAAGATGGAGCCACTCCCGCCGTGGGTGCCAGGCTAGCAACCCAGGACCTGGGTAACTTTCATGTTCCTGTAAACGCCCTGAATGGCCAGAAGTGCAGGGTGTCCAGTCAGCCAGTCCCCACGTGCCCAACCCCACGTGCCAAACCACCACGGGGATCTGCACTTCCTTCCTGCCTCCTTGTCTCCCCAGACAAGCTTGACTATGGGGCCCCAGCCAAGAAGATACTCGTTCTCTCTCTTGTTCTTTATTCTTTACAGCCTATAAAAACTTCCTGCTTTTGCCCCTTTTTGCATTTCTGAAAAAGGAGACTGTCCACTTGTTGAGCATTAAATAAAGTTTTTTGGTATCACCTAAATTGTCCTCTCTAATCATTTTTAAAACATTCCATTTTTAGGACAAGTAGTTTAATATATAATAAATTCTTATAAATCAATAAGTAAAAGCCCCAATAACGGGATATAATAAAAGGCCAAAGGACACAAATATGAAAATTTGCAATAGAAAAATTGACTCTGATGTATGCTAAAGTTTGAAAACCAACACTGTAAGCCTTCTTAAAACTCTAACTTCCCTCTCCTCGATTTTTCTGCCCAGTGCAGAACTGAAACATGCAGGTGTCTAAGCAGCCTAATACCTGGTATTCCTTCAAGGAAACAGTCTTTTATTATTTGTCAGCATGTAGTTACATGGGGGCAAAGTTTTTGTAAAACCTGCGTACCCCTTTCTTTATAGTGTGACTCATACTCTGATAGTCTCCTCTCTTTTGTTGAACTCTTTGAAAACAATACTCTCCTTTTACTAGGATTGGTGCATTAGTGAGAAGTATATAATTTACTCAAGATTTTAAAGGCGAGCCGGAGGAGAGTGCTGGATAAAATGTTATCAGGGCTTTGTTTTTTAAAAACTACCCGCTGCCCACTTGAGATATCTCTTCTCCCAAACCTCTCTTTGTGACTTGGCACTGGCTGGGCAGCCTTTCTCTTCCTGCTCCTGACTCCACACCTCTCTGACATTTTCTGCTAAGAACTGTTCGGTTCAAGTCTCACAAAAATTTCGAAAGTCTTAACTCCACCTACTAGTTAGTACCTTCTTCAAGGAAACTGAAGGAATTATATTGAGGCTGAAGACTTTGTTTGCCCTGTAAGCAAAAGCATCACCTGTCCCCAGCCCTGACCAAGGCTGTGCTGAGTGAGGGTGTGACATCAATCCATATTTCTACATCTTCGCAGGGAGGAAACCTAAGTTACAATGGTACCGTGTTTCCAATTTGTTTGGGCCAGATCCCAGGGTGCCTTTCAGATTGATGTTCCAACCTGAGTCCCCCTTCGTGTGGCTCGGATCCTGCATACCACTCACCTGCCTCCCTGCTGGGAATTAGGATTCAGGGACTTGGTCCAGGAAGTGGCGCATCCAAAAGAGGCCTGTGTATGGCTACCTGGGAGGAGTGTTCCCTGGTCTCAGACTTAGTTGCACATTCGAATCATCTGGGAGCTTTACAAAGTGCCAACACAAGGTCACACCCTATACCAGTTAAATCCAAATCCTCGGCGCAGCCTCCAGGCACCAGCATTTGTTAAAGCTCCCTGAGTACTCCAAAGTGCAGCAATTTCAGGACTGCTGGGCTCCATGGCGTACCAAGTCACACACTATGCTAAGATGCTATGACTATTTTGTTTCAGGTACTTCAAACAGCATATCTGTCACACTCTCTGTGTCAATAGGTGGCAAATTTGAGACACAAAGAGAAAATGTGACTCATACAGGGAAGACCATAGATGAACTGTTAAATAATGTGTGCAGGAGAGGTCTTGCTCCACGGCTGATGCTCCCATGAAAGCATAAGACATGGTAAGTGCTGTATTATTCTCTGAGGTTTCCTGGGGCCAGAAGGAGAATCTTAATGGGTGATACAGGCAATTTGAATGGCATCACCATGTACTAATTTAATTTTATGTATTAATTTATGAATGTCTTATATCTGAGAAACCTGAAATTTGAAGAGGTAAAACGATCACACATTTTTTTTTAATTAATAATATGGTTTGGATTTTAATAATAAAATCTGACTCAGAGCTGTGGGAAATGCTCGTGTGTGGTCCGAATCAACATCAAGATAGTTTAACCTTGTTCCGTGGCAATTTACACGGTGTGATTCTGGAGAAACTTCAGTTCGCACCTCTGGCTCAGAACAGACATCAGTCAGACCAAAGGCACTGCGGGCTGGGGAGCCCACATCCTGCCGACTGCAGATACTTAAGTTGCAGTGGGGGGAAAAATAAGAGAAAAGAAATTGATAGGGAAAGAGTTTTTATTCTAAAAATTAATGTCTTAATTTGAATTTCATGTTTTTAATTAACCTTTTTCTGCTTAATTGAGGGCTGAAGTTGGGAATTACTAACTCCATCATTACTAGATAGACGATCAGTCAAAAGAAGGACGTAGATTAATTTGAGCAGATCTGTGTCTAATTTGGCCGCTCCTGTCACTTTTCTATTCTGCTTTCCACTGTTGAACAATTTCTGCACTGGGACAGGCAGGGCAGACACTCACTAGCAAGGAGAAGCCGGGTGACTGGGGACTGTCAGAGCAGACACCTCCTGGTGATCCCCCGGAGCCCTGTCTTACCTGGAGATTGCACAGGGCCTCTTCAACCATACAAGTGGAAGAACAGAACACAGGCAAAGACTTTGTCACGGAAGACTTTCCCCACCAGCCAGGGGTTGAGGCCTGAAATTCTTCCAACACAGATTCAGCTTTCAGAATAAAATGCCATCTCCCCTGTGACAGATCTTGTGAGTTCCCTGCTCAACATCCACCCCCTTTCCCTGCTAACTTCTCGTTTTACCAGATGAAACACAGGATGTCTGGTTAAATGTGAATATCAAATAAACAGTGGATAGTTGTGAGTATAAATATGTCCAAAATATGACATACTTACACTAAAAAGAAGTAATGCAGTCCCTCATTTTCCCAGACTTCCTTGCAGTGGCAGCGTCTGTGTGACCAGTTCAGGCCATTGAGAAATTAAGGGACGTCTGTCACATATGTTGGGTGCAGCCTGGAAACGTTCTTTTTCCAGCAAGAGTCACAACTAGTGTTGCCATCTTTGCTATGTCCCTCCTTGTTGCCTAGATCGTGGGCGCGGCGCTGGGGTGCAGCAGCCCCTCCTGAATATGAGGGCAAGCAAGACAGCTGCAGAGACCCTGGTGCTGACGGCGTTAAGTCCTCAAGCCAGCAGCTGCTGCTTCTGGAGGTCTCGTTTGTAAAAACATAACCAAACAAAGCAAACCCCAAAGCAAAATGTTTAGTTGGACAAACCACATGTTTTCTGTGACTGAAAATGGCTGAAAAAAAACCTCATCTTAAAAACTGAAAATGCTGTGGGAGAGGAAACCTTATTATCCACACCTTGATGTGAAGGCATTCGTTGGCATCTTGTCAGTTGACAGCCATCTGAGAGGGAGTTTTGAATGAGTGACCACTGGGAGGTGCCATAGGTCCGGAGCAGAAAGCACTGCCCACAGAAGGCCATGCAGGGCACCTCTCTCTGCAGGGAAAACCTCCGTCACAAACCCGCGGTCTCTTAGTCACCTCAATTTGCTGCGCCCTTAGTTGATTTCTCTGCCTGCTGAGAAACTCGCAGAGACTTCTGCCTGCAGTGAGCAGAATAATATCTTACCCCCAAAGATGCCCACATCCTAGTCCCTGGAACCTGTTAATACATTACATTATACGGGTAAGAGGAATTAAGATAGTGGATGAAATTAAGGTTGCTGATCAGCTAACTTTAAGATTGGGAGATTACCCTGAATTACCTGTCTGGACCCAATAAACATCACAGGGTCTTTGAAAGTAAAAGATGGAGGCAGAAGAGAGGTCCAGACTGGAGATAAAAATTAGGTAGTTGTCAATGCTAAAAACACAGATGTGAAATAGAGGTATATGTAGCAGCATGAGGCTGGGGGAGGTCATGAGGAAAAAGTGTAGAGAGAAAAGAGGTGAGATGTGAGGCCTGCATCTTGAGGCTCTGCCAGGTAAGAGGCCGGAAGATGAGGAGGAAGCGGCCTTATAGTTGGAGTGACAGGAGAAAGTCAGCGAGGATTCCGTGCCCAGTTACAGAAAGGGTTTCAAGGACAAATCAATTGTCTGAAAATGTTGTGACACGACAAGTAAGGTGAGTTCGGATAAATGCCTGCTGGACGTAGCGCTGTGAAGCTGAATTTATTAAGAGCAGTTTCCCTGGAGGCATGGCAAGAAGTGCTAGACTAGCGAGGGTTTAAGAGAATTTGGAAACAGCAGATATAGACAATCAGACCCAACCAGATTCTTTGGACACAATCAGATTCTTCCAGAAAGTCCCTTTGTGGTACTCACAGGAGGTTTGTTCCCCCCCACCACCCCCGACTGTCTGCACTGCTCTGCAGATCCCAGCTGGACGCCTGCAAAGGGCAAGGACAGAACAGCTGCAGCTCTGTCCTGACTGATCACTGCAAGGGTGGACTGACTGGCAGCTTTTTGTAAAGCAGGGGTCAGTGAACTAAGGCAAACAATGGCCACGCCCACTCACTTCTATGTTGTCTGTGGCAGGTGTCACCCTGCAGGGGCAGAGTTAAGTAGCTGCAACAGAGACCCCATAGCCCACCACACTTAAATATTTACTATCTGGCTCTTTCCAGAAAAAGATCGCTAAGCTTTGCTGTGGATGTGTGTGTGAGAGAGAGAGAGAGGCGGGGGTGGGCGGGGAGAGAGAATATAAATATATAAATTAAGGCAGTGGCTAAAGGACCAAGGGGCTCTAGAAAAGTTTTTTTTTAAGGGGGAAATAACATTTTGTATGTGGGTGAGAAAGATTCAGTGGAAAGTGTAAACATTGAAGTTGCAGAAGAGCGATTTGCTGGGTGATGTTCTGGAGTGTGACAGACAGAACAGTGGGGACCAAGTGCGGAAGTGGAAAAACTGGCCTTGCTAGGAATAGAGGTGTATATGTCTTTTATTACTATTCTATGAAAAGAGGTGCAAAGAAGATGAGGAGGAAGCAGCCTCATTTATACATGACAGAAATGGGAAGTTTAAAGCTTGTATTTCTGTTTTTACCCATGTGAATTGGCAAAGGTAAACACTTTGATACTTTGCTGGTAGGCAAGCATGTGGGGAAATAGGCAGTTGTAGTTCTTGATGAGATTGTAAACTGGGACAATTTCTATAGGGGAGGCATAAGGCCTGGACCTTCTAAGGGAATCACCTAGGAAATATACCCGGTGAATCTGACCTAGGAAACTTACCCTGTGAAACTGACCTTAAATTCACCCTTCCAATAATTATACAGGAATGAACTGGGGTTATTATCAGTTCCCATCATTGGTCAGGCATGCGACTGGGGTTTCCAGAACATGCAGAGGATGAAACAGGGCATGAATCCTCTTGTGAGTATGGCAAAGGGAAATTTTTGACAACCTGTTAGGATCCTCACCCATCAACAGTGCCCAGGGAAGTTGAACTGCTGGCAGAGATGGCTGCTGAATCTCCAGACCTGTGTGGTCTTTTTAGAGTTTAAATTCTGTATCTTTAACCTAGGTTTAAGGTACTTGTTCCCTTTGCCTGTGTCTGATGGTATCTTTTGCCAATCACCCTCACCTTTGAAGGAAACCACACAGAGGGCAATAGCAACCTTTTATATGCACATTTTAACCAAGCGATGTCACTTCTGGCAAAATATTCTATCCATATATTTCATATATGTGCAAGGATATGCACAGCAGCAGCATTTGTAAGAGCAAAACCTGGACATGACCTAAATGACCATTGGGGATCTACTTAAATATCTTAGTAATCCCCTGTGCTGTGCAGACTTTGAAAGAACAAAGAGGCTTTCTATAAACTGATGTGGAATGATCTGCAGAATGTAGTAAGTGAAACAAAGCAAGGTAAAGAACAGATATGCTAGATAGGTATGATTAAATTGCCCTCTGTGTGGTTCAAGAGCAAAGTTGATTGGTGAAACATACCATCAGAGGCAGGCAGAGGATACACATTTAACCAGAACATCTCTGGAAAGATACCAGGGGAGAAAAATACAATTCCCCCAGAACTTTCAATAGTGGTTGTCTCTGAAGAACAAGTAGATAAGTGGAGGCCATATCTTTTTAGATATTTTGAATTCTGTCCATGGCATTCATGGACAGAAAAAGAATACACTGAAAAAATTTAAATGTTTGTTAATAGGAAAACAAATCAGGGAGCCCTTATAAATTGTTAAGTAGAAGAGACACATAACAGGATCAAAACTGTGTTTTAAGATTAATCAGGTAAGCACTGTTATACACTGAGTGAATTGACAGAGAGAAGAATTGCAATGGAAATCATCAAACTATTGAAGTATTCCATGTTTGAGGTGTTAATGAGTCTAGACTAGAATGGAAACAGAGGGAGGATGAGAGCCTGAGACCAGACCTTTTGTAGGAAGTTACAGACAGGCTTGTTTCAATGTAACATTATAAAGAAGAGTCTGAAGATCAGAGCTGCTCAAGGTGGGATAGAGAAGGAGAATTACCCAGCGTGGATGGTGTTTATACAGAAGCTGGACAATTAGGTGATAAAAATGTTGAACACATAAATCAAGCATTCAACAATGAGTGGGTCCATAGTGTCCAAGATCTCTGCCAATCTTGATACTTTGTGGCTATGTGACAAAGCCTTAGGGACACTCAAAATTCAGGGATATAGGGAGGAAGGAATCAGAATAATGACAAAGACATTTTTAGAAAAGCAGGAAATTAATTAACTTCATGAGGATAGCGAACAAGGATTAGGATTGAAGAATTAGGTAGCTGAGAAATTGTAAAAGCCTTTGTTTTTGTTTTTTTTTAAGATTTTATTTATTTTTAGAGGGAGGGGATGGGAAGGAGAAGGAAAGGGAGAGAAACATCAATGTGTGGTTGCCTCTGCATTCCCCCCACTGGGGACCTGGCCCACAGCCCAGGCATGTGCCCTGACCGGGAATTGAACCGGCAGCCCTTTGGTTCACAGTTCTGCACTCAACCCACTGAACTACACCAGCCAGGGCAAAGGCCATTGGTTTTGACAGGAGAGGGTTATATGAAATCTTTACTAGTTGAGTTATTGTAGATCTTTAAGAGCAGTTTTAATAGTTTGCAAGTGAAAGCTTTGGGGATGAGAAGTACACAGATACAGTAGGATAAGAGGTAGGAAACAGAGTGGTTAATAGAAAGGATAGCAAAGACTCCAATTATACATACACTATGCCACTTCTAAGTGGCCCCTCAGCGGACTTATGATGCTTTGTTCATTTTGTTCAGTCTCTTTCCTATTACCGTTATAATTTCTATTGCTGTGTCTTCATGTACACTAGTATTTTATTCTTCCCTTTTTATTCTGTTGTTAATCACAGGTAGTGCATGTTTTTCATCTCAGATACTGTATTTTTCATCTCTAGAGGCCTAGTTTTAGGCATGTTGCCACTTAACATGCTCAATCTTTCTTTTACCTTCTTGAATATGTGGAATAAAGGTATAATAACTGTTTTAAGGATACGTAGATCATCATTTTAAAAGATCTCTTTCTATTGATTGATTTCTCCCCCTTCTTTATTATGGGTGATATTATTTGACTTTGCATGCCTGATAAATTTTGATTGAATGACAGACATTGTAAATTTTGACTTGTTGGGTCCCCATTATATTTTTTTTCTAATAGATTTTTTTACCTTTTTTTTTTGAACTCAGGTAAGTTACTTGAAAATAGTTTGATCATTTTGAACTTACTTTTATATTTTGCTATTCAGGACCAGAGCAACTTTTAGTCTAGGGATAATTTTGCCCACTAGTGTGTACTTAATCTTATGTCTCTTGAATTAGAAGGATTTCCACTCTGGTAGGTGGAAATAAACACTGTTTGCAGCCTTAAAAAAAATATTTATTTATTTATTTTTAGAGAGAGGGGGAAGGGAGAAAGAGAGGGAGAAAAAAATTGATGTTCAAGAGATACACCAATTGGCTGCCTCTTGCACACCCCCACCTGGGGACCTGGCCCACAACCCAGGCATGTGCCCTGAGTGGGAATTGAACTGGTGACCTTTTGGTTCACAGGCTGGCACTTAATTCGAGGAGCCACACCAGGCCAGACTCGTGCTCAGCTTTATGTGAACTGTGGGATTATTCCCTCTGTTCCTTTCAGGTGGATCTTCCCTGGCCTCGGGCGTGTGATGTGCTTTTAAGTAGGCTCCAATTCCTGGTGACTCAGTGAATGGGTGACGTCCACAATGTCCTGTCCTCATCAGCCCTGCTCAGCTCTGGTATGCTCATATTTATGGCTTATTTTATGGAGTCAATACCTCTCTTATTTGGTCTTCCTCTTTTCCTCCTGCCTTCTACTTTTCCCAGCATTATTGTCTTTTTGAAAGAACCCTACCTTCTCACAATGTGCGCAAATCAGGAAAACTTCAGTTCTGTCATTTCTGCCTCCAGCAATGTTTCAGGCTTAGTTTGTTCCAGGACCCACTTGTTCATCTTTCTGGTGGTTCAGGGTGTCTATAGAACTCTTCCCAAAAACCATATTTCGAATGGATCAATTTTATTCCTATTGGCCTTCTCCACTGTTTCACTTTTCATTCGTTCATAGTAATTGGGAATATGAGCTGTGGACGACCTTAGCTCTGGTCTCTACTGGCACATCTTCGCGCTTGGTGATCTTTCTTATTCTCCCATTGCTGCCCTTCCAAGTCTCAGCCTTCTTTTGATTTCTTGGTTGCAGTCTCCCTGTGAATTTGTTAGGACAAGCAGCTAGTTAGACAGGAGCTGGGGCAGGCAAAGGAAGGGAAAGGGAATAGATTATCCTCCTGCATTCCTGTTAAACTTTAAGCTGGAACAGGCCTCACCACACCCTGACTTGTGGTCACCAAGTCTCTGATTCGATCTCAGGACATTGTTCAGCCCCACTGGTCCCCAGTTCCAGTCACACAGCACGTGCACAGACATATGAGTGAGATGGGGGTGCTAAAGAGACACAAGCACAGAAGTCCAGGAAGAAAAGCCCATAAATACCTGAGCTTTGCAACTGATTGGGCACTTTCATTCTGAGGTGCCCACTCAGTCCCTTCTGAGTATATTTCCTCACTGCCAATAAATTCTTGCTTACCTTGCTGTGATGGGGGAACTGAAGAGTGGGAAAATTTTAATTTAAGGTAGTAGTTAATAAGCCTAGTAGTTTATGCATGTGAAAAGCTATTGTCTCAGGAACTGCAGATACAGCCCACCCTGAATCCAGGAGAGCAGAAGCGATTGACCGTTGTGCTCCAGAAGAGACCAGAAGCTATCAAGGTGGTATCCCAGCCGCTGTGTTCCAGAGAGAGATAATCTGCTGCCCAGGACACAGATAAAGAGAATCACTGGTCAGCAGATGAAAGGATGTCAGGGACATTGCTGGACTGCAGCTTTTATCTGATTAACCTCTTTCCTGAGTCCCAAATCCCTTACCTACACTTTCTCCCCAGAATTCCAAATCCCTTACCTATACTTTTCCCCCCCCGTATAAAAAGACTGGCTTAAAAGGACATGTAGGATGGTCTGTTAGTGTACATAACCCACCATCTTCTGAGGTTGCTGGCTGTCTGAATAAAGTGCCCAGAAACACTCAATCCCTGTCTCTGCTTATTGGATCCAGTAGATAACAGGCAGCCTGAACGCCAGTTTTTTTGGTTTCCACTGACCTTTGTCTCTTGATTGAAATCTTTCATTCGAAAGGATAAGAACTCAGCCCTGACTGGTGTGGCTCAGCTGGTTGGGTTGGATGGATTCCTGGTCAAGGGCACATGCCTAGGTTGCAGGTTCAGACCTGGTTGGGGTGTGTATGAAAAGCACCCCCTGCAGGTCTTTGGAGCTTTCTCCCCATGTTGTTCTCTCCTTTCCAGTATCCTACCCTGTACAGTCTAGGCATCTCAGGCCCCTGGACTCCCTCCGGCTCTGTTTCTGTGTCGCAGGGAGCTTGCGGAGCTCTGCCTGAATCACTGGCCCCGGAGCTGCAGCCCAGAAACACTTCCTTCCCTGGGCAATCACAAAGCTCACCTCAATCGTCTCCCACTTCTCAGGAATCACTGTCTTGTGTTGCCTCGTGCTCAATTTCAGAAAGTGATGACTTCAGAAATAATTTTCATATATTTTGTACTTCTTATTTGTTTCAGATAGGAAGTGTTAAACCACAAAATTCAACTGAGTGAATTTTAAAGACCTTATTGGCTTATTCCACAATTCATGAGTCAGGCAGCAGCCAATCCAGCAGATGGAAAGTAGCTCCGAAGACCTGTACAAGATGGGACACATACAGGCAGAAGGAAGCAGGGACAAGAAAGTTAGTTATCCTAGACAGAAAAGCAGATTGGTCATTGCAAAGTCGCCTGCCTGTAGGGGATGGCAGGGCTGTGCCAGACAGATGAGCTGACTAACACTGATCAGGTGATTCCGGACTGATGAGTGAAAAGGGAATAAATTTGCTACCCTCAGAATGTGTCTCTTTGGTATGGGGATTATTTTGGGCTAAAGGAAATCAAAACCCCTCTCTTCCCCTTCCTGTGAAATACTGTCCTCTCCTTTGGGTCCCCATGCCTGTACTCCTTTCCTTACCTCAGGACGCTATGTGAGCTTCAATTACCTGGCTCCCTTTGAGTCTCCTATGTATGCAATCTAAATTTGTTTTTCTCTTTCAATCTTTCTTATGCCAATTTGATTATTACACCAGCTAAAGAACTAAGAAGTATAGAGAGAAAAATTTTTCAGCTCTATACTTGTTTAAGATTCCATTTCTGGGAGAACTGCAACTGTAGCTGAGTCTTGGTTTAGTAACCTTGGAGTTAGCATACAAACTGGGCTTGGGGCCTGTTGTTTTGTTCTTAACAGAAGGTAAATCTGATTCCTATTATTCCCTCTCTACTGGAAATGAAAGTTTATCATGTAAGTCTATTATGTTTATTCTAGATAATGCTAGATAATTATAGTGGCTTTTCCCATGGTACAAATTAATTATATGTGCTTTTCACATCTAATATATATAAAAACTAGAGCTGATTTTCATGTTTCTCAAGTATTTTACATTTATACATTTGCTTTTGGATTCCCCCACCAGATGGCACCTTTGCCACATTTCAACCTCAGCATGGTTGAGCATTTCAACCTCAACCTTGACATTTCAAGTCAGCACGGGTTAGATAAATTTTGTATCTGGAACGTCTGTTCATTTAGCATGAGCAGCTTGAAATACTCAGCGGGCCTTCCCGACTCTTCTGCACCCTGTAACGTGCCAGCCCACTCTCCGTAGCGTCCAGGACACGGTGCTCATTTGTTCCTCTTCCCCCCTTTCCAACGCTTTCCCCTTCCTTTGCTGTTTCAGTGCCTCCTAATTGTAAAAATACCCCCCAGTTTCTCCAGGGCCTTCTCACCCTCAAAAAGTGCACTTTGTGTCATAGCTGCACAGCCACCCCTTTCCAGGTGGCTTCTAGATAGGGAATACTGGCGTCCAGACCTATGCCGGAAAGCTAGAGCCCCTCTGCTCCCCAAGAGTCCATCATCATTGCAAACTCAGAGTGTCCAGACTTTGCCCAACATATGCTCTCTCCTTTCTGTTTAATCCTTCTAATATTCTTAAAGACATTTTAAAAACTCGATTTTATTGAGATATAGTCTACGTGTGAAGGAGAACAGAATTTGCCACCCCCAAATATGCCTGTTTGGCATAAGGATAATCCTGAGCTGGCTATTTTTAAGAAACAGCAAATATGGGAGAAGCTCTGAAAACTAAGCAGAAGTTACCCTTTTGTAAGAATATTTAAATTTATAAGGGAAATGTCCATTCGTAAGGGTGTCTCCTTCTCTGTACCAGGAAAAGAGGGTGACTACAACTCTAGAAACAATTATCAGTGGAGAATACAACAATTTAAAGACTTAAATCTGGCCCTGGTGGGTGTTGCTCGGTGGATTGAGCACTGGCCTGTGAACAAAAATGTCACAGGTTCACAGGTTCAATTCCCTGTTAGGGCACATACCTGAGTTGAGGGCCATGCCCTCAGTTGGGGGCATGCCAGAGGCAGCCAATAGATGTATCTCTCACACATTGATGCTTCTCTCCCTCTCTTTTTCCCTTCTTTCCCAACTCTCTAAAATAAATAATTAAAATCTTTAAAAAAAAGACTTAAATCTGCATAACGACCACAACCCAGTTTACTGCGTTTTTCCTGTAACCTCTCATAACTCTTCCCTCCACCCAACATCTCTTGCCTTTAGCTGGAGATGGTATTGAGGGGGGTGGCTTGGGCCATTTCAGGGGCTTACTCAGTTTCCCCGGGCATATCCCACATCTACAGGAGGTATGCTATCAAACTTTTGATTGTCCTTCTCCTGTTAGTCTGTCTTTTTTTTTTTTTTTTACAGGGTGTATCAGCCAAGAACTTAGAAAGGTAGAGATAAAATTATTTTTCACCCCAACATATGCAATAAAATGTATGCATTTTAAGTGTATAGTTCCCTGAGTTTTGAGAAATGTATGTACCCATGTAATTACTACTATGAGCAAGAGAAACATTTTTTTAATCCTTGCTGGAGGACATGCTTATTGATTTAGAGAGAGGGGAAAGGAGGGGGAGTGACAGGAAGAGAAATGTTGATGTGAGAGAGAAATGTCAATTGGTTACCTCCCACAGACACCCCAACCTAGGGCAGAACCCACACCCCAGCCATGTGCCCTTACCGGGAATCAAACCCACGGCCTTTCGGTTTACAGGGTGATGTTCCAACCAACTCAACCACACTGGTCAGGGCGAGATGAGGAACATTTTGATCACCCCCTAAAGTAAGTCCATCCCCCTCAGACCCAGGCACAAGTACTCTCCTTTCTGTCACTACTGATTAGATTTAGCAGTTCAGAATTCCACATATGTAAACATGAATCAAACACTGTGTGCCCTTACATGTTTGGCATCATTACCTCAGCATAAGGTTTATGAGATTCATCCATGTTGTTGTGTGAATCAATTGTTTTTTTTTAACTAAGTAACATTCCAATGCATACAAAGTTGCTCCTTTCTGGCATATTTCTCCAAGTAGAGTCTCTCCACTATTATGGACTGAACTGTGCCCTTCCAAAATTCATATGTTAAAGTCCTAACCCCCAGTACCTCAGAATGTGACGGTATTTAGAGAGTCTGTAAAAAGGGTCTTAAGTTAAATGAGGTCATTGAGGTGGGCGCTAATCCAGCGTGACAGGTGTCCGTATAAGAAGAGGAGATTAGAACGCAGATACAACAAAGGGAAAACTGCGTGAAAACAGGGAGGAGACAGTATTCGACAAGCCAAGGAGGGAGGTCTCTGAAGGAACCAACCCAGCTGACACCCTAATCTTGGGCTTCTAGCCTCCAGAACTGTGAGAAGATAAATTTCTGTCCTTTAAGCCATCCAGTGTCTGGTTCTTTGTTATGGAGGCCCTAGCAAGCCAATGCACTCACAAAGAAAACTACCAGGTACATAATTGTGAACTGTCTGCCATATACCTGTGTATTGTAGCAGGCTAAGGAAGCTTAACAATGTACTTTGCTTGTGCTGGCCAGCTGGCTCATCGGGTGGAGTGTCATCCCTTGCACCAAAGGGAACCTACCCGAATAGCATAAAAATATATGCTTGTTTTATACTTAGTGCTAATAACACAGAAGATGCGGCCGTTTTTATTAAACCAACAACATTATATATGCTATTCTCATCTGCCAAACATTTACCTAAATTATATGTGAACTTGAATTTGGAAAATATTTGGGATGGTTTCCATGAGAGACTTTTGAAAGTGTGAGAAGTTCATTTAAAAAGTTTTTTAAAATTAACAGAAAAGTATTACAACTTTAATTTCCTGAATTTCTGGGAATTTTAGGAATATTTAACTTATATAAGCACTTACTTATCTCCAAATCTACCAGAATTGAGGACCTCTAAGGAATTTTATCATCTAATTTGGTGATATCATCTCATAGTAGGAAAATATTATGTACATAAAACATATATACATATAGATATATAAACACATGTGCATAAACATAGAGACTGACACAGAGAGAGTTTTCAACTTCAACTTTACAATTTCAACCCATTGGTTACATAAAAGAGCAAGCTTGCTCACCCTTTTCCCATCTTCATATTTTTACCAGGACTGTGTTTCTGGTGGGTGGTTACTTGCTCAACATGAGGCTAAAGCATCTCCATTAATCTTTGTGGAGCAGACTCTTAAGATTTCCTCTGTAATCTCATGGAGTCTGTGGACTAAATTTTAGGCAAGGAATTGAAGAAAGATCTAGCAGCCTAACATCTTTCCGTGTGTCTCCAAAGCCTCTATGAGTGGAAAAAATATCCTACAATATCTGTTGTGTTGCCAATGATGTTTGGAGGCTCAGGTGGTTGTGGACGGGGTCCCGAAGCCTCGCGAGCCTCTGACGGTGGGAGGGTGTGTTGCGAGGCCTGAACTGCCAAGTGCTGCCTTGAGGTCTGGATTCCCATAGGGTTCTAAAGGTTTACTGTGAGTTTCCCTGCTCTTGCCAGACATTCCCCCACCCAGTAGGAATGGCTCCCACTCGCCTGGTTCCCCCATTAGCCAGATCAGATGCACCCTCTCTTGATTTTCAATCTAAGGAATTCTACCTTTCTACCAACCCACAGAATTATTTAAATGAGCTATCACATCTTCCCGTGGGCGTCAAGAGGCACCCACCCCTTGTGTCCCCACTACAAAGCCTGCCCCCCACAGCCCCTGCCCTTGAGGGTAACCCCCATGTGGCCCTGAAAGCATGCAGTGTCCTACTCCCCCAGGCTGTGAGTCTACACTAATAATAAACTGTTATCCATCTCATCGGTCCAGCATTGGGGGGGGGGTGGGGGGGTGTTCTGCCGTCCTGTACTGTTTCAGGTCAGGGTATGGTTCTTCCTTCACCAGTGGGGTGAGCATAACAGACCGGGCCTCCATCTCAAGGGGCCGCAGTGGGTAGCACAGGAGTGCAGAGGAGGTGGAGTCG
This sequence comes from Desmodus rotundus, assembly GCF_022682495.2. NCBI lineage: Eukaryota > Metazoa > Chordata > Mammalia > Chiroptera > Phyllostomidae > Desmodus > Desmodus rotundus. Next base: position 42,885,287 of record NC_071387.1, on the reverse strand, counting down.
GTAGAGGTGTTCAGAGGGGACAGATCCCAGGATTCAAGGCAGCTGAAGAGAAGGTTAAGTTGACAAAAAAAGAGAGAGAGAGAAATGGAGATAGTGAGAAGGACAGGTTTCAGATGAGTCAGGTTGGGAAGATACCAAATTTTCCAAAAAGGCCTTGGAAGTCCTGACTTGCCTTTAGTAAATGTTGTCAGTTCTTGAAGATATTCAATGAAATTAGTGCCGTGATGACATGCCGTCAGTGGGAGAGAAGGTGAGAGGGTGCCGGACAGAGTAAGAGTTACCTGTGGGATTAACAGACAGTTAACCCCCAACAATACACTTTAAAGGAGGTGAGAAAGAGTCCCACTTAATTAATTCCCCGACTTCATTGCTGGGTTGAGGAACAAAGGGAAAACAGAGGAGGTCTTACAGGAGGACCAAAGAAAGAATCTTTGTTGGAAAATATTCTCACTTTGCTGGAAAGAATTAAAGTAACTTCAACAGACAAGATGTTCGGAGCATTAGCTCGAGAACTGAACTCAGGACTAAAGGATCCTCAGATTGCGAGATGGGGAAGGTGGAGGCCCCTAGGTGTGGTCTGCTCTTGACCCAAGTCACAGCAACATTGACCTGTCAAATAAAAACCAAGTAGGGATTTAGGTAAAGGGAAGACTTGTTCGAAAGGATTATTGCCTTCAGGGAAGGGGTGTATTGGACTACCGGGAGGGGAGTGTAATAAGGAAAATGCTTCAATTGTAAGATCTGCAAGCTTTTGAGCCCTGGCCCGGTAGTTCAGTTGGTTAGAGCATCACCCCAATATGCCAAGGTTGCGGGTTTGATCCCCGGTCAGGGCGCATACAAGGAGCGACCAATGATTGCAAGAATGGGTGGAGCAGCAAATCAATGTTTCTGTCTTAAAAAAAAAAAATCAGTGATCCAAAAAAGATCTGCAAGCTTTTGAAAGATCAGGCAGAAAAGTGCTGTTCTTTTATAAGCAGGAGTCCAATGGCTATGGGACTGGGATGCACAGGTGGCATGACCAGACAACTTGGTCAAGCCCAGTTTCCTTTGAGGTCAGCCGGGAGGGGGCCATTATTCTGTATCCCAGTGCTGGCTGAGGCTGAGGGTGGATGAAGCTCAAAGGCTTGGGGAAGAGGGGAAGCCGGGATAAAGTCTGATCAACTAAAGTTAGCAGGCATTTTGTACAGATTGGTCAGGAGGGACAAAGAGCTCAGCTAGTCATTTCTGAGACAAAGAAGATAATTCGGAGGGTCTGTGTCCAGCCGGGTCACAGACAAACAAGGGAGCTCTCTGTGAGTCTTACCTAAGTCACTTGAGCAGAGGTGCTGGTTTTTCCACAGTAAGCTGTTTTCTGGAACACAAAATGGTGCTGAAGTGGGGGTTTCTTTAGCCATCCCTATCTTCTGGGAGCACAGGGCTTGGGTCAAGATCAACTGTCCCCTTATTTGAGTTGTACTTTTAACCAGTTTTATGATATTTAAAAAATGTATTATGACTATATCAATGCTCACTATAACAGCTGTGTTTACCAGTACTTCCCTGCGTCTATAACATTAGGATCCTTGGTGTTTGAAATCATGAGTTTACTCCCCGTGCTGGTTATTATGGCATATCTTGAAGCTCAGACCCATTGTTCTGTCCCGGGCTGATGCTGTGGCTATGACTCAGCAAACCACGTTTCCTATTAGGTTCTGTCGTTAGGGCTTGCTTGAGGAGACCGGAAGCCAGTAAGGAGATAGTTCGGAGAAGAGACTTGTTTCTTGACACTAGTGAGCTGTAACTTTCAGTGTCACCCTGCACTGGTTCTTTTCCCTGGTGCAGTGGCTGTTTCCAGTTGCTAGTTTTTAATCTACCTTCTCAGATCCCGCAACCTTCAACATTTACCTTCAGAAATACCACCACCGGCTGGGTACAGCCCCTTCCTTGGAGTTCCGTGTCCCGGCTCCCTCAGGTCCCTCTCCCAGCGCTTAGTTTCTGATAATCTGAACACTTCTCTCTCCCTGTTTCTCAGTGCCAGATGCTTCCTGCAGTTACTACCTCTCTGTGGCAATGTTTTCCTTCGTGCCTTTCCAGCCCTCCTTTGGCGGTTTAAGCAATTCCTTAAAGTCTCTGTTAAAGTAAAGGCTGAGGTTTCTGTTTTCTGACTGGACCCCGACGCCCCTTAAAAACCTTCTGAACCACTTGTATAGATTTATGATGGGCACATGTTATTGTAGCAATTAAATTACATTTATGAGATACATGCAGTATCCATGACAAAAAGATATATTTTATAAGTTAATTTATAAATCCATTGTCTGGATCTTGAAAATAATTTTCCTGTCAAAACAATGTTACACATTAAAATTAGATGATCAGCTCAATCCACTAATGCTCACAATATATCTGAAGCACAACATTGTACAAATTGTGTTAGGGAACAGAATTACCATTGTTTTGGCAGTGTTAAAGAACAGAATTCAATGGAGCAAATTCAACAGAGATTTGAAGATTTAACTGGCTTTATTTAAAGTAATTCATGAATCAGGCAGCATCCCACCTAGCAACTAGAAGGGGAACTCTGAGTTGTATAAAATGGAAGGCTTTTATAGGCAGAAGGAAGCCAAAAGAGCAGATTATTTTAGGCAAGGACACTTTCTTTTATGGGATGGTAGGGGGTTTTATCAGACAGCTTACTACATTATTTCACCAGGAAATTAGAATGATTGGTTTAAAATTCCATTTTGGGGAGAGGCTGAAACTGCAACTAGATTAGTTATAAAGCTTTGGTTTGGTGATGTGACCTAGCAAAGTGACTCCATTTTGGCTTGTGTTTCTTTTTTTAACAGCAACATATATTCAAAGTTTCAGTTACTGTGCTAATAATGTAACTGAAGTGCAGCTGCCTGCCTCTACAAAAGCCAATACTGGAGAGGCAGGTGCTGATCTTATTTGCAGATGCGGGACATCTGGAAGGTAGCAGATTCATGTCTCAAAGCCCATCTCCACCTCTCAGTGGAGGCAAAAAATTTTTTATAAGGAGGGAGAGGGGAACAGAACAAAGAGGTCAAGGGAGGGGCTTGCAAAGTTCTCTATGTGCAGACCAGCACAGTCCGTTCCGATAAGGCTAGTGATGGTCAGTGCGCATCATCCTGGTTTAGTCATCCTGGCTCCACGTCATCTGACTTCATGTCGTGCTGGCTCCACGGCTGAAAGTCATCAACTCTCCTGGAGCTGGGATGCGTGAAGGTCGGGGTCTGTATCTTTTGAAGTTAGTCTCTAGGATTCTTATACAAACATGCTGTTTATCTGCAAGCCACATATTAGAGTCAGCACTTACAGAAACAATGTCAAAAGAATGGTGAGATGGGTTACAATTTCCTACTGTTACAATTTTCCACCGTTACAATAACACATTTTATTCACCTTTTAATTTTTATTTAAATTTTAATATTTAAATTATTAAATTATTCATATTATAAAATATGACTGTTTCAACTATAATCAAAAATTTAAAATAAATTTAAATAAGGTACTAATTTTTTTATACCAAACCTTCAAAATCTGTGTATTTTATACCTCCCACACATTTCAAAGCTGTCTAGACACATTTCACGGGCTCAGCAGCCGCATGTGGCGAGTGGCTGCTGCATCAGACAATCGAGCTCGAGTGTATGCCAAAGAGGAGAATTGCTGGGTCACAGGATGTGCATATTTTTTTCTTTTTTCAGATACAAATGTTTAATAATATGAGTTGATAACCAAAAGCAAGTGAATCTGATCACCCCTTTAGAAATGAAAAAGAGTATTCTTGCCAGCATATTAAGTATTGACAATTTAAAATAAACTTAAAATATCCTTGATGTAAGTTAGCCCAGTAAGAAAAAAACTGGTCAAGTGAGAATGGAGGAAATACAGTTAGTCTAGTAGAAAGAAGTGAAAGACTTAGTTTCAAACATTGAATTAATAAAACTTGTGAACTTGATTTCATAATACCTTATGAGTCCTCCATCTTCCAGGGTTTTTGCAACATACTTGACTTCAAAATGTCTTTACTTAAAGAATTTTAATATATCATTATGTCTCTTAGTAAAAAAGGTCATCTAGACTAACAATAGATGGAGAAAACACATTGCAATTACTTTTGTTTTTGTTTTTCTGGATGAAATGCAAATTCTGTGTATATTTGCAGAAGGTATTTTGGGTTCACACTTTTGTTCCCAGGATAAAAAATAAAAACCACAGTTTAAAAGGAGCGCATGTGTTCCCTTAGTTCTAGGTCCTTTGCATAATGTATAAGATTATTTTCCTAAATAAAACTAAAGCAAGATGTTCCAAGGCTGTCATTGGAGGAGGAATCTCCTTGGGAGAGAGGCAAGATTTACCTTCCCCCAGGTATATTTCCTCAGCTCCACTTATTATTAGCTCTACTTAGGTCGCCCAGTCAACCTCTGCTCTGCCAGGACCTAACAATACCGTGCCCCCGCCCCCCCAACACCATTTAACCTCATGGAGTCCAAAGTGCAAGCGGGTGAGCCCCAGAGACTCTGCGGTGTCCTCCAGGCCAGCCCAGCCCTACCTTCTGCACGCCTACAGCAAGGACCTTCTTTTGTCAGAAAGATGGTCAGCAAGCGAGCTTCCGCTTACAGGGAAATGCACCTACTCCCAGAGGCTCAGCTTCAACCTGCAGACCCCGCAGAACACGGTAGGCGGGGACTGCGGACGTTCCTCTGTTCAGTACAGGTGAGTTAAATTAACAAACGATACAAAGATGAATAAGAGCCTGTTCTGCCCTACCAGAGGTAACAAATCCAACGGAAGAAGACAAATACACGACATTCCTCTTGCTACAAAGGAGGTTGTCAGCTTTTATAAATGACGCAATACTATATGCTGTAAGGGCGGGAGAGAGGTGCTTACTACTTTGCGTGACCCTTTGGCTTGTTCCGCACTTAATCTTAGTTCTTATGTGAGAGTACACGTGAACGTAATGTTTTTATTTGTGTATATATATATATATATATTTATAGAGTAACGTAATGTTTTATTTGTATATATATTTACAGAGTAATGTAATGTTTTTATTTGTATATATATATATTTATTTATAGAGAGAGGGGAAGGAAGGGAGAAAAAGAGGGAGAGAAACATTTGAGGGAAAATTGATTGGTCGCCCCACGGGGAACCCACACCCAACCTACGAGCCACACGGGTCCAGGCGACCACAAGGAGCTAGGTTTAGTAAGCAAGATTCATCAGGGGTCGGGGGCAGGAAAGACATGGTCCTCTCTGAACTTTATGTGATATAAAGAACCTTGGCATCATTTTTTCTTTTTTGTTATAAAACATTTTCATTTTTAAAATCAGAAAAGGCAGTACTCGCGTTTCCTGCCTCTGTGGAAGGGGACATAAAAGTTGGAAAAAGACCTTACTCACACGCCCAGGCCTTAAACCCTTGGAGAGCTAGGAGACGAGGCGAACCCGAGGAAGCAGAAACAGGAACTCCTCCCCGAGCGCGGCACAGCCTGGAGCGCGCTCTGACCTCCCCCGGGAGGGAGCCGCGGCCCAGCCCCCGCGGAGGTGGGCTGCGCACCGGGATGGGCGGGGCTGGGGGGAGGCCCCAGGGGCGTGGCCGATGGTGGGCGGGAGGCTGGGGTTGAGGTACCCGGACTGCTGGAGCTCAGCGCAGAGCCCCGGAGCCCCTGCCGGAGAGGGACGTCACCGCGGCTTCTCTGGGGTGCCACGCTATTCCGTATTCTCCTGAGCCCCCCGGCGCCAGACTCTCGCTGCAGGTAACCAACTCCCTACCGGCTTCGCCGTTCCTCTGCCCTGAGCCCCGCGCCGAAGGAGGGATGGAAAGGATGGGAGCAGTAGTCGGCTCTTAGCCAGGGTGCCTCCGCAGCGAGTGCGGTGGGCTCCGCCCGGGCAGAGGAAGCGGAGCTGGGGCAGGAAGAGAGGGCGCGCGGTGGGAACCCGCTGCAAGCGTGTGCGCCGAGGGCCGGGGATGGCGCAGGGCACTTTCCCGCGATCCTACTCTTCTGCCCGATCAGTGGTGACAGGGGCCAACGCTCTGGTGCCCAGTTTCACCCGCAAGCCACTTTTTCTGGCCTCTTTAACCCTGGTTCACAAGGGGAGTGTGAGTTTAGAAATCGGAGGGGTTGGCTGCGGGTGTGGGTAGGCTACTAGCGAGCAGTCACTCACTGCGGTCCCCTGGGTGCCAGCGGCTTTAACTTCATTTAATCCTAACCATAGCCCCGCTAAAAAACTTTACCCCCTCGTTACTGATGAAGAAGCCGACGTCAGGTTGCCAAATGACTCACCCTGGACGGCTGGAACCGCTGGAAAAGAGACGCTAGTGGGGGTAGAGGTGGGGGTGGGGGAGCTCAGAAGTCCTTAGGCTTCTCCCAGTCTTCCTGCTTCCTCCCAGTCCTTCACGCGCAGGACTAGGAAACTTGCGCAGCTGGGTCTATTATGGAAACGGGCGATCAGGTGATTCTTTAAACACACTCTCTTCATAGGTTTCTCTTTCCTTCCTTCCTTCCTTCCTTCCTTCCTTCCTTCCTTCCTTCCTTCCTTCCTTCCTTCCTTTCTCTCTTTCTCTTTCTCTCTCTTTCTTTCTCTCTCTCTCTCTCTCTGTCTTCCTGCCTTTCTCTCTCCTCTCTCTCTTTCTTTTTTGATACCCAATTTCTGATTCCAATTCTTTCAGCTTTTGGTCATTTGCTTTGAGGTGTTAGCCCTCGCTCAGAGCACTTTCCCTCCCTGTGTAGCACTTTATCTCTCCGACGCAGAGCAAAATATAGACATACTCACCTGCCACACACTTCTCATCTTTCACGATGGATGAGGTCGCCTGCAGACCCAGGCTGAACCTAATGGGCTGCCCAGGAGAGAGAAGTTTTGTAGTCACCTGGCATCCTGCGCACTCTGCTTTGTTTTTCTTTCCATAGGGAGAAGAGTCTCCGTTTCACGAATAGTACAAGAGGCGAATTGGGAGGATGTACGGCGTTGAGAGAAAGCGATGGTGTCTGGAGATGAGAACACGGCCACAGCTATTTGTGGCCTGAATTTGGTGAGTGATAGGCCAGAGACTTGGTCAGGGACTGGTCCCCTCCTCTGGGCATGCTGCCCCCCCTTCAGAGCTGTTCTGAAAGGCAGGTTTGTTTTATAGAGGGGAGGTGGAGGGGTGAATGGTTTTCAAAGATCAGTGTAAATTACCTGCTAGGAGCCCAGACAGTTCCAGACAAGCCCCCCCCCCCCCCCCCCCCCACTAGAGGCTTTAGTAACAGATTTCGGTTCGGGCAAGAAGGAAAAGCTCTGTGGATATTTGGTTATTGCTCGATGAATTTTGTGCAAGCAAGCCTTCAAGATGGTAATTTTGGGAAACATTGATATCTTAGAAAGGGGTAACTCTTCTACTTTTACAAAGTTTTATGGGTGGATAATATAAGATTTTTTTTCTATTTTATGGTGAGGATTCGAAGGTTACCTGTCAGGTCCAGGCCCTTCCTTCAGCCTGGCCCTGGCCAGAAACATCTGAGTTTACGATAGTGAGGTGACTTAGGTGTGGGGGCCCCAAGGTAGTCTCAGGATGGGGTTGGTCATCAGATAAGAGGGTTGGAACTTTCGGCCCTACACACTGACTTCTGGAAAGGAGGGGGAGTGCCTAGACATTGGGTTATAAAAACCCTTGACTAGTCATACTTGCAGAGCTTCTGGGGCTCTGACACCTCAAAGGCTGAGAGCGTGGTGTGCCGCGAGCGGGTATGGAAGCCCGGTGCTCCTTTCCCCGTCATGTGCCCTATGTAGCCCTTCTGTTTGGCTGTTCCTGAATTTTATCCTCTCTAATAAACTGGTATTAGTAAGTAAAGTGTTTTCAGGAGTCCTAGCTGTGCTAGCAAATTTTTCTGGCCATAAGGGGGTAAAGAGCACCCCACTTGCTGTTGTCATCTGGAGGGGTGCAGCCTTATATGACTGATTCCTTAATCTGCGTGGGTCCGTGCTAACTCTGGGTAGCTAGTGACAGAATTGAATTGGGTGGTTGGATACCCATTTGGTGGCCAGAAGTGTTGTAGAAACAGATCAGCCCTATACACCCAAAATAGCCTCTCACCATCTTTTGTACAGTTGTTTCTACCTTTGATCTTGCACTTGGAGACTAAAGGCAGTAATGTTCAACTGCGAGCTTACTCCTCTGATGTGTGTACAAGGCCCTAGAGGGTGAGGCTCCTAGAAGGGAAGGGCATTTTCAAACTCCCTCCTTACCACACAGGTTTGCAAGTCTAGGTTCTCAACGTTGGCTATATATTAGGAGTTTTTAAGATTCCTGCCATTCAGGTCAAGGTCCAGACCAATGCTATCATGTCTCTGTTAGGGGGACTTCTTGAAAGCTGCTGGGTAGCTTCAGTGTTTGGCCAAGGTTTGAACCACTCCCCCGGGGCAGGGGGCAGAGAGGCGGTGGGGGGGGGATGGAGCAGGCAGGGCCTGCGACCCTACAGAGCCATCCTGCCCTGTGGGGCCCTAGCTTGTTAGGCGGAGTGCACTGGGTTTGCCGCTGTGTGAAAGTCAGATTGAGGTCACTGTGAATGGAGTACATGGGTGTCCAAAGCAGGAGGTGATTGAAAGTCTTTTGGGATGTTGGAAGAAAGTACAAGACTTTCTATTTGTAACTTTATAAGCATTTAAGAATGAAATCTATCAATAAAGACTATTGCCAGTGGTGCCTCCTTAGTCCTGTGTCCTGTAATGTGAGGGTGCTTTCCTGAGGTGAGAGGTGGAAATTCCTTCCTCACCTGGCTGTTAAGCACATTGTGAAGTATTACAATTTTAAAAGTGTAGGGCATCACTGAATTACTTTAATTTTATAAAGGCTTTAAATCAGAGCATCTCTCATCTGTCATATTTAGACTTGTTCCTAAGTGGGTTGCAGGTGCGCTGAGAAATTGATTCTTTCTCAGCCCTCTCCATGCAGCCAGGCGAGCTGCATTTCAACAGTTGCCCTTTGGGACGTAGGTCAGGACATGAGAATTGCTGCTTCAGATGGTAGAAACTGCCCAGTCCTTCGTGATGCTCTGGGAGGACACGTGGCCATTTTTTATACCATCCAGAGCATCCCTGCTTCTCTTGTGGGCAATACCCAACAGTAGTTGAGTTTACAGGTATCAGCATTTTTTATTAATAAAAAGAGGTCTCCAAATTTGCTGCCTTTTTTCAGTTTTTGCTGTGCCTATCAGTAGTCACAGATACTTTGGAGAAAGGAACCCTCCAAGATAAATGGGAAGTTCTCACAATGAGAGGGAGAGTGACTGCTTTTTGAAAGAAATTTATGCTATGGAAAGGCTGTTTGAGAATATTTTCATAGTAAAGTGAACATGTTGCCAAGAAATATGGTACATTTGTGATTTATCAAAACTCTTTAAAAAAAAACCTTTAAAAACTTGGGAACAGAGTAGTCTATTACAATCTTTTAAGTGAGGAGTATCAAAGAGCTTTGAATCCATTTGTTAATTTATAAAAATATAACATCTACTGACTAATTTGCAAGGATAGGTAATTGAAACTTACCATCCGAATTTACCATGAAACTTTGTATACTTGGTAGATAGATTGAAAACTAAGTATCAAGGTTTAGGTAGTGGAAAGAAGAGTGCTCTACTGTTTGTCTAATTGAAACAAAACGCTAGAATACATGGAGCTCAGAAGCCAGCTCAAAGTAACTAGAAAGAGTTTTCAAAAACAACAAGCATATATAATGAAGCATATCTAATGTGCTTTTATTACAAATATTAACTATGTAGTGAGTAAGAAGTTTTGTGCCACAAATGATTAAACTATTAAGTTCATTTCCTTCCCCTCCCATCTTTTTGTTTGTAATGCACATAACTTATTAGTATAGTAGTACAAATAATATTTAAAGAAATATACATATATTGAGGGTACTTCCTCAAAGCTTATTGTTTGTACTAAAAATTTTACAAGGTTCTCTTTAAAATTTTTGAGTCAAAGTACGTTCGATAGATACACTATAGCTGTGACACTGTGAGAATGTGCTTGTCTCGTAACTTGAGTCTAAAACTGCCTCTTCCCCATAACATGCTCCTGTACTTCACCCAGTTGAAAATAAAATTGCTGCCAGAGTAAAAATGAGTGCTCAAACTCTGAAAAGTAATGAATACAGTGTGTGTGTGTGTGGTTTCTATTGAATGTGTATGTTAAACTTCCTTTAAATAAGCCTCTTTAAAAAAGGAAATTTCCAGAAATCACATGGTCCGTCCTTTGTTTTCTGACAAGTGAATAAATGCTTTAAGTCACTTAAACATAGGTCATGTGCTTTCTCAGCCTTTTTCCACTGGCCACCTCGGTGCTGTTGCTCATGAACCAGCACAATCCAGTTCGGGTCTTTTGGGAAACAGGTTGGTGAGGGCAGCAGGTCTCTGGGCAAGTAAGTCTCAGGTCAACTGTGCCCAGCAGCTCTGGCTGTATCTCCCACCAAAGGTTCACCTGAGGTGCACATGTTGTCCTTCTAGTAGCAGGAGTCAGCTACTAGACCATTGGGTCGGAGTCAGATAAACACGAATTTCCTGGAATCAGCAGCTGTACCCAAGTGTGCACCTAGGACACCATCCCAGGCTATTGGACTTGACAGACTTGTTCTTTTGATGTAAGTTCAGAATGTGCCTCTGGAATGTCCCTAACCCATCCGCACAGATGCACCACCTGATCTCTTCTTCCTTCACTGTTTGCTCACCTCGGTCATGCTAATCAAAGTCATTAAAAGCACCTAGGAAGATCCAGTTATAACACCCTGCTCATTAAACAAAACCTCTGGTTTTCAGTGACCGAGCCTGAAGCACGCATACCATACGTAGTAGCTGCCTCTGGAGTGTGGCTGTCCCGGGACTGTGTTGCTGTTTGGGGCTCTTGGCCTCCCAGCCCCCAGCGTGTAGATGAAACCCGACACACATCTTACTAGGTGTGCGGAAGTAGTTGAAAAGCACCTTATAGACAACCTAACAATGTTGTTTTGATTACCTTTTTATCAAAGAACTTTTGAATTCCCTGAAAGCGGGAGACACTGCTGTTAAAAATACAGGATTTTAAAAAACGTGTAGGGATTGAAGTGAGTGCCTTCAAAGTAAACACTTGTTTGGTATCCATAGGCATTTCTGACCATTTTGATGATTGTCTTCTGTGCCAGATTGGACCCATTAGGAAAGGGGCCAGGGTTTGATGGTGGATGTGATTATTGGAACACGGCAAAGTCAGCCTTACAAGGTGGATTGATCATGCTCAGTAATACCATTTTTTTTGGGGGGGGGGGGGTTAAAAATAAAGTGTAAATGTTAAAAAAATACATTAGATTTCATATTTGACCTATAGGGGTATTTTTTCCTCCCCCACCCCTTGTTTTTGTTATGAAATTTGATCTGTATTGAAAGAGGGAGTGGGAAAAAGGGAAGCAATATTTGATGGACATTGCCCACAAAGGGGTGTCAGAGTTCTTGCCTGGGGTTCTTTGGGCGGCCCTCCCAACAGCTCTCCCCCTGTCCCCCAGGGGAAAATGAGAATTGAGTTGAGGCAGTGCAGCGCCCTGTGAAAGGACACATTGTGACAGGTTTCAGGACCTGGTTAGCATCAGCCTTTCACTCATTGCTGACCTTTGGAAAAGTCATTCGTACCCACCCTGGGCACCAGCTTCCTTTTGAGTTAAAGAGGAGAGGGGCCTTGGGACCAGATGAAGTTTTCCTTTTTGGTCTGGTAATACTCTCCTCTCTTTAAACTATTTTCTTGATCAAATTAGTCAGAAATGCTGAATACCATGTCCCTGTCTTTAGTCACAGTAGCATTATTGTCTTAAAGGCTAAGAAATAAGAGACCCATGAGTGCAGAATTCTGTTTTTCTGTATGACCCGCTTCTCTTAATATTGGATCACAGAATCCACCCCATCCCTGCGACCCAGTAACTGCCCCCAGTGCTGTTTCCAGCAGGACTAGATGCTCTCCAGAGCTCCCTTCTGCTTTACAATAGATGCATTGTTCCGAAAATAATTTTTAATTATATTGACCAAGCCTATAATTTCCCCCAAAAGGTTCAGCAAATAACCATTGTGTGGATTCCTTGGTACTTGGGAGATGCGTTATTTATGACTGTGTTTTTCCCCAAGAACCTAGGATTCTGTTTTGTATAATAGGTGCTTAATGTGGAATTAAATTGTGTGTACACAGGTATCTGTTAGTAAACTGAAATACAGTTTCTCATTTTGGGGTTCTGAAAAAGTTACATTTAGACATTAATTAAAGATTTGAGCCCTGGCCGGTGTGGTTCAGTGGATCGAGCACTGGTCTGCGAACTCAGGGGTTGCCAGTTCGATTCCCAGTGAGGGCACATGCCTGGGTTGCAGGCCAGATCTTCCTGCTGGTTTAATATTCAAATAAAAGACTGATTAACAAGGGAAAATGGACAAATTTAATTACATATGTACGTATGGGAAACTTGCACACGAGACAGAGACCTCACATACATTAGAGGTTCAGAGACAGAAAGGGAAAACGGGGTGTACATACGGCATTCTGAGCTACGGATGAGGTAAGGCACTTGGGAGCTTTAGCGAGGAGGAAGAACAGATGTTCACTAATTAGTTATTTGTCTGGCCCTGTAGATAGGTCATAAAATATTATCTGTGGTGATAATTCGTATGGGCAAGTCCCCTAATTTAAATTCTTTAAAGGAGAAGTAAAGGTTTCTCAGGAGCCTGTGGCATCTTCATTGCCTTCAGCTCACAACAACCCGCATGCGAAAGTGGCACATGTTGTGGAGGCCTGCCCTGAACCCCCTCACAGACTTGTGGAAATGCAGTCGGATTAGTATTTTGTCTGGTAGCAGGGCTCCCCCACCATCCTCCACTCTCCTAACACTCAGCCTCCCCTGTCCCTGCCCCTCACCCCTCTGCTGAGTAATAGTAGCAAAGTGGTTTGTCACTCAGGAGTTGGGAAATCTCCTAATTGATTCCAGTTCCCTCTTGTGCACAGGTGTGGCGACCAGAATACAGAAAGGTTAAGAAAGGTGCGGTCAATCACAAAGACAGGTTGAGAGCCACCCAGTACGAGGCAGTCATTTTAGGTTTCTGTATAGATGTCTTTGAAGACTCAACACAGAGTGCTCTGAATTCATGGTACGGTCCCTGACCCTTTGTAATTGGGAGCATTTAAGTATTGTACTTCAGTGTCTTTGTCTGGAAAAGCCTATGAGCTTGAAGGCACAGTTTTAAAAAAGCATCCAAGATACATCCCTACATTTTGGGGGAGCAAAGGAGTGCATTTTGAAATACTTGGACTTCCCATTGAGTAAGCCTCTGCTGGGCCCAGGGAGCACTGTGAGTAGATGCGGGAAGGTAAGAAGCCTAAAACTAGACCCCTGCCACTAGGAGTTCACCAGCCACGTGCATGGACTTGTTCACATAGGTGGTTATGTGGAATTAATGCTGAATGGAGAGAGGATGGTGGTAACTCCTGCTCATTGAGCAACTATCGTGTGCCAGTCGCTGTGCTAGTGCTGTGTAGGTTTTTAATCTCTACCAATCAAATGAGGAGGGTGTTCTCTGCTAAAGAATTGTTCTTGACTCATGGCCTTGCCAACCACGTACCTCTGGGCCCTCGTGTTCTTATCTGCAAAATTAAGAATGAGCAAAATGAACTTTAATGTACCTTTCATATGTAAAATTCTGTTTCCATAAAACCATGGTGCTCAATGCTGTATTATAAACTTCCTAGTATTAGATTAAAATTTTATAGAAAGGAAAGAAAAAATGTATTGCTCCTCCATCTGGAATTTTGAAGTGAGCAATGAGATCTTTATAATCATTTTTGGCATGCAGTGATAATGAGATCGAAGATACTTTTAAAAAATCTTTTTGCATGTGTATAAATAGATAAATTTCTGTTTGAGTTTATCAAGGTCAGACTCTGCAAATGAAGTCTACTGCCTTTAGAGGGCTTACTACATCTTGCAGGAAGAAACTTACTAGTCTTTGAGAGGAAACCAGACAGATGATCATTGTTTAGCTAAAAATTTTTATGACACCAAACTCGAAAAGGTCCCTCCCCTTCTTCTTCTTCTTCTTCTTTTTTTTTTTTTCAGACAACCTGGGATCATACCTCTCTCCCTCTCTCTCTCTGTCTCTCTCTCTATTTTTTTCTGTCTTAAATTAATTTTAAAAGCCTCTTCTAAGTGGCATTATTTGTCTGACTGTGCTCACCAACTCTGAAGATATCTAGCAAAGTTGTAACCCAGGTCCATCTTTCTAAAACCGTAACAAGGGAATTAAAGAAGAAAAAGCCCTCGAGGCTAAAACTATGTCTCTGATGGAGGCAGGGAAAGTTCAGCAGCACTAAGAATATACACAATGTTGTGCCACTGTTACCACTCTCCCTTTCCAGAACGTTTTATCATCCTAAACAGAAATTCTTGTACCCATTAAACAGTAACTTCTCCTCCCCCGGCCCTCAGTAACTTCTATTACACATTCTGGTTCTATGGATTGATTACTCTAGTTACCTCATAGAAGTAGAATCATACAGTATTTGTATTTTTGTGACTGGCTTATTTCACTTGGCACAGTGCCTTCAGTTACCCATGTTACAGCAGGCAGCAGCCTTTTACTCCTTTCCAGAGCTAAGTAATAGTCCCTTGTGTGTGCATACCACACTTACTCTGATATTTCAGTACAATCATGGCACTCCTTAACTTTCAAGGGAAGGTATAAAACATGTATGGGGGAATCCATATATATTTCTAGCACTAAATTTTATGTTAAAGAGAAGTTGGATGAAGGATATTGAGAAAGCATTAGTACTAATGGGATTCGTGCGACTTCTTTTTTTGCTGTAGAAAGCACAAATACTAAGTGTTCAGGACATGCAATCATAGAATCCTGTTGAGTCGAGCTGCTCTGGCCCTGCATTTCCTCATGTCCATCTTTGCCTTTGTGCTGAGCTGGGGCCAGTGTCTTCTTCCAGCCTGGCTCCTCAGCCGCAGGCCCCACTCTGATGGCCAAGGGACACAGACAACCTGACAGGAACAGAGGTGGCTCTGGGAAGGAGAGGGCCTGTGCAAGTTCATGCTGATGTGTCACGTCTGGTGCTGCTGGTGCCTCCGTCCCATTTCCTCCTTCTCTTTTTTTGATTCCATTAATGCATTACCTCTAGGTTTTGGGGAAATTGAGTAAACTCAGACCAGTTATTGGGTCTTCTTCACCCTTTCAAGCAAACATTGGGGATTTAAAGAAAGAGCATTGGTCTGTAGTCTCAAACACTTAAAGAGAGTGTGTGTGTGTGTGTGAGGATGGACAAGGAAAAGGCATTGAGAGCATAAGCAACAAATCAAGTTTCATCTATGTGGGCTTTGTGTACTTACTGTTTACTTTGCATTTGCAAAAGAGATTTCCAGAACAGTGTCTTGGTTCTTCTCAATTTCTTCTTTCTGGGGACGGTCTGAGCATTTTCAATTATTATAAGCAAAATTCACTTTATGAATGAGGAGCCATCCCAGGGGAAAGCCGAGTTGGCCCTGGAGCCAGGCCTCCACCGCTGTTTCTTCTGCACAGAACTTCTCAGGGGACCTCTTTATCATAGGTGTGCATTTTAATCATGGGGGGTGGGGTGTGTGTGGCCCGTGCTTGTCATCACTCTTCTGATGTCTTTTCTGGAATCTTGTCCTTCTTCCCACAGTGCTTAGAAATCTGTTCACTGTTGTGGTTCACCATACTGAGAAACAGGCTGCTGCCATAATACAGTGGGGAAGGAGGTCATTAGGATTAAGGGGCATGAGGGGCAAATACTATCTATAATTATCTCTTACTCTTCTTTTTAAAATTGCTTTTGTTGCCCAGTTGGCTTATTTGCTTAACTCCATGAGAGTTTTCTTCAACTTTACTTCCTAATGCTTCTATTGAATTTTTCCATTTTTGCTGTCATGTCACTAATTTTTTTTAAAGATTTTATTTGTTTATTTTTAGAGGGAGAAAAAGGAGGGGGAAAGGGAGGGAGAGAAGCACCGATGTATGAGAGAAACATTGATTGGTTACCTCCCACATAGCCCAGCTGGGGACCTGGCCCTGCAACCCAGTCATATGCCCTGACTGGGAATCAAACCAATGTCTCTTCGGTTCGTAGAGCAATGCCCAACCCACTGAGCCACAGCAGTTAGGGCATGTCACTATGAGAGTTTAGGAGATGCATGCCTCGGGGCAGAGGCACAAGAGAGGGAAGCGAAAGGTGAGGACACATTCCCGGGGGGCAGAGCACCTCCTTCCTCTTAAAATCCCCTGAATGTTCTTTTTCAAATCCCGTATCTTGATTGATCACTTTAAAAATAAAGAGCCAGGCACCTGAGTCTATTTTTTAAGAAGCTCCATCACATTCATGGGAAAATTATTTAGTGCACACTTCTTTTCTCATTTCCACTCAGAGAAATGAGATGGCTTTTGGTAAGGCTGACATTGGCCTCCTATTTCTCAACCCCACTTCCCTCAAATGAGAGGATCTGTAGTCACAAGAACCCAACACCCAAGGTGGGAAGTGGGCATGTGCGTAAGTGGCCTCCACTCAACCACCCCCCAAACCCCCTATGTCATATGAAGTCTGACTTACCATAGAAAATTGCAACCCTACTACATGCAGAGTATTCATGAAACTTAACTGCACAAATTTTGATGAAAATTAATGTGGACATGCCTCAATTGTCATATGGCTTTAAATAAAACAACCTAGCTGATAACTTTTGTAGCAAATAGGAACTGCTGACCAACACAGGTTCTCAAAAAGGCTCTTGGCACAGGATTCTGGAGAGTCTCCCACTCCCACTCCACCAGGAAGGCAGTGAAATACCACAGGAGGAACACTGGACTGAGAATCAGAGGGATGCGGCTCCGGCCTCTGTTGTTTTTAAACTTTAGTTTCCTTCTCTCACAGGCGACCTACAGGCACCTGTCATGGCCTTGCACATTATTTTTACTTCCAGTTCCCCCTGTCTGCTTCTGCTGTTTTGCTTAGTCACTGCACTGCCTAAAGACACTGACTTACACCTTGCGGGTGCCTGATGTGTTTCTGATGCTACCTCCGGATGGAGGAAGGACAGGAGTGCAGAGGGGTCAGGGCAGGCAGTTTAAGAGGCTATAGGCCCAGCTGCTCCGGCCCCCACCCAGCTGTCAGCACCTATGGAGGAAGGGGCCTCTCCCAGATCTGGGGGCTGGGAACAGACCTGCTGTGGTTGTGCAAAGGCAGTGAGGCACACAGCCCCAAAGTTATTGTATGTTAATGTTCACTTGTGAGTTTGGGCCTTTTTAAATTTTTTTCTTTCAACTTTTATTCGTTCAGCAAACACTAAGCTCCCACTGTGTGCCATAAAAGAGGCTCGTTGAATGTTAGGTGAAGAGAAAATACTCAGAAATTCAGAAGTCACCCCAGCACTCCAAAAAACATGTATAAATCTTCATCCCTCCCCTTTTCCATTCTTGGCCTGACCTCAGCTCACATATCAGTCTAGGAAAAGTTCTCATGAACAAGTCTCTAAGCTCAGTGTGGCGTGGTCTTTGTCTAATTCAGATGTCCATTCCACTAGGAGGTACGAGTCTTCAGCCTGAAACCGCCTCACTGGGCCTTCGGCTTCACGTGAGGCCAAGCCATGGTGACGGTGTCTGCTTTAGGACACGAGACCTCCAAGTCCAGTGATGCCAGAATTGGACTGACAGATCCCTAACTGGTCCAGAGGATTCAGGATGTCACAGAGGTTCTTCAGCGTGTCCAGGAGCAAGGGAGGATGCTTTCTCAAAAATCGGAATAAGGGCAGGAGAAAGGACTAGAGCCATTCTGTTTCCTCATCAGCCATGCTGTACCGCAGAGGATCCTGGGATGGTGACTTCTCCCTCTTTGCCCCGTCCATCTGCAGTGAGATTTGTACAGGTCCTTGAGCAGGCTCAGCAGGAGAGAGTAGTAATAATGGCGTGTGGCTCACCTGAGCCATTTCTTTTTGTTAATGCCAGAGGCGAGCCCTACACTCCTTCTCTAGAGGATGGTGTCACAGACGCAATAAACCAAACAGCTCAGGTTGGCAAATGTCAGGCATAAGTGGGGCACCAGATCTGTGGCCTGAATGCTCTGCTGAGTGAACTGCATTGCCTAGTATGAACCATTTATGGCCAGTGTTCACAGTAGACTCCAGTTTCCTGAGCTTCATTCCCACCTTCTCTTTGTCAGCTGTAGGCTCTAACAAATATCCAAGCAACATGCATGTGTACTGAGTGGCTCTGATGAGCTGGCTCCAGCCCCAGGTCTGGTTGGTGAAGTGGATGAAGGCCCCCATGACGCCCAGACCACAGCCAAGTGTCACATCGGGCTCGGCTGAGAGTCCTCACAGGCATAGCTGGTCCTACAGGAGGGTCACCTGAGGTCATCTGCACTCACTTTCTTTTTTAAAAATGGATTTTATTCATTTATATTCGGAGAGAGGGGAAGGAACAGAGAGTGGGAGAGACACACCGATGTGTGAGAGAAACATCCATCAGTTACCTCTCGCACACGCCCAGTTGAGGACCTGGCCTGCAACCCAGGCATGTGCACTGACTGGGAATGGAACTGGTGACCTTTTGGTTCACAGGCCGGGGCTCAATTCACTGAATCACACCAGCCAGGGCTGTACTATATTCCTAAACAATCTGTTTAAGATAGTTCTTCTACTTGTCTTGTTTTAAAAACCACACCAGTGCCACAGTTTGGTTATTTTCATTTTTGTTGTTGAATTGTAAGAATTCTTTATATATTCTGGATACTTATCTTTCTGAATATGTTATCTACTACCTTCTGGTCTCCAATGTTTCTGATTTGAAGCTATTGATAATTTTTAAGACCCCTTGTATAATCACTTTTGTCAATTTTAAGATTCTATTTCAGTCTGTCTTTCCACAATGTAACTGTGAAGTATCTAGATATGAATTTCTTTGAGATTATCATCCTTGGAAGTCATTGGGCTTCTTAAATGTGTTGATTAATTTTTTAAATTTTAATTGTTTTTTTAGAGAAGTTTTAAGTTTACAGAAAAATTGCACAGAAATTACTGTGTTCCCATATACCCCATCACACATTTAATGAAACAATATTGATACATTATCATTAGTTAATTACAGTCAAGAGGGGTTACTCTTTATGTCATACAGCTCTGGGTTTTGACAAATACAAGACATCATGTAGCTACCATTACAGCATCATATGGAAGAGTTTCACTGCCCTAAAAAGAGCCATGTTTCCTACCTACTCATTTGTTCCTTGCTTTCCCCAAACCTCTGGCATACACTGATCTTTTTACTATCTCTGCAGCTTTTCCTTTTCTAGAATTTCATATCGTTGGAATCATACACTATGTAGCTTTTTCAGGTTAAGTTTCCTCCATGTCAAAAAGACTTGGTTTGGTAGCTCATTTCTTTTTATCGTTGAATATAGTCCATATTATGAATATACCACAGTTTGTTTTTCCATTCATCTATTGAAGGACGTCTTGATTTCTTCCAGTTTTTGGCCATTATGAGTAGGCGTCCATGAACGTTCATATGCACGCTTTTGTCTGGGCATATGTTTTCAATTTGGGTAAACACCTAGGAGCGTGATCGCTAGGTTGAATGGTTAGCATATGTTTAGATTTGTAAGAAACCACCAACTGTCTGCCAAAGTAATTATACCATTTTGCATACTTGGAGCTTACTAAAACTTTTGGATGTGTAGATTAATTTTTAAAAATCAAATTTGGGAAGTTTTTGGCCCTTACTTAAATAGTTTTCTGCCCCACCATGCTCGTGTCTGAATTCTCTCCACCTTCCGTCTCTCCCCCACCCCTCTCTCCCCCAACACTCTCTTTCTGCTACCCCCATTATGCATTTATTGATATGCTTAACTCTGTGGAGGTCATGGCTGATCTAAGAGATACAAACAACC
Organism: Desmodus rotundus; assembly: GCF_022682495.2. Lineage (NCBI taxonomy): Eukaryota > Metazoa > Chordata > Mammalia > Chiroptera > Phyllostomidae > Desmodus > Desmodus rotundus. The sequence goes on along the minus strand of NC_071387.1, from coordinate 42,865,331 downwards.
TCTTTTCTTAAATATTGTTACATATATTGGGTGCATAAGTTTAAGGTCCTGACTAGGTTGGACGTTATTGCTGAACCCATGCCCTTGACATAAGTTACAAAATTTAAGAAAAGAGTTTGTCTCAGATCAGATCAGCTGCGACTTTTGCCCAGTCAATGGTATCTCCCAGGTCTTTGAGGCGTTGCTCATTTTTCTTAAATCCTTTTCCTTTTTTTCTTCTTCCCACTGAGTACTTTGACTCAGTCCGTCCTCGGTTCCGCTGGTGTTTTTCTTTTGTCAGTTCAAAACTGCTCTTGAGCCCGGCTGGTCAGTTTTCTTCAATTCAGTTACCTATTGTGCTTTCGATTCCAGATTTCTGTTGTTCTTTTTTATAATTTCTATCTCTTTATTGAAAATTTCAATTTGGCCACATATTATTCTCATACTTTCTTTTAGTTTTTTAGGTTTTTGAACATATTTATAATAGCTGACTTAAAGTCCTTCATCTGTCTGGTGCCTGGGCTTCCTGGGGGCTGTTTTTACTGACTGCTTTTTTCCTGTGTGTGGCCAGAGTTTCGTATTTCCTTTTGTGCCTTGTAATTTTTTGTTGTTGAAAGTAGACATTTGATAATGTGGCAACTCTGAAAATCATACCTCCACCCCCGCTCTACCAAGGGTTTATTGTTGTTGCTCTCTGTTTGTTCATTGACTTTCCTGAGTTAATTTTCTAAACTCTATATTCTTTGCTGTGTGAGGTCACTTATGTCTTGGTCCCTTAATGATTAGACAGAGATTTCTTCAAATTCCTTGAGCCAATAAGCAGAAATTGCTTGAAGACATCATTTTCTTTAGGAGTCTGATGTTTTAATGGTTGAGATGGTGAAGTATTTTACCCCAAGTTCCCAGTGTTTGCTTTCTAGTAGAGCTTTGGAGTGGGGTGGTGCACTAGACAGTCAGAGGAAGATGAGATGAGCAGCTGCTTCAGGTGCAGGGTCGTCTTTACTGAGCCTGTGAGCATGGGCATCGCCACAGTGGGGATAGGCTGTATTAGCCTCTGCGAGCATTGGACCATTAAACCAGTCCTTGGCACACACTTTGGGACACGCTACTGGAGTTTTCTTTGGAAGAGGTTGAACTAAATTGCAGGGTGCCTTCAAACCTTTAGCAATCCATAAACATAGCATTAGAAAAATAAGTAAGACTGCAGAGAAGGAAATGTTAAAAGAGAGAAATTAATCAGCCATACTATTGAGGGGGGAAAAAGTGAATATGTAGGATTAGTTCATCAGCATGCTTTCTGAGTGTGTGTATATTTACCTGTGCATTACATCCCTTCACACTTTTCCCTTTTCATTTCACAGATTTTTTTTAAAAGCCTCATGGGACATAACACCATTGCTGGGTGCCTGGTAAGATTAAGAGACCTGACTGCGTGAGAGGCTCTCTGCGTGGGCACAGGATGTCACCTGGAATCAAGTAACTAACCGAGCCAGATGTTCCTTAACTTTAAATGGTAAAAAAAATTAGGCACTTTTTGTGACATTATACTAATAATTGTCAATTATTTATTTTTATTTGTATTATTAATAGTCACAATTCATTTCCTAATCAAATATTTAGAAGCTCTAGTGCTAATTCTGGTATTAAAATAAGTTTTAAGTCCTATAAATCTGGTATAGAGACAATTGATGGTATCTGGCATTCTTTGTTAGAACAGTAGCACTTATTAGTTACGGAACAAATTGCCAGGTTATCAAATTGATTTTTGAAAATAAAACAATATCTAACTATCTGTAAACATTTTATGTAATAAGAGTGAGTTGGGCTCCTGGAATTTGAATAGAGACATAAATTCTGTCATAAATTACAATTTATACGCAACTGTTGTTTTTTTCACACAAGTCTTAATTATTATAACCTGTTTTAACCAATGCGGGAAATGCAAGGAAGGCTGTGTGGGTCTTTTCTTCCTGTGATGCCCGGTGTGGAGCTGAACTAAGTGAGGTCAGCCCAACAGAGTACCAGATCTGGCGTGGTTTTAGCCACGCCTTTCTGGTTCAGTTTGAGAATTCTGTTGACTGGCCTTTCCTTCAACAATGGCTTTTCCTTCAAAGATTCTTAGGTCCTTGGCTGGGTGGCTTATTTGGTTGGAGCGTCGTCTCATACACCAAAAGGTTGTAGGTTCGATTCATTATCAGGGCACATACTTAAGTTGCAGATTTGATCATCGGTTGGGGTGTGTATGCGAGGCAACTGATCCATGTTTCTTTCTCATATCAATGTTTCCTTCTCTCTCTCTCCCTTACTCTTTCTCTCTAAAGTCTATAAACATATCCTCAGGTGAGGATTTAAAAAAATAAATGAATAAAGATTCTTAGACGTTACAGCCATTTCTGAACATCTCCCTAAGTGCACCCCCAATCTTACATTGGTGAAGAGCCAAATAAATCTGATCTCTTCAAATATTTGGGGTTGTCAGTGTCAACTGATGGGCAGTTGTGGATCTGTCAGGAGCAACCCAGATGAGTAATGATTTCCAGGTAAGCGGTGCTAATTGGAACTGGCCCAGTGTCAAAACCCACCAACTATAGAGAGTTCACTAATCATAGCCTGGTCTGCAACTGTGTTTTTACACCTCAGTATACCCGAGAGGTAAGAGGTTTATTGTAGGATATTCTAGCATATCCTTATACTTGAGGGGTTTTTTGCTTTCGTTTTTAAACAATTTGCCATTAATACTAGAGACTGGGATTCTGTGACACCACCCCTTTTCCTCTGTTTGACTCACTTTGTTTTTCTTTTAAAAACCTGACCTCATAGCAACAAGGACAGTTTTGAGCCTGAGAAGATGTCATGGAAGCTGTATTTATAGGTATCCTTTCTGTTTTTCTTTTAGTGCCCTTCTGCACTTAAAGATGCCTTTGCACTTCTGGTAAATGCAAACTGACAGCTCACAAGGCCAGGACAGAAGCAACATCACCGCTGCTGGAAGCCTGGAAGACTGCCCTTAAAAAAGGAAAGTCCCCAATTGTTTGAAATGCTGAAGAAGTTGCTGAGGAGGAGACTTTTTTCTTATCCCACTAAATACTACTTCTTATTTCTGGTTTTTTCTCTAGTCACCTTCTCTGTTTTAAGAATTTATCAAAAGCCCGAATTTGTGAGCATCGACCGTTTGGATCTGGTCGGAGACAATCCTAGTAGTAATATTAATTGCACCAAGGTGTTACTGGGTGACGTGGATGAAATTGAAAAGGTAAAGCTTGAGATTCTAACTGTGCAGTTTAGAAAGCGCCCTCAGTGGACAACTCATGACTATATAAACATGACAAGCGATTGTACTTCCTTCATCAAGAGGCGCAAATATATTGTAGAACCTCTTAGTAAAGAAGAAGCAGAGTTTCCAATAGCATATTCCATAGTGGTTCATCACAAAATTGAAATGCTTGACAGGCTCCTGAGGGCCATCTACATGCCTCAGAATTTCTATTGCATCCATGTGGACAGAAAATCCGAGGATTCCTTTTTGGCGGCAGTGATTGGTATCGCGTCCTGTTTCAGCAATGTCTTCGTGGCCAGTCAGCTGGAGACCGTGGTGTATGCGTCGTGGAGTCGGGTTCAGGCCGACCTCAACTGTATGCAGGACCTCTACAGAATGCGTGCTGACTGGAAGTACTTGATAAATCTCTGTGGTATGGATTTTCCAATTAAAACCAACCTGGAAATTATCAGGAAACTCAAGTCGTTAATGGGAGAAAACAACCTAGAGACAGAGAAAATGCCATCCCATAAAAAAGAAAGGTGGAAAAAACATTATACAGTCGTTAATGGAAAGCTGACAAATACAGGGACTGACAAAATGCACCCTCCTCTGGAAACACCCCTGTTTTCAGGCAGTGCCTATTTTGTGGTCAGTAGGAAGTATGTGGAGTATGTACTAGAGAATGAACAGATCCAAAAGTTTATGGAGTGGGCCAAAGACACATACAGCCCGGATGAGTATCTCTGGGCCACTATTCAGAGGATCCCTGAAGTCCCAGGCTCACTGTCCTTAAGCCATAAGTATGACATGTCTGACATGCAGGCAATTGCTAGGTTTGTCAAGTGGCAGTACTTTGAAGGTGACGTTTCCAAGGGCGCCCCCTATCCACCCTGCAACGGTGTCCACGTGCGCTCCGTGTGTGTTTTCGGAGCAGGTGACTTGAACTGGATACTGCGCAACCACCACTTGTTTGCCAATAAGTTTGACGTGGACATTGACTTCTTTGCCATCCAGTGTTTAGATGAACATCTAAGGCATAAAGCCCTGGAGACGTTAAAACACTGACCATTCATTGTCTGCAATTTTGAAATAGTAAGAATGCTGCCTGACCTGTATCCCACCTGATTCTCCTGCGCTGTTAATAAACATCAGAAACACTGGAGGGGGTGCTCTTTGGAGCGGAGACTCCAGCTCTTCATGTCAGAGAAGCTACATGGTCTCCACAGAGCACGGTTGCTTAGAAAGCTTAGAGCGTTAAGTGCTAACTTAGAGTTAACTCGAGGCCAGGGCAGGCTGTGAGGCTTTGTGGGGAGAGGTGGCCTCTGTAGCCAAGTGCAAAAACCAGCCTGTTACAGAGCTCAGGGACTTAACAAAAGGATAAGATTCAACCTGTGCCAAAATTACTTTGAGAGCTTTAAATATGAGCGTTTTCTTGATTTGAGTAAGTTTATACAAAAACCAATCACAAGGATATAATTTATATTGTAGGCTATATGGTTGAGTTAGAAATTTGACTTTACTGTAAATGATTCTTGTGAATATAGCTGACTTCCTGCTGCAACATTGTGCTGTGTGTTGTATCTGTGGGTCATCTCAGGGAACTTGGAAACACGGGCTTGACCGGATGTAAATACTTCTGAGTAATTTTTGTTTCTACCAATGTGCATATGTTTCTAATAACAAAAAATGGCAATTTCTAGTTTAGCTGATTCTGTGAATCATCTTAGATTATTAGAAATACCTTAGGTTATTGAATGAGTTACGATATCTTTGTTTATTGTTAAAGTTTCTACAGAGTAATACGCAATTTTATAAATATTTGTCTTTCTACTCCTCCCACCATCTCCCCAGACCCAGCTATCACGCTGTATAAAAACTGGTTTTATAGTACCCCCACAGGACTGCCTCAGTTCCGTTATATGATGTGATTGATAGTCATTGGTGTAGAGAATTAACAGACACAGTGAAGTGTGGGCGTGGAGTGGGGAGAAGAAGGAGTCACATTTAGACACTGTCTGAGGCCTAGGACCCCTGTTAAAAACCAGCATTTGCCGCTATCTGCAGAAATTAAGGCCGGTGCTCTTTGCCTGTGTCCAGCCTCCCAGTGTCTTGCATCCTAGTGTGACCGGTGTCCTTTTCAAAGGAACTGGCTTTCCTTGACCTTGCTTCTTCATGTTACCTGCCCGTTGGTTGCTTCTTAGCCCTTGGGTTGCAAGTGTCCTTTTCAGAACCAACGAAGAAGGAAGAGGTGTTCTGTTGTTCTATGAGCTGTGCTTCAACGCCTGGGAATCTGAGAGGAACCATTAGGTCGGAGGCAGATTATTTCAGTGCTGGTATTATTCACAGCACCTGACTTTTTCTCTACCTTCTCAACAAAAGACAGATGATTTGAGGTTGCTGTTATGCTTGCTCTTTGGCTAAGCTGACACTTACTGTTCGGCCAAAGCTCTAACAGGAAATGTGAAACTTTATCATCTAGCTAAGGCTTTAAACAAGAATTATAACCAGGTACTTATCATTTGTAAACGTGCAAGTCAGCGGGGCGCTGTGTTTCGCATGATTTGATGTGACAGCTTTGAGAACTCACGTGGCAACGTCGATGAGGGCGTTATGTGTGGAATTCCGACCCCGTCCCCTTCCAATCCAGCTGGTTCTTTTAATGCACGTCACATGTCTTCCTTTCTCTAGTGGCAGGAAGATTTTACCTCGGAGGCTTTTTCGGCTTTTTCTTTTTACCTGTAAAGCCAGTGATACTCAGTAACACGGACTTTGTGTCTGTGCCCTACAGTAGTGCTTCATTCATGATGTCCTGTTCTATGGGCTTCTCTCATGGTTATTTCAAATACTTGCAAATTAATAGGAAAGTTAAAAGCAGTAGTACAGAGCACACCATATAACCCTTGCCTGGAGTCCTGCTTTTTAACATCATGCCCCTTTTGCTTTAAATATTATTATTTTTTTTAATTTAGCAAAATTGAAAATTAAAAAAGTTTTTTAAATTTACAAATATCCAGTTATCATTGATCTCAACACTCTTATTATAGTATGGTTGTATCTGATTTACATTTAAATTGGCAGGTTTTGAGGGATTTTTCTCCACCCTAGACATAAAAATAGGACTTTGGAGTCCATTTCGCCAACCCCACACTGAAACTGAGGACTCACCATCTTTTCTGTAGCTGTGGAACCTCATCTTTCTAGAATGGTACCTGTTGAGTTGCGTCTGAATATTACCCCCCTGCTAGTGACTACTAAAGGCATTACGTAGAATTTGTTTATCAGGACTCTTACTTTTACACCTTTCAGGTTAACCTAAAAAAGCAAGTGAAATGTATACTCCCAGGACAAGCAATTTGAAGAGTCAAAAAAATTGGTTTCGAAAGGAAGCCCATACTACATTCAAAAGGTGCAAAACACACATACTTTGGGAAAGATAAATTATTTAAATGGTTTCATATGTCAGTTATTAAACACTAATTTCGTCTTACTGTCATTTAAGATCTTTGCTAGTGAATTACTAGAAATCATGCACAAATAAATCCTTAAACATAAACTGCCATTTTGTTTGATGGAAGTTATTCTAGTTAATGAAGTGCAAAAAGATTCAATATTACTTATTATGGACAAGTTAACAAAAATGTTTCTTTTATAGGCAATTACCTAGGTTCTTCCCAGACCATGGTGAACAGCCACTCAGCCATGTGAATGTGAAGCACCATTGGTGTCTAAATATGTATTTGTGTCATTTGTCAAGTATGATTCACTTAAATGAAATAACATAAATGGGTTTTCTTTTGTAGTTATCTGGGGAGGAGAAAGCCACGTTTTTAGTTTATTTCATGTGTAGGATCAATTGAACTGGAGTTTCCAGTTGCTTAGAAAAATAAAAATCATTTCTTATTATGTTAATTAAATATAAAATAAATCCAACACTGTTTCACAGTAAATGTGGTTATTCTTGTTTTACTTTAAAAAAAAAAGGCCTTATTTATTTATTTTTTAGAGAGGGGGGAAGGGAGGGAGAAAGAGGAGGGAAACATCAATCAGTTGCCTCTTGCACATCCCCAAATGGGGACCTGGCCCACAACCCAGGCATGTCCCCTGACATGGAATCGAACTAGCAACCTTTTGGTTTGCAAGCCAGCAGTCAATCCACTGAGCCACACCAGCCAGGCAAGTTTTATTCTTTCGAATGTGAACACGACTGAATGCATTTGGAACTTGTCATATACCACCATTAAAAGCAGCTATTCCAAAACCAATGCCTTCTATCCACAAATTATTCTTTTTTTCGCTAGCTGCCAGCACTCAAATATTGAATTTAGTAGGTGCTGTAGTGTTGTGTGCAAGTAGTGATTAAAAGTATAACATTAATTCTCCAGGCAGAAATGTCGGATAGGGAGAGGGTGTGGCCAGGGCAGATTATGCAAACAGACTTAGAGGAGGGGTTTAGAAGAACGCGGTTTAATAATAGCCAGTATTGCGTTCCAGGACGTTACTAGCTTTAGTTTGTTGAGGGAGGAGAGCAGTTTTCCAGGTCAGGTTTTGTCCTGGAAAATACTAACAGGATCAAATACTGACAGGGTCTGCTACTTGCTGTGGTTTACACACGGAAGGCGCAGCTGAGGGAAGCCCCCCATCCCCACCCCCAGATACTGAGTGCAGTTTCCAGCGTCTTCTCACCTCACCTGCTAAAGCCCTTCATTAGCCCTGTTTTAGACTAAACAGACTAGGAAGTAGCAATATCGATCTCAGATCTTGAAAGCTTGAGAACTGTACATATCCTCTATAAGCCTGCTTGTCAAAGAATTTTTACATGTGCTGTCAAAGTTTTCACAGCTTGTCATCAGAATATTGATCTACTATTGTTTTATACAATAAGACAAACTAAGATAAGTTATAACTATTGGAAAAAACTGTTTTCATTACTGTAGATGATATAATTGTCCAACTAAAAAGCTCAGGAATCTTGTCTTAGAATTAATATGGAATTAGCAAATACCTGTAGATACACAAAAATTAAGTTTTCCCACATTTAAGGAAAAATATATAGTTTTAAGGTATAATGGGAACATGTTCCCTTTCATCATGGCAACAAGCTCTGTAAAATGTGTTGGGGCCCCAGGCAGGCTACACCCAAATATACCCAATGGCATATTGATTAATCTGGAATTAAATTCACTTGACAAGCAGCTGGTGCCAGAATGGCACTTCGATCCCCCCTTGGCACCTTGAACACAGGAACTAAATCTATGTGAAAAGCTTCCTCTCTGCATTTGGAAGGCCCAACGCCACGCCCTGCCCCTCCTTCCAGGGTTTTAACTCAGGGCTGAAAAGTGTATAATCAAATGATTATAGATACAAAGAAGCTATTAACCCTATAATAGACTCCCTCTTAAAACAAGCTATATTGATTTTACCTTCTCACCCTGCAACAGTCCAGTCTTGCCAATAAAGAAAGAAAGGAAATTTAATTCAGATGGGAATCAAATTTACTGATTTGTATAGGATTTAGGAGCCATAAACTCTTGTAATTCCTTGGCATTTTCTAAGCCCAAATCTGGCTACTATTCCTGCCAGTGCAGCCGGTTTACAGCAGTCGACCTCTGCTCAGCTTTGTTTTCAATCCCTTTGCCACCCAGCTCAGGATTTCTTTTTCATTTACATTTAAAGGGAGGCAACTGACATGGACTTGGGTACCTCAGGGATGTTGTGAGTCTCCCTCAATATTTTCCCAAGTTCTTAAAGCCAATTTAGATTCTGTAACCTCTCCCCATACTTTACACCGCTGCACTATACTGACAATCTTTTGCTCTGTAATCAAACTGAGCAGGGAACTCTAACAGATTCCTCACTCTTTTAAGAGCACTAGCTGAATGAGGCCATCAAGCCTCCAGATGTAAACTTCAATAGGTACAAACAACTGTTACTTAGGACATGAGATATCTCAGGGCATTAAAACACCCTGAAATGCGTGGTGTCGATTTTGTCCATCCTTCACCGCCTGCCCCCCTGCCCCCCAAAGAAACAGTTACATAAATACTGAGGAATAGCTGGTATCGGTGCCCCTACTGCCATCAGTGGATCCCTAATTTCCCAGCCCTGGCTAGCCATCTGTATGTCCTTCTCCCAAAGCCTATTTCCTTAAGGCATTAACCTTTTTTGAAACCTTGAAATTAGCTCTGTCCACGCCCCTGGCTCTTAGCTTATTTAATTTTGACAAACCATTTCTACTGCAATGAAAACAACGGGATTGCTGCAGATATTCTAGGACAATCTTTTGGCCACTCAGGTATATCCTATGGCAAATTTCTCATGCCAAATCAACCCTCTGGCATTGGACACACCCCCAGGTTCGCCTGCAGTACCCACAGCTGCCACCCTGATCCACAGAGCCAGTAGTCTTAACACCAGGCTCCCCCATTTAGCTCTGTGTTCCCCAGGCTGTGTCTACTATTCTGCAAGTTCATAGGATGCAACCCTTCTCCACACTATGAAGTTAAGGATGCATAGTATTTCACAGACAACCCATGAACAGGCGCTTTTAATGAGCCTTTCTGTCATGCATCATTGTAGTAGTTAATCCAGCTACTTTACTACCCCTTCCTGATGATGGAGAGCCCCACTGCATTCCACACAATTGCCTTTGTAGGGAAGAAAAATAACTTTCCTTCTACCTTTATAAATTCTTCTGCCTGCTCTAATAATCAAATTGACATGAGACAGATTAATAGGAGAAAATAACCAAAGTTATTACATAAGTACATACTGGGGTTCCCTCAGAACACAGGTGGCAGACACAAGGCCTGTGGGCTGAATCCAGCCCCTGATCTTGTTTTATCCAGCCTGGCACCTTGTTTCTATCCAGCAACAGCACCGAGCCCTCGCTTATCTGTTACAGAGTAGTTACATTTATACAGTCCTAAAATTACATTGGGCCCTTTGAAGGCAACCTCGAGGCTGGCCCCTGGGTGAAAATGAGTTTGACACCCCTGCCTTAGAATATGGGATCTGAGGACAAATAGAATGACTGAGGCTTATGTGCCATTCTGGACTCAGAGGATGGGAACAGGTGTTTGGGACTTTATAGGGAAAGTAGGCAACTCACAGGTAGGTGAGGAAGAGCACACATTTGGTAAACATTCTTGCCAGGCCTCCCAGGAGCAATGGGATATAGAGGAGGGTCTAATGAACAGATGTTTCTAGGTTATATTATGCTAAGGTCATCTCCCTTCCCTTAGGCGGGTTTTTCTATCTGAATTCCCTTAGGCAGGTAAGGGGGAGGATCAAAGGTTCCTTCTGAGTCTTTTACTTCTTAAAAATAACCAGCTTAAAATAATATCTTAAAAAAGCATATATTAAGGTGGCAAAACTCTGCTCCCCCTCACCTTACAAATATAGAAATGGTCTCACAGACATGAGAGGATCTTTTAGACACCTCTTTTGGCAACCCAGACTTACATTTATGTTGTTGGTTTCCTACAAATGGAATTTCCGGAGAAACATAACTGGCTATGCCATAATTTCCCCACAGGCCATGCTGGAAGCATCCTCTCTGCCTACCGTAAAAATCGGCCCAAGTGACTAAACCCATAGCTCTTGCATGTCAGCACAAGGGCAAACTGTTACTATTTACACAGACTTCAAACAGGCCTTTGGAGCCTGTCCCGCTCTGGGCACAACCTGGAAATCCTGTGGATTCTTAACTTCTGTACATACTCCTATTGTTAATGGGCATATAATTGCTGCCCTGTTACAAGCTTATCACCTCCCTTCTAAAATTGCTATTGTTCACTGTTCAGCCCATACTAAAGAAAATGATATTATATTTAGGAAATGACAGAGCTGACAGAACTGCAAAATATGAAATATGCAGCTCAAAATAGACTCCCTTATCCTTTCTCTACCCACTTTTAAATCTGCCTTTATCCCTCACTGATGTTATTACTTACCAGGCAAATGTCCCACACTCTGGAGAAGGTGAATGGATACGAGTGAGTGCTGGACAGTTACTAGATAGATGACACATCGGGCCTAACAGACTTCCTGTGGCTCCTTTTCTTCTGACTTTTGGACTTGGACTTGTATCCCACCAAGTGGGACATAGGCAGACTCACTTGGGAGAAATAAGGAACTAAAAGACACCTGGTTTTGCCCTGGCACCTGTAAGGTTTCTGATCAAATTATTTCTCAGTACTCTAATAAATCTCACCAAATTTCTGGAAGCAATCAATGTACTTCAGGAAATCTTTCTAAGCCCGCAATGCACTTTGCAGCACTACAAATGGGTTTTACAGACTTGACCCCAGTTTTAGGCTATTCTTACGGTTTGGTTATTGTTTATGTTTAGTGGGTGAGCTGAATGCTCTCCAGCTAAGTGTGCTGATGCCACAATAGTTTTAAAGAAATTATTGAGGTGATTCTGTATTTTGGCACTGCTTTATGGTTTGAATTAGACCAAGGAACTGATTTTACAGCAGAGATAAATCACCTGCTTGCAAAAACTCTGGAGTGCACATTAAAATTTCATACTCCATACCATTCGCAATCATTAGTGCAAATGCACCATAAAAATCTCGGCATAAAAAGGACTTTAGGAAAGATCTGTCAAGAAACCAGACTTTAATGACCAGAAGCTTTGCCCTTGGCCCTTATAAAGATTTGAAATATTCCAGCTAGAAAACATGATTGACCTCTTTTGAAATACTATTTGGGTACCCAATGCCTTCCATTCCTGATTACATGAACATTACATGAACTTAAGGGAACAATTTGATGCTACAACTAGCTGTATACAAGAACTAACTAGTAAGCTTGAAGCACATCACTAACAGGTAAGAAGCAGGGCCTCCACCAACTGACAAAGCTTGCCATCCCGTTTGACCAGGAGATTAGATGTACATCAGAGTATTTTTAAAAAGCACATGTTCAGCTCACCTGGAAGGAACTTATGAGGTAATGCTAACCACCTACCCGCTATTTAAAAAAATGCTGCTGGACTCACGTAAGCCACACCAAAACAGACCCAGGCCATTGCTCAAGACAACTGGGAGGTGATCGCCACAGGGGACCTCACGCTAAGCATTTCCAGGGCCAGTTCCCAGGAGCAGACGCACAGGGCACCACGACAGCTTTTCCCAAGATCGCAGATTAAGGAACTTTGCTTTTACTTGTTCCCCTCTTTAACATACCCAGACAAACAACCAAACAAAAAATCCTTTCTCTCTAAAAAAGACAAAACCAAAAAACCCCCTCTTCCCACACTTACTACTGATTTGTGAGAAGGCTGACTGGGGAGTACCGTCTCTGTCTGTCTGTCTGTCCTACTCCCTCTAAGTTTTCACTGTGGGCTCTCCTCCAACCTATGTCCTGCTCTCATTGACACTTTTTTTTTTCCCAGCAGGTTGGGCACAGATCAAACACCCCCTTACGCCAGTTTACTGAGCACTGGCCGCCTTAACTAATCAATCTGACTGTTGGTTGCGTGAACATCTCAATAGTGCAAAAGAACCTGAACTACTTAGTCTTTGTTCCTGCTGATAAGAACATCTGAACTAAGAACTAACACATGAGAACTAACATATAAGAACAAGGTATGATATCCACAACAAGACAAATGTCATTCTGCCTCCTCTTCTCATGAGTCATTTGGGCCTATGGAAAAACTGGAGCAGCTCAAGGAATGTCCCTTACCCAGATAAAGTCTGTAGGTGAAAAAATTTCCCTTTGTTGAAAGCAAACATAATACTGGACTTTTCCTAGGTGACACACCAGGAAAACATTGCAAATTCTGTGGTTTGATTCCACAGGTGGCATCTTCAGACCTGCCAAGGAGATCATAAGTGACTCTGGCACTAGCTTTTTTGGTCCAAACTCCTGCCAAGTCACCAAATGTTTTGGATGGCTTGGAAGTTTCCTTTGTGTAACTTGGCGGTATTGCAGCTGCTCCCCTAATTAACCTGCTCAGCACCGCAGATCATACGTGGGTGGACAAAAATCTGGATTTACTTGGCCAGCTGACAGAACCTAGCTTTAGCGCTGCCAAAACCAGATTACAGTCCATCTATACCAGCTTCACAATCTGTTCCGCTCTCACAGATTGGCAGGAACACGTGGAGATTGGAGACCTACGGATATGGACATACACCATGAAATAATTCTGGGAATTAGATTCCACTTTAACCTTGTCTGTAAGCCACTAGGTCTTTTTATTTTATGTGGCAATCAGGTATATGCAGGGTTCCCACCTAAAATGCAGGGAGATATAGATTTGGATACCTGGCTCCTTCTATCACTAAATACCCTACCCTAAATGTCAGCCAAATTAAAAACGTGGGCTCCTTTGTTTATAAAGTCGTGCCACGTAAATGTACTAGTCAAGAAATCATAGAAAATACACCGGTATATCACAACTCCAAGTTCTTTTCGGTTTGAGGGCCTTATTGCCCAGTTCTGGAGTTCTTGACTGGGAAAAAGCAATCTTAGATCTCTCCATGGTAATGGAACGAGACTTCGACAGCACTCTGCAAACTTGGGGAATACTCCTGCCAGAAGTCAACAGCTTGGCCTCTGTGAACTCCCAAGTCATCGTGCTCTAGACCATGCGGCAAGGAGGAGTTCATGCAATGATGAGTGAAAAATGTCACTTCTATGCAAACCAGATGGGACAAATAATACCTAGTTTAAATCTGTTAAAAGAAATGATTAATATTTTCTGACATATAAATGAAACAAAGACACTTTACTAGACTGACCCATTCCCAGGAATGGGAACTAATTTAACAGATGTGAAGAAATGTGCTTTGATTATTCATTTTCCATTTGTTTACCCTCATTCTAATCTATGTTTTTCTCTCTTTTTGCAGCTCACCTCTCCACTTTTAACCATTTTTCTCTCTCTCTGTAGCCTCCAGCCCAGCTGTCTGGGCCTGGGACAGGTTTCCCCAATATATCCCACGATGGCATATTAATTACTTCAAATTAAAGTTCCTTGGTGTCAGAAGGGCACCTAGACCCTCCCTTGTCTCCGTGAATACAGGAAATAAATCTCCCATGAGACAGGTGTCCTCTTGCACCCAAAAGACACCCCTGATTGCTAGAATTAAATAACTCAGAGTCAAAAAGTCTGTGTAATCAAACCTTATTGCCTCTTTTCTAATTTACCACTTTGTTTAAATGCCTCATTAGTAAATACCCAAATGTTGCTTAGATTCCTTTCTAATGAGCACTAATTTCTTTTGTTCTGTCAATTTTTTTTAACCAATTTATTGCTCTTTTGTCAAAATAATATAAAAGTTGCCTGGTTCATTTTCTTGAGCTTCATATTATGATATGAGCATTGTATTGATTCTCCTGGGCACACGTATTAAGTTGGCTTTTCCCCTGTGTCAATTTATTATTTTATTACTAATCCAGTCACGAGAGCTAAAGAATGGTGGAGGGAAGGGGAATTTCCCCCTCCTCCTTGACAAATGTGTAGATAGAAGTACGATGGGTGTGAGGACAATAAAAGCCTGTATAGATGGAAAAATACACAGTGCTACAAGATGATGAAAGTTTTAAACATGTCCCTTCTTCCAAAATTAGTCTATTAATTAAATGTTAGTCCAATTATATTCCCAAAGTGTTGATAAAATTGTCCTAAATTTCATCTGAAAAGGACAACGTGCAAGAATAGCTAGGAATACTTCGAAAGAGGAAAGTAATAAAGTATTGCAATACTAGATATGAAGCCATATTTCAAATAATATATATTTTTAAAGATTTTGTCTATTTATTTGTAGAGACAGGGGAAGGGAGGGAGAAAGAGAGGAGACAAACATCAGTGTGTGGTTGCCTCTAACATGGCTCACACCAGGAACCTGGCCTGCAACCCAGGCATGTGCCCAGACTAGGAATTGAACCGGCGACCCTTCGGTTCTCAGCCCCCTCTCAATCCACTGAGCTACACCAGCCAAGGCTCAAATTTCACATTTGAACTGTTAGGCCAGTGATCACCCAGAAATAGATGTTAGTATAGGTTAAATATTGCCATTAGAAAATAGTGAGCAAAGAAAGGGTGAACTTATTCATGAGTACCTACTTGGAGAACATTTAAAAAAGATTATAGCCTCATACTTTACATCAAGATCCAGATGGATTGGGACAGAAGGTAAACTAGAAGAACACATCAGTGACAATCTATGTATGTAATGGAATTTTCTAAATAAAAGCAATGGGAGTGTTCACTAAAGAACAGATTATAGATTTAACTAAAAATATCTGTCTTCTTAATATGAGAAAGCAAAAGGCAATCAAAGTTGGAAAATTTGCCAACAGATTCTGAAAGAGGAAGGTTAAGTACCTTCATGTGGAAATTATTTATGCTAACATTTCTAAAACAGCCTTACTGAGATATAATTCACATACCATACCTTTCACCCACTTAATGTTTACAATTCAAAGGTCTTTCGTACAGCCATCACTATCAGCTTCAGAACATTTTCCTCACCCCAAAAGGAACCCTGTACCCTTTAGTGGTCGCTCCCCATTATCCCTCACCCCCTTTATACTAATACAGTTTTTAAAAGCATGAGGATGCCAAGAGTAAAATGAACAAAAGCTGCAACAATTCACAGAAAGTGAAATAAGGGGAAGTACAGTGGCTAATATGAAAAATTGAAGTTCAATAAAAATAATCCAAGATAGAAACAATTTAATTTTTATACATCAGATTAGCAGGGTTTGTTGTTGTTGTGTTGTTGTGTTGTTGTGTTGTTTCAACATTCATCCTCAATACGGCTGAGACTGTACTGCAAACACATGTTCATACCACAGGAAGAAATGTTCGTGTCTCCTGAAAAGACCTTTGACCTCATCAGATTCTTCGATCAATAATCCACTTCTTGGAAAATATCCTAAGGGATAATCAGAGATCTGAACTCACGCTTAAGCCCAATGTTTGTCACATCCTTATTTATGATGAAATGTAAAAAGTACATAAATTTCCAGCGTACTGGTTTTTGCACTCATGATGTGGTATTATCAAACATTCTTATGCCTAGTGCCATAGAAAATTACTATATTAAGCCAAGTAAATAAAACGGAAAACCACATGTAATGTGATTTCAATTATGGTTTTTTTTTAAAGGTATTGAACACAAAGGAGCATTCAGAATTTCCCTGAAATACCACATCTTGATATTTTGAGAGTCTTTCCTTCTGGCTCCATAAAATTGTTGCTTGCCAATATTTATTTGGAGTATTTTCCACATATGGTTTGCCTTTGGGGGTCTTACTAAGACTCCTCACCCCCAAGCTTTACGCGGGGGAAGAGGTAATTCCCTCCTTCATCCACAGCAATGTTTTTAGATTTAAACTTTGATGCTTAGCAATGTGTCGCGAGGCCTTATAATCAGGGTAATCCCATAGGATACTCCAACTGCACACCCTCGGTGCACAGAACGCTTTGCAGCACTACCCAGAAGAGTAATTTAACAATTCTGCAAGGAACCATCAACCTGGCTGCAAGATCCTGGGACGCTTAGATTGGCAGCAGATTTGCCTCTAGCTCCTTAGAATTTATATATGGGATTTCATTCTCTGATGCCAGATAAACATTAATTTAACTGCTTTCTGGGTGACAATGGTCTGGTTCTTTCAGCTGCATGCCAATGCAAAACAGATGTTCCCTTCAGTGCAAGGACTTGAAAATATTCTGGTAGCGTCCATCTGAACATCTGATAGTGGGAATAACTTTGATGAGCAATATTGGTACAGGAAGGGATTTTGTCTAACTTGAGAATTTTGTGCATTTCATGTGAAGGCTATTTAAGATTAGCCTTTAAGATGAGCTAAGATACAGAAGCTGATTCTTTAAAAAAGAATTTTTTTCTTAAAAAAGAATTTATTTCTGCAGAACTAATCACTAGCTTAAATGGTATTGAGTATTTTAATATACTTCCTTTATCATCAGACAGATTAGTAAATGCTTCCTGGCCCAGTCAGAATTCCTTTATTTAACTTGATTCAAAGGAGAATTTTTTTTTCCCCTGGGGAAGCTTTCCCTACCCTTCCACCCAAGTAAAAATACCCCTTGAAATATGTTCCTTAAAGCCCACTGAGGTAATAATGGCCACAGCTAATATTTGTTGAACATTTCTTGTTTTTGTATTGGGTTTACATTGGTTGATAACATTATATGAGTTTCAAGTGTACAACTTTTTAATACATCATTGTGCCTTGTGTTGTGCATGGAGAAATAGAAGGGATGGAAACAAAGAGAATTAATTCTGGAGTCTTGCTGAAATTGCCCCCAGAAGGGAGTGGGGAGAGAAAGGAGAGAGGGAGTGGAAAGTATGGGGAAAGTCACCAGTTATGAGGGTGTCACCGAGGAGAGGACCGGGAGGAATCCCAAGACATAATAGTCTACTTTAAAAGCAGGAGGGA
Source organism: Desmodus rotundus (assembly GCF_022682495.2). Taxonomy (NCBI): domain Eukaryota; kingdom Metazoa; phylum Chordata; class Mammalia; order Chiroptera; family Phyllostomidae; genus Desmodus; species Desmodus rotundus. The sequence goes on along the minus strand of NC_071387.1, from coordinate 42,847,666 downwards.
AGGACAGAGGAGGTAGTTGAGAAGCCACAAAGGGAATAGTTTCAAGAAGTCCCATCAATCTTAACATTGGGTGAAAGCACGAGAGGTTTGAGAGGGAAATGTTTTGGCATAAAATATAAGGCAAATGTCCAACCTCCAACTTCCAGAGACAGTCTCTGTTTAAATACACTTCCCCATAGATGACTATTGTTTCTCTAGCTAATGTAATCAATACACTCTCACACCAGCAAAGAAGGGTAGCCCTGGGGAATGTGAGGAACCAGAGGTAATTTTTGTTTCACCCAGCCCTTTTGGATTGGCTGAGAGAATTATGCAAGCTGATGGGTTTTGCTAAGGAATGTGATGGGGGAGGGACCAGCTCAAAAGACCACAAACAACTTTTGGGGGAGGGCCATGAGGGGAACCAGCTACCTATGGAAAGAACATGAGGGTAAGGGGAGATTCGGAAGGGAGTCTTAACCTTGATCTCAGTTGACCAACCATACTGATTTACTGGAGCAGTTCCTGGGACCTGGGACTGTGAGGGCTAAAACCGAGTGAGTGGCCATCTAGGCTTTGTCTTTCCCCCTAAATCTTCAGGGAAGTCTCCATCAGTCCTTTGAGAGTGGAATGGATGCCTTCCGGGCATTAGCAATTCAGAAACTGGCTTGCAGACAGGCACAAGAAAAAACAGGGGAACTACAAGTAGGCCCAGCCACATACAGGCAAAATTTTTGATTAAGGAGAGAATCATAACCAGGTAGAGTGAGGGGATGATATCATCTTGTGGTTCCTGAGAAGCCTAATCCAAACTGAGCTCAGGCCTGTTCACTCATGGGATCCAATACATTCTGTCTTTTATTGCTTTAGAGAGATCAAGCTGAATTTTTTAAAGGACTTGCATCAGAAAAGGTCTTCATTTACCATACACACTCTGCTAGAACACGTTTCTCCAGGTGTTCAGATTAGAATGCCCTCACCCGTCAACACTGAATTCAGGCATTGTCTCCCTTATGAGGTCCCTCCTGACCATCGGCCCCTTCGCCCCACCAGCAGCCTTATATAAATGACCACTCTGATCTGTGGCTTCCATGGTGCCACGTACAGAGTTTATTGTCACCATCTAAAATAGGCATTGACATTACTCACACCTGTATATGTTGTTGGGTGTATTTTTTATAAAATAGACTTTATTTTTTAGAACAGGTTTAGGTTCACAGCAAAATTCAACAGAAGTCACAGAGTTTCACTTTCCCCCTGCTCCCTCGCACACACATGGCCTCTCCTATTATCAACATCCTACACCCAGAGTGGTTCGTTTGTTATAATAGATAAACCCACACTGCCACATTATCGCCCCAAATCCATGCTTGACATTAGGATTTCCTCTTGGTGTTGTACATTCTGAGTTTGGACAAATATATAATGACATATCCACGGCCCTAAACATCTCCCCTTATTCCTCTCTCCCCTCCCTACCCCTACCATCCTAACCATCCCTACCATCCACTGATCTCTTTGCTGTCTTCATAGTTCTGCCTTTTTAAGAATGTCATATAGCTGGAATTGCACAGTATGCAGCCTTTTCAGGTTGGCTTCTGTCACTTAGTAACATGCATTTAAGGTTCTTCCTTGTCTTTTCATGGCATGATAGCTCATTATTTTTTCAGTGCTCAGTAACACTCCATTGCCTGGATGTACCACAGTTAATTTATTCATTCACCTATTGATGGAAACTGTGGCTGCTTCCAAGTTTTGGCAGTTGTGAATAAAGCTGCCATGAACCTCTGTGTGCAGGTTTTTCTGTGGACATACGTTTTCAACTCCTTTGGGTAACCAAGGAGCATGATCATTGGATTGTATGGTAAGAGAATGTTTTGTTTTATGATAAGCCACTGAACTGTCTTCCAATTTGTCTGAACCATTTTGCATTCCCTCCAGCAATAAGTGAGAATTCCCCTTGCTCCATATCTTAATCAGAATTTGGTGTTTTCAGTGTTCTAGATTTTTGAGCATAATGGTGTGTAGTGGTATCTCATTGTATCAATTTGCAATTCCCTGATAACATGGGATGTTGAACATCTGTTTATCTTCTTTGGTGACGTGTCAAGGCCTTTTGTCCATTTTTAAATGTCATTTTCTTGTTGAATTTCAAAAATTCTTTGTATATTTTGAATAATAGTCCTTTATCAGCTATATCTTTTGCAAATATTTCCTCTCAGTCTGTGTCTGTATTTTTTATGGAAAATGCATGTTAAACTGTTAAATTAATAGTTGATATTGCTCCTTGGGGTCAGGGATTGTGCCCCCTTCATTTTGTATGTACAAGTCTAACACAGAGTTTAAGATACAATAGGTATTCGTTAAATATGTGCTAAATGGATAAAGACAATTAATTTGCTCAATCTTCATTAATCACTCTTAAGGAGAAAAAACCTCCTTTTAAACATAATTTTTCCTCTCACGTAGACAGAACTCATAACAACAGAAGGGGGAAAATATAGATTGACTCACAACCATCTAACATTTGGCTGCATTCAGCTGTATTTATTCTCTCTGTGAAACCAAACCTTACTGGAAACTAAACACTGCACCTGAATTAAAATGTCCTGCCATTTCCCCCCTGCCCACAAATATTTCTGTTCAGGAAACCTGATCTTTAGGAATCTGGGGTTCTTTCCTCACGGCCTAAGCATGTGACGAAGGTAACTGGAGAGCAGATCCAATCCTGCATGTGCAGTCACGGTTCGGGTGTCTAGGATGTCAGGGCTCCTCTCGTTCTCTGGGGGAAGGAAAGGAGGGGAGGAGGAGGTGGCAGAGCATGTTCATGGGCCCCGGGATGCACTTTTTCGCCCAAGCCGTTTATAGGAACTCTACAAAGGAGGTCAGGGGACACCTGTTTCCTACAAAGCTGGACTGTACTTTGTATGAAGTGCAAACGAGGAAATAAGGATGGGTAATAAAAATAGGGAAGACATGTGTGTAAAAACTTGGGTGGGTGGGGGAAGTACATGCATTCTTGGCTTCGGACGAACAACAACAAACCAGTGGGAGAGGAGAAAGGAAAGCCTTCCCCAGGAATCTTTCCACACAACTACTGCATGTTAGTGGGCTGTGGGGAGTGATATAATTCACTACTTTCGTGGTGTTTCAACAGACTCTGGCAGAAGTGCAGTGTCCTAGGATGAGAAATTGCTTTCTATGAGTCAACAGCCATACCACGGTGAATGTGCCCAATCTCATCTGATCTCAAAAGCTAAGCAGGGTTGGGCCCCGTTAGTACTTGGATGGGAGAAATTGCTTACTAGATGGTTACTGTACTTCTGTTTAAGCAGGTTTCCTTCAACATGGGCACTATTGACATTTTGCTCCAGATAATTCTTTGTTTTGGGGGCAGAGGCTGTTCTGTGCATTGTAGGATGTTTAGCAGCATCCTTGGCCCCTATCCACTAGATACTAGTAGCACGTCCCCTCCTGTTGTGACAACTGAAGAAACCTCTAGATATTGCCAAGTGTGCCCTGGGAGGTAAAATTATCCTTGCCCGAGGACCAGTGATTTATAGAAGAATTCAATTTCCATCACAATGTCTGGGCAGAGTATCCACTACTTAAAAATCACTGACTAGTTATTAGATTTACCCTGGCAAGTCAAATATTCATGGTTGCTATCATACACATCTTAAATCTGAGAGGTGAGAAGATGAATGGATGGGTGTAGAATGTTTCAATAGTTTGATGTGATTTCTCATCAGCCAGTGTTTAAAAAAATGTGACTCTCTGTAGCCAATCACAGGAGGGAAAAAGCAATCCTCGTGTGAGGGCAGAGCAAGTAGTCCACCATCAGGTCCTAGTGCAAAAATAAAGACAACTATTGACAATGTGATAGGCTTTCATAGGTATATGGAAACTAGTTGTATGAATGACCCTCGAGTACTAGACGGCTTCAGAAGCAAATAAATGTGTTCACACAGAACGTTTCTGAGCTCCATCTAACGTCCCAGAATTTATGAGCGTGAGCCAGCCACAGTTGATTCCTGCTTTTCGTGGTAGTTAAGTTCTATGAAATCACTGCAAACCCTAAATTAGTGAATACTGCACTATTGTTTCTGGAGGAAATGCAGGAACTTAAGGTTCCCAGAAACCTTCAGTTAGAATATTTTTGTCAACCCAAACGCCATTGGCCCTGTAGAGGTTTGCCCTCCAACATTTTGTAAAACACGTCCGTCTATCACTGTTAAAAATCTGCTCTTCCGCAAACCCTTTTCCTGTAAGAGACTTAGCAGATATTAAAAAAAATTTTTTTCAAAGCTTCCTTATCTGCAGAACCAGCCTCTCCTAAAAGTTTAACGTATTTTGTGCCTTAACGTATTTTGTGCCTTATCGTCTTTTGAAGCCTGAGGCAGCCAGCACTAGCAGGAGAAAGGTTAACATTTCTTGACTCTGGATAACACGACCATAAATTTCTTTGGCTTTCAGCCTCACGATAATGCTATTTTTTAATAATTTGCCATCTTACGAATCCACAAACTTAGCTGCTTTTCAAAAGTTTCATCATGCAGTATAGGTGTTACTGTAGCAACCTCAGAGGTTGCTGCACACACAAACTGGCAAATTTCCTTTTGCTTTCCTGGATGTACGATATAAGGGAATTCATCAACATTGAGCTCACAGCTCCAAAGCTCACGCCCGAATGAAACTTCTCGAACACATATTTTCTCCATAAGGCTAATCCCAGCCTCCTGGCCTTTAGGAACACTAGACAGCACTTCAGCACTATGCTGGAGGGTGGGGTGGGGCAATTAAAATAACAAAGTCACAACAAAAAGGCACAAAAATGGGAAAAACAGATCCTGAAAACTACACTTTATAGAATGAGAGCTGATGGGTGAAAGAGGTGAAGGGATTAAGCAAAACAACAACAATAGCAACAGCCCTTGTAGACTGAGAGCTGAAATGAGCAAGCCCTGTGTCACCGCAACTGAGAGTGTGCCAAACTCAATCCCACTATACGGAGGGTGTATATACTTTATTATATGTACATTGTACCTCAAAAACTTTTAAAAATGTTTTAGTGTAATTTTCAGGCAACACAATTGCAAAAAAAAAATTGGAGCTAAACAAGGAGCACCAGATGTTATATGTTTTCAGTAGTTTTTTAATAATCTGTAGTAAATGTCTCGATTTATATTGTTAATTTAGTAAAAGAATGTGGTATAATGAATAACGAACAGTGGCCCCCAAATATGTCCTGATCCTCCTAATCCCCAGAACCTGTGACTATGTCCCCTTCATGGTAAGAGGGACTTTGAGGTGGGATTAAATTAAGGGACTTGTAGAGAGATTATCCTGGATTATCTTACATGAGTTTGATGTACTCACAGAGTCTTCATAAGGGGGACGTCAGTCAGAGAGAAGGCCGTGTGATGACAGAAGCAGAGATTTGAAGATGCTGCTCTGCTGGTTTTAAAGATGAGGAAGGGGCCATGAGCCAAAGAATGCAATGAATGCAGCCTAGGTAGGAAACAAAGAAATGAATCCCCGCCCCCCCCCCGCCCCGCCCCAGACTCAGGCGGAAACAGCCCTGCTGCAGTCACCTGTGACATTGGCTGAGGGAAACTGCTTTCCAACTTCTGGCCTCCAGAACCATACAGCAATACATTTGTATTGTTTAGGCCACTACATTTGTGGTGATTCGTTATAACAGCAACAGGAAACCAGTACAAAAGGGAAAGATGAGGTTCGAATATTCCTGTTCTTTTGAATTCTTTGGTTTGCTTTTCATGGAGACATGGGAAAACTTTTTGCTGGAGTCACTGTGTATGTCAAAGATGATCTCCATATCAACAGAAGTATTATTCCTTTTTGCTTAAATAATATAGGCATTTCAATGAAGGAGAAACCAACACTTCCAGACTAACACCTTTTTTAAAATTAATAATCACCATTTTTCTAATTATAAAATGTATGCATGATCCTTGTACAAAGTAGATAAGGAAACCAAAACCCTGCTTTAACAACTTGGATCATCTGCAATGGAAATTTTCTTCGGGCTGCTATGAGCAATGCTTGCTCAGCTGAGAACTCTTAATTATGTGGCCTGACTGACTCATGTGAGAACTAGGCTGAGCGCTTTTAGTGCTCAGCATGTCACTATCCCTAGCACTGCTTTCTAGTTAGCGGAAACAAAGAAAAGAACGTAAGGATAGCTTCTGCCCTTCCTTGCTTCCCTTGCATTTGGCTGGAGAACAGGACAGCTGGAGGATTGGTGTTCCTGGAACTTGTGATGTATTGAGCTCTTCCAGTGATCCTGATGCGTGCTCAAGTGTGAGAACCGCTGGAGGAGACCAACATCTGTTGCCATCAAAAGGGGTCCACGATATAACGAATTACATGATAGCGGATTACAGAGGAGCGTCTACGGTGTGGTCCTACTTTTGAGTATTCGTGCACACACAGGAAAATGTAGGAACGCATCTGCAGACGTGTAACACTACAGGGTGGACCGTTGCTGTCCCTGGGTGGGGGAGGCTGGACGTGACTTCATACTTTTCAATATTTTATTCGTACTTTTAAACATTTCTACGGTGAATACAAGTTATTTGTGTAATTTTAAGGAAGAGCAAAACAAACATTTGGAAGGATTTGATGGACGAGAAGGGCCCATCCATGCCGCTGAGTTTCACCCTTCTCTCGGGGGTCTCTTCATCACTGCTGCCATCAACAGATCGGTGCCTGGAGAGCACCGTTTCCCCTCTAACTCTCTCAAGCAGAAACAACACTGCTTTTCTGGATTTCCTTTAGTGTGGCTGAAATTTTCAAAAACACCTTGCCAAACCTACTAAGGAGATAAGCAAAGAGGGAGAAGCCACAAAATATAAGAAACACACATTTCAGAAGATGATTTCAGATCCTAGCACAGCTGTCCGCTCCATTTTCCATTTCATATTTGGCATAAAACGCTTCTTAGATCCTGGCCATCCTCCAGATTCCTTCTGTAGCTTCACATCGAAACTTCCCCTCTCACGGCGGGACTCATGTCAGACACGACAGATGAACTCATTCCTCAGGCCCGACTCCGACTTTTAGGGAGTGTGAGCCTGTGTAGACCCCATGTGCTTAAACATGCAATCACTTTGTAACAGGTATAATGTCATTGTCACATCAGTCCACAAAATTCAGGGGGAAATTAGAATTTTAATTTGAATAGCTTTATGTAGAAGAGACACATTTAATTTTGTTAATTCTGTTAATAAATTTATTAACTCTATTAATAGCCCAAGTTGTTAGTTTTTGGATTCTTCAGAGTTAAATGGCTGTCCCCTGTGGGGTACGCCTTTTTCCAAGGTTTTTCTTCCTAATCTCATTCCCTCTCCATTGATTCTAAATTTCTGTATTCTTATGCCAGAGCCAGTGATTGAGAGTGAGGAAGGAGTCTCCTTGCTTCGGGGTCTTTCTGCTTCAGACCTTTGCTGGCCTTTGGCTCCTGATGTTTCCTTGGCCTTTGTGTGGTCCCCAGGGCATTCTAAGTGGTGGCACATTTGCAGGCACAGGTCTAAGCTTTGGGACCCCAGGAGATGCCACCGTGGTTGTAATTGGTTATAAAATACTCCAGCATATGCATTGTGATATTTTGTGTCTGTCTTTTAGATTTAGCAAACTGAGGAGGTCATCCACAGTGCATGGAATAATCAGCTAGATTTAAATCAGAAAAGATTACAGTTCAGACAGAGGGGGCTTCATCAAAAACAACACTTTGCTAAACAGCATCGTGCATGTCAGAAAGGGGATTTTATTGAAGAAACTAAGTTTTTGTTAATAAACTTAATTACTTAGCATGACGATTTTTGGAAATAAGGCCTCATTCATGATGACAAATGTATTCAAAATATGAGGACTGGCTAAAGTGCCTTAAAGAGACTCCTTACTCTTATATAAACAGGGTGTAAACATTTAAGAAAACCTGAAATCTGGCTTTACCCCTAAATGGTCCTTTGTCCAGCTATTGGTATAGGAGGATTTCTGAATGATGCACAATAGAAGGTCAGACACTTTCTTCTGAAGTGTCTGCTGCCTGGGCACATTTCCCACCATGTGGGATTGAATCACCTAAAAGGGTCCAGAGCTGACATGTCATTGAGCTAACAGGAGATTACCAACTCTTTGACGTCCACTAATGAATGTGCATCTGGTAAACCTCTGTGTGGGTGGCAGAATTCAGCCTGTGATTGCTTTCCCTATAACCCAACAGATGATGAGAGTGTAATTAAATCTCACTTCCTCAAGCTTCTATTTTTTCATTGAATTTATTGGGGTGACATTGGTTAAGATAATCACATAGGTTGCAGGTGTACAATTCTATAATACATCAACTGTATATTGTATTGTGTGTTTAGCACCCCACATCAGGTCTCCTTCAGTCACCCTGTATGCCCCCTTTACCCTCTACCTCTCCTCACTCCTCTCCACCTGGTAATCACCATGCTGTCAAACTGCTTTAGTGATGAGTATTTCCCAGCAAAAATAACCTAAAATCAGCCCAGATTAATTCACAAAAAGTTGCCGTCTTACTCAGTTCCCAGTAAGGACAGGACACCTTTCATTTTTTGATGTGTTATCCATCCTGGTCTAGGATCCTTGGTGAGGCCTCTGACTCTCTTTCCTGTGTCACTGAAGTTCAATCTCCCTCTAAGCCACTCCTGAACCATGGAGACCTTGAAGGAGGGAGGGCTTCCTGTATCTTTTGTGGGACAAAAAATGTGGGAAGTCATATCAGCTAATATCACATAACCCTCCACACCTCTAACATCTATACAGGAGCTAAACACAGTAGTAAGGAAAGAAGTTCCATCAATCAAATTCCCCGATGTTAAATAAATACATCTTTATGGGGGTATTAGGGTAATTTGGGGGGTGAAAAATAATACCTTATTTTGCTCAACTATCCCTGTCTTGAGAGACATTTGCATTCCTTGCCCTTGCCCACTAAAAGCCAATAGTTTAAAAAAAAAAAAAAAAAGGCACTCAGACATTTCCAAAGTACTGTCCTGGTTGAGAACTGCTGTGTTAATGGCTTCCAAGGTGCTTCACATTTTTCTAGGGAGAATACAAGATGCTTCAACAGCTGGGAGAAAGGCAAACAGTCAAGGGGTTAGACTCCATCAGCTACCTCAGAACAGGCCCTGGGCACAGTCAGCTTTCCCGGCTGCAACAGGGTATTTAGGCTGGAGTGCACTGATATTTAGAATATGCTTCATAAGTACAAGCATTTCCACCAATCTCCGACTACCAGCTGAGTTTTGCTTTGGTTTCTTTGACCATTTCTTTGAAGATGTTTGGAGCTGCTATACCAATTGAGCTTCAGCATCCAGCGTGATACTGCTTCTTTATCTCTTTGCTGAAGGTCTAGAGCTGTCATTTGCTCCTATTCTGTTAGGTATCATGGATCAAAATTGTTCACCAGAACTTAAGATACATTGTAAAAAGAGAACATATTAGAGTAATTACAGCATTGTATTAAAAATGTTGGTAAAAGTTTGTATTGTGTATATATTTGTTGTGTGTGTGTTTGTTTTTGAAATATTTAAAAGTTCATATTTATTTTTGAACCATTTGGCTTTAATTATGTATAACATACACATATGTGTGTGTGCCGCTGAGTTGAGCAAAAGTAGGTTTACCGCTTTTCGTGAGGAAAGAATACACTAGTGAAGGAATACAGGAGTGAACTCTGGTTTGCACTCATCACTGTAGACTTACTTTTGCCCCACCACAACACATATCAGCACCAAGGTGGGATGTGTATACTTTCATGAAAGGAGGAAATCTTTCAGAGATGTCTGGGACACGAGACAGGAGCAAATGGGAAAGAGGAAGAGAAGGCGTTTCCCTGTTCCCAGTGCAGGCCCAGAATCCCAAGGCTGACTGGCTGCGGCTCTCAGCAGTGCTGTTTCAGGGCCTGCGCGAGTCCTGCCTGCCTGCCTGCCATCCAGACTGGTCGGGGGAGTGGCCTCTGCATTCCTCTGTGTACACAGCACAGCTTTAACACTGGATTAGGATGGAAGGTCTACGGTGCTGTTTGGACAACTCGAGGAACTGAAATTTTGGGAACAGCACTTAGAAAAGCTGAAGTGAGATGCCAGTTAATGTACCATCGGTGGGGCATCCCATGATGTGGTGTCTCACCAGTGGAAGTTAATGAAGGGGCAGCACAGGTGAATCTTATTGTCCCTGCTACTGAGCACGTGGAAGTAGTATCCAGAAAAAGGTGGGGAAATTTGGAGAGGTGAGTCCACTGAGATCCTGTAGCTCTGTGCGTGAGGCCACCCAGACTGTGAAACGTATTATCAATGTTAACGTCACTGAAAGTATTAGGGTCATGTTTTCTTAGGCCTTTGGGCCAACATCTCTAATAAGCAACCACCAGGGCCACCTGAACACTTATGCTTTCATGGACTCCTTCCTCCATTAAGAAAATATTTAAAATTATATTTTACAACCATAGTAGTATAAAGCAGAATATAATCCAGGTTGGATTCATTATGACATGTTCATTTTTGCTTCTAATTTTTCTATAAAAATTAAATGTTTTTGTGCGTCTCTAAAAGTGTCAGGGCCCCCAAGGACTTAGCCTGCTGTGACTAATGGATGTTGTTCCCAGTGACCACTTTCCTCTTTTTTTTTTCCAGCACTTTCTTTTCTCTTCCCTCTCTATGGCCCCTCCTGAATACTTCATTGATTTCCAGCCAAACTGGCCTTTTTACTAAGACTAGAATATTGCCTGTAAGTTTAATTTTTTGCCAGATATTTCAATTAAAAAATCACATTCATTAAGTTATCAAATTATGGTTTCTGGAGTGGGTTTGCTATTTTTTAAAAAATATACCAACTACGCACTCAGAAATGATTTTTACTAAAAGCAGGAAGCTATTGTTTTATAGGGGTACATGGACATTAACCCTACACCCTTAAAATTCTTTTCCTAAAAAAACAAGAAACAAATAACAAACCAGGTTGTTTGTGTGGGTTCCAGAACTAGGAAGTACAGCCCTGTGGGCTCTTATCAATGTACTTCACCTTCCTGCCAACCAGCCCTTGAGCAATCCCTCCCTTGCACAAGTTATCACTGATGGGAAGGTACTGCCAGAAAGTTTGCTTGCGGACTAAAAATGAAACAAAACACCCTGTGTTTTCAGAAAAGGACTATTTCCTTAAGTTTCTGTGGTTGCCCTCACCTCTCGTCATGTTGCTCATATTATACTGGAAAGAGGCTGGCAGACTGGATTGATTTCTTTAGGAGAGAGGAACTCCCACTCGCTCCCCAGTCCTCCCACAGGCTGAATGAAGACAACCAAAAGTAGAAGAACATTCTTATAATCAGCTGGAAGTATCAAATACAAGCTAGGAAGAAACTAGTAACTGACATCTGATACACAGTGTTATGGAGAAAGTTTGATCTGAGTATATAGGAGCCTTCCAAGAACTTTAAAAATCATCACTGTCCATTTTCTAGGGTCAGAGTGTTAATTAGGATAGAATAGAAGCCATTTGGCTCTAACTTGCCTCTCCAATCATGTGTTCCATTAATTCCTATATCTTATGCTCTAGGCACCTCAAATTTTTCATTATTCCTTCAGCACAAGAATATGTCTCTTTCAACTCAGTACGTGTCCCTATTTCTGCCTGGAAGAAGTCTTCTTCCTTGGCATCTTCTCCCTGTTTCTGCCTGGAGGAAGCCACCCCCCCCCCCCCCCCCCGCCTTGGCATTTACTCCCTCATCTGAGCACTTCCTCTTCTCCTTCCAGACACAACTCACAAGCCTCTGAAGTCCCAGTGACCCTATGGGATTAGTTTACTTTTTTGCCACGTAACAAACAAGGTGGCAATTTATCTGTTATAAGTCTGTATTTTGTTTCCTACTCTACCAGACTGGAATTGCTTTGAGGACAGTGATCCTTTTTTCATACATTTTTGCATTTCTAACACCTGGCAGAATATTCAACACGTAGGAGATGTTCAATAAAGAAGACAAGTGAATGATTTAATTAATAGGAATTGAAGGAAGTCATTTCGACATTATCCTGTGGCTTCAAGGGGCACGGATCAAATACAATGGAATAGCACACACAGGAGCAGTGTGCTTGGTAGATTTGCATGATTGGGGTGATGGAGTAGATAACTGTTAGCTACATGGAGGGCGGGGAATAATTTTCTTCCTACACTTCTGAGTTTTTCTGGTCAGTCTAATAATCAAATTGACATGATACAGATTAATAGGAGAAAATGACCAAATGACCAAATTTTTACATAAATACATGTGGGGGTTCCCTAAGAATATGAGACCTAAGAACACATTGGAATGTCTGAGATTTTCCTGCCAATGTTTTCCTCGAGGACTTTTATGGTGTTAGGAAGACAAACAACCCAATTAAAAAATGGGCAAAGGACTTCAATAGACACTTCTCCAAGGAAGACATACAGAGGGACCAGAGACATATGAAAAGATGCTCAGCATCACTAGCCATCAGGGAGATGCAAATTAAAACAACAATGAGGTACCATCTCACACCAGTCAGAGTGGCCAACATAAACAAATCAACAAACAAATGTTGGAGAGGATGCGGAGATAAGGGAACTCTAGTGCACTGTTGGTGGGAATGCAGACTGGTGAGGCCACTGTGGAAAACAGTATGGACTTTCCTCAGAAAACTAAAAATGGAACTGCCCTTTGACCCAGCAATTCCGCTGCTGGGATTATACCCTAAGAACACTGAAACACCAATCCAAAAGAACCTGTGCACCCCAATGTTAATAGCAGCACAATTTACAATAGCCAAGTACTGGAAGCAACCTAAGTGCCCATCAGCAAACGAGTGGATCCAAAAACTATGGTATATTTACACAATGGAATTCTACGCAGCAGAGAGAAAGAAGGAGCTTATACCCTTTGCAACAGCATGGATGGAACTGGAGAGCATTATGCTAAGTGAAATAAGCCAGGTGGTGAGGGACAAATACCATATGATCTCACCTTTAACTGTAACATAAGCAATAGAAGAAAAAAGCAAATGAAATATAACCTGAGACATTGAAGTTAAGAACAATCTAACAATAGCCAGGGGGGAGCGGGGTGGGGACAGTGGGAAGAGGGGATTACAGGAGCTACTATAAAGGACACATGGACAAAATCAAGGGGGAGGGTGGAGGTGGGGAAGGAGGTGAGTTCAGCTGGGGTGGGGTGGAGGGATGGGGAGAAAAGGCATTCAACTGTAATTGAATAACAATAAAAATTAAAAACAAAAAACAAAAAAAAAAACAAAACAAGAACACATTGGGCATTTACAGTTTATGTGCCATTCTGGACTAAGCTTAGAGAGTCAGGGGTAGTAGTTTGGGACTCAAAGGCCAGGAAGGAAATTCACATGGAAATGGAAAAGCAAATAGTTGTAAAATATAAATGTTTGCTAGGCCGTTTTTAACAATGGGACACAGAGAGGACGTTGATCCTATAGGACTTTGTAGGTTCCTCTCTGTGTATCACACCTGGTTCAGATTAAACTGTAGCTATAACTCCCTTCCTGGAGCAGGTCCTCTATCTAAATTCTTTTAGGCAGTAAGGGAGGAAATCAAAGGCCTTGCCTGAGTCTTTTGTTTCTTGAAAATAAGCAGCTTAAGGTAGTCAACATCCCCCAAAGGCGTATTCTGTGATGGCAAACTCTGCTCCCCCTCCGTTACTAATACCATGGCTCTCCTGAGTCCCTTAATCTGGGGAAACGTTGCAAGGGACAGAATCGAGAAAGCAGGCAGAACTCAGGAATTCATTCCAGAGGAAGCAGAGTGATAAGGGGAGAATGCATGCACATAGCTGGAATGCCTGGAGATGAGAAAAGAATGAAATGTAACATAAAAATATATTTGAGATGTAAAACAAGAACAATCTTGCTTGAAATATTGAAAGAGTTTGGACTACGTAATGAGAGAACGCATCTTGTCCTAAGAAAAAAACCCCAAAACTTACGAATGTCAAGAGTAAGGAATGAATCTGATCAGCTTTAGAGCCAAAAAAACAAGACCAGTGTATAGGGGACCATGTGGGTCTGCTGCGTATTTCTGCCCAGCAACCTTGGTAGCAGAAGTCAGTGAAGCAATGGTCACTGTGTTCTCAGGGAAGGGGGAACCCCAGCTGCTCTCCGTGTAAAACAAGAACTCAGAGGACATGGCTACAGTGGCCACCTGTCCCTGTTTGGCTAGGACTGAGAGTTTGCCCTAAAACTCTCACTGCTAACACGCAACAGTCCCAGATAAATGAGGGTATAAATGAGTTGTTCACGGTGCACATACCACTCATGAACTTCTCATGAAAAAAAAATTATTTGAGGAAAAATAATAAAAGGTTTATTGACAAAATTTAGCCAACCAAGAGGAGAATCAAAATTAAGAAGTCAGAAATAAAGAAGATTGGGTTAAAAAAAAAGGTAATAAGCATTGAATATATTTATGCGTAAAGCTAAAATGAAATTACTGTGGAATTCATAATTCAGCACATAATGTAAGCTTAATAAACCTTAACACTGTAAAACTAACATTGTTAGTTTACAAATGCAGATGAATATTGACAAATGGAGAGGGGAGGGAGACAAAAGGTCATATGCCGTGGGAATGTCTTTGTCTTTCCTAATGGGAAGTAGACCCTGTCCAAAATTGAAACACGTAGAAACAAAGACAGAAGGAAAGGAAGCCATATGACTGCAGTTTCTTAATGGTTTTTCATCATATGTTCTGGGACGAGCCCCAGAAAGATCTTTTAGGAACAAACATACCTATTGCAAAGAAAAATTGATTTGAATTTGCACTTTAATTCCTTTTCCCCCTATTAAGGAATTATTAAATTGTATACTTTTATCTTAAAAATAATATTTTTAGTATATGCCTTTTATCCTTTATCCCTTATCTATCTCTCTTTATCTACCTCACTAGCTATATAGACATTTTGAGAATCCTGGTTACTACATACAGAGACTGCTTGTTCCTATGTGTTTGCGTTTGGGCTGGGGTTGGATAAAAATGCTTCTTTATGCTTTTCCAGTATTTTAAAATTTAAAAACCACTGTGAGGATTCACTTTATGTGTCAAATTGGCTAGGCCATAGTACTCAGATATTTGGTCCAACATCATTCGGGATATTTCTGTGAAAGTAATTTTTAGATGAAGGCAACATTTAAATCAGTACACTCAAAGTAAAGCAGATTATCCTGTATAATGTGGGTGGGCCTCGTCCAATCAGTTAAAGGTATTAATATTAAAAGACCTATCTCCCCAGAAAAGGAAGGAATTCTGCCAGCACACTGTCTTTGGATGCAAACTGTAACTCTTCTGGGTCTCCAGTCTGCCAGCCTAGCCTGCAGAGTTTGGACTGCCCACCTCCAGAATGGCATGAGCCAATCCCTTAAAATCAATCCATCTCTCTTTTTTCTCTCTCTCATAGATAGATAGGTAGATATAGGCAGATGCAGGGGACATTTGGAGGCAGTCTTTTTGATGTAGTAATTTTCCCCCAACTTTTTTTTTTTTTTTTAATTTCAAAAGAACAGGGCAATGAATAGCCATTCATTCCACCTGCAAGTTTAGGGCATCCCCTGGCCACCATACTCTGAGCAATTTGCTGCAAATTCAGGGATGTTTAGGACGCCCTTGAACTCAGTAATTCACTTAGCATGACTCACGGAACTCAAAAAATGTTGTTGCAGGGGAGGAAGTAATTTTCCACCTATTCTTCTGGGTTCTTGGCCATGACCCCTTGTAATAAAAGTCAGATTAGCAGAAGGAAACCAAACAAATTTAATAATGTGCATATCCAGTATACATGTGAGATATCCAGGAAAATGGAGTACCTCCCTGAAATGGCCTAAGCCAGAACCTTAAATGCCATCTCTAGCTAAAGGAAGAAATATGGATGGGAGGAACCAGTTATTAGAGTTTATCAGGCAAAGCGCAGTAAACAAGGTTGTTAGGCAGGGTTATGTAGGCACATTCTCCATTTATATGAGTTTCTAGAGATTTAGTCAACTTTTTCTTCCTTATACAGAGAGGGAGACACCTTCACAAGTGAAGATTTCCTTGATAAATGTAAATGTCTCTTACTAAACAGTAATTTCTACTTGGTTTTCAAAGCTTCTCCCATGTCTGCTGTTTAAAAAAAAAAAACACAAAAAAACAGTTTAAGATAATCCTCATGTGAATAACAAAGACACTTCAACCACTGAGGAGATTTCAAGGGTTTTAGAAGCTGTGAGTCAGGAACCAGGAACAAATACTAGACAAACTATTTATTATATAACAGCTATGCGGGTCATTTCGTATACTTCTCAGTTTACTACATCAGTTTGTCCCAACTTTGCTGATATCAAATTTGGTAATGTTTGCCATATTTCTCCATTGTACAGATATTTTAGTTTTTTTAATTAACAAGTAAAATTTTGTGTGATATTTTGAATATCCAATTTCCCAAAATCCTTTTACTCAAAAGTTTTAACATTCATTGATAATCATTGGCTGAATTAGCTATTGCAAAATGATTATTTTCTAATTCAATACTTTCTTGTACATTTATTAGTTGGCATTTTTTGTAAAGAAGAACTGTCTTTTCCCACTATGAATTTTTAAATGAAGTATCATTATGAATAGATTCGATTACTCTTTATTTTTACGTTCAAATTATACTAGGTTTGGCCAGTGAAAGTCCCCTCAAGCTGGCTCCTGTGCCCCGTTTTGGAGCGGCAGTTACTCTCTGGCCCAACACGGTCTTGGTGAGATTGTTACCATTTGGGGCCGTTTGATGCAGCCTGAGAAAGAAAAACACGGCGACTGATTATCATGTAGAAAGCGAGACGGTGCCCCTCTTTCACAGAGGTGTTGGAGAGGTCCCCGCATGAAGCGGCTGTCTGGCCTGAGGTGAAGGATGGCTGGGCTGGCTGTATGTAGACACTACCAGAGAGACCGCAAATAGAGGAGATCAGAGTCACCACTGGTTTGTTGTTTGTTTTCACATTTGACTGGTTAATTTTTTTTAAAGTATTTATTTACTTAGATTTTAGAGTGGGGAGGGGAGGGAGAAAGGGAGGAAGAGACACAACGATATTGAGAGGCACCAGTTGCTCCGCAGGAGCCCACTGGGACCCAGTCGGAAACCCAGGCACGTGCCCTGACTGGGGATCCAATGGGTAACCTTCCGGTCTGTGGGAGGGATGATGCCCAACCCACTGAGCCACACCAGCTGGGACACAGTCACCACTCCTGACCACCCAGAAAGGACCATGAAGCCCAGAGATAACTCTAAGAATTCACCTTAGCTTCATGGACTGCACATTAATTAAACAATTATGTTGCATCCTTAATAATGGTAATTGCATTCTGTTATTAAATCTTAAAAATGCGTACCTTTTATCGTAGCCTTCCTTATCCATGTGTATATCAGATATATACACAGTACTGCAGGGGGATGTTTCAGGGGTAAAAAAGAAGAGAAGAAAATTTTGGCTAAAAAATGACTCCTTATTTTACTTGGAATGTTCAGGTAAATGTCTGATGATCTTTTAACTAATACACATGCATTATAATTGTTTATAATTTTGCAATTGATATTTTGAGGGACAAGTGACAAACTTTTAGAAGCTGAATTAGTTCTAATAGATTTTTACAAAATTCTAGCTATTCTTTTAAAGTAATATATATTCATTCATAAGTAATTTAAACAACATAGAGCATAATAAAGTTGAAAGTGAGAGTGCAATAATTTCAATTCATAGGTAGAACATTATACAAGGAAAAGCACATAGAGATGGGGTTACCGCAGGGTTTGTCAACCTCAGCACTAATGACATGTGGGGCCCGATAATTCTTTGTTGCAGGGGTGACTGTGTTCTGAACTGTAGCACAGAGAACAGAAGCCCCGGCCTCTGTCCACGGGTTGCCCGTAGCAACCCCCCTTTCAGCTGTGACAACGAAAAATGTCTCAAGAGGAGCACAACTGCCCCTGTTTGACAACCACAGGGTTAGGGTAAGGAAGCTCTATTGCACACATTATAATAGGTAATAAAAAGAGTAATTTGAAAATCAACATCCTTTGTCAAAACTCCAGTTTTAAAAATAATCCCTAAATGACAAAAAG
Source organism: Desmodus rotundus (assembly GCF_022682495.2). NCBI lineage: Eukaryota > Metazoa > Chordata > Mammalia > Chiroptera > Phyllostomidae > Desmodus > Desmodus rotundus. The sequence continues at coordinate 42,829,524 of NC_071387.1, read as the reverse complement.
CCACACATCGAGGTGACTGCCTCAAGATGTCTCTGCTTCAGCCTAGTCACTTGTATCATGGGTCACTCATACCAAAATAGCCATTCCTCTTTTTCCCTCTCCCAGTCCATTTACATTTTCAAATAAAGGATCATTATGAACTCACGAGCCCCAGCCCCTTGGTCCTGATGACCCCTGCCTTGGATCTCAGCCGAAATGTCACTTTCTGGGTCATTCTTGGGGTGTTCGTGTTGATTTTCACACTCTCATTATATGTTTTTATAACATCCTGTCTTTTCTTTTGTTTACGACCCGTGTCCCGTTTGGAACTACCTATTCGACGTCTACCTACCTTACTTGACTAGAAGCTCGTAAGGGCAGGGGCACTGCCGGTGTTGATTACTGCATTTCATAGAGCCTGCTAGTGTGTATATGCCAAAGGCATTATTTTGAAATTCAATTTCCCTTTGGTTCAAGAATTATTCAAATTTAACGTCACATTATACAGTTCTTTTTATTATGATAAATGCACGTGGACTCTGGCAAGAAGAGATAAGGCCCATGAAGGACTGTAAAGATGAACAGATAACTATGGCTGGATTTGACCACCTTCTTCCAATTTGTGGTGCCTGCCAATCCCAACACCTATTTCACTCACACTGCATTTTAAAACTCACAGGACAATCTTATATTTAAAGCCAAATAAACATATTACTTGAAAACTCTTGACGTGAAGTTGAGGGGGATGTATCTGTGGAAGCTCATGCATTTTTTTCCCTTGTAGAATGGTACTATATAAGTTGGTCCTGAAGGTAGTCTCAAACCACTCAAAAATTCAAGTCTCTTAAACTCTTCTTTTTTTAAATGATGGGGATGAAGCAATTTCTGAAACAAAATCATTGAGACTTTTGCACAGGACACTTTGGGCCACAAATAACAGAGAAACCAATTCAAAATGACTTACACAGGAAGGAAATTATCATTAGTTTACATAATAAAATTCAAAGGTGAAGTGGTTTCAAGTTTGGATAAGTGCTCGCACCGCTCTGTTCTGTCCCCTGCTCGTTGGTCTTCACTGTAGCTCATCACGGTGACACTGTAACTGCCCACTTTCAGAAGTCACATCCAGCATATCACTGAACTCAAAGAGACCATCTCTTCCTTCAGGTTTCTTTAAAGATTTTTAATTTACACAAAACTCACTTTTTTATTGTGCAGTTGAGGTTTGACAAGTACATAATCAAGTAACCAGGCCCACAGTCAAGATCCAGCACAGTTCCATTAAACACCGATCTCTTCGTGCTGCCACTAGGCAGTCAGCCCTGCCCTCGAACTTCAGCTCTGTCAGTTTGTTCTTTCTCCTTCCCGTTCTAAAGTGTGCACAGTCGTGTGTCATTGTGGTTTTAATTTGTATTTCCCCAGTGCAGCATGCATTTAGCATCTCTCGAATGCTCATCTGCCATCCAAGTACCTTCTTCAGTGTAAATTCTGTTCAAATCTTTACCCTTGGTTTTATTGTTTTCTTTTTTTCCCCTCTTACTATTGATTTTGAGAGTTCTTTAGTATAGTCTGGGTACAAGTTCTTTGTCATATATGTTTTGTCAATATATCCTCCCGAGCCTGTGGATTGTCTTTTCATTCCCCTAATACTATCTTTTGTGAAACAAATGATTTAATTTTGATGAAATACAATTTATCAATTTTTTTCTTTTGTTGATTGTATTTTTGATGTCATATTTAAGAAGTCCACTTACCCAAGTTCATGAAGATTTCTTCTAAAAGTTTTACAGTTTTCCAGAGGTCTGGGATCTATTTTAAGTTTGTTTTTATACAAAGTGTGAGGCACAGATTGAGGTTCTTTTTTTTTTTTTTTTGCATGTGGATATCCAAGTTTTCAGCACCATTTATTGAAGATTTTTTCCCCCATTTAATTGCTTTTGTCTCTTGGTCAAAATCAATGGACTTCATTTGTGTGGGTCTATTTCTGGATTCTGTATTCTGTTCCCATGTGTCTATTCTTCATCAATACCAATCTGTCTTGATTAGTATGTAGCTTCATCATAATAAATATTGAAGTCAGAGAGTATGAGTTCATCACCTTAATTTTTTTTATTGTTTTTGACTATTCTACTTCTATTGCCTTCCCATATAACTCTTAGAATCAGTGTCTTGACATATAAAAAATCTTTATGGGATTTTGATCAATGCTGTGTTGAATCTACAGAGCAATTTGGAAAGAATTGACATATTAACAATATTGACTTTTCCTAATCCATGAATGTTGGGAACTGCCCTGCCTGGTTTCAGAAGCTGTAAACCCCCATGGCTAAGGCTGAGTCAGAGATCCTGGGACTATAAGCCACTAAGGAGACAAAGCTTATCTCCCTGGCAGGGCCGCTGCCTCTGCCCACTTTACTTCACCTTGCTTGGCCCTGAGCCTGACCAGTTAGCCAATGACAGGTAAGATTCCTCAATGGAGGGATGACCTACAACAGGCATGGTCATGAAGAGGCCCTCAGGGAAGGACTTGAGGAGCTATAGAAAAAGGGAGTGATGGACCCTTGCCCCTGGGCTTTGAGAAAGTGTAAATCCTCATTCTGTCTTCAAGAAGTCTCCTAATCTCTTGGCTGCCTTACTTCCCCTGCCTGACTTAAGCCTGAAACAATGACAGAGGGCAATGAGTCCTGTGCTGGAAAGGGGAGATTCCCCGTGGTGATCAGGCCTAAGGAAGAATACAAAAAAAAAAAACCCTGTGAAATCTGCTTTGCTAAGAATGCCCTCAAGTTTTCTGATAAGGGTCCAAGCATGAAATGAGTTTGTTTCCCAAAGTTGTATAGCCCTTTAGCTAACTGACCCTGACTCACAATCAGCCCTCTTAGTTCTTTGTATGTTATCTATTGTTTGATCTTTACTGCCTGGCAATCATCGATGAGCTTTACCTGTATTCCTGTGCAAACTGAACCCAATAAAAGCCCATTGAGGAAAAGGCCCTTGGCCCTTTTCCTTTGAGAGATTGGCCACCTTTCCTCCCCAAGCAGATCATGTCTTGGTAGACTTATTCTCATCCCATGGTGGCCAGGGTGGGAGGGGGCCCTGCAGGCGGAGCCTCCCCCCACCCCCCGCACATGAACTCAGTATAATGCACCCTTTTAATTCTCTTTTAAAAGTAAAAACTTTTTATTTAAGAAAAAAAACCCTGGTAGACTTCCCTCATGAATGGGTCTTATGAATGGGCCACTAAGCCCCAAGCCAATCGTCGTCAAGAGCAGTGAGACCGGCAGGACAGCCGCAGGCCAGCATTTTGAAACCTTGCCTCAGGACCCATTGATGTGTTGGGAAAACCAAGTTTAGTGGGTCAGAATCACCATAAAAATAAATGAAAAAGAAACACATCAAAGCACAATGTACAATAAAAAGGTAGATATTGATTTATTAAGCTTTTCTTTGTAATTTCCTGTAAAAATTATATAGAATGCACATGTGTCCTGAGTTGCCATGTGAAATTTATTTCTTACTCTGAGTTGCACTCTAAAAAGTTTGCAGTCTTAGACTTACTTCTGAACCGGGGACAGAGTCACCCTCCCTGAGGAGTAGACACCAGAACAAATAGGGGTCTGCTGTTGGAAAGAGAGGAGGACTAGATATTGAATATTCAAGACACAGACCTTGCTCTATCCCTAAACATTTTCCCCCCTTCATGGTGAATTCTGTGTCTTTCTACACTTTCAGACTCCCTCTGATGAAGACATGGCATTTTGTCCAAGTTGAAGGATCACAGATAATCATACAAATATAAATATTCTATTGCTCTTTAATTTGGAATCAGGTGATCTCTGGCAATAACTGCTACACTTAGAAAAAATAGTTCTGTATTTCAGGTGGATATTAACAGATAATTAGGCTGACAAAACAGAGAATATTTGTACTCATCAGTATAATATTGGAGCACTGACACTATTTAAAAATTTAAACACATTAATTAGATCCCAGCTAATTGATTATGTAAGCTGTAAGCCAAAGGTATATGGAGGTAGTTTGGCAAATTCTCAGAATCAAAACCTTTGAAGATAAGAATGGAATCTTGTTGCAGAATACCATTTCTTAGCACTGCCCTGTTACAACAAATTCTTTAAACACCAAAGCAGTTTAGAATCTGTTTCTGTCAACTTACAATTCATAATGTAGTAATCACTTCTAAATGCCGTAAAATGAAGACATTTTGCAAACCTTAGAAACAGAAATTGTATTCTTAAAAGTTTACCACTAAACATTAAGATAGATTTCTTAATTCAAAGAGCCTGGCACATGGGGCTCCGTGTCCCCTTGACACACGCAGAAGGTCTCACATTCTGCCTTGTGCTCCCTTTAGTACAAGGATGCCCTGAGCAACCTACCACACAGCTCCCCCAGGACAGGGCCAGCCTGGATTAGACCAGACAGTTCCCCACACGAACGCAACATCGAATCTGTTTCTGATTTGGCCAGAGGGCTCTGCAACAAAACTTTCTTTTTCCTTGGCTGTTTTCTTTCCTGGAAGATTTATGGGACTCACACAACCACCCCACTGACTTGTATACGTGTGGAATAACCTTTCAGCTACATTCTTTGCATCACACCTGGTTATTAGGAGCCAGTTACATTTTTGGCTGGAGATCAGATTACTCAATTGGTAGACATAAAGGCATGTTTGTTTCACATAAACCAAAGATTGTTTAAAGCAGTGGGTGAGAGGTGGGGATGGAAGGGGTACCCCCCCCCAAAAGAAACCCAACCAACTCTAGGATCTATTTTGTAGCTTGGAATAAAAATTCCCCTTTTCTCCTTCCAGATTAATTTCTATGCCACCTAATTTTTTTTTGAAACTTACACATAAACATTTACTTAAATATAAAGTCATCCCACACGTTAGTAGAAACTGGGAAATTCCGTTTTGATGGATGTGACTGCTAACTAAGCATCTGGTAAATGCCATAGTAAAGCTAAGAGGCTTAGTTTTTCAAATGTCTTGCAATGCTGCAAAAGAATATTATAAAGGTATGAAGTGCCTCTCTTCCAGATGGTTGTTGAGACAGTTGGATTTCTGCATTGCTCTGGTTAAATTTTGTAATTATCTTCCCCCAAACAATTTAACCATCCCCTAAACCCTTCCATTCCACTGTTGTTTTTCCACCCCAGAGGGAGGTTGGAAGCATGGTCTCAGTATACCTTGGGCTGAGGCATTAGACACTTCTTCCCACCCACGGGAAGTGCCTATGCCTTTAAAATCACAGGACCACAAACACCAAATCTGGAATGCCATTGTTTGTCAAAGACATTTTTAGGTGTTTGCCTTAACTGAAGCAGGAACTTGGGAACTCGGGGAATGGAGTGGGGGGAAATATGTAGTAATAATAGCTATGATTTATTCCTTATTTATGACATCCATGGCACCACACAGCATATTACATATTTTATTTTATAACTACCTCACCCGTGAGGTAGTTTCTATCGATCCTTTAAGAATTTTAGAGGTTAAGTAAATTGACCAACAGCACACATCAAGTATGTCCTGCTTTTTAAACTTTTATTGTTTACGCTATTACAGATGTCCTCATTTTTTCCCCTTTGCCCTCCTCCACCAAGTACACTCTTAACCTTAGCCTTCTTGAGGGTGCAGATGTTTTGTTTCTCATTATACATGCACAGTTTAGAACAACACTTGGGACATAGTAGTTCCTCAGTAAATATTAATTGAACGAATCAATGAATGAAACAACATTAATCAAGTGAAAGAGCTAGGCTCAAAACGTGGGCCTTTCAGGACGTGCAATCTCTTCCCTATTCTCTTTCTACCACATTCCACAACATCCTCATGGTAGGAATGGCTGTTCTTCTGGCATGTTGGTTTCCATGCTCAGCTTCTCATTGGCTTCTTCCTGGGGGCAGCCCAATGGGCACCAGCTTGCACCTGCTCATTCTGGCTTCTGATTTCTATCTAGGGCATCTTCCAGCTGTTTCCTCCTAGAAGTCCTGAGTTTTCCCCCTTTGAGTCTTCTGTGGAAGGGAAAATAGTAAGTTGGGCATTGTAGCCCAGGGAAACAAGCTGGTGGTGGGAATGAATAGAAGAAAATGAAGTCTCAGTTCCAAACCTAGGGAGCCTACCAGATGACACAAACTTTCAGAATTACACAAGCACGTGCATTTCCTTTTTCTTGTGCAACTGCTGTTTATCAGCAGTTCTCTCAATTTGCTGAGAATTAGGGGGTGGGTGGAGAGGGGCAAATCACACAATGCCAATGAAGACATTAATATTTGGATGAGGTGAACCATATTTTTTTCAAACAGAAGATCAGGCCCCAAGTGAACAGAAATAATAAAAATAAGAGCAATCCTGTGGTGGAAAGAGAACATACTATTTGTGTTGTTGATCATAGGGATTGGGGGAAGGGAAATGACCCTGGTGTCTATTTCCTGTCCAAGGTTTCTGTACGGAGCAGAATGTGGAAATTTCTGGGAATTGGCTGAGCTTTTTTGTTGAGGCAAAATGAAAGTGTGGCAGAGGAGAAAGTGCTAGGGCTTGCACCACAGCACAAGGGGAAATGCCATCACTACTATAAAGGGGTGTGAGTTGTATAAAGGAAGCAAGAGGCTGCCTGTTGGGATGGAAAGTGAATATGCTTTGGTGTCAGAGAGAGCTCTGTTTGAATTTCTGCTCCACCAAGTGCTGGTTCTGTGTTTTAGAGTAAGTCCGTTAGTGTTCCTGAGCAGAACCCATTACTGCTAATTTGGTGTTTGAGAAAAATGGTATAAAATGTGCCCTCAAACTGCCATGGTCGTTCTTCATGCCCACGGGTGGATTTTCCTGGTAATGCTCGGTCACGGTAGCTTCCTATTTTAAAGAGTTATTCTTACAAAATGTATGTTCTGCTACTGTTCTCTGTTACTTTCCTGCTGTTAAACAGTATGTCAAGAAGCATGTGAATACGTTTATTTTTTACTTTTACAGAAATCATTATTTAAAATATTCCTTCTTATAATTTTGGTTGCCAGAGGACACTGCCATAGTTGCCCATCTGTTGCATACTGCTTATCCTTTGCTACTCTGCTTCTTCTGTACAGTGGGAGATAAATAATCATGATCTTTTTTGATATATATTAGGTTCTAAGTAATCAGTTGCTATAATAACTATGATAATGATAACAGGGGTTCTGGGAGGCTGAAGTCTTTCAAGGGAACAGCCTTCTCACCTTCTGACAAAAAGGACAAGCTGCTGCTTTCTGTACAACAGAGAGCTTTCTTTTTCGACAGCAAAATCGAAAACAGTGTTGCCTTCCATAACCACTGTCCTGTTAATGACTTTTTAGCACAATGATGTTGAAAAGCTTTACCACTTTTGGACAGTTCCATCTTTTTTGACATAACAAGTTTTTACACAAAAACAAAATAACTATATATTCTGTAAGGACTGCTATTTGACACTATGGTTTTAGGCAAAGACACAGTCACCAATTCACTTGGCACACATTTTGTTCTAAGCAGATAACATCATTACATGCCCATATGTTTTGCTTTACTGGTGAATCAGGCAAGAAGAATGAGCGGGTAGCATTTTCTAAGACTCCTCAGCCCTGCTACGTATATATAGACAGTCCCGCAGTCTGGCGTAGCGATGTTTTACTTTACGATGATGTGATAATGCTGTGAGGTATGCTACTGTCTCATTGTTAGATAGGACAAGGGTCTCAAGGTTTGAAGAGTTCTAAATGGTATTTCTTTTTTTTAAAGGTAAATTTTTATTTAAAAAAATATTTTATTGATTTTTAGAAAGAGGGAAAGGGAAGTGAGGAAGCGAAACATGGGTGTGTGAGAGAAACAATCAGTTGCCTCTTGTGCACACCCCAACTGGCAACCTGGCCCGCAACCCAGGCATGTGCCTTGACCAGGAATTGAACCACTGACCTTTTGGTTTGCAGGTCAGCACTCAATCCACTGAGCCACACTAGCCAGAGCTAAATGTTATTTCTTTCTAAGAGTTAAAATATAGCACAGTATTTTACAGGTGTAGCAGTAAACAGGATGAGCTGTGGGAGCTGTGGGAACTCAACCAAATGAAAGGAGCCAAGTGCAAAGAAGAAATCAACCTGCAATTGGCCAAGTCCTGCACATAAACAATGGCAAAGGCTTTCTTCCAGGAGGCAGAGCTTTGAACATGAATCCTATGTCTCCTTTGTTTGTTGTAAGTAAATAAAACTACCTTGAACAACTGAGGTCTTGTTTTTGAACAGAGCACCCCAAGTAGTGAACCCCTGGAGTTGGGTAAGTAACATCATGATGCTGGGCAGCAGCCACTCCCCGTCAGTATCTTGCTTGGGTTGATTTAGAATGGATCATAGTTCTTCCCATTAGAATTCATGGAAATATGTTTCCATATAATGGATTCTCAGAGCATCAGGGTTTATAAGAATGGGTTAGTCATTAAGTGAATGATAGCTTGCATAGTTGAAAAAGTTTATGTTCTGAATGTGATATGTTCTATCAACTGAAAGCTTTTGTGAAGGGACAGAGAGACCATATAGTCTGTTGACTTTTGGATGAGACATAAAACTACATGGTAAACTTGGACATGAACACTATACTGTTCTGGTAATCTTTCTATCTCATTCGTGTTCTGGTCTTTCTCAATCTCTTACACTGTTTCTTCCTGCTGTTCCTGACCTCTGAATGTGAAGGTCCCAGGCAGCGTTGTGCTGGTAAACATTCAATAGCTGGCTCTATGGGGGGAAAACTCTGGTGTGTGGTGTTTGCCAGTTTTCATGGTGCAAATATTTCCACTGTGGCTGATTTCAAGCCATTACCATGATGTTACTGAATGGGGATTGGGAAGAGATGTGCTTAGTCAGCTCTCACTAGCAGGCTAGAGCCAGTTCCAGCTCACAGTTGGCCCTAGGGTTTAGCAATCCACCCTCTTCCTTGTTTCTAGTTATTTCCTAGGTGATCTCACCAAATTCCATGGTTTTAAATATTATCCACATGTTGATGAGTCCCAAATTAGATTTTATGCCCAATGTATCCCATTTGTTCATACTCATATGCAATATCATCTTCATCTGAATATGTAATAGGCAAATGAAATTTAACAAGAACAAAACAGAACTCTCAATTTCGCCCCTGTTTGCCTCTAATGTCTTCCAACATGTGGGTAGATGGCATCATCATTTACCTCGTCACTCAATTTAAACCCTCAGAATCATCTTTGACTTCCTTTCTCGCATACCCCATGTCCAACTCATTAGCAGTCCTTGTTAGCTGTGCTTTTAAAATTCATATCAAATCACACTGCTATGCACCAACCACCTCGTGTTTCTACGTGTAATCTAAGCATGATTTCTTTCATGTGGTGGCATCGCTGTCTTGACTCTGTCCCTCTACAGTCCAGTCTCTACATGGCAGCCAGACTGAGCCTTTATAGTGGAATTGAATCCCCATGATTCCTTTGTTTAAAATTGCAGCAGTATTTACAATAGCCAAGATATGGAAGCAGCCCAGGTGTTCATCAATAGATGAACAGATAAAGATATGGAATGCATACACACACGATGAAATGTTACTCAGCATAGAAAAGGAATGAAATGTTGCCATTTGAGACAACATGGATGGACCTAGAGGGTATTATGCTAAGTGAAATATGTCAGAAAAAGCCAAATACCATATGACTTCACTCATATGGTATTTGTTTTACTTATTCACTTATTTTTTCAGGTAGGAGGAATGTGAAAAAACAATAAGTGAATAAGTAAAACAAGACAGAAGCAGACCTACAGATCCAGAGAATAAGCTGATGGTTGCTAAAGAGGAGGGTGGTGGTAAATGGGTGCAAAAAAAAAAAAATAGAATGAAGTAAAAAATAAAAGGTTGAAAGTGTGAAGAACATATGCGATGAAGACAGATGTGGCTATATTAATATTGGACAAAGTAGACTTCAACACAAGGAATATTATCAGAGATAAAGTTGGTTATTTCTGAATGACAGTCATTTCATTAAGAAGATATAACAACCCTAAATTATATGCTTTTGATGACAGAGCTTCAAAATACACAAAGTAAAATTGGCAGCACTAAAGGGAGAAATAACAAGCCCATAATCATGGTCGGAGATTAGCAGTCCTGTGACAGTAAACTTCTAGAACTAAATAAAACTCAACAAGAATTTAGAAGATCAGAACAGCTGTCAAACCAACTTGGTTTTACAGACATGTATAAAACCCTGTACTTAACAACTGCAGAAAGTACATCCTTTTTGAGCGTATGTAGAACATTCACCAAACCAGACCATATTCTTGACCATAAAACAATTTTTCAAAAAAATTAAAATATATAGAATATATGCTTTAGGTACATACTGATCACTTTAAATTAGAAAATAATGACAAAAATATAGGTAGAAAATCTCCCAACTTAACTTGTAAATTAAGTCGCATACTCCTAAATAATCTTGGTCAAAACGAAATCACAAATGACATCAGAAGCTATTTCTAAGTGAATGATGAAAGAAAAAAGAAGCAAAGCTTCAGGTAGAGTGGTTGTTTCTCAGTATCACGGATCACTATCTTTATAAACGTCAAGGGAAGTGGCCTACTGGGAACCAAGAAGTAGAAAATGAATAACTAAATAACCCCCCAATTAGCTTTCCATCACATTCAGAATAAAACTCAAACCTGGCCCCTCCCATGAGGCTTGACTACTTCATCTGGCCCTGGCTACCTCTTCAGTTTCAGCTCTTTCCACTGTGCCTTTTGCTTACCTTGCTCTAGCTGCACTGGCCTGCTTGCTATTACCCACACACCAAGCTTGTAACCGCTCTGGATGTTTGCATTTCTGCAGCCTTTTCCATGGAATTCTCTTCCCAGAGCCCTATTCTCTATCTTCACATAGTCAGTTCACTTCATTCAGGCTCTTACTCAAATGTCACCTCTTAAGAGAAGCCTTCCTTCACCCACATCCCAAAAGGAACCCACTTCACCCCTCTCTACCAGCCCCATCCCTCTGCATCTTCTTTCCATGCTGTTTTTCTTTAGAGCACTTACCACTCTCTGATTCGTATCACTTTCTGATTTGTTCCCACAAAGGCAGGCACTTATCGTGTAGAGTGTTGTATTCCTAGCACTTTACTATTCCTAGTAAAGATGCCATGCATACAGTAGGTGCCTAATAAATATTTGATGAATGAATACATATAATGAGAAATGAAACCATCTACACTCACACTGTTTACTGTCTGTGCAAAGGGTTGCACACTTTTTCTGTAAAGTAATTATTGTAGACTTCATGGCTATACAGTCTGTATCACAATTACTTAACTCTGCATTTGTGGTATGAGCAACCAGAGTCAAAACTTAAGAGAGAACCTGGCCGTGTTCTCATAAAACATTACTTACAAAAAACAGGCCATAGGCCAGATTTGGCCTTTGGACTGAAGTTTGCACACTCTAGTCTAGATGACCACGACTATTTCATTATCTTCATTGACATGACCTTGCTATTCCCCTGTCTTTGTTACTATCACTTTTCTATTCCAGGAAATTCTTGTCCAAGATAATAGAAATCGCAAATAACTGTGGAACACTCCGACTAGATGAACATCAGATGGCTCAACTTTTCATTAAATAGCATCAAGTGACAGTTTTATCTCCAAGACTCCTCAAAACTCACTGCAAAAGCCTCACTTTGTTGTGCCCACTCATTCTAAATGGTTATATCACAATCCTGCACTGAAAGACCTACCTTCATCCCGGACCCCAAAAAGCTCGCAAATATCCCAATTTGGCTCTTCTTCCTCAGATGTGCTGCTAGGACACTATCAAGGTGATGAAGGCCCTGAGTGCAACTGACTTCTTTGCTGGTGTTTCCAAGGAGTCAGTGATAATGAAAGACAATCCCAGAGAAGGTCATCATGTTGTTTCTGTTGCTTCTGCTATTGCAATGTCTTGGCCCCAAATTAAAGGACATATTTACTCATTCATTTATTCATTCATTCAACAATGTGTATTGAGATGTTGTTACACATCTGCCCTCATACCAGTCTTTTAGTTTAAAAATTTTTAAAGATTTTATTTATTTATTTTTAGAGAGAGGGGAAGGCAGGAAGAAAGAGGGAGAGAAACATCGATGTGAGAGAAATACATTGATTTCTCTCTCAAATATGCCCAACTGGGAACCTGGCCTGCAACCCAGGCATGTGCCTTTACTGGGAATGGAACTGGCCACTTTTTGGTTCGCAGTTCGGCACTTAATCCACTGAGCCACACAAGCCAGGGCTCATACCAATCTTTTTTTGTTTTTTTTTTTAAGACTTTTATTTACTTGAAAGAAATACAGACTTCAGGTCAAGATGACAACATAGGCAGACATGGCTCTCCTCTTCACACAACCACATCAAAATTACAACTAAAATACAGAACAACCATCACTCAGAAAAGTCAGAAATTGAGTTGAATGGAAGTCTGACAACTACAGAATAAAAGAAACCACATCCATCCAGACTGGTAGGAGGGGTGCAGACATGGAACGGGCTGGTCTCTCACCCATGTGTGGTAGATAAAAATTTGGGAGGGATATCTTGGGAGCAAGGAGGCCCAGCCCCACACCAGGCCCCCCAGCCCAGAGTTCCAGTGCCAGGAAGATAACTCCCCACAACTTCTGGCTGTAAAAGCCAGCAGGGATTGAATGAGTGGAAGAAAATTCTGGAGTCCCAAGTAGTTCCTCTTAAAAACCACACACACACACACTTACCTACTCAGATTCGCTCCCTCTGACCTCCAGCCCTGGGGTAGCAGCTTGAAGGGCACCAGTAGCATGCTGGGAGAGGCTGAAGTATCTGACATTGGGGCTAGCAGAGGCCATTGTCCCTTTTCTGAGCCTTCCCACTGCAGAGCCACAGAACCGGCAGGCTGGTGCCATATCTGAGACTCTATCAATTTGGATAACACTGTTTGACCTGCCTTGGAGATCCCCAGAGACTGCGCCACCCAGTTTATGGATCCACCCAAGCTGCTTTTCCAGATGAATAATTGGTCTTGGCTCATGCTGCACAGCTTCCTAAATCCTATCAAACAATCACAGCTGGCCTCAATGAGCCTCAGGCCCGGAATTAGCAGCAGCCAGATTATTTTCATAGCTTGGCTTCACCTGGGAATCTCCAAGCCCAGCACAAGTAGGAACCTTCTCTTTATGGCTCAGGAAGGGCAGCCCAGGGCAAAACACAAGTGGGGGCTGATCTTGCCCTGCACCACCTGGGAAATCCCAAGGCCAATGCACCCAGTGGACAGTTACAGACCACTTTGGAGCACCGCCACCCTGCCCTTGCCCAGCTGACCCTCCATTGAGGGTAGAAGTCGGTGATCAGTGGTCACAGCCAGTCCTTGCAATTGACTGGCCTGAGTAAATCCCTCCCATTGATCTGCCAACAGCAACCAAGGCTCAACTACCAGAGGAGGGTGTACTTAGCCCACACAAAAGGTGCACCTTGAATACCCAGATTGGGTGGTAGGTGAGGCTGTGTCACTGGACCCTACAGGATACCTACTACATTAGGCCACACTACCAAGACATGGAGTCAAAGTAGTTTTACCTAAAACATAGAAATAAACACAGGGAGGATGCCAAAATGAGGAGACAAAGAAACATGGACCAAATGAAACAACAGATCAAAACTCCAGAAAAAGAGCTAAATGAAATGGAGATAAGCCATCTATCAGATGAGCAATCTATCAGAGTCCAAAACACTGGTTATAAGGATGCTTAAGGAAGTTAGTGAGGACCTCAGCAGCATAAAAAAGATGCAGTCAGAAACAAAGGATACACTAATTGAAATAAAGAACAATTTACAGGGAAACAACAGTAGAATGGATGAAGCTGCGAATCAAATCAATGATTTGGAACATAAGGAAGCAAAAAACAACCAATCAGAACAACATGAAGAAAAAAGAATCCAAAAAAATGGGGATAGCATAAGCAGCCTCTGGGACAACTTTAAGAAGTCCAACATTCACATCACAGGGGTTATAGAAGGAGAAGAGAAGAAGCAAGAAATTGGAAATCTTTGAAGAAATAATGAATGAAAACTTCACTAATTTGGCAAAGGAAATAGACATGCAAGTCCAGGAAGCACAGAGTCCCAAACAAGTTGGACCCCAAAAGGACCACACCAAGACACATCATAATTAAAATGCCAAGGATTAAATATAAAAAGAGGATCTTACAAGTAGCAAGAGAAAAGCAGAGAGTTACCTGCAAAGGAGTTCCCATAAGACTGTCAGATGATTTCTCAAAAGAAACTTTGCAGGCAAGGAGGGACTGACAAGAAGTATTCAAAGTGATGAAAAGCAAGGACCTACAACCAAGAATAGTATATCCAGCAAAGCTATCATTTAGAATGGAAGGGCAGATAAAATGCTCCCCAGATAAGGTAAAGCTAAAGGAGTTCATCATCACCAAGCCCTTATCATATGAAATGTTAAAGGGACTTGTTTAAGGAAAAGAAGGTCTAAACTATAAACATTAAAATGACAACAAACTCACAACTCTCAACAACTGAATCTGAAAAACTAAAAACAAAAGCAAAAACAAGCTAAGCAAACAACCAGAACAGGAACAGAAACATAGGTATGGGGATCATTTGGAAGGTTATCAGCTGGGAGGGGGAAGGGGGAGAAAGGGGAAAATTGTGTAGGGATCAAGAAGCATAATTGGCAGGAACAAAATAGGAGAATTTAAGAGTAGTATAGCAAAAAGAGAAGCCAAAGAAGTTACATGCATGACCCGTGGACATGAACTAAAAGGAGGGGGAATACTGGAGGAAAGGGGGCACTGGGTAGAGGAGAGCAAAGGGAAAAAACAATTGGGACAACTGTAACAGCATAATCAATAAAATATACTTTAAAAAATACTTTTATTTATTTATTTTTAGAGAAAGGGGAAGGGAGGGAGAAAGAGAAGGAGGGAAACATCAATCAGTTGCCTCCTGCACACCCCCAACTAGGGACCTGGCATGTAACCCAGGTATGTGCCGTGACCGGGAACGAAACTGGCCACATTTCAGTTTGCAGGCCGGTGCTCAATCCACTGAGCCCCATCAGTACCATTCAGTCTTGATATAAGGGTTTAAGTACAAATCAGACAATTTGCTCTATGTAAATATGATAGAAAAACTCAATCTTTTTCCCCACTAATAAATGACTTTCATGTCCACTTCTTTTTACTTTAAAAAATTGTGTCTCCAGAAATTTTGACAGGGAAAGAAACATATACTCATGAAAAACAAGGACTTCTTGGTTTGCCCTAAGCTTTTTATATCTCTTTCTCTCCAGGCTCTGAAGTTCACTGATCCGGGAGTCTGCAAGTCATAGTACATGTGGCCAAGAGTTTTCTGGAGGAATGCCAGGCACGGCTGAAACATCAACTTTCCAACTACTTGGGGTGAAAGCAGCCCTCACTGCCATCGTCGTTCATAAAAACTCCGGAATTTATTTGCACAAAGAGCTCATTGAGAGCTGACAGCTCTGCTACAGCCTTTCCTTTATTGCCATCAGGGAAGCGTCAGAAAAACCAGTGCCTGCTAGTGCCATTTCTGCAAACGCCATGTTTGAAAGTCTGTGCCTTGTGACTTAATCAGCAGGCCTGGCTTCCCACATGGGTGAAGGCAACAGTGCGGGCCTGGGGTCAGAACCCTCAGTCAGCACCTAACTCTGCAGATCAAGCAGGTCTCCAAGTCACCTGGGCCCTCAGCTTAGAAATGCAGATGAGAAAAAAAAAAGTAGTATTCTACAGGAAGCTTGTGTTAACCAGCTGAGAAAATGGACGTTACACTGTTGTGTAAATCTGGAACCTTTACACAAATGCCAGTCATTATTTTTTCATCAAGGCAGTGGTTGGAGCTGTCATTTTAACACTTCTACAAGAGTTCCCCTTCCCTACCCCACAGTCTTCCCCATATTGCCACGACTTCTGTTAACAGAAAAGCAATCTTTATTTGCTCCCTTCTCATTTGTACACTTTCAAAATGCAGGCACCTCCTGGAAGACACAACACATCAGAGCACTCCATCCTAAAACACATGTGGCCACTCCAATGCTTTCTTTCTCTCAGGAAGGATCAGGTGCCTAAGGATAGTTAATGACAAAAGATTATGAAAAAGTTGGGAAAAGTCATGTTAAAAAAGGAGAAATGCCCACTGAATAACAGAATTGTAACAGCCTTGCAGATTACAAGGATCACAGGTTTTAAAAGTGAATCTTAGCCAGGGTCCTTTCATATAACACAGAAAAAAAGGAAAGTTCCGTCACCATCACAGCCTCATGCTGATCCCCACAACCCACAGGCCCCTCGGTGGAATTCTGGGCTCTGCGGAACCAAGTTTGAAAACCTCTGTGATGTAGCCTCCCCCTAAGATAGTGAAGGCCGGTGGCGTCCCAGAACAGAGATGGAAATACAGTTGATTCTTGAACAACACAGGTTGGAAGTGCATGGATCGACTTATACATGGACTTTTTCCCAGTAACTACAGCCGGCCCTTTGTCCACAGGTTTTGCATCTGCAGATTCAACAAACCACAGATAGAAAACGACAGTATTTTCCCATTTCCAGCCACTTATAGAAAATACTGTTTTCTGTCCACAGTTGTTTGAATCCACCAATGCCAAGGGCCTGCTACAGCTAAGATTTTGAGGGGTCCAAAGTTGTATGCAGATTTTCAACTGGGGTGGCATTCGTGCCCCCTAACCCTGAAGATGATCAAGGGTCAACTCTACAGCCACTCTCTTAATCTAGTGCTTGTGAATCCACATAAGGACAAAATAATACTAACAAACATTTGAAATCTTACTATATGCCAGGCTCTTGGCTAAATTATGTGCATTATCTGATTGAATCTCCAAAAGGACCCTGTAAAGCAGATACTATTTTCTTTTCCGTCCCACAGATGAAGAAACCGAGGACTTAGGATAAAAGTCTTGGTAAGAAACTCAGACCCAGCCTGAAGCTCTCAGACGTATTCCTAACTCCACCCTCTGTTTCCTCCCACCGTGCTGTTTCCCTGGAGAAAACTTTTTATCCATCTCTTTCTGACTCTTAACACCACGATGTCATCTAGAACTTCTGTCAATTCTAGATGTGGTTTTTCATCGAGTTTTGACTGCAACACATCCTGAGTTCAGCCTGGATTTATATTCTAGAAGAAGGAAAAAGAATTTGAATTAAAATAGACAGTTCTTTCATAGGTGTAACAAGTAAGTGAGCATTCGGTCTCAGGCACACGATGAGGTTCTATTTTCCTCCTATGTTGCCAACTCTGGGTGGTTATTTTTCCTTTTCAAATTTAGCATAGTTTACTGAATACAAGAAGAGGGGGGAAGTTGACATACTGCAACAAGTAAAATACCTCACCTTAGAACCTGAAACTCAGATGGGAGGATTACTCTGCAAAGCAAAGTAGCATGGGGTCCATTAAAAAAACCCACAACTTAGCTCATCGTGGGAAGTTTTAAGTGATCTGATCTCCAACAGAAAGAGAAGAGGAAAAAAATGAATAAGAACATTCTTCTTTTTTTCAGTTTAAATAGCGTCAGAGGAAGAAGTGAGAAATATTTGATTTTCTCACTGGCAGGAACAGATAACCATTTTTTCATTAGTCACCAGCAAAGTCATCATTCATTTATTTCTGACAGCTATGGAATTATTTTGAAGAAATAGTATTTTAGAGCTCTGAAAGACCTGCCCAGCAATGAGCAAGCCTCCCTTAGAGATAGAAAGATGGAAAAATGGAGCAACTGACGGGCAAGCAGTCTCATACCAGCTTTAATAAGTTTTTGTCTCATTCCTGCCCATTTGCAAGAGCTCTTTGTTTGTTGGAGACACTAACACTTACTTGGCTTTGGCATTACAAAATTTTTGGACCATATTGGTTTGTTGGTTGATTTTTTGCCCGGTACGTTTTCCAGATTTGGGTTTTTCACTTACTTATACTCAAATATGTCTTTAAAATTTTTTTAAATTTATTTTACTTTTAGAGAAAGGAGAAGGGAAGAAGAAAGAGAGGGAGAGAAACACCAATGTACAAGAGATACATCCATTGCTAGCCTCTTGCATGCCCCCAACTGGGGACCTGGCCTTTACTGGCAACCTTTCCGTTCCTTTTGGTTTGTAGGCTGGTGCTCAATCCATTGAGCTACACCAGCCAGGGCTCGAATATGTCTTTTGAAAAACGGCGTTTGGGATTCCAGTCTCAGTTAAGCAGGTATTCCTCATCTCTAAGTTATACAGCCCTAGGTTCTCATACACTATTTTTTTTGTTTGTTTAATTAGCATTTGAGCCTTCATTCGTTATGCAATTTGTACCATTTGTATTTTGTGAGGTATAAATCTACTTTTCTTTTATTTTTGTGACTCGATAGTTATGATAACATTAATTATTAAAGAATCTATTCTTATCTTCCTGAGTTGAAATAGCACTTTTAGAAAGTGTTAAATTTCCCCATATACTGATATCTTTCTGGATTCTCTGTTCTGCTCTATTAACCTGTTTATTTGTCTATAATACACTATTGATTTTATTATAATGCCTTTTAATGTGTCCACCCTTTACCATTTTTCTTTTTTATGCATTCTTGGCTATTCTTGGCCATTTCTTTATCCATAACAATTTTGAGAATCCTCTTTGTTGGTAGATTGAATAATACTTCTCCCTGCACCCCAGAAAAATGTCTACTCCTGAGTCCTTGAACCCTGTGAATGTTACCTTATATGGCAAAAGAGACTTTGTAGATGTGGCTAAGTTAATGATTTTGAGATGGGGAGTTTACACTGAGTTATCTTGTAAGTAAAATGTCATCACAGAATTCCTTGTAAGAGGAACACAGGAGAAGTCAGACTTGGGAGGGAGGGAAGGCATTGTAATAACGAGAGCAATGTGCTTTGAAGACACAGGAAGGGGCCACAGCCAAGGCATATAGCCGGTCACGAGGGTCTGAAAAAAGCAAGAAAGTGGATTCTCCTGTCGAAGGCTTGAAAAAAATCCTCACCCCTGCTGGCATCTTTACTGTAGCCCTGTGAAACCAATTTTGGGCTTTTGACTTCCAGAAATGTCAGACAATAATTTTGTATTCTTTTAAGACACTAAATTTGTGACAATTTGTTATAACATCAATAGGAAACTAATACAGCTTTACAATAGAAATCACATTAAATTTATATATTAATTTTGTAAAAACTAACATTTCTATGGTATTAGTTTTTCTAGTCTAGAAATAATCTCTCTTTTCATTTGTTCAAATGCTGTTTCATTTTCTTCGATAAAATTATATATTTTTGTATATTTTATAACTATAATACATAATTCAAATATATTATTACATACTGAAAGTATATATTTTTTCATATGGCTTATTCCAAAATATTTTTATTTTTGTCATTGTTGTGAATGAAACATTTCTCCATGTTTCTACTTCTAGGCAATTATTGTTAGGACATAAAAAATATTTATTGTTTGTACACTCATATTACCAAATTATCTTGTTATCTTATTACATGTACTTGAGTCTTTTTATTTTTCTGGTTTAGTCTCTGCTTTCTTTTTTTCTTGGAAAACAATCATATCATCAACAAAAACAAAGAATTCTATTCTTATTTTCCGATATTAAGTCAATTATTTACTTTTGTTAACAAGCTTGGTATTTCTTTCAAGTCAGGGTTTAGTCTTAAAATGATGGGGAACAACCCTGCATAGTTTCAGCACATTAAACTTGCTTATAGCATTTTGTATTTTAGGGTACCGTCTGCCCCCGGTCTGGTAAATTGCCTTTATTGTATGAAGTCATTTCTTCAATTCTTATTTTACTCATTAGGAATGACTGCTTTCTTTTACTAAGGAAGTCTGAAGCACTTCATGATACAATCTATGTTTTTCCTCTTTCAGAGAAGTGATGCAGTAGCTTGTGTTGCTACATAGCCTGATACTGCACCATCCCTGACCTCACGGAAGAAGCCCCGGTCTGTGCTTTTGGATACATGGCTGAATTCTACTTGGTAATGTTTTATTTAAATATCTTGAATCTCTACTCATGAGACTGTCTATAATTTTAGATTTTATCTTATCTTTATCAGCTTTAATTAAGTTTGTTTTGACTTTATAAAGTAAATTGGGGGCTTTTCATTCTTTTCCATGCTTTGCAATGGTTAACATTAAAGTGCAGTAGTTACCCACTGACCCGAGGTTGTGCTTCCTGCAGTTTCAGTTCCCTGCAGTCCACTGCAGTCCAAAAATATTAAGTAGGGACGTCCAGAAATGAACGATTCCTCAGTTTCAAACTGCTCACCATTCTGGGTAGTGTGATGGAATCCCACACCGTCCAGCTCCGCCCCACCCAGGATGTGAATCACCCCTTTGTCCAGCATCTCCACACTGCGCGCTCCCCTTAGCCACTTAGTGGCTCTCTGAGTATCAGATCAAGTGTCCTTGCTTGGGTTCCAGTAACCCTTATTTCACTTAATAATGGCCCCAAGTAACTTTTATTACAGTAAATTGTTATAATTATCCCATTTTATTATTAGTTACTGTTGCTACTCTCTTACTGTGCCTAATTTATAAATCAAACTTTATCTATGTAGGTATGTATAGGAAAAAGCATCTATATAGGGTTCAGTGTTATACATAGTTTTAGACATCCACTGGGGTCTTGGAATGGATCCCCCGTGGATGGGGGGGACAAATTCAATAGGGTCAGTCTTTTAAAGGTAAATAAAATTTAGCTAGAAATTCATGTCTGATGAGTTTTCAGACATTTGTAGTTCTTTCCTCTGTCCTACCTCTCAACACCTAGATTTTTTTAGTATCATTTAGTGTTTAAATTATATAGATTGTCATTTGAATTATTCTTTCAATGTAAATCTTCCATTTCAAGAGTCCTCATTTAACTTATCCATCTCTAGTCAGGATCTTTCTATTTATGCAATGTGTATACGTGTATAAAAATTCATTGCTTACCAATCACTCTTCTGTTTTAATCCACATTTCTTTTCCCACACTGGGATTTGTATTCTAACTTATTTGATATTTTATTAGTCTTTTTGTGAGTATTTTCCCCAAAAGGAGTAAATTATAGATATCCTCTCTGAAATCTTGCATATCCTCCCTCATGACTGTCACAGACGAGTGAAATGGAGCCTGAGCATGGATTTCTCTCAGTATTAGGTAATGATGTTCACTGCTTTCGGGCTTCCCGCCCTGTGGTCTGATGCGATGCCTGTGGTCTGTTGGGATTCCTTTCCCATTGTAGATGACTTATTCACTCTGTCTGAAAGCTTATAAGATCATCTTTTAATTCTTAGAGTTTAAAACTTTTACTGGGAGATGGCTAAATCTGTGGTTTTTTCTCAATAGTACTGCTTTTTCCTAATGACTAATGCCATTGGGTATGTCTTCATGCGTTGGCTATTTGTCTGTCTTATCTGGAGAAATGTTTATTCAGATGGCGTGCCTATTTTTTTCAGTTGGGTTGTTTGCCTTCTTATTGTGGCTATTGATTGTTATATGCTTTGTTGCTTATTTGAATTCATGGCTTCTCAACATTTTCTGGATTTCTTTTTCCATCGATGCTCACAGCATTTATAAAGGGAGCAAACAGGAGGATTCATGTAGGTCATCGTTAATGACCAAGGAATAAGTTCTTTGTTTTATCAGGAGTTGGGAGAGAGAATGGTTGTTGTATAGAGGGGAAGGGATCTAAGGTTGGCACATGAGGATGAAAAAGCAGAGGAGGCCAAGAGAAGGCAGCCTGTGAGACAGAGGAAAAACCTGCTCCAGAAAGTGTGAAGTTTCTAGACTAATTGTCTTCTTTGTTGTTTCTTCTCACAGCATGGAGAAGAGACATTGACAAGGTTTTTGAGTTCTCCTATGTCTTCTCTCAAACCATGTAGAAATGAGTAATGCTAGCTTCTGTTACGAAGATAAACAAGATAAATAATCACTCAAACACAATATAAGGTTATTTCTCATTTATTAACAGTCCAAGGTGGGGTTGCTGGCTGTCAGGGAAAGGTTCTGTCTATACAGCCTGTAGGATTTAAACGAATGCTGTCTCTACCACTTAAAAAATATTATTTCTAAAGCCACACTGCAGAGGTGGCGTGTTGCCAACTCGGTGAGTCTCCGAGAGAGAATGTGGAGGACTGAGCCTGGGAAGTGGCACTCGTTGCTTCTGCTCACTTGCTCCTGCTGCTGGAATGCACTTGACATGCACATCCACCTGTGCGGGAGTCTGGGAAATGTCATCCGGCTGTGTGCTGGGGAGGAAAAGGAAACCAATTTTGTTAAACAGCTGACAGACTCTGCCACACCGACCACTGAAAAAGACACCTACCAAAGCTTTCCTTGAGCATCTCTTTAGGAGCAGCCAAAAAAATTGTAATTATGACGATGATTTAAAAACACAAAAAAGTGCTTATAAGTTAATAACACCTATTTACTGAATGTATAAAAAATGCAATGTACTGTGCTAAGTGCTTTATTTGTATTATTTTATTTAATCCTTTCATAAACCCCAGGACAAGGGAAGATTTGACCCTATCTGATACAGGACAATGCTGAGGCTTATAGTAGTTTAAGAGATAACTCAAAAGTCACACAGAGCGGCAGAGGCCGGACGTAGAACTTGGTTGGTTAACTTCTAAGCCGGTGTGCAACCTCTGTGCTACACTCCGAAAACGGCTGTGTGCTAGGATTATAGCTGTTTAAAAAGGAGGCACAGAAGAAACTCAAAGGATCACAGAAAGCAAACAGTAGTCATTGTGGTGGGTGGCGCACTTTTTATCTTCCTCTGTGTTCCAAAACTGCTGGAAGGAAGTTTTTCCTACTTCAAAGCGTTTTATTGGGCCGACATTGTTTTACATGAAAGGGAGAGACTTATTCTTCCAATTAAGAAGCAGTATTTATAAAACAAGAAAAATACCTTCTTGATAATAATGGGGTAGAGAATGTGACCCTTTCCTTTCCCTGGAACTTCCTTTGTATATTCTCTCTGAGGCTTTTCTGTGGTTATGGAATAAATGAGACCTTTTTGATTGCCTTGTTTGGGATGGGTGTGGCTTTACCTTGTTCTCCACCTGAGTAGGTAACTTCTGGCAAAGGTCATTGTGTTTACTGGGAAAGGGATCATGTGGGACTTGTAGCTGCTAACATTTTCCTGCCACCACTGCATCATCTGATGTGATGTAATCTTTCTTTTCTGTCGCTGTTGTCCTTCTGTTGGCTGCAGAATGGCGTTAGGTGTTCGTGAGACCTTGACTCAGCAACCTCAGTATTTGAGTTCCAGCTAAGGAAGAATTTGGAACCACGACTCAAACTATAAGCGAACTTTCATTTAGAAAATCATAGAGATAGAAGAAATGGGCTCAGGAAACAAGTTACAGAGGCAAAAGAAGGGCCCTTGGGGAGAAAGAGAGGCAAGAAAAACTCACCTGGGGTGAGGAAGGGGGCAGGCCTGCTCCATCCATGGAGAAAGAACTGAGTCCTCCATTCTAAAGGCTTTTAAGGGTGGGGATTTTTAGGGGAGGACTTCAATAGAATGTTCATCAGCTTTCCAGCAGTCTCCTTTCAACTGAGGCCTAGATGTTATCTCCAGGGCTTCATGCTTAAGGGTGTGGCGGTGCAACGGTTTGTTCGGGGATTGTGCAAGGCTATGTTCCTGTCCTTGTTCCTCCTCTAAGGGGGTCTAAAACCACATGACCAGTGATGTGCCAGGGGAGGAGAGCTCAGGGGAGGGTCCAAACCCCACAGCCAGCAACACGAAAGGTTAGGGAGTTTGAACCGCATGGCCAGTGACATGCTAAAGGGAGGAAAGCTTACTCCGGGGGCAAGGTTCTTGTTTTGTCTGTGCTGGGCGTCGGGGGCTTTTCCCCACCCGGTGACCTTCTGTGCCTGGCCCGTCATCCTCGCTCTGCTCACGTCTGTCTAACTGCCTACAGCACTTCTTGAAACTGACAGCTAATTCGGTTTTACCATGAATTTTATTTTGAACAATCCCAGAAACTGCAAGAACAGTACAATAGTTTCCCCTTGAACCGTCTGATAGTAAGTTGACTACGTAATATAATATCCTGCCCCCTCCCCATAAGACAGTGGTTATTTCCTAAAAACAAGAACACCCTTTTACAAGAGCACAATACACCCATGAAAATCTGCAAATTCACATCATTCCATTTCAACTGTCTGCTCCTCAGGCCCCATTCGAGTGTTATCCACCATCAGAGAGTCCATGACAGCAGAAGGGCTCTCCTCAGCATCCCTTGATGACCGGTCACTCTAGTCTCCCCCAGTCCGCACCAGTTAGCTCCTCAGGCTTTCCTTGACTTTTCTGATGTCGATGCTTTTGGAGATTACAAGCCTGTTACTTTATAGACATCACCCAGCTGGGTTTATCTGATGTAAGATTGAATGTATGCCCCTTCGGCAGGCCGTGACACTGGAGTCTTCTCATTGCGTCCTACCAGGAGCTCACGACTTCAGTTTTTGCCACTGATAATGTTCACTTTGACCGCTTCATTGTGGTGGTAACTGCCCCCCTTCCCCTAGGAACTTACTCTTTTCCCTGCTGTGACTAATACCTATTTTGTCGGGGAGGATCTGTGTAAATATCCTATTCTCCCTTAAACTTTCAATTTATCCATACGTTTCTGTGACTGAAGACTCATGGTTTTCAGTTTTATTCAGGAAGTTATTATCCATTATAATGATAATTTATTCTGATGTTGAAACTGGTTTCTGTGTCCTTTGTTATGTTCTTATTATTTCCTGTCTTTCTGGCACAAAGTTCCTCTCTAGTCATGGCCGCTGCCCTTTTGCCCCTGCATATGCTGTCCTCACCCTCCTGCACTGGCCTGGACCTGACATCACCGCCAAGTGGAAGATGTTCTCATTCCACCTAGACCTGCCACCTGCTCCCGTGTGGATGCCCTGCTCATCCCACAGGTGTGTGACATTCCCGCACCTGCGCAGTTGCCTTTCATAGCCCCCTGGGCTGTGACACTCCCCCATCCCCTGCCCCAAGAGGCATTCCCTGCTGTGGCCATGCCATTCTCACCCCAACTGGGTCTCCCAGCCCCTAAATCAGCTGCAGGGCACCCTCCTCAGCTCACTCAGCCCTGTTCCCCACACCACTTCCAAGCTCCCCTGTTTGTGTGTGACCTGAAGAGGAGCAGAATTTGCCACTCTAAAATATGCTTTTTGTCATAAGGATTATGTTAAGCTGGTTAAACAGCCCTAAATCATCGCTATGGCAAACCCTGAGTCAATGCTTAGGGTTCTGCATCTGATCGAGTTTGCTTTGGAGACCATCTCTGGACACAGAGTTGAAGATCAAAAGCTTTAGCAGATAGGGCACCAGGCTAGAAGTCAGCAGGCCTGACATCCAGTCCTGACCCTGTGCTTGGCCAGCAGTGTGAAGCCTGTTCTACCTCTAGTCCTTTGTATAAATAGGGTGATAAATAAATAAAGTGATCGATAAGTAAGATGTCTGATAAGAGCCCCTTTCTCAGCCTATATAAATTCGAGATCATTGTTATGAAGGTGAAGTAAGGAAAGGCATTCTGCGATGTTTTGAAAACTCTAAAAACCTATGCAAATATAACATTTTCACAAGAAAAACATGTCAGGAAATATTAATGTAATACAAAAATTTGGTAGCACGATTCTATTTTCTTTATGACTTACAAAGGTGATGTGTTTAAAATGCAGCCCAATACCCAGAGCTGAAAATGTGTCCTGGGAAAGTACAGTATGGGATACTGTGTGGGGGTTGGGGTGGCACGTGCTGGATCTTGCCGAAACCAGAACACTGTGAGTTCATGGGAAGAACTCCAAAGAATATCCTTTTTAATTACATTTGCATATTTATTGATCATTTTTCTATAAACTGGCAAGAGCAAGATTCTTCCTCCAATGGTACCCCTATTACCAAAGGTACTTCTCTGCAGAAATTTCCTCTGTGTACTGGCACCACTGTAACAGCTTCTAGGACTTCCCTTTTGTTACTGTCTACTGTCTAGATACGTGTGGTATCTAGTTGAACTACCTCCTACTTCAACAAAAGAAGCCAACTAAATATAATCTCTGAGTCTGAAAATTCCTTGATTCCCAAGGCTTCTATCTATGCAAAAAGAATGAATTTAAGAAGCCTTCCTATATATTATGAATAAAATCTCCTCTTGGCCTTTTTGCAAGAGATTCTAATACATATTTAATTTGCTTTTCATTCATTCTTGGATGCAAGAATAATGAAGTAATAAGCACAATCAAACCGAAAAATGACCCTGTGGCCACCTGTCCTGTATGGATAATACATAGAAGGCTGGACTCAAATGTTGCTCTCTGTTAGAGAGACTTAGGCTTCACCTTTAAAAGATTTCAGAAAAACCACAAAATAAATGCAGACCTTTCAAAAGAAAAAGTTGAGGTCAAAAGTTGTAGAAGGCGGAGTTAAGAAATCCCCTTGCTAGAGAAAGCAAAAGGCAGCGTGAACAGTGTAAGGAAGTGGTCAGTTCTAGCAGACAGGGGGCAATGAGGTTGAAAGCAGTTGCATACCACTGATTCATGGTTGCTGTAAGTGCCTTTGCAAGTTCTTAGTTACTTCTAGGGACAGGCTGTGAAGGCAAGGGCTTTTTTATCTCAGTGGTAACTGTAAGCAGGAGATGCAAGGCAGATGACTGAGCTGGGCTAATGAATGGGAAGAACAGGCTCAGGAGGAGTCCCTTTGTAGCAGTGTTTTCAGCTGGATGGGACGACCTCAGAAGATTAAGTGGTTCTCATGTCTATCTCTTCAGTTACCCATTCATTATTTTAGGAAACAATTAGTGTATATGTAGGGTTGTCAGATGGTTTAAACCAAAATGCCAGACACACTTAATAAAAATGTGTAGAATAATTTTTTTTAAATCCTCAAATTCCAATGATATGAAAACACTGTTTATTCGTTAAATTGGTGGCTTGAATGCATAGGTTTACCTCTGTTCTCCTTAAAGACCCCACTAAAATGACAGTGAAGGAGTTATTTTAAAGCACAAACCCACTAGGACAAAGAGAGTGGAGAAAGTAGTGGGGGGAAATGGAAGGTGGAAAGCCAATGAATGAGTGGGTGCTGACCTAGCTGACTCAGAGAAGTTCAATTCTACACTGGCAGGGGTGGAAAGAGAGTCATTCATTCAATTTGGCCCCACAGATCCCTAGAAATGCTCAGCAACTGGAGACACTGGATAGCTGTAAAATGAGGGGTGGGGCAAATGGAAAAATATGTTGAAAGTCTTTTTAAGAAGCATTTAGACGTTGCAAAGCCTTATAGCAGAGGACCTGTCCCTTCCCCACCTTTGCACAGGCCTAAGCGAGTTTCTAGAGTAGTGCTGCCTGACACAGTAGCCACCAGGCCCATGTGGTTCTTAGCATGAATCTAAGAGTAGGACATCAGGGTCCTCACAGAGTGACAGAGAAGCGATCTGCTGGCAGAAGTCCTCATGGCACCCACAGGCCATCACACAAACATAGGGAATCTTTTGCACAGAGGCAAAAGAAGTGAGCTGTCTTAGGTAGCTGAGAGGGGTCTGCTAGGCAGCCCGGAAAACCATTCGCAGGCAACATGGTAGGGATTTCTGCCATTATTGAGCAAAATAATGAGTGTGGCTATTAATGTAAAACTTAATTTACAAAAATAGATGATGGTGGGCAAAATATGGGCTATGGACCCAGTTTTCCATATCTGGTATAGAGGTTAAAAAAGGGGAGGTTTGCACAAGGAATATAGTCAATATATTGTCACAACTTTGGTCTGTGACAAATGGCTGCTAGACTTATCCTGGTGACCATAAGGTACCTAAATGTGAAATCACTATTCTGTGTACCTGAAACTAATGTAATGTTGTATGCCAACTGCCTACAATAAAACATTTTTTTTAATGAGCTTTGGAAACAGGCAGACATGAACTCAAATCCTAACTCTAATAACTAGTACTAGATATATTGTCTTAGGAAAGTTCATTGACCTCTCTAATCCTCATTTCTCTCAAAAGTGAAATGAGGTAGCAATACCTACCTTTAGTATAGTGACAAGGCTGAGATGAAATTAAATATAAAGACCTTAACACTATGGCTGGCACATGTAGGCACCCAACACATAGTAGTCCCTCTTCTTTATTTTGACTTTTTCTGTTTAACATATGTGGGCATCAATAAGTACTTGCTGATGTCTTAATTGATTGATTGAATGGCAGATCCCCAAAAAGGTAGGGTATAAGTCAGGATATTTCTGGGGATCCATATTCTTGGAGTGATGGGATTATACTTAGGATATTCTGTGAAATTTGGAAGTTGCTAAAGTATTTGAAGATTTTTCTGTTTCAGCTAGAACACCTTCATTATAAGCAATATAAATTGCCTGGCTATTTGGAGCAAAAAGGGCATCTTTGCTGGGAGAATACGGTGCAGTTCAGAAGATCCAAAGAGAAGCCAGAGAATTAGATTTAGAATGGATGAGGAAGCTAAAGGAAGCCAAAAAGCAGGAATTTCATACCAGTCTTGCCCTGGCTGCTAGAAGACTCTGTTTCTTCTATATTGAAACATCTAGCTCAACATGCACAGTCCCATGGAATTTGGATTGAGATCCTTGAGAGCAGGAAGAGGAAGGATCTTGAGCAAGTTTCCTCCAGAGACACTTTGACTCCCTTAGTGGAAGAGCCAGCACCTGGCTGAGTAAAACCGCTTTATGGCCACAGTCAGCACTTAGGAAGAGAACGTTCTCAGACTCGTGGAAAGGCATCAAGGTTACTGAACTGAAAGGCCCCTTGTCCATCTGCTAAGGGCTTCTTAACCTCAGCACTGCTGACACTTCGGGTAGGATAATTTTTTGTTGTGGAGAACTGTCTTGTGCATTGCAGGATGTTTAACAGCTTCCTGGTCTCTACCAAGTAGATGCCGGTGGAGTGCTCCCTCTCCCCTCCCCATATCCCCAGAATAGGGGGGTGGGGTTCACCCCAGGTTGAGAACTGTAGGGCTGGCTTTTATCCGGAGGTCCTCTGAATGGTTGGTCTTACGCAACCATTCCCTCAAGGACTTGGTCGGCCTTGAGGCAGACTCAGTTTAGTACTTGGGATCCGCTCTGCTTCCTGAGTAGATCCTATATCACTGTTACCACAAAGTATTTTAACAATCATTTTAATATGAAAATTTCTCAACACCCTCAAGTTTAGGTAAGACTTGCCTGTCCAGTGGTCTACACACTCAAGTGTGAATACATGAAGAGATGGCTGAATAAATACATGAATTTGAAAGAGAGAAAGATACAAATAACTTCATTCTGTCTGCACAGTGGCTGTAGTATTTCTCTCTCCTTGCTCCACACCAACCCAATGTCCATTCTTCCTTCGTGATTTCTTTTGAGGAATCACCCCCTCCTCTTCCACAGATCATGCAGTCATGCTGGAACCGTGAAACCCGGTCCTGCTCTCCCAGTAAAGAAGCCCAAGATCCCTGTTGGTTTTTTTTCTTCTTCTTACATTGTCATTCCACCTAGCACCATGTCACTGAAGCTCAATCAGTTAGAATTTTGCTATAGCAGTTTGAGTGCTAAAGGGGCAAAGGATGGAAAGGGGGGGAGCAGGGGAAGAAGAACAGATGATTGTGGAAGTTTGGAAGTTGCTAAGTGTTTGAAGATTCCCAAAGGGATTTACAGAGCATCCGCTCCATCATCCTCACTGCCTTGAAGAGGCAGATGGGGTCAGCCACATGAGGTGACTTTCCTAAAGGTGCTCTATAGAGAAAGAGTGTGGCTGACAGGACCTTTGGAGAAGAGAGAGAGAAAAACAGAGAGAGAGAGAAGAGGGGAGGGAAGCCAGGCAAGAAGAAAGAGAAGGTGCTGCTCAGGAAAGGCAGTGGTGTGGCTCCGCCCATTCCCGACCAGGCCTGTAGTTTGACCGCCAGACCGTGGGGTTCTGTAGGAAGTGGATCTCTTGGGGCCTGGACAATTCACTGATGTTTCTTTCATTATGTCCTTTGGAAACATGTGAGGCTGGACTTCTGGGCAATAGCTTCCCCTTTAAAACAACAACTACCACTATGACTACTGCTACTTGCTATTAAGCTCTACGTGCCCTGGACTGTTAGGCTATTGCATATTCTCATTCACTGATTCCTCCCAGAAAGCCTATGAGATAGGTGGTAAAATTGTCCTTGTTTTACAGATGAAAATACTGAGGTTCAGAGATGTTATCTTGCCCGAGGGCAGAAACACGATTTGAACCGAGGTCTGACTAACTGCAAGGCCTCTGACTGCAGACAATGGGGGCTTTCCAGCCTAGAGCCTCCTGGCTCCAGGCCCTAGTCAAATGGGGGAGAGAACGTGAGCGTTCTTCACATCCCAGTCCAGCTCAGACCTATTCAGGTCTCTACACTTCCAGTTTTTTCAGCAGGACTTAACTTTTTGAACCTGATTTTGATCTGGCATTGGAAATACAGAGCTGTCTCCTGATGAAACCACCCACTCTCCATCTGGTGAATTAATGTGCTTTTCATCTCCTCCTCCCTCCCTTGGCCTATGGGTCAGCAGGCTACTTGATAGCACCTTGGCCAGAGAATCAATGGATAAGGAAAGGAAAAGGAGGAAAACTTAGCTCAACTCTTGTTACCTGAGGCGGCAGCTGAAACCAATGCCCACAAAGGGGGTTTTGTATTTCCCATGAATTTAAAATGTCCCTGTCACTCATGCTACCAAATGTCCTGAGTTGGTGATACACAGGAGAATGCAATCATTGTGCAAGCAGGGCAATTTATAAGAAAATACTTCACAGCACACAGTTATGCAGGAAAAACTCACCCCCAAGATGCTAATTACTCAGGTGTTCCTTCATTGCCCTTGCCTTGACTGGGGCTAAGGGGAAGAAAGGAGCTGCTGAAAGCCCAAGACGTTCGGGAGGTCCCAGTCGCTCCCCCAATCTCTCTTTGTGTTCCAGTCATGCTCCCAATTCTCTCTATGGTCTCAGTCATGTCCCCTGCTCTCTCTGTGGGTCCAAGTCATGCTCCCAGTCTCTTTGTGGGTCCAAGACACGCCCCTACTTCCTCTGTGCTGCTTCCTGCTTCCTCATTCACCACTCTAGGCTGGGTTGTTTGTTTGTTTGTTTTTAATTCCGTTAGTCATTTCTAGTCCTGGTCAGGGAACATACAAGCTTAGTTTTAAAACTGATGTGTCTGAATGTCAGAAAAGTTCTGAAAAATTATAAGCAGCTACTGAGCCAATATAGGCATCTGGCAAGCTTGGTCATTGGAAGATGTTTTCTGGTGGTCTTGACCATGGAGCTTTGGAGAAGAAGGAAGCCATTCTCATCCCAGGAGTAATAGGAGTCTTTTTCAAACCTATGTCTTCTTTCCTCTTCTCTTCTTACCTTGTCTTTTCCCTTTCTCTCCGTTTCCTTTTTTATGCCTCCCACATCGAAGGAGGGGAGCCACTGTTGTGTAAGAAAATACTGTATCTGCTGGCGACATTGAGGTGCAGTGAAGCTGGAGGTGCAGCGAAGCTTTCTTTGCTCACAAGCAGAGGGGCGATCTATTCTGGCTGAGGGGTGATCCTCTTTTACTTCTGAGGTTGAAAGTGAAACAAGAAGATGAAGTTTCTTAATTCTGATTTAACTTCTTTTCTCAAGTTAATTTTCATTCTCTTCTCCTACTTCTCTTCATTTTCTAAAGATTTTTTGGGGGGTGTTTATTATTATTTTCAATCTCACAAATGTAGAAAGGAGACTATAGTGAACTCTCACACACTGGGAAAAATTAAAGCTAGCGAAAGGAGGGAAGTAGATGAAATTAAATAGCAACCACAGAGGAAAACAAGATTCTCACCTTTGCATTCTTGCTAATAAAATCATCTCAGTTACACACTGACATGTATGTTAACACGACTTTCATCTTTTGGGGGCTCCATTTCTGGCCCAGACCCTAAAACCCGCCATGGTGGTTTCTACCTTGCCACAGGGATTCATGAATATACAAAGGCCTTGGATGGAAGGCAGGTGAAGCATGAGATTTCAGGAACGCCTCACAAACGGGTTATCAGAAAAGCCAGCAGACCCACAGGGTTGGCGACCTCTGGGGGAGCTGCAGCGAGGCCCACAGGAGGGAATATAGGAACAGGGAAGACCAGGGACGACATTTCCATTCACCCAGCCAGGGCACAACGTCAGTGTGCCTAGTGAGGGAGACAGACTCATCAGTGGTCTAGGCCAGACCAGAGCTTCCCAAACTTCAACATGCTCACATACCACCTGGGGAGCTTATTAAGACTCAGATTCTGAGTCAGCTGAGGGAAGTAGGGCTGAAAACCTTCATTTCTAACAAGCTCCCAGGCAGAGGCAGCTTTATGGGTTGCAACCATGGCTGTCGCACAAGATCTTGTGTGCAGAAGAGACCTGAGCTTGGTTTAATGCTTTACTGTCACCTTCTTGAAATACTTAATGGTTTTGCTTTTGAACTTGTGTTTTGTGAGTGGTGTCTGACGGGACAATGCAGCCTGCATGAGGATGGAGGAGCAGATGCAGTGCAGTATGAGTGTGCATGCCCCCTGTCTCCTGCTGTCCGTTTGCAGGTCGTGTTCAAGATGCCCCATGAGTGCAAAGCTCTGGTGGGAGTTCATCAAGTCGTAAAGCAAGTTCAGGGTAATGCATTATGTCTCTGACTTAGGAAGGTTGAAGGCACTGACAGCCTTGGAGCCAGAACTTGCTATGAACACAGAAGGAAGGAAATGATGTTCTAAGAAATATGAATAAACAAGAAGCCCTCTCATATCCATTCTGTATTACTTCTCTCTATTAAACTACCACTTATGCTGAAAATAATGCCGTAGACAGGAAAGGAAAGTTCTGTTCCTTCCTTATTCATCAGGAAACAGAAGGTAGAGATTGTTGGTAGACTGTGTGCTTATTAAGAAGTGAAATAAAAACAATTGAGTTGCTTTGTTCTGTGTTTCCACTGTTCAGTAAGAACAAAATACATTTTGTGTCAAAATACAAATTGTGTAATTTTGATGATTCCACATGAGTTAAATTTATATTTCCACTTTAAACTGGCATTACATGATAAAAAGATGAATGGTAAATCCATGCTAGTAATTTAAAATTTTATTTTTTTATTTAGTATGACATTAAATAGCAAATATGAAATACCACAATAAGTTGAGAGGCTGTGGAAGGAAAAAAAGAAAGCTTTATATTTAATACCTTTGGTGGAACTTTTTCCCTGCTTTTTTAGATTTTATTTATTTTTAGAGAGAGAGGAAGAGAGGGAGAATGAGAAACATCGATGTGCAAGAGATACATTGGTACATTGGTTGCCTCTCACACACCCCCAACTGGGGGCCTGACCCGCAACCCAGGTATGTGCCCTGACTGGGAATCGAGCTGGCAACCTTCTGGTTCACAGGTCAGCACTCAATCCACTGAGCCACATCACCCAGGGCCTTTTTTCCTAGTTTTCAAACAATGGGCCAACATTGTTATGTCCTGGGCCACACCAATTATAGAGCCGACCTCCTCCTAGATGATGCCAATGTTCCTGATCCACAGACCCCATTTGGAGAAGTGGGAGTTTTGAAGCCAGACAGATCTGGGTTCATCTGCAGACTCTACCACCTGCTAGTTGTTTTTGTGATCTTAGGAATTCCTGAAAGGAATATGTAAAAGAAAGACAAAGAATTATCTTTATGGCTTATCATCAACCTTCTGTCTAACTTGGTATATAATATTTTCCTCACCTACTTTAGTTTCCTTGTCTATTCAATGTGGATGATAATTCCTCCCAGGCAGGAATTTAAAAGTCACTGCCCTCCTCTAAACTCTTCTGGCCCTCTGCAGACCCCAGCGCTCACTGAAGGGTCCATTCCTCCTCTGCTGTAGTTGGCAGTTGACCTTTCTGCCCCTCTGCTCAGAGGTAAGCTCTTTGAGAACTGGGCTGTGTCATGCCTCTCTCCTAAAGGCATGCCCGCACGGCCACCCTCCACCACAGCATCCGCATTATTGTAATGTAGATGTGTGACATGGAATGAAGATACATTCTCTGCTTCAACCAAGGAAAGGAAAACAGAGAAAAAAATTATTACACTTGCCAACATTGAGGTACTGCACATTCCCTCCAGATTCCTGATGTTTATGCTGCTATTAACATCTCCCTTCTCTTTTTCCTACTCAGATCGTATTTATCCTTCAAAGGTTGGCTGTGTGAATTTCGGGGCTTCTAGAGTGTCTGATCCTGGGCTGTTCAAAATCATCCTTCTCTGGAGAGTTCCCAGTGAACCCTGAGCTCACATCGTCAGCCTGAGGCATTTCTCATCGGCTTGGCTTTTAGGCTACCAAAGGCCACTGAGCATCCTGGGTGGGGTGGGGAGGACACGGTGAGGGAGGCACCCTCAGGCTGAGTATCAAAGATTGCACAGGCGGAGGAAGGCATCTCTACCGTGGGGTTCCACTGGTTTCAAATCCCAAGTAGGGTGAGGAGCACATCTGTGCTGGAAGGTGGACAGCCCTGTGTGCAGTGTCACAGCCTGCGGGGAGTAAGAAGGCAGGTGGTACCGGGTGGGGGGCAGGGGTAGCTAAGGAAGATTGGGTGCATGCAGGGGGACTGACCAAATAACAGATGTGCTGAGGATGATGGAAGATTTCTCACCATCGGAGAAGAAAATTTTAAATATTAAAAGAGAAATAGAATGAATCTTGTCATTTGGGGTAGGAAATGGGAAATATCAGTATGAACTCATGGATCTTAATATAGATAGATAAGGAAGTAAATATAGATATAAATAAGTGTGTGTGTTTATTTTCCCTAGCTCTGCCCCTAAGAGGTCCTCGGAGTAATGTCACCCTAGTCAGCAATGAGCACTCCGACCTTGGCTTCTAAACATTATTCTCCGCTAAGAGGGACAAGTGCTTCTTGAAGAAATGGGTGATTACAAAGGCTGGAGTAGAGAAAATACAAGATGAGCCTGGAACCCTGGAATATCTGTGTCAGAGAGTAAAAAAGTGCTTGAAGATGGATGGGCCATGTCACAGAACACAGGAGGCAGATTGAAGGGACTCCCATTGGTCAGATGGGGCAATTTGAAAATCAAAATAAATAACATACATAATAGATTGAAACTTATTGAACAATATAGGATTCCATGAGTTCATATTGGTATAAATGAATGAATGAATTTATTAAAAGTTTGATGAGCAATAGTATATTTACATATACTCAAAATACCTCCCAACAAAATGCTGATTAATTACAAAGGGGAAAATGTATTTTTGCAGTGAAAAAGCCTTGTAGACATCATTTGAATCAAACGTTCAAAGTGAACATCACCAAGATGTAATTAGAGTAACGCAAATCAGTTCTGAGATTGTTGCTCAAGTTGGATAAATGGAATCCAACAAGCAAACACATATGGAGGGACATTTTACCAAATAACTGTGAGTAATCTTTGTAAGTGTCAGTTTTATGAAAGTCAAGGGAAGAGTGAAGACTTGTTCCAGATTGCTGGAGACTAATGAGACACGACATTTAAGTGCCATGTGTGATTCTGAACTGGATGGATCCTTTTGCTCTAAAGAACATTTATTGGGACAACAGCTGAAACACGACCAGCATCTCTGGATTAGATGGTAGTCATGCTTCAAGGTTCATATCCTGGTTTTGATAGTTGTATTGGATTAAGGGGAGAATGTCCTTGTTTATAGGAAATACACTAAACAATTGAGGGTGATAAGATATGTAGACAACTTAATTTTAAGTGTTTCAGGAAAAGTAATTTCTCCTACTGTTCTTGCAAGTTTGAGAATGTTTCCAAGTAAAAAGTTAAAACCAGAGGAAAACTGAGTGAAGATCAGAAACAGAAGACTTGGAAGCAACTAGGGGAGGAGGGCAGCAGAGAATGGAGTAAAAAAGCTATTATCTGAAAGAAGAGGAGGAAAGATGAAAGAGAACCAGTCTGTTAGAAGAGGGGCGCAAGAGGAAATGAGATGCTGACATAGTTGACAAACTAAAGGTGAACTTGGCAATGGATTTGGAGAAGTTGGCAAGTTAACAGAGAAAAGGCTTGGTGAGTGGGAAGATGAAGAAAAGAAGAGGGTGGAGAAGAGAACTAATGTTCATTGATGGCCTTCTGTGTATTGTCCTCGGCTGGGCATTCAAATCCTGTTTAACTTTACATAAACAAGTAGGATGAGAGTTTTATCCACATTTAATAAATGAATAAACTAAGGGTCAAAGAAGTTAAGTAACTAGCCCAAAGCAATACAGCTGGTGAGCAGAACCAGGATTTAAACCCCGTGTCTGTGATTTCAGTGACAATGGGACAGTAAAGAAATGATCTCGTCAGGTCAGGGAAGGGAGAGGGGGCTGAGAGCCTGAGTGAGAAAGTGATGGTGGGGGTTTGGAGGCCGGGACTGAGGTGAGGACTTGAGTAATCTGAAGAAATGTGTTGTTGAAGTCATAGGGAAATGGCAGAAAAAGCAAAGGAGGAGAAACATTGAGAAATACCATCATTTTTAGGTGAGAGGAAGTCAAACAGGAATTGGCAGAGGGCTTAGGGGATACAGTAGGCCAGCTTCTCAAATGGCATCCAGTGATCCCCACCTTCTAGTGTTCACACCCTGGTGGGATCCTCTCCCTGTGAGTCTGCATCTAGTGACTTACTTCTAACCAAAAGAATATGGCAAACTTGACAGGATGTCACTTCTGTGACTAGGGTATCAAAACCGGGAACTTCCATCTTACTAGCAGACTTTGTCTTGCTGCTTTCAATGAAACAAGCTGCCATGTTGGAGAGGCCCATGAGCCAAAGAACTAGGAAGCCTCCATGTAAACGCCAGCAGGAAATGAGGCCCTCAGTCCAATGAATGACCTTTGAAAAACTCTTGAAAGTTGCCAACAAATATGTGAATAAACTTGGAAGTAGATTCTATCCCAGTTGAACCTTGACGGAGTCCTTGTAGGAGACCCTGGGCCACACTGATTGCAGCCTGTGAGAGACCTTAAAGTGGGGGACCCAGCCAACTTATACCTGGATTTCTAATCCCCAGAAAATGGAGAATAAATGTGTGTTGTTTTAAACCACTAAGTTTTGGGACACAGTCCATCATCGTTATTCAAGGGTTGCGGACTTGCAAATTCGCCTGCTCACCAACAGTTCTTTGTGACGCCCAAATCAATACTCGGCGCACCTTCACGGTCACTATGAACATGCGCAGGGCAGTGGAAACTTTGAGTTGGTCGATGCACACATTCCCAGATGAGGCGGAGCAAGTCAAGGTTCTGCCTTCTTGTTTCAACTCTCATATTGTACATGGGTCCTTTTCACGGCCCACTGAATGCCATGTTTTCTGGTGGAGGTGGTGGTGGTGGTGGTTTTTTAAATTTCTGTTGGTGGCTTCACTGTTTAAAATGATCTCCAAGCATAGAGCTGAAGTGTTTCTAGTGTTCTAAAGCACACGAAGGCTGTGATGTGCTTTAGGGAGAAAATGCATATATTAGATAAACTTCATTCAGGCATGAGTTATATTCAGGCTGTTGGCTGTGAGTTCGATGTTAATGAACCAACAATATATATTCGATAAGGTGTATTTGAACAGAAACACACATAAAAGGTTATATATTGATCAGTTCATGGATATGATGTGACCAGAGGCTGGCAGGAGCCTAACCCTGTATTTCCTTTGGGAGCAATGGTCCAGTGTTTGCTCATTCAGTGTTCTCAGTGACTTTCTAGGACACAGCTACCGCGAATATTGAGAATCAGCTGTGAGTTGTTATGTAGCAATACAATAGATAGCAAATTCGGGGGAAACGGTAATTCAGTTCACACATCTGAGGAGGAAAAGTGTTTGTGATGTGATCGAGTGTCAGTGATGCAGGTCTGTCACTAGGGGTAGGTCAGAGAGGGAGCAGATAACAGTTATTAATGAGTGGCTGTTATCTAAGTATATTAGGTTATGTATTAAATATCAATAATTTTGCCTGGCTGAAGCGAGTTATTTTGGGTGAATGTGAGTGAAACTCTCTAGGAAATTTGGCTCACAAAGCAATCCCTTCGCTCTGCGTGGTCCCCAGCTGTGTGAGGATTGATGCGTCAAAAGGCACCAGCTTAATTAAAAGCTCCATGACTCCACAGGGTGATGTAACCCAAGGCGGGCTTCTGGCAGCTGCAGCACATGGATGCTGCCAACCCAGGGGAGGCTGTTGTCGGGAATAGCCCCCTGGGGACCCAAAGTGCCCGAACACAGCTTTTCCATAATCTATGGCTGAAACTTCTGGCATCTATGGCTGACAGTTTAAGGGATCGTAGTTTTATTTACTTTTAACTTGAGCCCATAAAAGTTTTTTTGACTTTGTTTTTTATTCAGTCTCCCAGCTTTATGTTGAATTCCCGCTCCTGCCTTTACCCCTTGCACTCACTCTAATGAGTGTGCTAAGTCCTTCAACCTGAATGGGTTTCGTATAATATGTAGTATTGTGTGTGTAGAATTAGCAGTTACAAAAATGGCACTATGCTATAAACAGTGAGTGCTTTCTTACTTTTTCCACTCTACCCTATGATTTAAGGGTTGCCCTGTGAATGTATAGTTTGTCGCTTCTAAGAGCTGTGTAATATACCACAGTGTGCATCTACCATGTCTCGCACGTATTTTCTCCTAGTGCTGACACTCAGCCTGCCTCCAGTTCCCACTACCCCAGGGACGTAAAGGAGCAGAATGAATTCACAGTCCACCTTGTAGCAGCACACCCTTCATTGCCTGTGATTACTCCTCTTGTCTGTCTTCCCTTCATTGGGACAGTAGCCACCAGAACTCATTCCTAGATCATGAGAACACGCAATGTTTCACTTTTTGTACAGCCACTTCTCATTCGGTTACTCCAGTGTTCTCAGAAGCAGATTGGTTTATTAGTTAAAAAAAAAACAACCCACAATGGTAATTCCCAAATGATTTTCCCTGGAGGTTATAAAAGTTTAAAAAAAACACTAAAAATAAAATATTACTTAATGTGTTTTAATTTAAAATAAATAGATGCCATGAAAAAGGCAAGGGAGAGAGAAAGGAGCTGACAAAATCAAGTAACCATGAAACCTGATGAAACTTCCAATGTGAGAAATTGCTCATCCAGAGGGTAAACGCACATTTTGAAAGCTTGTGTCATTGAGGCATAAGAGGCGAAAATAAAAAGAATAAAATTTGGGTAACAAGAAAACCAAAATTTATACTGTCCTCAAGTACCAAGTGCCAACCTACAATGATATCCAGATAAGGCAGCCGCAAAGCGACGCTTGAGAAAGCTTCTCACTGACTCCAAGGAAAGAAAGCCATACCTTGTGGAATCGATTTTTATTTGCCAATTATACAGAGACTATGTATATAGTGTTGCTACATATTTTTATATTAATCCACACTATTTAAGAAGACTTTATTTATTTATTTACCCGAACAAAGTCTAATAGATACTTTACTCTGATAGGTCAATACATGGTAGAAAATCTTTAACTATATAAAAGATTAACTTGTGCACACACGCATGTGTCTAAGGGAGCAACTACTGTGGCATTGTGATTTAGACGAGTGTTGCAGACATAGAACCACAAACGAGATCTTAGTAACACGAAGGCTGAGAGCAGTGACTTCCTCACACATCTTGGAGTATGTCTTAGAAGATAACCCCACCAAACGTTATATGGCTTCAATAGGAACTTCGGGGTTTTCTTCCACACCCAGCTATTGCCCTCACTCCTGGACCGTATCTTCTGGGCAGAATTTTTTTGTTCTTTCTCTTAATCAAGGAGCTAAGCAAAGAGCGGTTGCCACTAGGGAAAAACAATACTTTTGCCCCAATGACCCTTTGGTTCCCTTAACTACCAACCTACAGAAAAAGTGCAAAACAGTTCTCAGAAGTCAGAACCAAAGCAAGAATGTTCAGAATGCAAATCTAGATAGCTAATGATGTAAGTGTTTATATCTGCCTACCTATCTGCTTAGGGATTATTTTTTCAGGATTCTTCTAGGATTCTATTTATTTGGATGGGATTTATCCGGTGGCTTTTCTCCAGCACATGCAATTAAATTAGTTTGTCTTTTTAAGGTAATAAAATAGCAAATGCCTAACTACCAGAATGGTTATACAGCCCATAGAACAGCCCAAATAAAATCGTTGATTGGGAAAGATGCTTGTAATTTCCGTGTAGGAAGGTTAAGCTTCAAACAGAATCCCACCTGAGCAGTCTTCCATGCGAAGGCTGGACAAGTTCAAAGAAAATATGAATGGTGAGCTTGTTGCCTGTCTGACTGAATTTAACAAAAGCCCTCTATCAACAGCTCTATGTCCTCAGGCTTCACCATTAAGCTCAATACTGGATTCTTCATTACTTCCTATGGCTGTGGGGACTGTGTAATTCATCTCCAAAATGGCACACGACCAAGCAACAGGAAGCATCATTAACAGTTATGCCAGGGCAACAGCAGTCAATGGGTGAACAAGCTGGGATATTGGGTCACTGTACTTATGTCCACACTAACATGGGCTTCTGCAGGTGGAGCTGGGCTGTGAGAGAAGGTGTGCTCTAGGGTTTTTCTATTAGACAAACCAGATGTTATGAGGGAGAACACCCAAAAGAACACAGTTCAATGATACTCAGCTGAAAGGGACCAAGAGGGAACACAGATAACTACGGCTGATGGAGGAGAGAGAGCCGGCCTGTGTGTATGAGGCATGTCTGGAAGGCGGGTGGGAGACCAACATGAAGCAAACGAGGTCAGTGAAATGCAGTCACCTGTGCAAAGGTGTCTACTTCAGAGCCTTATGGCACCCAGGGCTCAGAGTATTCTGGAAAGCTCTCCTGGATGTAGTCCCCACCCACTCTCCATTTCATTTTTATTTTTGCTACCTAATTAGTAATAGGTGATAGTGGAGACCAAGAATAGTTCCCAGAGTAAGGTCAGGACCTCAGCCACACCTGTCAACAGCCAAAAACCTTGATAGTAGGCTCCGCTGTGGGTCATGGAAATACCACCTTTTTCCGCAGGCCATGCATTTTTCTGCCAAACTTTATTTTTGAAGACTACATTCGTTTGTAGCCTTGCATGTGCATTCTGTTAGAGAAACGACTCTCTACACAGAAACAGAGGAGTAAGGCAGAGGATGTATGTGCCGGAGCAGAGCTCAGCACCGTTTTTTACGAAGACTGTAATGTTTTCGGCTTTGTAGGCCACATGGTCCATGGCAATTACTCAACTCTGTTGTTATAGTAGGAAAGTGGCCACAGAAAGTTGATAAATAAATTTTTGTGGCTGTGTTTTAGTAAAACTTTACTGATGAATACTGAAAGTTGAATGATTTTCATGTGTCATGATATATTAAAAATTTTTTTTCAACCTAAAGGGAGAAAGCCAATCTTCACCAGAAGGCCAGATGAGAAGAGCTGGGGGCTACATTTGGCTGTAGTTTGTCGTCCCTTATGCTAGAGGCCCAC
The DNA here is from genome assembly GCF_022682495.2 of Desmodus rotundus. Taxonomy (NCBI): domain Eukaryota; kingdom Metazoa; phylum Chordata; class Mammalia; order Chiroptera; family Phyllostomidae; genus Desmodus; species Desmodus rotundus. Next base: position 42,788,004 of record NC_071387.1, on the reverse strand, counting down.
AGATTCAAAGTCACAAAGGGTGTTTTAAAGGGCATATGAAAATCACAAAGGGATATTTTGCAAATGATAGTACATACTCGTATTTAATTTTAAACCTGTGATCGGAGTGTTTTAAAGCAGATTACTTTTATAAGGCATGTGAGAGAGAAATTCAGATAAGTGAATGTTACCAAATAATTAATTTCTAAATAGGTCACCTTATCCTCAAGTCCTTGGCACTTAAAGTAAAGCATCTTGAATTAAGTTTATGATCTGAAGCACAGACAGCTACCAAAAATGTGGACAAAGGTCCACATTCTCAAAATAGAGGTCTTCAACAATTTTTGGAGAAATAATTTTTTAAAAAACTGCTGTATTTTTCTATGTATAATGTGAACATTTTTGCCCAAATTTTTGAGGGAAAAATAAGGATGTGCATTATATGTGAGTAGTACCTGAAATACGTTGTATCTTTTCTTGTGTTTTGTAATTATTTGTCACATAAAATGTCTTGTACCATAATATGTTCAAAATAAATGCTAAGATTCCTATATAATATAAAATGCAAGTATCTATATATAAGTAAATAAAAAATTGAATTAAAAAAATTAAAACAAAAGACTTTTTTCCTGAAAGTTTGGGCCAAAAACATGGTGTGCATTATACATGGCAAAATATGGTAATTCACAGACAACATGATGCCCAATTTGATTACTAAAATAAAATTGCTGTGAACTAGAAAGCCTGGCTTTCCTTTGAGAAGTTAGAGACCATTCATTCCCATGGACAGGAACCAAGTGGGCACTTAGCTGATGATGGTTTAACTTGTGTCTGGCTTATGGCCGCGTTAAGCAAGTTCAGGATTTTAACAGTGGGCTGACATGGGGACAAGTTTTCCAGGGAGAGCTGAGTCCTGTGTATGTTAAACCTACAATGATCATCAAGGAAAAACCCAGCTGATCTATGGAAGCAAATCCACTCATAATTAATAGCAAACTGAAGTTATCTTATTGATCAATATCAGTCTAAGAGACGAAATACCAGTGCACCAAGGGTTCACGAAATATGGAAATGGAAGGTCCTACTTTCTTGCTAAGGTTCAACTAAAATCTTTGAGGCACATAATTGGCAAAATAGGAAAATACACACAACTTCATAAAACATGTTTAGAGTAAACAAATTCCCTTACTGCTTTTCCCCTTAGAAATTTAGAATGGCACCAGGTAGTGCAAAGTGGAAAAAAGTACCAGCAGCCCTGTCTCTTTCAGGTAGATACGTTTCAACAGAACCACGAAGCAGAAAAGCATCCTCTTCATCCAGCCACTGCCGGTTAGGGCTTTTCTTTCAGTTTCAGGTCAATACTTGAAAAAAAAAGAAAGAAAATGAGGAAATGAGTAAGAAACATTCATTAACGACTGGGGGTGGTATATGATTACTTTTTTTCTCTCAAAGGACTTACTGAAAATAAATCATGCAAGTTTCTTATACTAGAAAATTTTGGGGAAACACAGTCCTCCCGTACTCAGCAAGGCTTCCTCTAAATTACAGAATCTGTTTATTTTTACAAAACTGTTTCTGGAAGCATTTTACACCTTTTGAAAAGATCTAAGTAGGCAAAAGACTGTGTTAAGCCTTGTTCCTTAAGTAGATTACTATAAAGAATCTTAGTGCTTTTTGGAAATAAAGGATCTACCAATTTTTAGTACATGACCTTTCCTTGTGGGATGAAAAAATGATCTGCCTGAAGTAATAGCTGATTAGTGCCAAATAGTAAGAAAGTATAAACAATGAAACAACAGTGGCAAAAATAAACAAGCAAAACCCCAAAATTTTCTATTGCCAAAGGATTTGCCTGAAAGGATTTAGCCTACTTTAATGAGATGAATTCTTATAACCTAAGAAGATCTTATTTTTGAGAATGTCTAATGAGTTCCCAAATATCTAGGGAATAATTCTAAAATGTCCTTGGGCCACTTGCGTTTCTCTTTTACTTTTTAGCGAACATATCACAACTTCCTGACGTCTACCAGAGAAGAGAGCTACATTCAGTGAACACTCAGACGAGGCGATGTAGCCAAGAAAAAAGAAAACATGCATTTGTTGAAAGGGCAATTGGGAAGTATCTGCAGATGTCCCTTGGATTTGCTGTCCAGAGGCAGAGTGCAGAGGGTACTCTCCTCATGGAATATGCAGTTGCTGAGCAGTGCTCACTGTTTTAGCTTTGCAAATAAAGCCACTGGTAACCCACACTGCTGGCTCATCTGGTTTACAGTAGTAAAATGTCTTGCCTCGGAAATACCATCAGCAAATCCACCACTTATTAGCTCTGGGGCCTTGGCCAAGTTACCTACCTTCTCTAAGTTTCCGTTTCTGTATCTGTAAAATAGAACAGTCATATCTCTCTCAGAGCTTGCTAAGGATTAAGTGTAAAGTGTTTTCAATTGTATATAGTGAACATAGTAAATGTCTGTTAGTAGTAGTAGTACTAGTAGTAGAGAAGTAGTAGTGGTAGCTTGGTGTCTCGAAATGGGAAATTCATCTGTTGGCTTAATTACTCTGTAATGATCTTGTCTCCTTGGGAGGTTTTCAGACCTTCCAGTATGTTAACTGCCAGGAAAGGTCACGTCATCATGGGTATTAATCTCTTTTTTACGCCCTCAAGGATCTGACTTGTTTTCTTATCTAGAGAGTTTTGCCATATAACTGTCCTCTTTTTATCCATGACCCCTACATCTTTTTATAGTAGTCTTTTAAAAAAACAGGGCCTCCATGTTTTTTCATCCAGATCTTGATTTTGCTTCTAAATAATACTTCCCAGCTGCGGTTATTCCCAGAAGCCTGCAGTGAGTCGGATTTGATGACTGGAATTTTATTCTTTCTTACACAGTGATGGTTCCGCCTCTCTCACAGACCAAGAACATATGTATTAACCCAAAATTTGGGGCCCACTGCGTGTAAAGTGTGGATGTGGGTCAGAATACTTGAAGTCATCTTGGAAAGTTTAAAGTGCACTTCATTTCACCATCTAGACCCCTGATAAAAATCTAAAAAACCCCGCAAAAAACAAACAAAAAACCCCTGCTCCACAATGCCCCCTTGCAAACACCTAATTTTTCATACTGACTTTTTTGGTAAACCTTCTAGGGTTTAATTTATCCTTTCAGCTTTGGGGAAACAAAAAACTGAAACATTGAAACCAATTTCCCCAATTTATAAAAGAAGCAAGAGACAGTCAGAAGGGGATGATTTTTAAGTAAATACAGGAAACCACACTGAAGGTTAACCTTTGAGACAACAGTTTTCTTGTGGAGCTACTGAAGCTGCCAACGCTACTAATTTAAGTCTCCCCAAGTAGAACCACATGCCCTGAATCACACATGCTTTTTGTGTGTGTAAAAACATAAAAAGGCATGTTGCAGGGATGCGTCTGAATAAATTAAATCAAAACTAAAAGTGAGGGAGGAAAGCCCCTAGGGCTACTTTGAGAAATGGTATGCTTTTTAGGAAAAAAAAATGCCCTTTTCATCAGAATTGAAATATGAAAAGCGTATTCCTCACCTTTGGCAAGTGGGCTTGGTATAACAAAGTTACCAGTGAAGACTAGCAACCTTATGGCAATTTTACTACAGGCCACTTTGGCTTGTAACATGTTAAATGAGGTTCCTCACAATGTGTTTGATAATATTGTTTAATAATTAATAAAACTCTGTGTTTTAGGTAGGAAGAGGGGGAAGATGGGCATAACCTTCCCTTCGCTCTCTAGGAAAATGAGAGGCCTCTACAGAGTCGGGACACCTTTCATTTTATCCGTGGCCTGATCGGGCTCCTCGGAAGAGCCTTTGCCCATTCTGCAGTTTAGCCATTCAATACAAGAAGGTGTAAAATGCTTCCATACAGGAATCAGAAGGAAAACAAAGCTCCTTATCCTAATACTGAAGAAAGCCAGATAGCTATCCAGGGCTGGAAATCAGTAGAAAAAATTCTTAGCCATTCTTGCCCCTCATCCCGGATCTCATCGTCTGTACCGGGATCATGTGCCGGGTAAGGCTTGGGCAGGAAAGGTCTGAAGAAAAGGGAAGTACGGAGAATATGTTCTGAGAAGCGGGAAGTAACATCAACAATTTGCAGCATCCATTCCACCCCACCCCACCCCCATGTCCAGCCCTGGAAAAAACCCAAATGAGATGCAGTGCTAGGCTCTCTCCCCAAGCCAAAGGGGTCTACACACAAATGAGGAACAAAACAGACAAGGTAGACAAAGGAGTGGGTAAGCCCGCAGATGTGGCAGCCATGGGCCACACAGCTCATTAACTGTGGGTGCAGGACTCTGCTCTAGGGGGTGCTGCTTTGCTGAGAAAGGAAAGATCTGCCAAAGAACGATGGTGGACTAAGGGACTGAGATACTTTTGCTTTGCAGAATTTCTGCGTGGTAATTTCCTCGAAGCAACTGGCTTCATCTGAAAGAGGTGGGACAAGGGTAACCTTCAGAAAAAATTGTCTGGTTTCAAAGGTCCTCTGACAGCCTTTGTCCTTTGTGCACTTTTCAGTTGGGACCTTTTCTCTGGAGTTTTTGTGCATAAACTTTTTTAAACTCTAAGGTCACCATGGCAACTGCAGAGATATTGCACTGTGATTTTCCAACTTCCCTTGTGACCTCAAAAGAAAGGAGGGAGAGAACAAAATGTGACAATAGCTGATACATTTAAATCTTATGTTCGCCCCTCCTTCTGGATTCCTGGAAAGAAGGGCAGTGTGAAATTATCCACAACTTAAACCAGGTTAGGAGCCCCTAACCTGATGGCCAGGTCCGCTCTGCCAGCACGCTGGTGGCCACAGTTTATTCCCCGACACTGACTTGGCCAATAATACACTCTTTTCTTAGGTGCCTAATTAAGTCCTCTCTAGCCTTTCTTTAGATCAGAGGTTGCACAGCCATTCCAGCCTTCAGACCACCTCCCTCTGATTTCAGAGCTGCCGTCACTGGAACTGCACCCCGCACTCGTATCTCAGCTCTGGGCCATTTTTACAATTGTGAAATGCTGGGCTGGTCAGACAGTCTCCCTATGCTGCTCTTTCCTTGCGTATGGAACGTACCCCAAAGGCTTATCCTGAGAATAAAAATCAGTTAGTATGTGTGATGCTTTTTACAGAGCCTGACGTGTGGTAAGAACTCAATATGTGTTTGATTTCTGTCTCTCACAGATGGGACTAGAAGGACTAGATCTTTTCTCCAGCCTCAACTGCTTCTTGGAATTTTCAAAACAAAAGAATTTTCTCTACTATCCATCCATTAAGTTCAAATGGAAGTCCCAACTTTCACTAATTAAAAGAGATGATGTTAATTCAGAAGGCAGACTTGCATCCCTCTTGCCCTCAAGCTCTGGTATCTGGCCCTAAATTAATTTTCTCCCAATATTTGGATTGGAAAAATAGAATGCCAAGTAAAAACACAGTTGTGTGTAAGGAATTTAGGGGTGACCAGTGAGACAGTGTTAAGCTGGCACAGTTCATTCTAAGTTTCTAATTTCAGGAGCAGAGAACATGAAAGCTGAACATCTGAACAAGGTTTACCCAATCCTCAATACACCTCTTTCTCTCAGAGCCCAGCCACACGATACTGCAGGTAACCACATAGCTGTTATGACGGCGAATTCTTACTCCTTCTCCATAGAAGACAGTTCTGGATCATTGTAAAGGCAGCTAGTTCTGAGTGCATGGAAAAAACAGGAAGCAGTAAACATTTTCTCCCCCGTCACCACATTGTAAGCGCAATAGATTTGGGCATTTTAAACTGTGTGATGCCATCCCATTGCTGAGATTGAACAAACGTACACCTGAACCGATACGAGATTAAGCTGTGATGCTTCTACCATCAGTTTGGAAATACAGTAGTTGCCCATCACTGAGAACGTACAAAGATCCGAAACACCAGCCACCTCCAGTGGGCTCTTCTGTCCTTGTCCTATCTCCTCTGATGTTTTCAATCTGTCTTATTCCAGAAACATACTGCAAATTTATACTTATAACTCAAATAGCATAATGTTTTATACACAAAGAACAATCCTTCTCAAGCAGCCTAATTTTATTTACGTATAAACACAGTTAACTTTCACAAGAATGAGGATTTTCCAAGACAGAAAAAGGAAAAATGCCAGTGTCAGCTTTCCTTGTCACACTTATTACAGAAAAATAGTAGGGCACTGACTCCCGTCTAGCTGAGCTGTGTCCGGTGATACAAGTGAGTCCTTACCGTAACCAGAACTGAATGTGTCCAAAAAGAAAAATGTATCCATATGAAATCATGAAATATAAGTTGTGTTATGGTGTGTGAATGTGTTTATGCTTTTTTTGGTGTAATATTGGTTGCTTTTGGTATTCCATGTTGGTGAGATTCCTCTGTGACCAAACTTCAGATTTGCTTTCTCTTAATTTCTGATTAATACTTTTACTTTTTTCTCCTCTGTTAAGTCTTTTATTGTTGGCAAACAAACACTAGTTAAAGGGTTTCTGCGGTCCTTTTTACATGTGAGAATTCCCTTTGTAACGTGAATAATTTCAGAGGCTTAGATATGTATTTGCACATGAGCTATAGTTATTAACATTAAGGTTTTTGGTTTTTTTTTTAAATGGCAGAAGACTGTCTCTCCCTGAGACGAGCAGAGGGCTTTATCGCCCTGTATCCCCACCTTGTCTCCGAGGGTCTGGTATTTTTATGGAGTATATTTAGCAACTCTAGAGGACGAGGACAGTCAGGCTAGTGTTGACCGTGCACTAGGGAAACCTAGCAAAGCTGGACTGGCATCAAGAAAGGGCCATCTTCCAAACCCAGATTTTCTGCTCTTTGACTCTGCGTACTCCTTCCAAAGGAAACAGCGACTGCCATCCGCTGCACACTGCCACTGCAAAAGCAGCAGATGGATTCTCCACCATTTTCGACATAAGAACGGCTCCTTATATACAATTTAACCTGAAAAGCGTTTGCTTTTCTGTACAAATCTAAAGGTTTAAAGAAAAAAATAAGGCAGACTGAGGAATCACCTTCTGCTAGTCAATTAGAGGTGGTGGTGGTATGTGTATGAGGGGAGAGGGTGAATGTTTGAAAACAAGGGATAAAGCACAGCAACAGATAGAATGATAGGTAGGTTTTGTTCCCCGGCAGAGTATATGTTTGCCTTTGGTCAGAACCAGCGCGAAGCTTTCTAATAAGGGTCATGGGGAAGGTCAGGTGTGTCTATACCTTAATAACAGAAAGAACCTGGACTATCTGGCTTCTACAATCTAACCTCAGATCTGCAGTGATCGTATTTTCTGAACCCCAAATCACCAGATACAGTCTGTCCAAGGACTGGGGGGCTGCTTTAGAGGCTGAAAGAAGATGTAGTTTGTGTGCCCAAATGGTAGGATGCAGAAGCATTTCAATAATCGGTGTGGTCAGCAGAGTAAAATTCTTTCTCCTCACACATTTCCAAATGTGCAAATATGTTTCAATTCCTCATACAGGTAATGTCACCATCAAAAGAAGGAGGGGCAATTGGAGGAGAATTCGGACAGGTGGCTTAGCAACGAAACCCAGAGTCAGAGCACAGACCTCCCTAAGACAAGTAGAATTATTTTTATTCAGCCAGCTATTTTAAGGAGGCGGTTCTCAAAGCATGGTCCTGAGGCCGGCAGCACCAGCGTCAGCGCGAGCTTGTTAGGGATACAGGCGCTCAGGCCTGCTAAATCAGGAGCCTTGCTGGTGAGGGCCAGGACAGGGTGTTGTGACAAGTGCTCCAGGTCACTCTGATGCAGAGTGAAGTTTGAGGACCACCAGTCTACAGCAGCGATCTCAATCTTGTGCACATTCTTCAATTTATGTAGCAGAAATTTCCTGAGTATCTACTCTGTACTGGGCTTGAGCTTGGTGCTTCTTTTAGGAAAGTGATCAAGACTTCTCAGCACCACCTGAGGCCATTTAGAACCTTGGGGGAAGGGGATGCGGGGGTAGGAGAGAGAACAAAATAAAGGGTTTGAGAGGAAAAAAGAGAAAGCTATGCAACGGAACCAAATATGGTAACTGTTCTCTGTGGTAGCTATGCAGGAAGAGTGAAGTACTGAAGGGAAGGAAGGCCTACTGAAGGAGGCAAGACTGCCTGGTGCTAATGAATACCTGTGGCAATGGGGCTTTCTAATGGCTTTGGCCAGAAAATTATTGATGTCGCCTCTCCCCATTTTTGTCTTGAAAACAACTAGCTAATTTCATAAATATGTTATCCTTAAGAAGAAAGAGTCTTAAAGAGAAAGTCGTTGCTGTTTCTCTCTCTGGGAAATCTCCTGACATAATGCAATTTGAATACAGATGAGTGCTGAAGGGTTACAGTTACACCTTCAGCAACTTCTTGTTTGTAACAGTTGAGTTAGAGGTAAGAAGATTTTGTTAGAGTAAAAATTTATATCATTTTAAGTGTTGTTAGTCTAACAGGGTGTCAGTTATCTTAAAGAAAACTAGAAGACAGGAACGTTGTAACAGTAAACTACCCTAGTGGTAAACTTCCTAAAGCAAAAACTTTTCCTTGAATTTTTAACCCAAAAGATCCACCCTATAGGCAAATAATTCTACAGGTTACCTGCAAGAAAAATGGGCTACAGGGGAAAAAATCTAAATGGACTGTTTTCATGAGGAGTTGGCATTTCACCTCTGCAGAAAAACTTCACTAATTAAGATCTTATTTTTTCAGAATTTTTAGCTATTTGCACATGGTCCAGACTGTCTGCTTTTCCGATATCCATTAAAATGGGAACTGGTTATAAAAATTAACAGTGTAAGCAACATTTGAAATGGAGAAAAAGCTCAATTCAGCAAACATTCCAAATAGCACTTTTCTCCATTTAGTATATAGTGTCAGAAAAACTATTTGTAACTTGGAAACTAAAAAAAGGAAATTACTGGATGTTTCAAAGCAGTGCTGAGTTGACTCTCAACTAATGGGCTATTTTACAACCCGGTGGGGCCAGAGGTTAACTTTAGGTTTTTGTTGAGCAGAAGTGCAAATAATTTTTGTCCAGCACATAAGATAACCTAAGGTTGTTTATTGCCCTGCTGAACATTAATCAGTTTTGTTTCTAAACCAACAATCTTATCCTAACATTCCTTTATACATTGCCCATTGACGTCTAGCTTCACAAATGCTCTTTGAACTGATTTAATTACATATTGGTTCCTTCATTAATTAAATAGTTGCATAAAACCACTAGCGTGAATTCATTTTATATTTGCATTAAAGTTATGATTTTGTCTTTTTGAAAATTATATTTTAACCATAGTGAGCAATGACTTTTTTCCTCTTTATCCAAACAGCTCAAAAGCTGTTAGTTAAGCAATATTTCCAGTCACTAAATAAGACACTTAAAAAAATTGGTTTGACAAAAATACTCCAAATTTCCACTTGTCATCATTTCTCTCTGCTGGTGAGGTTCATGCCTCAACATAACATCCAGAGGATTGTTACACAGATATGCTGTGTGTGCACCTGCGATGCGTTCTTTTGCTGTGGTGTGTAAAACTGCATGTACATTTTTAAAAAAATTAAACAACACTAACAAAGGCATTTTTCAAGATAACCAAGATCATGGGGGAAATAGACTATAGTATAATAACTGAAGTTGCATCTATCCTGGGGCAAAGGAGCTTTTAAAGTGCAGCATTATTACCAGGATGCAAAAGTACCACACCAGGCATGCAGGCTCTCCCAACTCATGCCTAAAATGCAAGCCAACATCACACCAGCTGCAGAATGAAAACCAAGTCTTACTTAGCTGCTTCTGATGCTTCCCTCAGTTCTTCATCCAGTCTGCATGAGCAAAAATTATCAGCGTAGAGAACAAAACAAAAAAAAGCAAGCAGAGCGTGAGACAGTCACCCAGCAAAGCAGAGCCAAACATAAGTGGAATGCATGTGTTTTTAAAACTGTCTCTGGAGCACCGAGGGACACTCCTTCAGTGAAACATGGCGTTATTTCCTCCCATTCAGTGTTTACGTGTGTTTACTTTGCCAATTCCTTCATAAAGGTGAATATGAAAGTTGCAAGGAGATCGGAAGCATGCTGGCTGAATAAAGCTGAACACATCCACATCAGTCTGCCGGGTACAGTGAAAGTTAGCTTGCAGCCTGGGCCATGTCAGGGATGTATCTGGTTTAGTAGGTTTCAGTTGCAACGTAGGCTGACCTCAACAGCTTTACACAAAGACAAAGACAGGAATGGTAGACACAAGTAACAGATGCAATGACCTCTTGCTCTGGAAGCATGTTGAGGTCACCCACGAGTAAGACACTGGTGCACACACACAGAGGGTCCAGCGTGAACTGCAGACCAGGGGACTTTACCTCACGCTTCTCTTATAAGATCTCTCTTCATCGTACCTTACGAGGTAAAAAATGGATGCAGTGAGGAAAATGAGCCAACAGATGAAAAACACGACAGGTAAATGATTTAAAGAATAGTCAGAACATGAGAGAAAAAGCCTACCCAAATAATAATCCAATTGCCTTTTGGGAGAAATATTATTTTTATTAGATATAATCAATGATTTGGAATTTCTAATTACAGGCAGCCAGTCCTCATTATTTGCAGATTCTCTTTGCAAATTCCCTTTCTTGCTAAACTTTATTTGTAAACCCCAAATCAATACCTGTGGCATGTTCATGATCACTTGAAGGTATTCACAGAGTGGAAAAAAATTTGAGTCACCTGACATGTGCTTTCCCAGCTGAAGCGGAACAAGGAGAGGCTCTGCCTCCTAGTTTTAACTCTCATACTATGAACAAGCGTCATTTGTGCAATCTATTAAGTGGCATGTTTTATGGCTTTTTTTTTTTGCTCTTTTTGGTATTTTTCCATTTAAAATGGTCCCCAAACACTGATAAAATGCTGCATAGTGATCCTAAGCACACGAAGGATGTGGTGTTCCTTATGGAGAATATGTTTGTTAGATATTCCTTGTTTAGGCACAATTTATGGTGTTGTTGGCCATGAGGTCAATAATAATGAATCAACAATTTATATCAAATAAGTTACTTTTAAACAGAAACACATTAAGCAACATTGTATGTTAACTGGTTGACAAAAATGTTGTGACCAGAGGCTCAAAGGAACCTAACCTTGTATTTCCTTTCGGAACAGCTGTTTAGTATTTGTTATTTGGTTTTTCTACAACATCACTGCCGCAAATGACAAGACTTGACTATCATCATTGACTATAAATCTGATTCCAGATTGGGTGACTTTTTCTTTCACTTAAGCTCTTTGATGACAGGCTCCATCCCAGCAGAATACGGGTGTTGGGATTGGCTGAGATCAGATCCTCTGCACGTTATGCAGTAATCGGAAGGAACTATATCTTGTATCAGTTTGAAAATGGCGTGTCATGGAAATGAGGGCCCGTAACCAAAATGGCAGAAAGGACGACCAGAGAGGGATGACAGAAGACAGGAGATAACATGGATACATGAGGAGGGCATGCAAGGTTATAAATTTCTTCCTCCAGAAGAAAATCTTTCCAAAGAGAACCCTTCCTCCTGAAGTAACTTTTTAATGGGGCCCTTGAAAACTGAAGTGTATGGATGAGTAAAAAGGCCCTGAGCATGTTAAACTTTTCAATTCAACTTTCCCACATGATAGTGAGCCTCTAAAAGCAGTGTGATTATAATAAATAACATTCTGGATTGCCAACTTTGTGCCAGAAGTCTTTCTGGCTGCATTTCATACTTTGTTTTCACCCAGTCCTCAGGACCCTTCGATGGACTGTGCCTTCCTTCTGCAGTATGCTGAGGCTGAAGCTGAGACTCGCAGTTTTACTAAGTTGCCTGAAGTTTCAGAGACACTAAGAGGCAGGCAGGAAGGTTCTCACCTAATGCTAAGCTTCCAAAGCCCATTCTCTTCTCTGCCAACAACCACACCATGGAAGTATTACCACATTTACCTAGAGCAGTGATTTTCAACCTTATTCACATCATGGCACACATAAACTAATTACCAAAATTCTGCAGCACACCAATAAATATATTTTTTGCTGATCTGACAACAAATAGGTATACTTTTGATTCATTCACACCAGACAGCTATTGTTGTGTTGGCTGTTGTCATTTTTTTATTTGACAGTCTAAGGGAAAAGAGGTCGGTGCCCTTGACTAAGTAGGTGTTGCATGTTTTAAAAATTCCCGTGGCATACCAGTTGAAAATTGCTGACCTGGAGTATAGACAATGCTCATTCCCACTTGTAAAGAGAATGTCCTTGTCATCTTGGGCAAATAGAGACAGTATTACAGGAAGTGGGTGCTCTAGGATATTTTTTACTCAAACAGCAGGAGCAGATATTTGAGATGGGGTGCACCTTCTTGAAGCAGCAGACCAGCGCTTTGAGGTGTGCTGGTTGTGGGAACCCTGAGAAGCTGAAGAGGATTAAAGCCACTGCCAGGACCTTATGAACACTCCACCTGACTCAGCTGAGCCAACTGGCCACTCTAAGCTCAGTCAGTGTCCTGGGTCGATGTCTGACATTGGGATGTAGGAAAATCAAATGCATCTACTTCTGAGCTTTGACTTTATTTGGATACATTAACGGAGGCAAAAGAAACCACTAGAAAGGGCATGGGAATCTGGGTGTCAGGCTGATTAGATTGAATTCTAGTTCCATCTTTCCGTGTTCCTACTTACACTTTGTATAAGCAATTTCTCTTTTCTAAGTTATCTTTCTATTCCTGTAAATGATATAAAGACAGCATTTGCATGCCCCACACAGCATAAATAAATACTAAATGAGACTCCTTTCCTTCCAGTTTCTATGCTTTTTTTTTTTTTAAGTGAGGACTCTTTTTTTTTTTTCTGGGGGTGCCCAGATTGGAAGGTCCATTTTCTTATCCATCTTCTGGAGGAAGATGGGGTATTCTTGTGTGTTTTCTTCGAGCTGATGGTGACCTTCCTATCAATTCTATTCAAATAAAAAATTAGTGAATCAGGTACACCAAAAGAAAAACATGATCCATGATGGCTCCTTGCAACAATGAAACAAATGGGAGAGTTGACTCTCCTGTGTCCTGTTTTTAAGTTGCAGCTCCAAGTGGTTGTTTAGCTAAGTTATACTCTTATTTTCGTAGCATAATCCTGCAATCTTCAGCATCAATGCTGAGGCATTACCCTGCGCTGAGTAAGGAAAGCTTGCTAATTTGCCACTTACCACTCAGTGCCACTTAGCACTGAGCCTTAGTTTTCAACTGAAGGGAACTATGAAGAAAAAGGATTCAGAAGAAAACAGAGAGGGCACTAGGGTATTTATTTTTCACTTTTCCTAGGGTCAGGCAAACAAAATAACTTTATATAAGATGATGAAGAAACCCTGATGTGTCTGTGGAGTGGGAGACACAAGCAATGGATGTACTGATTAATGTTGGATTTATGCTTTCTCCAAAATGGCAGGAAAATGCAAAGTGAAAATAAGCAATAATCAATCATTCTAAGAGAAAATTATCTGAAAGAAGATCTAACAGTACAGAACAGTGATCTTGGGTTCTAAGAAAAATATACACAAGTTTGGAGAATATTTAATATTTGTTTTAAACATAAGATAATGCCATTCCCCCACTATTTAAGGAATGAAGTGTGTTCCAATCTCCTTTCCCAAACAAGCAATATTTCTTACAAAATCTTCAAAAGCATCAGGACTTACTTGATGATGCTCTCCGGAATCTGGATGCAATCCATTGGGATCAGTCCACTGAGCTCCGATAAGCTGCTGACATACTTAATTTTACTGCTGAATTTTGAACTAAAAAAAAGAAGAAAAAAAAATACGTGATTAGTTGCTACCTTCATCCCTCTCAAGGCCACTGCCTCTTCTTGAAAATCCTGATTATATTGTATTTAACACCTTGCCCCAATATTCGCACTGAGAAGAAAGGCTACATTATTTGAGCAGTTACTATGTGCCAGAGACTATTTTAAGTGGTTTATATATATTAACTCATTTATTTCTTAGTATAGTCTAGTATGGGAGGTACTGCTATTATTCCCTTTTTAAAAACAAGGAAACCGAGACACAGGGAGTTAAGCGTTTACCATCAGTAAGTGGCACAGCCTGACTTTAAACCTGTGTGGTTTGACTGCAGAGTCCACACTCCTGACCACACATCACATGACCTCCCGTGGTTCCTGCCACTCCGAGTCGTCACTGGTTTCTGGTTTGTTTGCTTTTGTTTGCTTGTTTGTTTTTAACAAATGAAAATCTTATCATTAGTTCTTTCAGAATCTACCAATGTTAATACATTTTAAAAGTATATGTAAACTCATTTTCCTCTTTTTCTTGTTTTAGTTTTATTTTAATATTTGAAAAACTTTTTTGGTAAAGTTTTAGTCTGAGAATTCATTCCAGATGAACCAAAGTTCAAAAACTGTTCTGATGATTGGATTTGGATTACAAACCACTTCCATCTAAATGTTATTTTAGATGTGTTAAACGCATAGAAAATAACCTGGAAGGAGACCACTGAAAATGATAAAGAAAAGTGTCTCCAGCCCTAGCCCAGAGAAATGTGCCTCAGTGGTTGAGCCCCGGCCTACAAACGAAAAAGGTCACGGTTCAGTTCCCAGTCAGGGCATGTGCCAGGGTTGGGGGCCAGGTCCCTTTCTTTCTCCCTCCCTTCCCTTTCTCTAAAAGATAATAAATAAAGTCTTTTAAAAAATGTACCTCTGAGGAAGGGAGTTAGAAACAGAAATTGGTAGTTGTTGAAGGAAGAACTTGGTAGGAACACATTTCTCTATTACTGGTGTGATTGCAAACAGTTTCAAAACATATTATTCCACTTGAGAAGGAACTTGATCAGGCACTGAACTTTCTCAGATGGTTTCAAATGAAAAGGTTCTCCCTGTCTACTGGGATCATGCTGAGCTGTCAGCCAAACGTACTGCCTTTTGTTCTACTGCTGTGCATTCTGGAAGGAAGCTTTTCAAGGTCAAGTCTCTACACATCTATCTTCTAATTTTACTTGCAGTTTTGACCCCGGATCACTGGCTACGTCTTATGAGCAACCTTCCTCCCTATACAGTCACTTCTAGCCCTGCTGATGAGTCTTGGGTGAACATATACTGCCAACAACCTATAAAATAGGCTCCCAATACACTATAGCAGCCTCTCCTTTGGCGTGTATAGTTGGTGTAACTTGTTTCAGAAGGGGGATATTTAAAGAGGGTCTTCCATGATGAAACTGTAGATACAATGTTTAAGTACTTAAAGTGTGTGACCTTTAGAACTAGGCAGCCAATTGGATTTAAAGGCAGAGTTTCATTTATTGGCTATGTTACCTTAGACCTGGGGTGGGCAAACTATCACCCACAGGCCAAAGCCAACTTATTAACTGTTTTTTACAGTTCTTGAACTAAGGATCATTTTTATGTTTTTTAAATGGTTGAAAAATATCAAAACAAGAACATTTTGCGATATAAACATTTTTATAAAATTTAATTTCAGTATTCATAAATCAAGTTTATTGGAACACAGCTATTGTTTACATAGTGTCTGTGGCTGCTTCTGCCCTACACTGGCAGACTGGGTACTTGTGATGGAGACAGCATGGCCCACTCAAATATTTACTACTGGATCCCTTAGTGAGTGGGTTTGCTGGCTCCTGCTCTAGACAATTTATTTGACCTCACTGAACCTCAGGGTTTTTCCCTGTGTAACAAAAATAGTAAATAGCACTTATTTCAGAAGTCTGTCATTAGGATTAAATGAAATAATGCATGTAAGCACTCAATAAATGTAAGTCATTATTATATGTAATTGACCACAACGCTATTTGCTGTTTTATTATTATTGTTGTTGTAATTATGATTATATTGAAACTCCCTTTGATAAACACTGTTGAATTAGAATTGTTTTCAATATTTTTACAGTAACAAATATTTTGTTATTTAGCAAGAAGAAATATTTGTTTTATAAATATAAAAACTGAATTATTAAAAAACATCAATAAATCAATATCAATTCTAATCTTTCTTTTTTATACATTAAACTTTTTACCAGCTGTTTCAGTGTTTATGGATTCCTACTCCTTGTCAAAGTGTTTTCGGCTATCATTAAAATAAATGGCTTTTGTGTACCTTAAATATTTCATGTTATTTTTAAGATAATTTGACATGGCATGGTAAAGAGCTAATCTTGCCAAAGGAAGATTAAATTGAATCGTGCTACTCACTCGCTGGAAGTATAAAATGGGAATGTTGAGTAACTACAAGTGAGCACTGAACAAAAAAAAGGCGGACTCTGGAAGGCACAGTAAAATCTATGTAAAAAAAAAGGGAGGGGCTCGATTTTAACCTCTAATTTTTTTCTCCAGAAGTGAAGTTATCAGAGTTTTTCTTAGGGATTCATTAATACCTTTCAGGCAGAGAATTTTCAGTTTATGTGATCTGTATCCGAATGTTAGGCAAGACTTTATTTTACTATATTTTTAAAGTTCTCTAGAAAATACCTGCTGCCCCTCTCACTGAACTGTTCCAAGTCTGTCTACAGTGTGGCTATCCTACTCTTCTTTGCACTCCCCAAGTGTGAGGTTACGCAGCATCTGGCTCGACAAAATGGTGCATCAATATTCACCGAAGTGAACTCAGTTGACACCAAGAACCCTAATGGGAGATCAAAAAAATGCTGTCTACATGGCTGCCCACACTCTCTACCTAACTGTGGTGGCCTGCGTGGTATTTGTTCACCAAAAATAGAACAATGAAGATAAGACATGGCTTCTGCTTCGTCCTTTGGTTGTCTTTATTTTCTATTGTATTGTCGTGTTACTCTACCTTTTCTATTCTCTATGAAATACCATATATCACTTTAAAAGGTTCGTCTCGTCCTTTTTGTAATGTGGCATGGAAACCCCCACTTCATCTTCTGTATTCACGAGAACCAGCATAGGCATCAGGTTTTATAACAACGGGGGGGAAAGTAGTCATTATGAAATAATACTCACTCTTAATCAGGGACTCTTGCTGGATAGTCCAAAGGTCTTTCCAGAAAAGGCAGAGGCAAATATGTCAAGCACCCTCTTAGTTTATGCATTCTTGTTTATCGATCAATTAATACTTTTTAAAAGTCTACTAGTGATGCTTGTACTTTTCTATAATAATGACCATACCTTATAAAAGGCCGTGTCACTGCCAGGATTGTTCTGATGAACCAGGACGGATGAACAATGATGAACGACTTCAAGTTCTTCCGCAGCCTGTTTTGAAAAAATATTACTCATAACCTATTTTTAGAAGGAGTTAAAACTGAAAGTATATGCTCTAATAAGAATACACAGAAAGAGTTCTAAGCAAGTTATTATTATTAGCTGGGAAAGTATATAATAGTCATAATTAATAAAAAATACTTTTTGATATATAATTTGAAACTTTTATGATTCAAGCTTTATTTTCTCAGAATAAAGGTAAAATAGGATGGTTGTATTCTTGGAGTGGATAAATCTGTAACCATCATGGCATATTTTTGTTTAACAATGCTTTTCATTTTGGTCAGCATTATCTTTACTATTTTAAAAAGGATTTACTCTTCCTAGCAACTTACACAATTATTCTATCGCTGAGCCTTCACATCTTCTTACACATAGTGAAAATAAAAATGGTATATAATGTGGTTGTTTGGCCTTCAGGCTACAATGTTAATGCTCATGATTTCCAGGCACATTGTTAGCACTAATAATGCTACTGCATGAATGTTTAGATCATCAAGTGGACTTTAGTGACAGTAACAGGGTACTTGTGAATGGTTAGGTAAGGAGGCATCATAAACTTGTGTGTTTATGGCACTTTCCCTGTACTTGGCACCAATGTGTTTTGTTCTATTAAAAGCAGTATGAATGGAAGTAAAGGATCTTGAAGAAGGGGCACCCAAAGGCACCATATGGGCTAGTGGTTAATGTGATTCATGGCGAAGGCTGAAATAGGAGCGCAACATCTTCAAACATCACAGCAGCCCCAGTGCACATAAACAGCATCAAGATCACGTGACACCTGAAAAGAGTCATGGATACTGGTTTCCCAGTTCTCATTGCACCTCCATGTGGCAATAACATACACATGGCTTGCAACAGACGTGGTCAGCAGGTCTGAGAGCACGGCACAGCAAAATCTGGGGAGGATTTGCTTTATTCAGATTTGGGGCACCAAGTGACACTTTAATCTGTTATCATTTATTATCTCAACTCTGTGTAATTCAATGTTCCTGAAATGTAATTGCATTTGGTAGATTAACAGAGAGTTTGAAATGGGAATTATTGAGAAAGTAAAAATAGGGATTAAATAAAGGAGCCCACCTACCGTCTGTCAATCATCTGGTAGCATTTCTTCATCCAGCCCAGCCCTGGCATCTTCCGTCTGGGGGTAGCGCCATTCAAGTACACAATCATATAATCTTCAGCTACCATCAGCTCTAAAGTACTTATTACATATCTGATCACAGGAAAGGAGAGGTGTGTTTTCAGCTCCCACATGAAATGCTTCATCTTATCTACACCATAATTACATAGCATTTAAATGACAGGGTGCATGATATTTAAGAATGCTTGTGCATATTACCTCTTCACCTTGAGAAGAATCAGTTACCTGAGATCATTTCTCTGAGAGTGAGTATTGTTCATTTAAAAGTACAATTATCTTTTTTTTTTTAATGCAGGCACACTAAAAAAATGTGTGGGTAGGAAACCTGACTTTCAAAAATGTCAACAATGTTATCACATACTAAGGGCAACTCAGATTAAATAAGGGCAGATACAAATGAAGTCAGGTTACCATCAGTTGACTAAGAACATGTTATCGGGGAACAAATATAACACTTCACCCAGAGGAAATGTTACAGACTTTTCAAATGCAGGCTAAACTGTGTTTGTTTTTTTCTCAATCCATTCTATTGGCACGAGTGACTTTAAAGGCTTCAGTCTCTTGAGTGGTGTTCCCTGACAGAGATTCCATCGACTTGTTACCAAAGGCTTCGAATATTCTCCATCACTTGTTTCCTCTTACCGAAGAGGCTTATCTGCCATACATGCCCACAGACATTAACTCAAAGCACTTTGTCATAAGGATCACTCACAGGAAAAGATTTTCCATGACATAGTGGTAATCCGCCCGACTGCTGTCTGGCAGAAAACAGGCGGCAAACACAATGATGGCATTTAGGCCGTCCCCATAGTATCCTGGGGGACAAACAAAAAGACATTTGTAACCAACTGAAAGCTTTAACAAGATAATATTTAACCGAAAGGATAAATCTGGAGGCCTTGGCAAGTGTATGGCGGTAGCTATGATTGAGCTGTCTTTAAGTGAGTATCATATAGACTATACTCTCATAACTACATACACATGCAATTATCTGTCAGTGGTAAACATGTAAGTTATAGAGTCTTCAATAGATGGTGTGAATATCTGCATATACAGGGTATCCCTATGTTATGAACAATTATATGTGTTCATACATGTGTTCGCATGTGTTCTCATAGTCATGAATGGGTGTACAAATATTCAGCTTGTCAAAGGGTGGAGGCGACACTCTCTGATTTATGGGTTTCTAATGTATATGTTTAAAAAAGGTAATCTGTAGAATACTTTTTCCCGTTAATGGTTAAGAAAGGCTCTGAGTAATAATTTTTAGCTCTTTTCTCTTCTCGTATGAAGGGAAATGTGGTCACTGAACTTCAGCATAATCTCAGCCACACACTTCAGTGACCAGACTCCAGCGAGTAGAAACGGAAAACGCCTTGGGTTTGACGGAGAGGACAGGCCACTTGCCTGTAGTGCCCCCGCAGCCTCCAGATTCAACAGGCAGTGCAGGAAGCAGGGAAAGTCCTGGCCAGGGAAGAATAACTAACTGAGCATAGAATTCAGAGCCTCGACTCTTACAGAAGGGGGCACACTCAAGAAGGGGTGGTCTGGGCAAAGCCCGACTCTCTTGGAGTTTTATGAAAATAAATGCTTTGGGGAAAACTTGAGAATTGCTTCCTGGTAACATGGGTGGGGCAGGGGGTGGAAATGCTGTTTGCCGTGGGGGTGAAGAAATAGGCAGTGGGAGACGCACACAAGTGTGGTCACTGCAACTCCAAGGGTCAAGGAGAATGCAGCGATATCTCGGGACATTTTGCCCACTTCTGAAAGCTTGCTCCATCCAAGCTCTGTGTTTCTTACAGCTCATCTTCGAAATTCATGGCAGTGGTTGATCAGATCCCCACGGGTTTGGGTGCGGAAGCTCCTGTGTCTTCCAGGCTTAAAATGGAAGCAATGTGCTGTATTTTCCTATTTCTTATATCTCCTTTGAACACTTGCAATTTTTGTTAGCCGACATATTTTTGGACTTCAGAATCATTACAGGAGAGACTCCCTCAAAGCGCTGAGTAGGACAGGACACACCCTCAAGCCCGATCCAGCCCTCTCAGCACTGAGTGTGCTTCAGTCTTTCTGCGCTCCAAGCACCCCTCCGCTTGCACGGCAGTAAGGCACTGGCTGCGGATGGATTTGGATGGGCTTAGCTCTTGAAAAGCAGTTTAATAAGATGTTCTCTACAAAGAGAGAGTATGATTCTACCACAAAAGAGGTCGGGGAAGAAAGTGGTACCACCTAAAAATATATCAAATTATGGGTTCGTGTGTATCACTAATTTGCAGTGGTTGTATGCAACATTTACAGAAGAGCTACCAAGGTGAGTGCACGTCGGCTGTGACACACGCTTGTGAGATGGGATTGCAGTAGCTTCCCTCTGGACTTTTTGCCTCAGTTCCAGCCTTTCCAGTACATTGATACTTACCAACTCCTTTTTAGAATGTGATGGAGGAAAAATGATAGAAAGAGATATATTTTAACAAAAAGGTATTTGTTCCTCCAAACACTTTTCTTTAAGAAGCTTTATACCTAAATGGAAATCCTTAAAGGACAAGGTGACTTAGCTACACTGATCCTGCACCATGAAACTGTGCGGTGCGGATGCAGCGCAATGGAAAACGTGGCTTCCTCAAAACAGACAACACGAGTCCAACTTAAAAACACGTGCAAAAGCATCCTTTCAAACGCATCTTTCTAAACGTAGCTGTCTATCAGAATAACTTCAAGATCATGACTGCTCAGTTACTTTGACTTCTTTTTCTATTTCTGAAGAATTCTAAGACATTTTTAAAAAACAAAAGCCTGAGGCTTATCGACCGTGTTTCAGACCTCATCTCACGTGTTCAGCCCTGCGTCACAGCTGCCTGTCCTTGGGACGTTGGGCCACGTTCGCTCGTGTTCATTCCCCCAATCCTTAGCAGCCACTTGCCATCTTCTGACCATTGCCTGAGCCCAGAGTTCCTCCTCTTTGGATAAACATTTCTTTAGTTTACAGATGAAGATGGCTTTTTGCACTTGGGGGCAGAGGAATGGTTGGAAGAAAAGAGAGAGGAAGGAAACAGGAGGAGAGGAGGAGATGTAAGAGCAGAAAGGGAAGGGAAAGGCTTCCTTGTGAGAGTTTTCCTTCTAAATCAAGAGCTGGTGCCTTCGTTGTGAGGCTTTGGAGACAAACAGCAACCGCTGACAGAGTGCGATGACCAGAATGAGCGGGACCACTCCCTCCGGTCCCTCACAGATATCCAAGGGGGTCGACGATCCCAGTTTCTATCCTAAACATGCAGCTCACCCAGGTGAGGTTGCCTGTCAGCAACTTCATGAGGTGTTTGAAGTTTGGGTTTTAAAAACATGTATTTTATTAGACTCGCTTCTCGATAACCGTGAGGGGCATTCAGGGCATGTGTGCTGAGGTGCGTGAGCAATCCCACCGTGGCGCCTCCTGAGACCCTCTGCAGCAGTGATGCAAACCTTACCTGAGGCAGAACAGAGAGGCATGAAAGGGACGTAACACAAGTTTGCTGGCCCACGAATGGAATGGAGAGAGAAGGAAAGATGTCACAGTTGCCACCAAAACATACACACACACACACACCAGCCAGCAACTCTTCTCCTCATTCTTTCCAGGATCATTTGTTCGGCAACTGCAGAGAAGGTTACCTGAATCTCCTATAATGAAATGAGACGTAAAAACAAAAACAAAAACAAAAAACAAGAAAAGAAACTCCTTGTTACAATGCTTTGGCGTGACTGTCCTTGGTCATTTAAACATGTTCTCTGTTTCAAGTTCAAAAAAAGCCAGTTCTGGCCTCATTGTTGGCTAATTCAAATCACCCAGACTTCCCTTTGCTTTTTTATATCAGCAGATGGCAACAGTATTGTTCATGGGCTCATAGGAGGGCACCCTCATTTGACTGATGAAGTAACTGAGACCCAGAGAAGTTAAGTGATGTTCCAAGGTCATGGACTAATTAATGGCAAAGATGAATCTTGAACCCTGTTATGTTACGTGTGTACAGGGCTTCCAGCAATAACAGAAAACTGAATTATTTGTTCAAATACTGCTCTCACACACTGATATTCTCAACTGGCATGGACACTTGGTAAGGCCTTGTTTTCCAGTTAATTTATGCAGCTCTTTTAATCACCCCACCCCATCTCACAGTTGCACAGAG
Source organism: Desmodus rotundus (assembly GCF_022682495.2). Taxonomy (NCBI): domain Eukaryota; kingdom Metazoa; phylum Chordata; class Mammalia; order Chiroptera; family Phyllostomidae; genus Desmodus; species Desmodus rotundus. The sequence goes on along the minus strand of NC_071387.1, from coordinate 42,765,461 downwards.
CACAAACAGCCGGCACTTTTCCATTGGCCCGAATGGGAAAACTTCCTTATGGCAAAATGCAAGACACCAAAACAAGATTTATGTTCTCTGTGGAGTGCTGCTTTTTAAATGCTCATCAGAAGCCAAGATGACACACTCCACAGACTGGTAAGTAAGGAGTATTGCTTTAGCATCAGTAAGGTCTAAGAAAGTGATGTGAGCTTCCAACACAGAAGACAATGCTTTGGCCTCAAATTCACAGTGAAATTCAGAGGCAAATTCAGATGTAACATCTGAATGATCTTTACCTAGAGAGCACAAAAGCCGTTGAGGGTGTAGGAAGAGGTGGTGTCTTGCTAGTGTGCCAGGTGTGTGCAGCCAGGGCACGCTCATGCAGGTCAGCGCCTGGAGAGAGACGTGGCAGAGCTGGGGAGAGGAAAGGTGGCCTTGCCTTTCAAACAAACTGGACAGTCAGTCACACAGCCAATCAACGAGCTCACAACAGACGGAGGGGAGATAATGCTAAGGGGAGGAGATGGCAGGGATGGAGGGCACAGCAAACCAGGTTATCCTGGACAGGGCAGCTCAGTTATCGCAAAGAAGGTGACAGGCAGAAGCAGGGGCTTTTTCTGACCCTAGTGTACTAACAACAATCACTCTCTCTTGATTCAGGCAGCAGACCCACCCCCTCCACCCACATAATTGTCCTGTGCTGGAGGAAAGAACAAGCAGGTGGGTGCACTGGAGGAGTGGGAGGGGTTAGGAGAGCAGCGGAGCAGTGAGCCTGTCTTCTTCACAAAAAAAGGGCTCTGAATTGAAGACTGAGGGGTAAAAATTTATAGAAATTATCACTGTTCTACATTTTTTTGGTATTTTTTAGGGTGAACTCAGGGTACTTTTATAGTCAGCCTTTGATTTGTTTTTATTTCCAAAAAGCAAACAAGTCATGCCTCCTTTGCATATGGTGGGTGGTGCAAGGGAGGGTGGACCTTCTGGAAACATCTGGGTGATGTTCAGGTAGAGGTTTTCATCATAACAGAAGGGCTGACCCTATGGCCAGATGTCTGTCAGCTTCAGTGAGATCAGGCCAGCAGTTTCCCTCACAGGAAACCGCCCAGCCCCACAGCAGCCATCATGGGGGCGTATTACCATTTCAGGTCACACAGTGAAGCAGGAAAGAGGAAGGTCATGGCCAAGAACACCTATTGGCATTTTCTTTCACTGTTATTTATGGTCAGAGTCCCTGGGTGGTCAGATACTTAACTGCACGTAGCAATGCACAGGGGTAATTTGCTGGTGGAGGGAACTGTGACTGAAAAACAAAATGTACTTTTGCTAGTTAAAAAACAGAAGCTGTGAGTTTAATGTCATCCCAAGACACTTATTTCCCTGCCCTTGTTAAGGAAGAAAAAACAATGTTTGCCTTGTCAGCTACACTTTTCTGGGACAGCGGAGTGGTCAGGGCGGTGCCTCGGGACTGCGGGAGAGGAGGCGTGCAGCAGAAAAATAAGAAAGCTGTTTATGTTTTTGGAAGTTGACAATGTTAAATGTGTGGCTTGTGCTCATCTGACTTCTTGTGAATCCCAAGTTAGTCAGGGCTCAGTAGCTCCAAGAAAGCACCGGAGAAACAAAACACAGCTTTTTCTCTCTCCCTTGTCTTTCACTAAGGCTTTGGCTGGAACCAGCTGCTGTCAGGCATGGGCGTGATGGAGTTTATAGAAGCGCCAGTTTCAGGTAGCGGGGAAAGCGTGGCAAGGCTGAGTCCAAAAAGATTTCCTAAAGCTTCTGAAGAGGATTTAAATGGCGATTTTGTAATTAGAAGCAGCTCTATGGTAGTGATCTTAAATATAGGCTGTGGGGGCATGAACTCAAAAACTGTTCAGTTAAAACCTACAATCAACCCAGATGAATTCCGAACAGACACTATTAAATTGGACAACTACGGCTTTCAAGAAATTAACATAGAAGATTATAGCTATCAGATGTGTGCTATGAAAAGCGTTGTTCACACTGGAAAGTTATCTTTGTTTGGTAGGCTTTCCAATGTTTGTGGAATTGAGTAGAAGTGATATATTTAACTCTACAGTCCCCCGAACGTTGGTTGCCCAATGGGGTCTTTGGGATGTCATGCTGCAGAGAACTCTAGTTTCGTTTTCTGATAAAAAATATGGCTGCCTGTTCCCCAGTCCCCAGATTCACACAGAGCTGGACTACCTCCGTGAGAAATGACTCTCCTGTAGGGCTCGATGACCTTCATGTCAATCCTCTGCTCCTGTTCTCCAATCACCACCGTCCTCCACAGCCGGTTGTCTTCCCGCTCCTCTTCCGCTGTGTATTCTGGAATGGACTCGGACTCTTGGCCAGAATCTTTGTTGGCTGTGGGATCCTCTGGAAATGAAGCACAGAACCAGACTGAGGAGCAAGAGCTGTACAGCTGAAGCAGTTCAGCACCCAGCTGTCTCCTGGCAAGGGCAACCAGAGGGATGGAAGTCGCTGTTTTGTGTGATTCATCGAGCTTAACCTGACCACATAAAGGACACTCAGTGAAGCTTTATTATTGACTCATTGAATGACCGAATCCATTGCTCAGGCCAAGCTGAGCGTGGGTGCAGATGCAGGGCTAGAGCTGTCCTGTGTCAATAGTGGTCCAAGAGGGTATAGGCTAAAACCAGTTCATCCTCGATCACACAGGTTGAAGACCACAGGCCTCTCTGATGGGGTAAAGGCTGTTTATCAAGTCCAGATAATCTCGTTTCCCTTGGACCACATTTTCTGGTGTATCCTGAGTGTGCAGAGTCTTAGTATCTTGATGATACCACCAGCCTAGTCCCTGCTGTAAGGCTTTTACAAAGGAGCTGAGCCTCCTTCCCTACTGGGAGCACAGCAGGTCATACATTTCATGTACACCTATGGATTTTTCCAAATATGCCACAGCAAGATTTTACAGTAAGCAAGAAAGTAACTTTGTAGGCCAGAAATGTTCCAAGGCCAAAAATTCTCAAGGCTCCTATTTGTGGGTACAGAAGGCAATGAAAAAGCCCACTGAGCATTTTGGGGGAGAAATATACCACCTATTGAGCAACGATGGCTCTTTGTAGGTTTAAGGAATTTGAAGGAAAATATTATTTATAACTTTCAAAATAATTCTGTGAGATATTATCTATCTTATATTTCCATTCAAAACATGACCTTTGATTTACTTGTATTCTTTTTTAACTCCTCACCTGAGAACATGCTTATTGATTTCAGAGAGAGAGGAAGGAGGAAAGAAACACTGATGTGAGAGAAAAACATTGATTGGTTGCCTCCTGTATGTGCCCTGACCAGAGATCGAACCCACAGCCCTTTGGTGCTTGGGATAACGCTCCAACCCACCGAGCCACCCGGGCAGGGCTACTTGTATTCTTTTTATGGGACTTTGATAATAATAGCAACTACCATGTGTCAGGCACAATAGTAGGTATTATATGATACCAATGCAAAAACTACCGTATTTTCAGACTATAAGACGCACCCCCCAAATTTGGGAGGAAAATAGGGGTGCGTCTTATAGTCCTAATGTAGCTTACCTGGCTTGCAGCCGGGGGGTTGTGGGGGAGGGTTACGGCGGGTGGTGGTGGAGCGGGGTTTTTTCCTATTTTCTTCCTCAAAAACCTAGGTGTGTCTTATGGACCAGTGTGTCTTATAGTCTGAAAAATACGGTAACTGAAGTAGTTACCTCAGGCCACAGAGTTACAAAGCAAGTATAATTAAACCCTTACCTTTTCTACTCTTCTGAGTTATCACATTGTAACTTGAATGTGTGACTGTCTCATTCTTGTTTATTTCAATGTGAGGCTGTGAGTTCCTTGAGCTAAGAAATTCTGCCTTAGTTACCTTTAACACTCATCTCCAAACTTAGCTTGGAAACTGGCACAGAGTACTCAATAAAAATTGGGAGGGTGAGTGGCTAAATAAAGCTTGGACAAGTTCCTGGAAATATAGGTAATCTGGCAGGAATCCACAACAATGCCATTATGTTTCAGAAGATTCCATGAGAAACATTCAAACGTGTCTAATTACCTGTGACTTAGGATAGTAAAATGAAGTCCAGTTTGGAAGCAATCCTAGGCTTTTTTGCCAATACCAACAGCAACCACCACCTACAGAGCCTGGCCTCATCTGGCTTCCTCTGTGTTCCCACCAGCACTCAGCAGCTTACTATGGAAAGCAGCTTACGATGGAAACCTTTGGCTGCAGATCAAGCATGTTGTCACTTGTGCAAATCCATCCCTGTGCATATGGAGTCCCTCCCTGCCTCTCTCTTCCTCCCTGGGTTTGGGCCCTTGGATGTTCATCGTAGCTCCCTTCCTGGTACTACGTTTTCCACCTGGTCGCTGTGCTTTCTGTGGTCTCTGGGCTCTGATATGGGCTTGTCTTCTGATGCTCCTGTACACACATGCTCTCCCTGCAATGATCTCACCATCCACTAACCCCTCTTCGTCCTGTTTCGGACTTTCTGGCCTGCTCTAAATTCGCCCTGGTGATCCGTGTGGGGTTGTTTTGTTTTCCGCATGCTTTAATGAGGCTACTTTGTTATTAAGTTTCGTACATGGTTTTCTTTTTTTCTGATTATAAAAGCAAAACATTTATAAAAGTACAAGCAATACAGAAAATTGTTAATGAAAACAGCAAAAATCTCCTATGTTACAATCACATGGTGTTTGATGTGTATTCTTCTTCCCAGGTGCATGTGGACATACATACTTTTCCCCCCAAAAGTATGACTGCTCCGAATAGTGTGCATGTTCTGTGCACACTTCTCTACAACGTGCTCCTCCTTAATACTATCGCATAGGCTTCTTTCTGTCTCAGTGTATATAAACTCTGCTCGTTTTACTGACCTATTTTTGAATCCCTGCCTGAGGATAACATCCATTGATTTCAAAGAGAGAGAGGAAGAGAGAGAGAGAGAGAGAGAGAGAGAGAGAGAGAGAAACAGCCATCAGTTGCCTCCTGTACATACACACCCCGACCAGGGACGATCCCGCAACCTAGGTATGTGCCCCATCTGGGAATTGAACAAGTGACCTTTCGGTGCACAGGGTAGCTCCAACTAACCGAGCTACCCAGCCAGGGCAACTCTGCTTGTTTTAAAAGTAGTCCTAAAGTATTCCATTTTACTGATGTATTTTAGTTTATCAATCCCATAGTGATAAAAGTTTCGTTTTATTTTGTTGTTCCTTAGAAAGAATTTGCTTCAGGAAGTATCTTGGTACAGGTATCTTACCTCATTTGAGTACCTATTGCTATATGCTGTGTTTCTCTAATGGAATGCTGGATCAGAGGGTACAAACACCTAAAATTTTCATGAACATTTTGCCCTGAAAATATCACACCAAAAATGTGTGAGTGTTCCTGTGTCCTCACACTGTCAAAAACACTGGAGGTTATCGAAGTTTTTAACCCCTGACAATTTAGGGTGAAACCTGTCTCTTTGTTGTTTTAATTTGCATTTATTTAATTATTAAAGACTGGGGAGTTTTAAGTGTTTATTGGCTATTGATATTTCTCTCACTGAGAGGGACGCACTTGCTAAGCCCCTTAGCTATCGTCCTTATTGATTCGTTGGAGTTCTTTATACAGAACTTTGTCATGTATTGCAATTACTTTCCTGCCTGATGCTTACCTTTTAAATTTGTGTTCTTTCTAAACAGAAATATATTTTATGTAGTTGACTCTGTCAATTTTTATCTTTATGCTTTTAATTATTGTATCATAAGAAAGGACACCCCTACCTTAAGAGTATGCAAACATACACACACATTTTCCTATAGTTTTTCTTAAAAAACATTATTATTGCTAATTTTAGTATAAAAGTTTGAGGCTGGACCTTTTTATGAAATGCTACTGCTGATGTTTTAGAGGGTGAGAGCTGGCCAGTTGCTGGGGCTCCTTGTCCTTCCCCACCTGAGGACTGGTGTAAATGGGCAAGATAAATTAGGTAAGGGCTAGGGGGTACAGTAAATTCTCATACTCGAGGTACTCATTTTTAGAAGTCCACAATATAAGCTAGTCAGAAGAAAAGCTAGCTTTATTGACTTTCTTGAATTAGCAATATCGTCCCGATCTTAATAATAATTCTGCCATTACTATAAATCACCACCCTCCCTTTAGCCATCATTTTCTCAGTATTTTGAAAATGTTCAGGTCTCATTTAACTCTTTATCCCCTGCCTTCCATATTTAATTTTTGATATCAGGCTGTCTCCACTAAGAAATGCTTGATTTTTTTGTCTCCTTTTTTTTTAATAACACATTTTTCTCCCTGGCCACTGTTGACATCACTCAAGCCCTGGCACGCAGGGGAGAAGTCACCTTGACCATCTGCTCTTGTCTTTTGTGACATGACTTAGTACACAGGCTCCCGAACGTCAGGGCTGGACAGACCGCAGCGGAGAGTCCACTGTTGGTGTCATTATGGACTAGCTAGAGATGACGTCTGCTGGGGCCTTCTAGCAGGACACCTACATCTAGGAAAGGTGACTAGCTGTCTATATTATGGCCTTGCACTGATAATGTAAATAATCTTAGAAGATATTATGTTTGAACTTTTCTTGTTAAAGGAAAGACATTCTGGATACAGTCAACAAGTCTTTAAAGGTTTTTTCCTTTCTTTTTTTTCTTTTTGGTGACAAAGAATAGGCAGGCAATAAATTCAAATGTAAAATCTCAGCATATAAAAGCACAAAGAAAAATCATCCTTTCAGATCACCTCATTAGGCATGAGGTTGCTTGTGGATAAAAGAAAATAACCTTTCCATTCAATTCGTTTATGTGCAGAGTTAAAACATGGAATCGACTTTATAAGCGGGTTGCCTGCAGGCTGAGAAAACAGTGGAAGACAGTAAGTGGGGAAGTTAAATGAAGTGACTCCCTGATTATCTGGAAACAAATGTTGGGGTACCTTATTCCCAGAGAAAACTATCTGTCTTTAGAGGTTAATTTTAGAAAAGGTAGCTTAAACGAGGTCACTAAATATCACTAAGGAAGAGAAAATATAAAAGGACATGATTATTTCTCTTAACGTTCTCAGAAATATTCAGGCTAAAATTCGTTATCATTTTTCCATTTCCCTTATGAAATGCCTTAGCTGAGATCTGATTTATGGTAAAAATAACTTTGCAGTTGGTTTGGAAAACAGAAATAGGTCATCTTCTCTGACCTTCGGAATATACTGAAATTTCTAAGATTAGTATAACAAAGCATTAAAAGGAAAACTCAGACCTATCTTAATAGAAAGATTGGCCTCCTAAGTCCTTCACGATCTACGTACATATTTCTGATATCTATGACACTTGTACATATTAAAGAAAGTCAAACCTTAATTATGTCAGTACTTTCATATTTTTCTACTATTTGGACACAAGTATTCAAGAAAATTGCTTGGAGGTAAAGACTAATTTAACAACTTTTGATAGTGAAATTCTAAATTCTTTCATAAGCAAAATCACATTGTGGGCAATAATAACCCAGCAGTGATGTGTGGTCATCAGCTGTGGGTAAAACGGGCAATGGCTTGGAAGTCCTTCAAGCACTTGGTAATACAGTGAGAGCCCTCAAGGCGTGAAAATGACTGAACAAAAGGGCAAGCAAACGTGAGGGGTGACTATAGGGCTCGGCTTCAGGTATACCAGCCTAATCTAGTAAAAGGCTCTCTCTATTCATTGTCAGTATATTTATGGAGAAGCAGCATGGCCCAGGAATCAAGGGCAACACCTCAGGGGTTGAGTGCTGGCTCTGACATTTACTAGCTGTGCGGCCTTAGGTAAATTACTTAACCACTCTGTGTCTCACCCCAGTGTCCCATCTTAAAATAGGGAAACATAATACCTATTCACAGAGTTGACATGAGGATTAATATAGTTAATATTTATAACGTACCTAACGCAGATCTTGGCACATAGTAAGCACCATGAAAGTGTCCATTAAATAGAATAAATTACTGACCAAACACTTTTGAAACACCATGCCTTAAAAAATCCCATTTTGTTTAGAATGTATATGCCTCATTCAAAATGCTCACACCAGAAACCCCCGAAACATGCAGCTTACAAGCATTTATTTCATACTTTGGGACTAAAATGTATTCCATCTCTCTTAACACAGTCAGCTATGCATGTCTAAATGTTTGTGAAATACAGCTATTCAGATGTACTTTGTGCTTTCAATGTTTGATATTTTTGTTTGTTTGAAACAATGTCTAAACATACATCTTTCATTTGAGAATCAGGGTGGACTTTAAAATTCCAGTTACATTAAAATTCTGTCCTTTGAATTTAAGACCTAAAAGTGGGGTTGTAGCTGCTAGACTGGTTCTTTCAGCATAACCGAATCGACTAAAAAGAACTGTGTCAGCAAGTGGCAGCTTTAATTACCAGTTTGTTCAGCCACTACCACTTAGCTTGGCAGTTTTCCTATTTATAAATATAAAAGTTTTAGATGTGGTGTGATACGGCTCCCCAGGGCAATAGGAAAGAAAGTACACAGGGAGGAGAGGGAGGGACCAGCAGGGTCACGCCACAGCTGTCTGCTGGCGGATTGTAAATCAAGGCACGATTCCTACGTGTGAGAACATCTTAGCGGAAGGGCTGGCGCAGCTGGGCACAGCTGGGATGGATGGAGCAGCTGGGGAAGAGCCTCTGAGGAGGTCGAAAAGCATATGAATTCAAGACCTTTTTTGTCTCCTTTTTGTGTATTTCACCCGATAGGGTCAAATACCCAGATAACTTTAGCAATTCAAAAGTATGATAAAAATGCAACATAAAACCTCTACTTGAAACATCACAACTCTAGAACAAGTAGTTGAGCCTTTCTTCCTTCCTTCCTTCCTTCCTTCCTTCCTTCCTTCCTTCCTTCCTTCCTTCCTTTCTTTCTTCCTCCCTCTCTCTCTCTCTCTCTTTTTTTTTAGCACGAGGAGACCAAGAGCTTGTCTGTGAAGGCAGGGTCTCAGTCTGTGCTGGCCAAGCTTGTAGCCCCCGTGCTTGCAACCATTGGTTGAATCAATTCACTGATTTGATGAATTTCCCTATTATGTTCTCTGATGAATGACACTGCTGGAATTAACATGGCTCTAAAAGTCCAGGTGTCATTTAGTAATGGTATTTCTTTTTAAGTGATTTTAAAGATTAAAAAAAAATTTTTAATGAACAAAATTTTTAATTTTACGGAGAATTTTTACAATGTATCAAGCCAACAGCTGTGGTCAGGATTCTCTCACCTTGAATTTCAATACGGTAAAGTCAGAGGGTCCCGTCCCATAAAAGGGGAACAACACAATGCCATGTTTAAAAGCAGGTGCTGTGCATTTGTACATTGTTTTTGAGAATCTGACGATTTACTTTTTTAACTGAATTTATTGGGGTGACACTGGCAAAGAAAATTATACAGGTTCAGGTGTACATTCTATAACACATCATCTGTGTGTTGTGTTGTGTATTCACCACCCCAAGTCGAGTCTCCTTCCATCACCACTTGTACCCCCTTTACCCTCTTCTACCCCCCGCCCCCTTCCCCTCTGGTAATCACCACACTGTTGTCTGGGTCTATGAGTTTGTTTTTTATTTCTGAATCCCTTCACCTTTTCCACCCAGCCCCCAACCCCCTCCCCTCTGACAGCTGTCAGTCTGTTCTCTGTATCTGAGTCTGTTTCTATTTTGTTAATTTATTTGGATCATTAGATTCCATAACAAACCCAATTTCATATTAGGAGTGTCTGATATTCACCTGATATACATATTAGGAGTGTCTTTGTTTGATCCAGCAGCTTTTTATTTCTCTCTTTTTATTCTCCCCACTACACCCTACTCCATCCTCCTTCCTTCCTACTTCATCAGCAATATAACTACAAATATAATGAAGTCCCTGCCCTCATGATTCAGACATTTTAGTGGGAAGAGAAAGACAATAAACATGCAAACAGTTATTTTTTTAAAGGTTGCTTCTTTTAAAAAGTATTTTATTTATTTATTCTTAGAGAGGGGAAGGGAGAAAGAGGGAGAGGAGCATTAATGTGTGGCTGCCTGTCATGCGCCCCCTAATGAGGACCTGGCCTGCAACCCAGGCATACGCCCTACACTGGGAATTGAACCGGCAACCCTTTAGTTCATAGGCCGGCACTTAATCCACTGAGCCACACCAGCCAGGGCCAAAGAGTTAGTTAAATGATGTGATTTCAATTAGTGATACATGGAAAATAAAATGAATACTGGGATAGAGAGTAACTGGGTGGTGGGGGGTGAGGATGGGGAGCACCTTAATTATAGAGGTCAGGGAAGATTAAGATCTGTGTAAGGAGAAGGGAACAACCATGTAAGAATCTGGGAGAACGAACATTACAGACAGTGGGAGCTTGTACAAAGAAACAGGTAAGCTCCGATTTCTCTCCTTCAAATTTTAGCTTCAAGATTAAATTCTTTTTCTCTGCAAATGTAGCCCCAATTTTCTAACAACACAGGATATAACAGCTTTCTTTCAACCCCACTGTCTAGCACAGGGCCTGGCATAGAGTAGGGGTTTAAAGAAAGAGCAATGGCTATGTGTGACCTTTGTCAACCTCTAAACTATCAATCACAGCCACCTATGAGCAGAGATACAAAAAGAAGCATCTAGAAATCACAGAAAAGAGCCACCAGCAACAAAATGGGAAGTCTGTATGAATGCCACTTAGATACTCTTTCACTTTTCACATAGCCTTGGCCTTGCCAACTTGGCAACTTACCATGCCCAGTGTACTCAAAAGAATCCGCTTCATCCGGGGTATCGAGTTCATCCACATTGATATCAATTTCATCGGGACTGTCCAGATTATCATCAGAGAGGACAGACCCTTCACTTTGGTCCAGAGAAAGACTGATATTTGGGGCGGTGAGCTTGACCCTCTGGGGATGAGTGCCATTAAGATCCAGGGAATCGGGAGGTTCTAAAGAAGAAGCAGAAACAACGACAAGCGTTAGATCATGCACGTGGCTGCTAAGAGCGGGTGTGGGCCCCCATGGAAAAAATTTTCAAAGCCCTTTCAGCAAAGGCAGACCTGCTAAAAAGTGGTTTCTATGGGACTTGGCCCCTCCTTGACCAGCCAGTCTCAGCCCCATCAGCTCTGACCATGTACAAATAGAAAGTGGGAGCCATTGCTAACTGGGCAGAAAACTAGTTTTTAGAATGTCCTGTTCAGGTCTGAGAACTTGAAACTGAGGTAACATTGAACTGAACTTTGATGGTGCCTATCGTGTAACAGAAACAGTGAAGCTTCCGTATTTCTGATAATGCTTCACGTAGACTTTACTCCTGTGGAATGGAGGGTAAGAACTTCATCTGCTGCATTCATGGATACTCCCAAAATACTTTTCCTCAGTGTCTGACAACTGTGTCTGATGCACAGTGGCCTCTCTTTGGCTGGCGTTCTGTATTTACTTTTAATAAAGCTGCGGTATCCTCCCAGATCCCATCCTTTTGGATCAAGCCGTCATCCCCTCCTACGCAATACTGTCTGCGGTGGGTCCCCACGCCATGAGTGAGAGTCTCACGTTAAGGCTCATGGAGTAGCTCCTACACTTGAATGGTCATGTGGGTCTTGCCACTAACGTGCCGCTCACTTAACAGAAGAGCTGGAGAAGTAGTTTTTGATCAAGTTGATCCCAACCAAACACTTCTAAAAATAGAAATTTCAGGATTCTCTATCACAAAGGACTTTGAAGGCCGTCTGGCATACCTCTCAATTCTGGAATTCAAATCCGGTCTCGCCCGAAGGAAGCCGACACTGTTTCTTTGCCATTAAGATGTTCTGTACAGAGCATCCCCCTAACTGTGTCTCATGTAACATGTTTCCATGCAGCACTTGAAAAGAGTTTCTAGTGACCCATAAGTTTGCACAACAATGGATTTCTATCTGACAGGAATTCTCAGAGCAGTACTATCCAGAGCAAAGTGTTGTAATGACAGAAATGTTAAGGAATTGAAATAACGCTAGTACAACTGAAGAACTTAACTTCTCAAATTTGTTTTAAATTTTAATTAATTTAAATAGCCACGTGTGGCTAATTACTACCATAAAAGATAACTATAGCTTTAGTGCCTTTATTATTCTGAAGAGCGTGATGGACCTCAGAGAGTGGAGTAGACATCCATACAGTGGCCATGAGTCTTACTTGGCCATAGAACACTTAAAACTAATTGTCACGTGACTAGTATTTTGAAGCATGCACTTAAATACTTAGGCAAAAAAGTAAAGTTGACTCCCATTTTAGGACTGGTTGATAAGGTTGGGGTGCAGGATATTGGTACTATCCTGAAGCTAGACAGTGCAAAGAGGTGTCCTAGTACAAAGTGGAAGAAATATAGATTGCAGAAGAAAATCTAAAATTCTTGTTTTGGGGAGTATGCCTTGGATTGTAAACTTTTAGAGTATAAGGGCTTTCTTTTTTCTTTCTTTCATTAGCCTTCTTGATATCACATTTCTAATCTTAAACATTCTCACACTTAAGTATAAATTTGGTGAACTTTGATGTGAGTTAGAATTTGGTATTATGATCAACAGTAGCCAATTATCACAGGAACTGAAAACAGTGGCAGCCAAGGCCCTGGCCCAGGATATAAAAGGCAGCCCACACTGGTGATCATCAATATTCAAGTCAACTCTGAAATTAACCACATTGAGCCTAACACCTTCTTTACACGTATTTTCCCCTCTCTTCGCAAGTCGGATGCACAGGAAATGGCTCTCTCACTGAATAATGAAAAGGTGTGGATACAGAACACGCTGAAAGAAATGAACAAGCGCTCTGCTCACCAGGCCTCATGTCTGCAGCACCGGGACTCGGCATTCCCTCCTCCAAGGGGATGTCCATTCCCGCATCCTCCGAGAGTAGTCTGAAAGAGAGCAAAGCAGAGCATGCACAGAGCTGCGTGGGGCTTAGTTTTTTTTGGAAAGGAAGCTTGGAGATTCCAAAATAACATTGTTAATTCACTTGGAAAAAAGCCAGTGCGTGTACTGAATCCACTGTGCGTGGCTGCAAGTTAGAATACAGACTTCCTCCGTTACCGTGGATGAGAACCATGGACCCCGGCGTAACTCTGTGCGTGCAGCACGTTACTCCTCCTGCCAGCTCACATTAGCAAACACACCCCAAGTGAAAAAAACGCCGAAACAGGAAAAGCAAACGGTAAGAAAATATACTTAAGGGCACACATACACACACACACATTTAGCAAGAAAGCAATATATGTGCTTTGGAGTAAAGACAGACCTGACTTTGTATATATCTCTTCCTCCCTATAAATTTGAGCACATTCCATTAATGGCTATGGGCAGAGAAAAGTGTACTCTTGCTGGTCTTACTTTCTTTATTTGTAAAACAGGTATACAAATCATATATTTGTAATATATACCACCTATGTCACTGAGTTTTTTTAAGATTAAGCAGTGACTGTACAGTGCCTAACATTCTTGAGAAGGCACCAACTAATGTATTTTCCTTAATTGTTTAAACATTTAAAAACTCATTGTGAATTACATATTGGTGAAGATGGTTCTAGTCATGAGCTACCATCTCTTCTTTCTAATCAGTGCCAAGCCCAGGACCATTTGTATTAACCCGAACGATAAGTATGGGGGAATGAAAAAATACTGAGGGAAATTGTGACAAATTTATACGCTCTTGTAGGAAACTGACCACCGGTCACAGTCAGTTCCCCTTGACTTATTTTCATCTCTCGTCCCACGTTCAGTAAATCCCCATTCATCATGATAATGTATTTTTCTTCTCGCTGGCTTACACATAAGTTCACTCACCCAGAGTGAATCCTTGTGATGTGGGCCCCGATCTAAATTTAAACGTGATAAGCCTTGGTGGTAAAGTTCTAAATTTAGTCCCTCCCTTCTTTCTTAATGTGAATTCTCTCCACTTCAGTCTGGGTCTACCAAACACTTGGAGTTTGCTTACATAGATGATCAAAGTCTCCAGAATCCAAGTCAAAACCCTTATTGTCACTGTGATTAAAACAAAATTCTACGTTTCTAGTGATAACTGTACTTCATCATTTATTCAACAAATATGTATTGTCTAAGAGCAGAGAATACAGAGGAACAAGAGACCAGTCTCATTCTTGTGGTGGAGATGGGACAATGGGGTTAAAATAATGATGACTATTGCCTATAACTTAATGTGGCTTCCCTGAGCCTAGTAAATGCCTGCGCCCTTACCCATCAACTCCACAAACCCCTTCAAACACACAGCCTCAGGGAGTTTCTTTCTCTGTACGTTTGCTGTGGTTTCTACCCTGGATGTTCTCTAACATGAATCCAGCACCCTAATGGAAAAACAGTGTGCAAGAGGAGGCTGGTGTGTGAGTCAGAGGCAATAATGTATCGGCAGGAACAAGATAACCTGTGCCAAGCACAGACACTTCACACAGGGTGGCAGCAAACCAAATTGTCCATTGGTGGAGGTGGGGCTGGTGAGTAAAAAGAAAAAAGGCCTGAAGTTCCGAAAGTCCTGGGGCCCAGGGGGATGGATGTCTGGGTTGCCCATGCTGCTGCAGTTTTTCAGACTTCCTTACCATGAGCCCTTGTCATCTGACATTCTCCGTGTGTGTTCTCCTTGACACTGACCCTGCAGTCCCTGTAAAGTGGCAAAATGCTGCTGTTAAGAGCAACTGGATTCAAGTCTATCCAGTTCTATCCCTTGTCATATGGCAAGTTACTCAGTTTCCTCACCAAGAAAGGAGGAAGAATGTGCAATGCCTGAAGATGACACCGAAAGACAAAAGTGTCTGTTACTGTAGGAGTTCTTTTTGCCATCTATTATAATTGCCTTCTCCGTTGGCCTTGAAACTTCAGTAGGACAAGAACTGCGTCTATTTCTTTACCATTGTGTCTCCAGCACCTGGTAGAAGCAGATCCCTTGATACATATGTGTTGAACTGAAATACCAAGGTTGAAATATCTGAAATGCATATATACATTATTTTCTCTAATCCTCTGCCTACAAATCAACCTAAAAAAAAAAAGATATATCACTACCTTGATACCTGACAGAGTACATAACAGTACTGGCCTTAACTCCAAAATAAATATAAAGGGTTTTAAAATAGGTAGTATCAGTCTTAAATTTTTGTAGGTTTTGTTAATGTTTGTAAGTTGCGGGCACCATCATGGAATAATTGAGAGGCCCAGATGTGAGGTTATAGTTCTGAGTTATAGTTCTACTGTTAGTACTGACAAGCTGATTAACTCAGAGAAAATTAGCTGGCCACCTTTATGATTTTGAATGGAAATAATAAATTCCTAACGTCATAGTGACTGGAAAATACATATGAAAGTACTCTGTAAATTACAAACCACTGAGCAAGTTCAAGGTATTACTTTCCCTCATTTTTAACATAGTAGCAAGATTAGTGATTTAATTGAAATAGGTGTCATGATTGGTCAAAACATAACTAAGGTTCCTATAATTTGGGTAGTAACCCAGGCGAGGGAAAATTTCAGTACCCATACAAATCTCCACAGAGCCTGTGAGCGCCATGTTAGTGAACAGAGCCTTTGTCTCTCAATGCTCCTTTGCAACACGGAGCACAGACCCTGTCAGGAAGGTGCTCGAAATCCGGAGGAGGTGGGAGTGGGGGAAGGTAAAAGCCCAAGGCTGTGAGCAGGGGGATCAGAGGAGAGGCACTCTCACAATCGCAAGGATGCTGCAGGAGGCCCTGGGGACATTTTAGGAAACCCCAGGGACAGAGAGGGAAAGCTGAAGCCAGCTTGCACTGACTGTAAATACTTCAACCACCTTCATACATCAGGGCCATAAATATTGTAGAAATGAAGTGGTCAAACTGAGCCCTTGGTAATTGAGTGGGATGGAGTTTTACAACTGGTAATGGAAGCCGCTCAGGATGTGTTACGTAACAAACCAGTCCAGCGTGAAGGGACGTATTTCCCTATCAATCCATAGCACCTACTTAATTTGGGGTTTTCTGTGTACAAAACGGAGCTACCAAAGCGGCCGAGAGAGTTGTAAACACCAGTCTGACTCTACTGCGGCTGACCTCCTAAACAGAAGCTCAGCTCCACGTCTCCATCTAGAGGACGGATCCAGAACTGTTTGCAATGGTTTATAATCATTAGAAATCAAGTATTTCATCCACTGTTTCTGGATTGTGGCCTTTGGTGTACGTGGTAAGATTGTACTTCCCCGCTCTCCTGTGAAATTAGGGTAGCCACATGACTTGCTTTGACAAATGAAATGAGAGTGGGAGTGGCAGGGATCACTTCTGGTCAGAAGAATTAGGAGAAAGTACCTTGGTGGCCATAGAGGGTAGGTCTCGGGCAGGCTGAGTCGGAGTTACAGAGAGGAGCTGAGGCCCGGACTAAAACTCGTTGGATAGGCGAACAAGAAAAAACAATTTTGTGTTTATTCCTGAGATATTGGGTTTCTTTGTTAGGTCTTTTTTTACTTTTATTTTTTATTTTAAAATTATATTTTATTGATTATGCTATTACAGTTGTCCTGATTCTCCTCCTTTTGCCCCCTTCTACCCAGCATACCCCACTCCCTCAGGCAATCCCCCCCATTGTTGGTGACCATGGGACATGTGTATCAGTTCTAATCCATTTCCTACACTCAACTTTGCATCCCCATGGCTATTCTGTAACTACCTATTGGTACTTCATCCTCTCACCTGTTCACCCACTCCCCCACACCTCTGTCCCATCAGGCAACCACCAAGAGGCTGTCTGTACCCATGATTCTGTCTCTGTTCTTCGTGTTTGCTTAGTCTGTGTTTTAGATTCAATTGTTCATAGACACGTATTTTTTTGCCATTTTATTGTTCATAGTTTTAATCTTCTTTTTCTTAAATAAGTTCCTTTAACATTTCATATAATAAGGGCTGGGTGATGATGAACTCCTTTAGTTTTTTCTTGTCTGGGAAGCTGTTTATCTGCCCACTTTTTGGATTCTATTTTCTTCTCATTGTTCTGGTTAGTTGTTTTTTGCTTCTTTATGATCCAAATCATTGACTTGACTCTTGGCTTCATCCACTCTACTGTTGTTTCCCTGTAAATTGTTCTTTATTTCAATTAGCGTATCTTTCATTTCTGATTGGATTGTGTTTATGCTGTCGAGGTCCTCACTAAGTTCCTTGAGCATTCTTATAACCAGTGTTTTGAATTCTGCATCTGATAGATTGCTTATCTCCATTTCATTTAGCTTTTTTCCTGGAGTTTTGGTCTGTTGCTTCATTTGGGCTATGTTTCTTTGTCTCCTCATTTCATCATCCTCCCTGTGTTTGTTTCTGTGTATTAGGTAGAGCTACTTTGACTCTGTGCCTTGGTAGTGTGGTTTAATGTAGTAGGTGTCCTGTAGGGTCCAATGGCACAGCCTCCTCTATCACCCAAGCTGGGCGCTCAAGGTGTGCACTTTATGTGAGCTGTGTACACCCACCTCTTATAGTTGAGCCTTGATTACTGTTGGCAGATCAATGGGAGGGATTTACCCAGGCCAGTCAGCTGCAAGCACTGGCTGTGACCACTCACCACCAACCTCTGCCCTCCATGGAAGATCAGCTATGCAGGGACAGGATGGTGGTGGTTCAGTGTGATCTACAGCTATCTGGTGGGTGCACTGGCCCTGGGGTTTCCCCAGTGGAATAGGCTAAGGTCAACTCCCACCTGGGTTTTGCCCAGGGCCACCCTGCCTGAGCTATAAAACAATCTGAGATGGCTGCTACTTGTGCTGGGCTTGGAGATTCCCAGGCAAAGCCAAGATGTGAATCTAGGCTGGCTGTTGCTAGTGCTGGCCTGGGGCTCACTGAGGCCAGCTGTTGCTTATTTGAGAGGGTTTAGGAAATTGTGAAGCATAAGCCAAGACCAGCAACTCATATGGAAAAGCAGCTTGGGTGGGTGGGGCAGAGTCTCTGGGGGTCTCCAAGGTGGGTTAGTGTTATCCAGGTTGATGGAGTCTCAGATATGACACTAGCTTGGGGGCTCTGTGGGGGGAGAATTTAGAAAAGGGACAATGAGTAGATGCCATTGATGCCAGATACTTCAGTTTTTCCCTGTATACTACTGGTGCCTTTCAAGCTCCTACCCACAATGCCAGAGCCTAGAGAGAGTGAGTCTGAGTAGGTGAGTCTGTGTGTGTGTGTTCTTTGAGAGGGACTCCTTGGGGCTCCAGCAGATTCTTCAACTGTCTCAATCCCTGCTGGTTTTTGCAGCCAGAAGTTGTGGGGACTTGTCTTCCTGGCACTGGAACCCTGGGCTGGGGGTCCTGGTGTGAGGCTGGGACTCCTTGCTCCCAAGTTATCCCTCCCGAATTCTATCCACTACACGTGGGTATGGGACCAGCCCATTCCTCATTTGCGCCCCTCCTACCAGTGGATGGATGTGGTTTCTTTAATTTCATAGTTGTCAGACTTCCATTCAACTCAATTTCTGATGGTTCTGAGTGATGGTTGTTCTACGTTTTAATTGTAATTTCGATGTGGTTGTGCAAAGAGGTGAGCCACGTCTTCTATGCTGCCATCTTGACCCAAAGTCGACCGCATCTTAATCTAGCCATTTTGACTAGTACAGCTGGTGTTTATCGATTGTTTTGAAGGAATATCTGACTCACGCTGTGCCCTAATTTGGATAATCTGTTTTCCACACTGTTGACCCCGGTTCGTGTTGATGGCACCCACCTTGTCTGTTGCTAAAGCATGAAAGAACATTTTCAAAAGTGGAGACAGAAGCTAGGAAGGCATCACATTCTTTTAGTTAGTCCATAACAGGAGTATTAATATATGACCTTTGTGGTTTCTTTATAGCCCTCTAGCACTTGCAAATATGCTTAATATTTTTCTTTATACTGACTTATTTTAGTTAAATTATTTTGAAAGGAATATTTTTATCACTATTACTTATGGAAATTAGAATCACTCACTTAAAAAGTCATATAAATTAAATATAATAAAAATTAAACAATGCTATTAAATTGAAGGTAAAATCTCTTGGGCTCTCACTCTGAGACTTGCTCTCCTTGCTAAAAAATGTCTGGGAAGGTATAATGCCATGTACCATCATAAATACAAAGCCACGTTGTATAGGACAGAACATCCAAAAAGTATTTAATATATTTCCAAATTTAAAAACAAAGGTGCCAGAAATAAAGAGTTACTCTAGAAAGCTGATGGGAAAAAAGCCCATGGGTTTTTGGACTGGACATAGGCCTTAGGACCCCACGGGAGAAGTGATCTCCAGGTACTAGAAGAAAGGCCTAGACTGGAACTTTCTGAATAAGGCCTTGAACCCTAAAGAACTGCCTCCTTAATGAGAAGGGGATGAGAACAAACTCTACCCATTGGCCTTGGAAAGCACAGTCAGCCTGAAATCGCGGGTGGAAAATAAAAAGCAACCCATGAGAATTAGACACTAATAGTGTGTCAAGCATGTCTCTGTTTATATTACCTGAATGGTGCAGGAAATCCCAGTCAAGAAATTAAAATTAAGATTCATCTAGGATGATTAAGGACCTAGGACTGCAGAAGAATCAACTGTGCCTGTTGGTAGTGCTACTTTTACAATCTAGTATTCACTGGAAATCTACTTAGGAGGAAAAAACAACCCTCAGAAAGATAAGCTCATACCAAAAACACCCCCTCCCAATAAAAAACCCTATAAACTACACTAGGAAAGAAACACTGTGAGGGATTGCCAGCAGATACAGTAGACAGAAGACTTAACAATAAAAGTCAAAAACCCCGACAACAATATGAAAGAGACCGTAATGAATAAAGAGTAAGTTTAAACCTTCACTGTGATAAAGCAGCGAGATTCGGGTGTTGGTCCTAGCAGGCAGTGGCACTTACCCTGAATAGCCACACTGCTTAAAAAAGGAACAGTTAAAAATAATAAAGCAGAAGTGTAGACAATAAGGTCATATGAAAAGATACATCAGAAATACTAACCACAGGAAAGCAAGTATCAATAATATTAACATCAAAAAAGACTTTAGTCTGAAAAGCATTTTAATAATAAGGAAGTCATTTCATGATTAAAAAGATTAATTGGGAAGATGTAATAATCCACATTCAATACGCTTTTAACAACATAGCCTGAAATAAATAAAACAAAAATTAATTGTAAATTAAAAAGAGAAATTAATTCCATGGGAGAATATTGGAATATACTTCTCAAGAATTTATAAATCCATCTGAAATGCAGAAGGATATAAAAAATTTGCATAATGGAATGATAGAGCTCGATCTAATGGACAGATCTGCACTCAATAAAAAATACACAATTTTCTTAAACTCACAAAAACTGACTATGTAGAACGTCTTGTTAAACACCAGAAGTCAATACTACATGTAGCATATTCTCGGACTTCAGAGCCATATGTCTAGAAATCGATCACAAAAAGACAGTTTGAAAACTGCAAAACACACTTATATGTAACTGAACAGTAGAGCCCTGTGTATTAAAACTTGTGGAAGCAGGTAGAGAAATTTCTAGAAAAAAATAAAAAGCCTTACATTCAGATATTAGAAAAAAAATAGACTGAATTAGCTAAGGGTTCAACCCAACACAGGAAGCTGGAAAAAGAACCAGGCCCTTATGTGAACCAATGCTATTTATACTAAATCTGTACACCCTGAAATGATCATGAGTATTTATGGGATGCACCCCAAAATGATCAACAGGGCAACGGTGACGTAACTGGAATTCTCCAATGTGAAAATGGATCCCACATGTACTACTAGATTTTGTGTTTCTCGGACTCATGCTTCTTAATAAAGAAGCTAGCCCAGAGACCACAAGCAGCCCTGACACACGGAGGGAAGGACTTCAGACGGAAAGCACACTCTACACTTTATATGCTTCCAGCATGTCTGAATCTGGAGGGGTTTAGTTGTTGTTGAAGGATCAGCCATGCCCGAGATCGGGTTCTGTCTCATAGGAAATGAGCGGTGAACTTGGCGTGCACACAGACAGCATTTGAGACGGTAATGCTTCCTGACAGGCATGTGCACACAGCAGCCCTTTTGGGCAATAAATCATTCTTATAAGATTGGCAACTAAAAACTACAACCCCAGAGAAGTAGAGTAGCAGGTTAAAACATTCATTTTTCTTCGGGAAATTACCAGCCCTGGCTGGTGTGGCTCAGTGGATTGAGTGCTGGCCTGTGAACCAAAGGGTTACCTGTTCGATTCCCAGTGGGGGCACATGCCTGGGTTGCAGCGGGGTCCCCAGTAGGCCCAGTAGGGGGTGCACGAGAGGCAACCACACATTGATGTTTCTCTCCCTCTCTTTCTCCCTCCCTTCCCCTCTCTAAAAATAAATTAAAAATAATTTTTTTAAAGAAAAAAAGAAAATTACCAGATGGCTATGCTCTTATATCTGGGCAAAATGATTACATAAAGAGAAAGTTCCTTTATGTCAGAGTTCCTAAAATTCTCTTGGCTGGCCTCTAGTCAAGCAAGATATACAGAACTGATAAAGTTACTTTCTATAGAAATGGAGATAAAAGAAAAAAGATAAAACAAACAAAACCTTTCATGAGGTGCTTGCCTTCCTTTGTTAAGTACATAAATTAGCCCTTTAAAGCCCAGTGGTTGGAGGATTGCCATTTCGGGATTCTTGTCTGATAAAGGAGGCTGCACAATTTGAGGTAAGAGTGCACGGCAGTCTGTAAGCCCTAGGGCACTTATCAAATTACTCAAGGAGGAGGCAAGACTGGGTTTCACGCTCAGCTTCATCAAGCTGATACAAGGAAAGGATGGGAGCGCAGGTTCCATCACAGGAAGCTGAGTTTGAGCCCATGAAATGAGGCCTTTGGCAACAATTAGCTACCCAGCTGGGCCTTACTCACCCTAGAACAGAAGGGCTGTGGATCCCAATAGTCAGCTGCTGAGGCAGATAAAAACAGGGGTGAAAAAAAGGAAAGTAGACGACATTAAATGAAAGTAAGGCAAGCACTGGGCACTCACCCAATAACCACATTCTCCAGGGATTTTGCAAAAACCCACAAACCACAGCCATCTGTTCTCAAAGGAGAACACTACGCTGTCTCCTTACCCAGGCCTGGATTCTAAAAATGTGTAGACAGCAAAAATCACTTGTAGCACAAATGGCCCTTGGATAAGTTCTTGAATTGTTCCCTGAAGTGTAACATATGTACTTGTGTGTATAAACTTCTTTACGGTAAATCTGATTAGCTCTAAAGTTTGAGGAACGGTGAGCAGGGATAGAAGGAAAATCTAAACACCATTTAAACCATTTGCTTTTGAGATAATAATTAAATTCTAGATTGTGAATGGGGGATGCATGGAGGGCAGACACTCTAAGGCTTAGCGCGGGGCCTACTCAGCACACGATGGAGGACTAAATGCCTTCTGAACACCCGGATTCAGAGAAGTGAAGATGCCCTGCTCTTCTGGCAAATGTCCCTCCTTCTTGCCACTTATTGGAATGTGATCATCAAAATCTCTACCAACAAATTACTTTTGATGATAAGTTTTTGTGAAAACATAATTTAAAAATGTTAGGTGACTCTTACAAATGCGAATTATAAGGAAGTAACTGCTGTAAACTTAATAGGTCAAGTTCACCCAGTGTAGATTTCCCTGTGCCTTCTCCCTTAACAATACAAGCTCCTCCCGGACAGTATTAGGAGCAGGTGGGGTGGGCAAGGCGAAGCGAGGATGAGGTTCTGAGGAAGGGAGGGGGAGGAGAATCGCACCACTGTCTGTCTTCAAAATGAAGATGAGTCCTCAGTGCCAGGAGCAGCAGCCTCTGTAGGATGGCCAAGTGACTGAGGCCTCCGCACGGACTCCTGAAACTCTACCCCCCCCAACTCCACCCTGCTTCAGCAGCTCAGCAGCACCCGGAATTGGAATTTCTTTGTGCAGACTGGTCTGTAAACGCCTCCCTGCCCTGCTCTCCTGCCCAAGGAAATACGCTCCAGCTCACCAGGTTGCCCTCCCCCCACCGTGCAATGCAATGGCTGTGCTGTCTTAGGTTTAGTTTCTTCCCCTAAGTCATTCAAGCGCATGAACAATCTGGCGTCAGAAACATGAACAACAAGCCCCTACGCACTCTTCCAACTGCTGCAGCAGCACTTATATCTGCTGATGCGCAGGGCGTGGTACAGGACTGCAGCCTTTAACTTCTCTAGCAGTGGGGTCAGCAAAGATTTTCTGTAAAGAGCCAGACACGAAATTTGCCAGGCCCTGCAGGCCATGCAGTCTCTGTCACAGCTGCTCAGCTCTCTGGTGCCGCAGAGTAGCCGTAGACAATGTGTACCTGAAGGGTGTGGCTGTGTCCCAGTAAAACCTTAGGGACAAACACAGGTGGGAGGCTGGATTTGACCTGGGGCTCCAGTTTGCTGACCTCCACTGTACATTAAATAAACTCGAATAAAATTTATTTTCTCAAAGTTGGCTGTATTTTAAAGTTGTAAACCTTCAATATGTTGTGCCCGTGGCCTCCCAAATGTGGTTGTGTGAGTATGAAGTGTATAGGTTAATGAGAGCTGGGGCTGTACTTACCAAAATTTTACATGCAGTAAGCACAGAATACTCTCAGGTGTATACCAAGATATATGTAAAAGATGTTTACTGTAAAAAAAGATGACTTTTTTGGGGGGAGTAGTACAAATTTGATGATGAAACAAACATGACATAGTTTAAGTTTTCTCTAATCACTGCATCCCAGCTGTGCTACGCTGACTCTCCCTTCCCTACTTCATGTTATCTTGTCACTTTTGGTGATCAAAATCCAATTCAGCTGAACACTGCTAATTGCTCTGGCAGTCATCAAACAGTCACAGGGCCCTGAAGTACAGCACAGGGAATATAGTCAGTAATACTGTATCAACTCCGTATGGGTCAGGGGGGCCCTAGACTTACCGGGGCGATCACTTTGTAAGTTATATAAATGTCCAATCACTGTGTTGTGCACCTGACACTAATATAATGTTGTATCTGTTGTTAAAAATAAAAATAAAATTAGAAAAAATAAAAAAAGGTAAAAATAAATAAAACTGCTAATTTTTCATCTTAAAATCTTAACTCTTTCACTCTCCTACCTGGCACTGTCCAAAGCCGTGCCTCAAAATTTGGGATGGGATGGGCTCTTCCATCCCTCCTGCTGCAGCCTCTTAGATGCAAGAGAAGGCGCTAGGTGGGTGGGTGGGTGAGGCGGGGGCAGGGGACTGGTTTTTGATTCCTCTTCCCAGCCTGGGCTTGGGGACGGGGTTTGGTTGTCCCTGTCCCTCTCTGCCTGTTCATCCTTGTATGAGCTCCTCGAGGGCCCGTGGGGCCTCCCCACTGCCCGCTTCTGTCTGACACGGGAGACCTGCCTTGGCTCCACGTCTTCACCCTGTCCTCAGGCGCTAGCGCAGCCTCCGGCTGAGGCCTTCCCACCCTTGGCGGTGGGGCATGAGTTTGCTCGGGCTGCCAGAACACAGTACCACAGGCTGTGTGGCTTAAACAACGGAAATTTCTTCTCTCACAATTCAGGAAGCTACGAGTTGGAGATCAGGGTGTCCGCAAGGTTTGTTTCTTCTGCGGCCTCTCTCCTTGGCTTGTAGATGGCTACGTTCTCTGTGTCTTCACGTGGCCGTCTCCCTGTGTGTGTCTGTGTCCTAGTCTCTTCTTCTAAGGAGGCCAGTCATATCAGATTAGGACCCTACCTTTAATGACCTCATTTTCAGTTAATTACCTCTCTAACGGCCATGTCTCCAAATAAAGGGAGTCAGGACTTCAACATCTGAACTGGGGGGCTGGGGGCATAATTCAGCCCCTAACAGGTGGGGTACAACCAAATAGGTCAAGTCCACTACTGTCCATGGGGTCACTGCACTCTAGGACGCCTGTGCCACCCTGCCCCACCACACAGTGATAGTGCAGGTCACCCCACTGCTACCCTAATGTTCTTTCCACTGGCTCAGGAAGGATCAGGACAGGCCCACAAGTCTGCTGCCTAAGCAGACACCCAACTGGGATTGAGATACTTCCCTCCCTGTGGAAGGTATTCCGAGCCTCTACCTGGGAGAAAGGAATTTTTACTTTTTATTCACTTACTCTTCTGTGTTGTTTCAATTTTTAAAACATAAGTATGTGCAACATTTTAAAATAAAGTGGTAATTTAAATATAATAAGATTCTATCATAGGGTCTAGAAATTTTCACTTGGGCAAATTCAAGTTGACGTTAGAACAATATTAAGTGCTCAGTAAGTAGTGATTTCAGTGGTTTATAAGTAGCAATATTATGCTCTCACAGCTGACTGTCATATTATCAGGGTTCTTGAATGTTTTCCAGAATAAAGTGTAGAAAGCAGCAGGCATAGCAAAGCAGATCAGCCGAAATATCAGCATCACTGAATAAAGGCAGAGAAGCCCAGCCTTCGATCAGCCCTTCATGATAGAGGTGCCGCTGCCCCTGTTGGCCACGTGTCTATCATATTCCTTCATCCTCATAAGTATGTTTTGAAGGTCTGATCCGTGTAAATAGTGGGAATATTAAAATAAATAAGACTCAGCCACTACCTGCTCCTCATGGCAGTTGCTGATTCATTCATCTCTTGCAATAGGGTGTTTTAAATTTATCCAGCTGCACCCTTGTTTTTCAGTATCTGCACTATAGTTTCTTTTCCAATAGTCTATTCTTTCCATATTCTTTCCTTTCATACTGCTTCTTTATTTACTTTCTTAGATTCACAGGTTTCTGTTTTTCCATTTTGGATTTTGTTTAATTTTTTTTTGCTTCTGAAAATTTCACTGTTTTATTTATATTCTTCTTTCCTTTAAAGTAAAAAAAAATAAAAATTAAAATAAAAATTAAAAAAACCTCCTTGATTCCCTGCAGTATCTCTGACTCCAAAAGTCTATACTCTTGAAATTATCAATTCTTTTGATGGCATCCCTTTAGGGTGTCATTTTCTGTTTTCTGTTTCCCAGCTGAAAAAACTGGGGCAGAGAATGGAAATACCTGCACCCTGATGGTCTGATTGTCACCTCCTAAAGGGTCAGCTGGTGCCACCCTCCTCAGAGGATCCCCTGGGGCTGGGAGTGCTGCCCAGCACCCAGTGAGCATTGGCTGAATAAATACCTGAGGAATGCCCC
Source organism: Desmodus rotundus (assembly GCF_022682495.2). Classification (NCBI taxonomy): domain Eukaryota; kingdom Metazoa; phylum Chordata; class Mammalia; order Chiroptera; family Phyllostomidae; genus Desmodus; species Desmodus rotundus. The sequence continues at coordinate 42,739,345 of NC_071387.1, read as the reverse complement.
AGTGTTCCATGCCTTTGGTAACGGCATCCCATTTCTGTATTTCGTTCTCGGTGGGCTCATTGTTCCTTGCTGTCATCTAGCACAAAGTCCCTTTATCTTTTCATTCCCACACAGTCACTGGCTATGGTTTGAAACACAGTCACCTCTCAGCCCCCAATGACCCCAGGAAGCAGGCTGTGGCAAGATACGGCATATTTCTGGAAGGCGATTCCACGGTCAGTTCCCTGTGTGCTCAGGCCTGTGACAGATAGGGACAAGCACAGAAACAGCCACACAAGCAGGATTTGCATCTGAGATTTCCCAGCTATCCAGGTGGTGAGAAAAAGACAGCAAGGGCACTTCAGTCATTTGTTTAAGTGTGAGCTGCCCAAAACCTGTGGCGAGAGGAGAACTTCCATAGATCTAGGCAACAGAGCCCTGTGCCAAGTGGGTTTGGGAAACACTATATTGTATCTTCCTTTTGGGACTTTATAATACATGCAAACCTATCATGGACTTTGAGATGTCCTATAGAAAATGAATTTGTTTGGTTTTGTTTATCTCATTTTAACCAAGGAATCTTTCCTTCTTTCTTCTTTTCCTTTTCCTTTTTCTCTCTCTCCTCCCTTCCTCCCTCCCTTCTTTCTTTCATTCATTCTCTCTTTCAGGGGAAGCACAGCTCCAAGACAAGAACCTGAACTACTGTACAGTAGTTTAATTTTTCCGGAAAGGGTACAAAATAGCAGCTGAAGTCTTGACTCTGGAATCAAACTGCTGACACTTGAATGTGGGTTTTGAACCTTTAAACTGGTGACCTTAAGAAAGTTACAGAGTTCCTATGTGCCTCAGTTTCCTCATCTGTAAATGAGGAAACTAACACTTCCTACTTGGGAAGTCATAAAAATTAAATAAGTTGATTTGGGTAAGGACAGAGAACAATGCCTGGCACATCAGAGTTGATGCTACAGAAGGGTTAAAAATAGTGCTAGCTGTTATTTCAATGATTTTGCTAAAAATTAGAATAGAAAAGTGGTTTACAAAGCAAGTGCCTTGGATTCTATGAGAATTTTTTTGCAGAAAGAGAAATATCCATCTTAAAATTCATATGGAATTTCAAGTGAATTCAAATACTCAAAACAATCTTGAAAAAGAAGAACAAAGTTGGAGGTCTCCTCCTTCCAGACTTCAAACTTCTTACAAAGCTATAGTAAACAGGAGGATACAGTCCAAGATGGGAAAATAGGTGGATGCTGCATTCACCTTCTCCCATGACCATGTCAAATTTACAACTAAATTATAGAACAGTCAAGCTGGACACAAGACTAGCTGAAGAGAAGGCTTATAACTAAAGATTTACAGAAGAAGCCACATCAAGACTGGTAGGAAGGGTGGAGATGTGAGATGAGCTGGTCCCACACCCGTGTGCAGCAGTTGAGAACCTGGAGGGATATCTTAGCTGCAGAGGTCCTCCCTGAGGTGAATGGGGTCTCAACCCCATGCTGGCCTACTCTGCCTAGAGCACCAGTGCCAGGAAGAGAAGCCCATATAACATCTGGCTGTGAAAATCAGTGGAAATTCATTTATGTAGGCTGCTAACAGAAGGCTGCTGGAAACCCAGGCATCCTCTTAAAAGGGCCTGCACATAAACTCTTATTCACAGACACTCACCAGGGGCTCCAATGAAGGGATGGCAGCTTGGAGGGTGCCAGAGTCATATGCGGAGAGACTGAGTTGTGTGGCTTTGGGAAGAAGGCTAAAGGGACAGCTGCCAATGTTCCTGTGTTGAGTCCCTCTCCTGCATTGCCCGAAGATATCTTTCCTAAAGGGAGCACTCACTACCCCCTTAGGGTATTAGCTCAGTGAGCTACACCGGCCGTACCCTGATAACTCTCAGAGGCCCTGCCCTATCCAACTGGACCGTGGCTGTAAACTCTGTCAGTGGCAACCAGCCTGGGCCAGTAATACATTGCGAAATGTCTCAAGGAATTTGGGGCAGCCACTGGGTGTCAGAGACACACAGGGAGAAACTGAGTTGTGTGACTTCAGGTCCAGGGCCACCACCTTTTCTGTGTTAAGCCCTCCCTCCACCTGGCCGAATCTTAATCTACTTTAGCTTGATGAACTCTACTAGCTCCATCCTGATGACTCCCTGAGAACACTGCTATACCATCAAGGTCCACAGGCCCAGGAGGATGGCAGCTGGTCTCAGGATATCATGAGATTTGGGCTGCATGGCCTCAGACCCAGCACTGGCATTGAGTTTGATTCTATATTAACCTGGCAATAACCACTCTCCCTCATCTGGTGACTCCCTGAGAACCTGCCTCATGCAACTCACATGCCTCCTGAGGTGCTTTCAGTGGCTGTGCCAAATCCTCACAACCAGCCAGCCTGAGGTTAACCCCACCTACAACATCCAACAGCAATCAATGCTCAAATACAACAGGAATGTACAAATAACACACAGGAAACAATCATGGAGCACCCGGCTCAGGGGACCAGGGAGACCGTGCCACTGGGGCCTGAAGGACATCAATTATATAAGACCACACCACTGAGATTGGGAAACACAGCAGCTCTAATTAAGACATAGGAAAAAAACACAAGGAGTCAGCCCAAACAGGAGACATAAAAACATGTCCCAAATGAAATACCAGAAGAAATCTCCAGAAAAAAAAACTGAACGAAATGGAGGCAAGCAAACTATCAGATACAGAGTTGAAAACAATGCTCATAAGGATGCTTTAAAAACTTAAGGGAAGAATAAATGAACTCAGTGAGAACTTCAACAAAGAGAGAGTACGTATCAAAAAGGACATACAAACCATAAAAAAGTCAGACATGAAGAATATAATAACTGAAACAAAGGATATACCAGAAGGAATCAATAGCAGATTTAGATGAAACAGGATCAAATCAGCAATTTGGAAAACAAGGTAGCAGAAAACACCCAATCAAAATTGAAAAAAAAAAAAATTAAAAACTGAGGACAGTTGAAGGGACCTCTGGGACAACATCATCATGGGGGTACCAGAAGGAGATGAGAGACAGTAAGGGATTGAGAACCTATCTGAAGAAATAATGACAGAAAATTTCCCTAACTTGGTGAAGAAGAAAAACACAGAAGTACAGGAAGTACAGACAGTCCCAAACAAGATTAATCTAGAGATGCCCACACCAAGACACATCATAATTAAAATGGCAAAGGTTAAAGATAAAGAAAGAATCTTAAAAGCAGCAAAAGACAGTTAGTTACCTAAAAGGGAGTTTCCATAGACTGTCAGCTGATTTCTTAAAAGAAACTTTTCAGGCCAGAAGGGATTGGCATGAAATATTCAAAGTGATGAAAAGCAAGGACCTACAAGCAAGATTACTCTGCCCAGTAATGCTATCATTTAAAATTGAAGGAGAAATAAAGAACTTCACAGTCAGGAAAAAGTTAAAAGAATTCATCACCACCAAATCACTATTACAAGAAGTGTTAAAAGAAATTCTGTAAGAAAAAGAAGGAAAAAAAGGAACATAAATATCAATAGTAAAATGGCAATAACTACATACTTTTTACATGTAAATGGATTAAATATTCCAATTAAAAGACAAAATGTAGCTCAATGGATAAGAAAGTAAGACCTACATGTATGTTGTCTACAACAGACCCATTTCAGATTGAAAGACACATACAGACTGAAAGTAAAGAGATGAAAAAAGATATTTTGTACAAATAGAAACAAAAGAAAAGCTGGGGTAGCAATACTTATATCAGAAAAATCAGACTTCAAAATGAAGGTACAATAAGAGGCAAAGAAGGATATTACATTACATAACAAAAAGGGGATCAATCCAACAGGAAGATATAACCCTTGCAAACATTTATGCACCCAACAAAGGAGCACCTAAATATATAGTGCAAATATTGATGGATACATAGGGAGAAATCAACAGTAATATAGTCATAGTTGAGGACTTAAAGGTCTATCCATTTGAAATCAATGGTTGCAATGATCATTGATTTCAGATGAATAGATCTTCCAGACAAAAATTCAACATGGAAAACAGTAGCCTTAAATGACATACTAGATCAGATGGATTTAATTGACATCTTCAGAGCATTTCACCCAAAGCAGCATGGGTCATTCTTTTAAAGTGCACATGGAAAATTTCCCAGGACAGACCACATATTATGCCACAAACCAAGTCTCAACAAATGTAGGAACATTGAAATCATAGTAAGCATCTTCTCTAACAACAATGGTATGAGACTAGAAATCAATTACATGGAAAAAACTAAAAAACACACAAATGTAAGGAGGCTACATAACATGTTACTGAACACTGAATGAATTAATGATGAGATCAAGGAAGAAATAAAGGAAAAATACATTGAGACAACTGAAAATGAAAACACAACAATTCAAAATCTATGGGACATAGTGAAGGCAGTCCAAAGAGGGAAGGCATTAAAGGTCTTCCTCAAGAAACAGGAAAAATATCAAATAAATCATCTAAGCTTATACATAAAGGACTAGAAAAAGAACAATAAACAAAACCCAAAGTGAACAGAAGGAAGAAAATGATAAAGATCAGAGCATAAATAAATAAAATTGAGTCTAAAATAACAATATTAAAAAATCAAGTAAAATAAGTCAGAGAAAAACAAATATTGTATGATTTCACTTATATGTGGAATCTACTGAACAAAAGAAGGAAACTAACAAACAGAAGCAGAGTCATAGATGGAGAGAAAAAACTGATGGTTGCCAGAGGGGAGGGGTTTGGGGGTCTGGGTGAAAAAGGGGGAGGGATTAAGAAGTACAAATTGATAGTTGCAAAACATTCATGCAATGTAAAGTTCAGCACGGGAATATAGTCGATAATATTGTAGTAACTATGTATGGTGCCAGGTGGGTACATGAATTATCAGGGGGATCTCGTTATAATATCATTATATCATTGTCTAACCATTATGCTGTATACCTGAAACTAATATACAATAATAAAAATATTCAAACAATATTACTCATATTCTAATATTTAACATTATTCATATTACTTAATATTATTCTTACTATTATTAGAAGATTCGGGGCTAAACTAAGCCTCCTATATTCACCGTGAGTTTCCAAGGTGGTCATGGAACCCAGAATCAACCCTTAGACTCAGCACGGAAGTATGACGAATGACGGATGGGGCCAGCCACCGATCATGGGACCAACAGGAATTCTCAGCACATTTACTGTCACATTCCTCAGGGAACTGTTATGAGCTGGATTTTGTCTCCCCCAAATTCCTATGTTGAAATCCTAACCTTCAGGACCTCAGAGTGTGAGTGTACTTGGAGACAAGGTCTTCAGAGGGGCGATTAGGTTAAAATAAGGTCATCTTGAAGACACAGGGAAAAGATGGCCACCTATAAGCCAAGGAGAGAGGCCTCAGAAGAAGTCAACCCCGATGACACCTTGATCTCAGACTTCTGGCCTCCGGAACTGTGAGAAAACCCATTTCTGTTGTTTAGGCTTCCCAGTCTGTTGTTCTTTGTTATGGCAACCCTAGCAAATGAATACAGTATCTGATCTCTTTAATGGGCACACCCAGTTTCAAGAAGAATCTTAGCTCTGGAAAGGACATTATCAGTCCTTCCCTTCATCTCTTCAACTACAAAGTCCTGCTGCCTAAGGCTTGTAGCAATTTTTTATCAGATATGTCTCCCCAGGCAAGGGAAACAAAAGACAGACAAATAGGACTATATCAAACTAAAACGTTTTTGCACAGCAAAGGAAATCATCAACAAAATAAAAAGACAGCCCACAGAATGGGAGAACATATTCGTCAATACATCTGATAAGGGGTTGATATCCAAAATTTATAAAGTACTTACAAAACTCAACACCAAAAAAAATGAACAACCCAATTAAAAAATGGGCAAAGGACCTGAACAGACACTTCTCCAAAGGGGACATACAGATGGCCCATAGACATATGAAAAATACTCAATGTCACTAATCATCAGAGAAATGCAAATTAAAACCACAATGAGGTACCATCTCACACCAGTCAGAGTGGCTGTTATCAATAAATCAAAAACAAGAAATGCTGGCAAGGATATGGAGAAAGAGAAACACTTTTCTGCTGTTGGTGGGAATACATATCGGTGCAGCCACTGTGGAAAGTAGTGTGGAGATACCTCAAAAAATTAAAAATGGATCTGCCTTTTGACACAGTGGTCCCACTTCTGGGAATACATCTGAAAGAAGGAAAAACACTAATTTGAAAGAAGATAAGCACCCTTATGTTCATTGTAGTGTTATTTACAATCGCCAAGACATGGAAGCAGCCCAAGTGTCCATCAGTAGATGAGTGGATAAAACAACTATGAGGCATTTACACAATGAAATACTACTCACCCATAAAAAAGAAGAAAAGTTTACCCTTTGCAACAGTATGGATGGAACTGGAGAACTTTATGCTAAGTGAAATAAGCCAGTCAGAGAAAGACAAAAAAAATATGATTACACTCACATGTGGAATCTAATGAACAAACAACTAACAAGGAGAATTGGAACAGACTCATAGATGGAGAGCAGGATGACAGCTATAGGGGAGTGGGGGAGTTAGGGGGTAGAAGGATTGAGCAAAAAGGAAAAAGGACTCACGGACATGGACAAGAGTGTTGTAATTGCCGGGGGGAGGGAGGTGTAAGGGGACTAAATGGTATTGGAGAAAAAAATACAACAAAGATTAAATCAAGATTAAAAAAGAAAAAGAGCTCTGCTTCCTGACAGACCTGGAGGGAGAGGGAGAAGCCGAAGTCGGGCCCCTGAGACTGAGAAAAGAAGCCATCCCCTTCACTTACTCATGTGCCTGCATGGTGTAATCACATTCTATGAAACTAATTTATGAGACTTGATTAATTTCATACTCTCTTGAGGGATATATTCAGTAACCATACAGCCATGCCAACTTCACAGAGAGATCTGTTTCATTTAGCTATTTTATACCGGTATGTCTTCATTGTGCAAATGTGGACAGTTATTTAAGGGGGAAAATATGCTTATGTTTCTATATAATTGTTCTTCACAGACTTATAGCATTACATGGAATTCTAAGACTCTGTCTGGTATATCACTCACATTTTCTAATTTCCAGGTCTTGATGGTGAATAACATTTAGTAGTACTTGAAAATAAAATTAACAGCTTAAGATCAGCCACCTAACTATCAAGCTAGTTAGAAACAAACCTTTAGCTTATAAACTGGTAAATGCCTGAAAAATTTTGTCCAGTCTCAGGTCTTATCTCAAAAACTTAACCTTTGATCACCCCTGAACTGAGGCTAATGCACAAAGAAAACTTCCCCATGACCAGCTCAGAGATGGGGCTTTACTCCATCCCAAGCTTGCTTTATTTCCCTCATCAATACTGACCTTTCCATGCATCAGTAATCTCTAGCTCTCCTCTCTTCTCCATTTACCTGCCTAACATACATGTGCTCTCTTAAGATCACACTATGTTGGTTTTACTCCTATTTTAGGAAGAGCTATTTCTAGAACTTCTAATTTCATCAACCTTTCCTGGGTATTTCTAGCAGTTGGACATAGAATGGCTAGAAAATTGCTAAGTGTAATTTTATTTTTATTACTCTTGTGGTTCTCTTACTTCATGGGCAATGGTGGCTTTATGGATGGGGCTTCCTTGTTGGGTTTGGACAAAAGTAAATTATGCTATTTAGGGCATTATAGAAAGCCTGTGTTTCTTTCTGAATTTTTGGATTGGAGGGGACTTTGAAAGATCTCTGTCTGCAGGCAAAACTACACCTAAACAACTTCCGTGACCTACCTAGGGTTTCCAAACCAGTTTCCCAAAAGCTTTGACAAATCTAGCTTCTCTGGTACTCACTGCTTCCCAGGCTATTCTTTCTGGTGGGAGTTCAACACACATTTCAGTCCTAGAACCATATGTAAAGTGTTAAACTAGTCTAGGGGAGGGTGCATTATAAAGATAATGGTTCAGACTCATATCCTGCCATGAAAGAATTTAAAATTTAGGAGAATAAAGAAGAAAAGACACATACAGGTTCACACAAAACAGCACAGATAAGGTAAAATGCCATGGGAGCCAACCACGGACCTTCAGAAATAGGACCAGTTCCTCTTAACTGCAGGCGCAGAGTGGGTGAGCCTGGAAGTCAGCAGACCAAAGGTGGTATTTGGGCTGGACCTTGTGGACAGGTTGGAGAGGGAGTGAGGACAGCTTACATCTGAGCTCTCCTCTTCCCTTCCCCTGCTTTGTCTCCAGCTCCCATGCCCACAATCAAGACTCATTCTGTTCTTCCACTCTGAGTCAGAATATTCTTGAAGCTTGTCAAAGGCACTTTTTGGCCTGATGCTGATAGGGGACTCAGAGTTGGAAAATTTTAGTTTAAGGTAAAAAGTTATAAGCCTAGCAAGGAATGTATATGTGAAAGCTTTTGTTTCAGGAACTACAGATAAGGCCCGTCCTGGCTCCTGGGGAAACAGCTGACCTCCTGGGGCACTGCTAAAGATTACCGCCTGGGGACAACTGGAGGGATCCCAGCCTTTGTGTTCCAGGGAGAGACAGACGACCACCCACTTCTGGGAACAGCTAACTGCCCAGGACAGGAATGTTGCAGCTTCTTTCACCTAATCCTCTCTGAATCTCAAAGCCCTCACTGCACCTTGTCTATTCCCTGTTATAAAAAGTCTGGCCTGGAAAGAGAAGGGAAGATGGTCTGTTAGGGTATGAACCCACCATCTTCTCAGATCGCTGGCCATCTGAATAAAGCGTCATAAAGATTCAATCGCTGACATTGCTTATTGGGTTTGGTAGTGACAGGCAGCCGGAACACAGGTGTCTTTTCTGGTTTCAATGCCTGTTCTCAAACCGGGTATTCTCCTTCCTCTCTTTGTAAGATCAGAGCCAGACAGACACTGTTCAGGGGGGAAGAGGATGACTGGAGGAAATGTCCCCATCCTCTTCATAGCCCCCACCATAGGTCCACCTCAGTAGATACAGAAGTTTGCAGACCTGTGCTCTTGGTACCAATGAACATGTAGGCATAGAAACCATGGTCCGGCCCTGGGACCCTAACCTAATGCTGACTAATCAGGTGTGGGTTCAGCTTTTTGCAAGTGCTTCTGCCAAAGCTGTCTCTATACCTTGTTCAGAGGAGAGAGCGTCATGCTTTCTTCGCCTTGCCTTTATTAACTTACATCAAGTGCAGCAAAGCTGAAGATTCTCAGTTATGAGGAATGAAATGAAAATGTATCACAGGGTATGCCAATTCTTCTCTAGGCACTTCTGCAGTAGATTGTCATCTCCCTCAATTTTCAAGCACTGCAGACATCTGCATTTCTGGAAGTGCCTCTCTTCTCTCCATCCCAGACACACTTCCATCCTCTATTATGTTTCAGGTGGACTATCAGCTCCCATCTGGCCTCCCGTCTCTCCTGCACCATTGCCAATCTACTGCCAATCACAACACATGCTCGGAAAAACACTGGCTTCCCAAAGTCAACACATTTAACACAAACTTCTTTGTTTGACCTTAGGGCACTCCACTATTTAGATCACTCCACACCCTTGGTGCCCTCAAATGCTCTACCTTGCAGACAAAATGAGCTTTTAGTTTCTCAAGTTTTATATTCCCTTCTGTTGAAATGCTCCTTCCCTCAACTACTGAATCTACCTCATCCATAAATCCTGCTCTCGCTCCTCTCTAACAGAGAAGGAGTAAGGCTCTCCCACCTTTGAGGGCCCAGAGCCCCTCAGTTATTCCTCTTATGGAATTGACTTCACTTCTCACTTTGCAAGCCATTTGTTTTACCCCCTCCCCCCTGCTAGAGTGAGGTAAGAGATTGCATCTTAATTACCTTTGTTTCACATGCAGTCCTTAGGGATAGCATCTTGTCCTAAATGCAGTCTCTGAGTGTGGGGTTCAGTCTCATTTCCCCCACACTTTTATGGTTTGTAAGGAATTAGAAAATGTCACTTTATCCTTAAAATAGAATACTCATAGTTGGGTCCCCCCCCTTAAAGCTCTGAGAAATTTATTTGCTAGGGGCTTCTCAAAGGCCCTGGGGTGGAAGGAAATAGCACAAGATGAAGAGCTAGGCCACCCTGGTTCTGATCCCAGCCGACAACAACGACTCTGTAGTCTTGATCCAATTACTCACTCTAACGAGGGCTAATTTCATTGTAAACCGAAGGAGTCAAAATCCATTCTAAAACTTATTTCGGCTTATAGTACCTTAGCAGTTGAAACTCAGCATGCCAGAATAATACAGAAATCAGGCAACTATCAACATTGCTGGCAAATGGCCTGACAGAGCCCTCAAATGGTATGGTGCTCGAAGAGGGAGCATCCTCTCCTGCCTCTTCTCCTACACCCTTTGCACACCCATCAACTAGTACCCCTGCCATTATTAATCCAGAAGGATCTGTATCCAAATATTGTCAATTCTGATGCAGACAGGATACCAGGGACAGAATCTGTCCTCCATTACTTTTCCCTCTGCCCCTTCTCACCCCAACTATATGATCAGCTGGAGCCGATCAGAAATGGAGAACACATCTTAAAGGCAATACCACTCTAGCTGGAGCTTGGCTTCTGCAAAATCTTGGCATGTCAAACAAAGCTCAAGCAATTGATTAAGGAATTGAGAACCCGTCCAAATACCACTCTAGCAGAAGCCTGGTTTGTGTAAAGATTCTGCAAAATCTTGGCATGTCAAACAAAGTGTAAGAAATTGCAGGCTAGATAAGGGGGGGAGGTTTTTTTTTTCCTGTGGGGAATTCCAACTTTCCCACTGTAACCTATATTAAGTATCTGAAAATGTGGGCAACCGCCAAACCTTGTCTTCTAGTTAGCTAGAAAGTATGAAGCCTAGAGGTCGAAGTATTACCATCCTTTAATAAGAGATAAATTCTCCCCCAACTACAAAGCTATTCAAGAATGAAAAACCAAGTAGCACGAAAATGAAAATTCACTGGGGTGCATCAAAGAGAGTCTTAACTATTGGCAAAAAGCTAATTTGAGTTTTTGTTAATAGGAAGAACAATCTGGCTCGTTATCCTTAAGCAGCTGTGAAGCTTCAGACCTTATTGAGGACACAAAGGGTAATTTTGCATTACAAAGCTAACTCTCTGGGGGATGTTTGGGGGTTGCAGCCTCATCTTGTTGGTTATTTGCCTTGGAGTTGCTGTGCAAGGTTCAAGCCATTTTTAAAAGAGCTGTTTACTATCCTAAATATGTAATTTACTCAGGAAACATTTTCATAAAGGCAGTGTTTTTCTCCCGGATAAAAAGTCTCTGTTATCAATTAAGAGCAATTTTATGGGGCATTTTTTAAAATTCCCAGGAATTTTAATCTAATGATTATTACAATCCGTGAATATTATCAATTATGATTTTAAGAAAATTTTTACCATATGAACATTTTGAAATGACTCATTAGCGGCAGTTCCGTTTTTCTCTGGTGGGCAGGTCGTCAGGGGAGGGCTCAGGGTGGCCATCTGGTTGGAACGAGTCTGGAGGCCGAGCCTGAGTCGCAGTTTATATAAGGTCGACCCCTCGTAAAGAGTTCATGGGAAAGAAGAGGGGCAGTTTAGAGATTATGTTCCCCTCCCTTAAATCACCATGACCTCAGGCAGAATCATACTTCACATCATTCCTTTTAGGTGGGAGTCCAGTTTTGTTTTTTTGGTTTCCACAGAAGAATTTAATAACCTATACAGTTCTTATTGAAATTGATCAGGGAGTACTTTTTTTAGTTTCTCGCATAACTTAGTTTTCAGGGAAATACTGATATTTCATAGGAAGTGTACCCTGCCCATTGACTTTGAAAAGGCAATAAAGAACAATGTGAGCCCATATTTTAGGATGACCTATTCCGCAGCTTAGAATTTAGATAAATTTTAAAGGCTATAAGATTCATTGGGAGAAGAGAGGTGTATGTTACTGCCTTCAATAACTATTAGCAATAATATAAAAAATAAAAATGCCACTGTACCAGGGTCCCTCAGCTTTTCAAGTAATCCAAATAGACATTGTAATACCCATTATTAGGCAAGAGTCCTAACCTGTTTCCAAACTGTCACTTCCTTTGATTTTCTATCTCCATTTCTGTCATAGACATAAAGGAATAAAAAATGCTGATAGCTGTGCAGTCTGTGTTCCCAAATTACCTTGCCGCTGAGGGAGGGGCAGGGAATAGCGTGAAGGACCCCAGGCCTCGCCAGTTTGAGTGGATACGGAATGAAAAGCAGCTGCCAGCGGCCACTTGTGAGGGGCTGGGCAGAGCTCCGCATCCTCTCATCTCCCTCCTTTCTCACCCTCCAACTTCCCTGCAGCGACAGACCAGCCCGGGGAACAACACTCTCCGCTGCAATCTGTTCTCCCCACACCCCATCCCCCTAAAGCCACATCAGGACCCACCTACCTTCTGAGGATGCGAGGAGGCTGGCTATCAGGAGGCTGAGAAGGATGCTCTGTTACAGCTCCTCAGCATCTCCCTTCTGGAGCAGTTAACTGGAAATACAGATTCGCCTCCATTTTCTGGTCACATGATCCCTGGCACATCTAAATAAGGATGATCACCTGCCTCCCAGATTTCCCCCTGCACCGGTCACCGCCACTGCTGGGGCTGGGGCTGTGCAGAGTTTCATTTGGGAATACAAATCACTCTCCCACCCAGGTTGTGGGGTCAGAAATGCACCTTGATTTTTGTGTCTGCTCAGAAATACAGCTGCCATTCCTGTTACCGAGATTGGGTGTGAATGAGCTCAGAGCACAGGTTGGAAGGAATTTAGTTTCCCTGAACCCTATTTAAAAAAGAAAATCCTGTACCTTCGCAACACACCCAGTAAGAAAGTGGTGCAATTATTTTCATTTCCGGGACCATGAACAACAGTGGACTCTACGGAAGTATGGTGGGATACAGGAAGAAGTGCAACTGGAGATTCTAGAGAAAGTTAGGATGTTTGCCCAACATCCACAGTCTTGGCTAAGAGACAGGCATGTGGCCATTAAGGATGTGAACCCTGGAGTCAGAAGGCCCAAATTTGAATCTGACTTCCACTACTTATTAGCAAGTTTGGACCAGCTACTAATCTGCCTGGTGCCTAGGAATACTGATTCAGAAATAGTTAATAATAATAATAATTTTACTTTAAGATAATCTAGGTAGAGATCTTAGAGAAGCTTGGTTAAAAATAAACCTACAACAAATGTTAGTTATTAATACTACTATTAATTCTAAAAACGCCAGCAGAAATATTTGATGTAGTTACAGCAATGGAAGTATGATCGAAAAGCTTACATAAGGGAAAGGCATGCATTGATTTGTCTGATCTTCAAAGAAAAAAAATATATTGTCAGAGAAACCAAGTTAAGACTTCTGGTCATAATTAGGCAAAATATCAATGCAAAGAGTAACTATGGACACCATCGTCAGAACTGAGCTGTTAGAAATCCCCTGTTACCATTGAAGTTAAGAACAATCTAACAATGGGCAGGGGGGAGTGGGGAGGGGACAGTGAGGAGAGGGCATTACAGGAACTACTGTAAAGGACACATGGACCAAATCAAGGGGGAGGGTGGAGGTGGGGGGAGGTTCGGCTGAGGTGGGGTGGAGGGATGGGGAGAAAAGGCACACAGCTGTAATTGAATAACAATAAAAAATTTTTTAAAAAAGAAATCCCATGTTACATGATCTTCTCCCTTTTGGTAGGGTGGGTGGTGGGTCGAGTGGGAGTGGGCCAGGATGGGGTAGGGGAGTAGGGCAGTTTAAGGTGATCTCCAAGTGGTCCAGCTCTAAAATGAGAAAGGGAATTACTCGGCAGAGTACGCTAGCCATGGTAAGTATTTAAGAAATGTTAGTTCCTATTCTTAAGATGAAGGGCATTTCATGTCCTCCCCATGGCTGTTGGGGGTGGTGAGAGGGCCGTGGAGAAGGGAGAGAGGAAGAAGAAAATGTTTATGTCTTTATTTAAATTAAAAGCTCACAAAATTCTTCGGCATCATGGACAGTTGTGAGATCATTTCTCATGTGCCATTTATCTCTCAGCTCCGGGAAGATGAGGGGTGGCACAATCAGGGGGGTGTGACTTTGCAGGGTCACTGGCCGGCAGAGGTTCTGCAAAAGCCTAGGTGTGTGGCCCAGAGATGAGCCAAAAATTGTCAGGGGAGAACAGATGGCTTCAGAGCTGGTTGTACTCTGGGTGCCCGGGGTGAAGGGTAAAAAATGGGGATTAAGTCTTTGTGAAGGTCTGGTTTGTTAGGAGCTTCCTTTCACGGACAGAAAAAGGCAGCAGTTGGAGGCTGCAGAAAGAACAGGTAAGTGTGGGAAGAACAAACACTGTAACTAAATATGTTACAAATAAGGTCTACTTTATTTTATTATTTTTTAAGATTAAAAAAATTAATTTTAGAGAGAGAGGGTGAATGGAGAGAAGGGAGGGATTTGTTGTTCCACTTACTGACGCATTCACTGGTTGCTGCTTGTATGTGCCCTGACTGGAGATTGAGCCCACGACCTCGGCGAATCAAGAGGACACTCCAACCAAGTGAGCTACCCGGCCAGGGCCTAAATAATAATAATATCTATTTTAAAAGTCAACAATTCATATGGGAAATGATTAAGTTTGTCATCAGGCCAGTCACAGATACCTTTAAAACATTTAAGTAATACTTCATTATATGGGGAAATGGGAGACATCTGCTGTCTTAAATCATATTTCCTTTTGTTAAGCAGGATGACCCCAGATGCCAAGGCATTATCACAGCCCTCGCTCAGAGTCAGCTCACCACTTACGGAAACGTATTGTTTTATTCATTACACGGAAGCAATCATGATTATTTTAGAAAGTAGGAATTACTGCTTCAATATAGTAGGTGGCATCCTGATAATTACACAGACAAAAAGGACATGGTAGAAGTCAGATTCTCCAGTGGAACTTTAGTTATTTTTTGAGAGTTTAATACTTGCAAATGATTATTAAGAAATTGAGTTAAAAAATAAATGCCAAAAAGTCTTTGAAGATAATATATTGTAAACTGCTACTTGAGTTGATGGTATAACAGATAACTAAGTAGGTAGAACAAGTTTTCCTCTGGACAATCAAACTGGTGTAGGCAACAGAGAATCAGGAAAGAAAAAAATGGAACAGCCGCAGCTGTTTTTCTCCAGGAGGCTGAGTGACATAGATAACAGCATTCTGGGAAAACTGAAAGGCTATAAGGACCTTGGAGGAACTGTAATGAACAGGAAGAGCACAAGAATACTAAAAATAGGTAGCTATGGACTCAAATTTCAAAGGAAGGGAAAAGGTGAATTGTGCAACAGTAGAAAAGAAAGATGCATATTTCTGTTAGGAATGCTTGTGTTCCTCAGGTTGAAGCCCTCCCTCCCACCCCCATGTGATGGTATTAGGAGGTGGGCCTTCTGGGTTAGGTTAGATGAGATCATGAGGGTGGAGCTCTTATGAATGGAATTAGTGTCCTTATCAAAGAGACCCCAGAGAGTTCTCTTACTCTTTCTGCCCAGTGAGGATACAAGAAGAAGTCAGCAGTCTGCAGCTTGGAAGAGGGCCCTCACTAGGACCCAGGCATGCTGGCACCCTGGTTTCAGACTTCCAGCCTCCAGAGCTGTGAGAAATGTCTGTTGTTTATAAGTCACACAGTCTATGGTAATTTTTTATAGCAGTCTGAACCGATGAAGACGCTTCCCAACTAAATCTCACACATCTGCCTTGGAAAAGAAAGTAGCAAACACCAGAAATTATTAAAAGCAAATTATGTTGGACAAACTTCACTTTCTTTTCCATTCATTCAATCAGCAAATTTATGGGGTGACTATTATGTGGCAGGTGCTGTTCTAAGCACTAGAGGTACAGTGATGAACCAAACTTTTGTTTTTGTTTGACGAGACAAACCAAGCTTCCACTTTCTTGGAGAGTACATTCTCATAGGTGGAGACAGACACAGCAAAACAATCAGACAATAAACTGAAAATCTTTACACTTAGAAAAAACTGCTAGGAAGAAATAAAGCAGGGCGTTGGGACAGAGCTTTGTTCTCAATCTCAGCACTATTGACATTTAGGACCAGATAATCCTCTGTTGTGTGTGTGTGGCGGGGGGCTCTCTTGTGCATTGTAGGATATGTAGCAGCATCCGTGGCCTCTACCCATTAGATGACAGTAGCATCTACCCCTGGCACGACAACCAAAAATGTCTCCAAACATTGCCACCTGCTCCCTGGGTGGGGAGGCAAAATTATCCCTGGTGGAGAATCACTGGGCTAGAATAACTTGGTGGTACAGTTACTGCTTCTCTAGATGAGGCAGTTATAGAAGCTGGGGAGCCATGAAGAATGAGAACAAGCCAGCCATGTCAAGAGCGTTCTAGATGGAGAGTACGGCTGGCACTACGTCACTACATTGGAAATGGATCTGGTGCACAAGTCTGAGGGCTGTTGGAGAGAGTGGTCTTAGTGACCAGAAATGTAAGCAGTAGCTGGGACACACAGGGCCTTATAGACTATAGTATTTTAGGACTGTTCCAAAGTTGGAAGCTTTTCAGAAGGTGAAAGAACAATATCCAAATTCGAAATGGCCATTCAAGCCATGAGTGGAGAATGGATTTAGGGCCAGGTTGGTAGGGTGGAGACAGGAGTCTAGTGGCAGACCAGGGCAGGGCTTCAATATAAGCTTGGGTGGCAGGTGTGTGTGCTGGGCTGATAGCTTACAGATTAGAACTTGGGGCTCAGGTGGGTGATCGTACTAAGCTGGACTATTATAATAAAGATGAGATGGTGGCCACCTCCAGAATGGCTGCATGAATGATCGAGGTCGGACAAACAGTTCCAGTCCCTGATTTACCTCTTGACCTGGAAGTTAGCAGTAGGAGCACACGAGTGTCGTGGCACTCTGAGAACTCATAGTTAAATCATGGAGATCTTGGCAGAAAGGAACAGTGCTTGGTGCTCAGTGGCAAAAGCTGTGACCTTTGAGATAATCAGAAAGGACATGACATATACTACCAAGAAGGAAGTCAGTACAGCACTATTAAGAGCAGAGAAAATAATGAAATCAGAATTTAATAAAGTAGAAAACAAGGAAACAATAAGGAAAAAATCGGTAGAATCAAACCAGGTTTTAGAAAAGACATAAAATGAATGCCTCTTTGGAAAGATTGAACTAGAAAAAAAGAAAGGAGATACAAATAAACAACATTAGAAGTTAAAAGTATATAACTACAGATAAAGTAGAGATTAAAAATAATAAAAGAATGTATAAAGTTTATCCCCCCAAATCTGAAACTTTGATGAAATAGACAATTTTCTAGGAAAATATAAACTAGCAAAGTTGATGCAGGAAGAATTAGAACACCTGAATAGACAACCCAATAAAAAATCAAATTACTAGTATAAGTTCTATCCCCTCAAATAGGCAACAGGCAGTTTTAGAAGTGAACTGTGCCTAAATTGTATGTGTTATACAACCCCTCTAGATTCTATAAGGTATTCTAAAAGTAGAAAAAGGAAGGAGGGCTCCCTAAATGGCTTTATGATGCTAACATGACTGATTCCCAAACCAGACAAAAGTGTATAATGAAGGAGCATCAAGAGCCCGTGTCATTTATGGAAATCTAATTGATTTCACATCATAGAAAAAAACTAGATATCCATTGCAGTTTCTAAGATTCCCTCATCTAAATGACATTCCATTCCCCTTCAATTAATATCTGACTGTAAGTCAAACTCAGTGAGTACAAATGCTGTTTAAGGCAGCGTGGGATATACAGATGTACAAGGCAAATCAAGCCTGGAGGGGCTTGCTTCCAGGTAGGGTAAGAAGAGAGTCTGTAAATACAACATGAGGCAGAATGTGAGGCCGACTGCAAAGGCGGTACGAAGTACAGGGAGATTCGGGAGAGGGAGTTCTTATTGAAAAGAGTGGAGAATACTTTAGAAAGGAAGAGACACTTGGTCTGGGTCTTCAGTGAAAAGTAGAACTTCAATATGCAGGGAAAAATGTGGGGAGCAAGAAATTAAAAGAGGTGCTGAGATAAGAGCAGAGAGGAAAGAAGTGGAAAATGAAGTCTCTCGGGGGGACCACGAGCAGCTCTGTGAAGAGGGCGTACGCATGTATTTACACTTCCGCTTGAAGGCAACGTCAGTGGATATGTAAACATGCCCCACCATCGCATGACTTAAAAATGGCTGAAAAAGGAAAGGAGCGACAGCACCACAACATGGCATTAGGACTTAAACTGATACAATAAAATATGTATTCTACAATTCTATATACTTGATACTGGTGAGAGATAAACTTGGCTGTGAGGTGTAACCTTCCAAGGAGCTGACTCGAAAGAATGAACAGGATCAATTACATTGATTAAAGGAAGCCTTAACGAATAGTCAAGATGGCAATTGGAGTGGATGTGCTCATGAAAGCACAGGTGCTCTGGTTAGAAAATCACGGTCATAACATCACAGGCACAGAGAGGAGTGTCGTTGGGTTGACCTAAGGTTTCCCGTCAGAGTAAGCCAGTGGTACACAACAAAAAGACACAGGATAAAGAAAACTCTGGGGTGTCCTCTGCAACACGGTACATGCACAGAGTTCTCTGCTGGCTCAGGCTTGATCCAGGGCAGATTTCGGAACATGTAAAGAAACATGCATTGCATATTTTTTTACTCAGTCTTCCACAAATTCTGATTCTGAGTTGATCAACATTTTGAGAAAATTCATGGGAGTGAATTAAAAATTTTACTCCCCGGCCATTACCTAAAACAAAACTTTTATGTTGACGTTGAAAAGAAGCCACGTCTCTTAGCCAAAAGTTAGATGGAGGGGAGGTAGCATTCTAATTTCCTCTGTTGGTTCACCTTGAATTTCCACAGAGGGTGACCCAAGCCTGGGGTGACTTTTTGACAGGCTTTGTTCTCAAAGAACTCTCAGGTGGATCCTGGAAACAGACCCTCCAAGGCACCAGAGGAACAGTTAACCAACCCTGTATGTGAATGTATCTCAGTACACTCTTCAGAAGCTGAGATTCCACCACTGTCCAAATAAGCCGGCTGTGCTGAATACTTCGGGTCTGCTCTCCTACTTCTTCCACTCTTGCCCCAGGAGGCTCCCTCACCTGCTGAAGTTCACTTGGTTTTGACTAATGAGGTCCCCTGGTGGGAGATCTGAGGGAGAAAAAGGTTATGCACTCCTCTGGCTTCCTCTTGTGGGAATGCCTGGGGCTGGCTGTCCCTCAGCAGGTCACTGCTCCTCTCAGTGTGGCCCTTTCAACCTGAGATTCCTGTTCTGGATTCTGGCAATGACCCCTTCCCCTCACTCCTGAGGCCTAAGAATAAAAAAAGCTGCATTGTTATTATTCCTGGGTTACTGTGCTATTCCTTGTGGATTTCTCACACTTTGCTTCCATCTTTATAAATTCTTTCTTTCTTACTTTCTTTCTCTTCCTTCCTTCCTTCCTTCCTTCCTTCCTTCCTTCCTTCCTTCCTTCCTTTTCTTTCTTTCTTTCTTTCTTTCTTTCTTTCTTTCTTTCTTTCTTTCTTTCTTTCTTTCTTTCTTTCTTTCTCTCTCTCTTTCTTTCTCTCTTTCTTTCTTTCTCTTTCTTTCTTTCTTTCTTTCTTTCTTTCTTTCTTTCTTTCTTTCTTTCTTTCTTTCTTTCTTTCTTTCTTTCTTTCTTTCTTTCTTTCTTTCTTTCTTTCACAATTGTCCCAATTTCCCCCTCACTGCTCTCGACTGCCCTGCAAATACTCCCTTTATTAAATATTTCTCAAATTATCCTTACTTGAATGTGTCATCTCTTCCTTACTGGGTCCTTGATACACAAATAAATCCTGCTTTTAAAAGCAATAAATTCTGGCCCTAGCCAGGTGGCACAGTTCATTGGAGCATCATCCTGTACATCAAAAGGTTGTGGGTTTGATTCCTGGTTGGGGCACATCCCTAGGTTGGGGCACATCCCTAGGTTGGGGTGCCTCTGGGAGGCAACTGATTGGGAGGCAACTCATCAATGTTTCTCTCTCACATCATTGTTTCTCTCTCTCTTCCTCTATGAAATCTATAAAAAAACATATCCTCAGATGAGAATTTTTTAAAAAGCTGTAACTTCTTTTTTTTCCTAAAATGCTATCAATTTTCATGGAGGTCTTTTTTTTCTGACATTAGTTTTGACATTCCGCCATTGCAGCAGAGAAGTACCTTGGATTTTTCCCTCCAACTGGAAGCCAACACAACACCAACGGGCTTCTCTGTGGGTGTTCCTTCCACGGGACAGCTGAGTTGCGCCACCTCATCCTGGCACCCGTGGCTTTCTCTTCCTACAAAATCCCTCACCACAAAATACCACATCTGTAAATATTTGGAAAACTTAGATTGAAGGGTTTTGATTCTCTCACCTCCCTCTGGCCCTGGCCCCTGGGTTGGCCCCACCCAGCACAGACAGGGAGCAGCCCGCAGAGGCGACAGTAGCCGGCACAGATTTGCCGTGGGGGGGAACACGTACTCAGGAGCGAAAAGAGCTCAGAAGGTCACATGATGGTGTAAACAGTCAGGGGCAAGTTGGGAACTTGGGCTGTTAAACTTGATGCGCCTTTTCATGGGACTAGGGGAGAACGGGAATAAATGCATCAACCGATGAAAGAAGTTCAAGAAAATGATTGTTTCGGGCTAGAAGGGAGAAGACTTACATTCAAGTCCCAACTTCACCACTGTATCATTTCTGAACGACTTTAAACAGCTCACTTGAGTCAGTTCATGAAATAGGGATAACAAAACTTGGCCTATTGCAAATGGCAGTTGGGGGGGCCAAAGACAATAATATATTTCCTGCCTATCTGCAGGCACTCATTGGACGTCTGAGCAGGGCTGGCCAGAAGTGCAGAGGTGGCAGCAGTGGTGGTGGATGGGGGAGAGACACCAAAAAAAATTTTTTTTTTTTTAAAGGAGACTAAGGCCTGAATTAAAGTGAAAATGTAAAGACTTTTAATGATAATTATCACCATTAATTCACCAAACACACCAAACAATTAAACACAATTACCAAAATAAATGAACACAGAGTCAGTGCCAAGTTTGGTCTCCCAGGTTTAGTTCGGGACAAAGCCAGAAAATGGTGACTAAACAAGGGAACACTGTAGTTTACAGAGTATCAGCTTACCTTGGGGAAAGGGCAAACGTTTGGAACTGGGATGCAGCCCATCCAAACAGCGGGACCTAGACGGGGGTAGAGTGTGCTCAAAGAGTCTGATTCTTCTCTGAGCACCCAAACACGTCACCACTCAACACTGAGAGAAAGAGTGAGCGGATGGTCTCTTTACCTATTTTTCACTTGCAATATTCACATGGGTGTAAGACCCGACGCACAACTCCTCAAAGTCATGGACAGAAAAAGCCTGATTTCAGAAGGACTCATGAAAACCATAAGAAGATCTAATGGGGTCATAGGGAAGAATATGGATTCTTTTCCATAGTCTTGCCACATAAAAATAAAGTTCAAAATTCACTAATTTAAAAAGAAACGATGCACAGAAAATACCATGAGAAGCAGGTCATGTGGAATATGAAATGCATTGCGTTTGAAGGCCATCTTTATTTTAGGGAGTACCAATGAACTCCCCTCTCAGAACGAGGAGATAAGATAGAGCTCCACTCATATGAGGACCCGTTACTTCCAACACTCTGTCTCCCAGTACAGGTCACAGCAGCAACCCCTCCACTTTCCTCCCCTCTGCCCTTCACTCCCCCCCCGCCACACCACGCATCTACAAAAGATCAGACAAGCATTGTCAGCTCTCTTAGTCCTCTTGGAAATTATTTCCTTCAATCACCGGCATAGCTATTTCTTTGCCCCACACCTATAGAAAGCCAATATTTGTACATCAGTTGACCCATGTTTACATAATTCAGATGGTGAGTTTACAAATGGTAATGGTTTTGTACTAGCGTAGCGTGCAGTTCAGGCTTCTGAATATAACCTATGATGAATATAACCTATGATGATTAGCATTACATGTCAACTTGGCTGGGCTATGGTGCCCAGTTCATTGGTCAAACACCAGTCTCAATGTTGCTATGAAGGTATTTTTTTAGATGTGATTAACACAGAAACCAGCAGTCTTTGAGTAACGCAGAATACCCTCCAAACTGTGGTGAGCCTTATCTAATCAGCTGAAGGCCTTAAAGAAAAGTCTGAAGTTCCCCCCAAAGAAGGAACTCTCCTCAAATCTGCAACACAGAGACTCCACTGCCCTGCAGAATTAGAACTCAAGGTTGCAATGAGTTTCTAGCCCATGGCCTGCCCTACAGATTTTAGACTTGCCAGTCCCTAAAATTGTGTGAGCCCGTTCCAACTCCTTAAAACAACTTCTATGTCTGTCTGTCTGTCTATCTATCTATCTACCTATCTATCTGATCTAATTTCCTATTGCTCCTATTGGCTCTGTTTCTCTAGAGAACCCTGACAAATATACAATAAAATTATCCTTTCTTCCCATGACACCCTTGCAACTGTGCCTTCTTTAAAATAAACATATAAATGGCTCTTCATTTTCAGAAAAGTTTGTGTACGGCTGAGTACTCTGAGGATGTTCTCCGTGACCACACGGAAGATCAGGCCCCTCCACCACAGTCTCAAGAATCAGGGTGCGACCTTCAGCTGGCAGCTCTATAGCTGGAAGATGATGGGGTGTTGGGAAACGCCTCTGGGAAGATTGGCCCTAGTGAGCCAGCGCATAGCGCTGAGCTTCATGAGGGAGAGAGTGTATCTCTTAGCACTCACCCCAAGTTTTGTGAAAAAGAGTCAGTCGGTGGAGGATGAGGCAGAAAAGCATCTAATGCTTCCTCAGGTTTTGAAAATAGGATTTAGTGCTCTCAAAACAGTGTGAATGCTGGCGGGGGCTGCATTGGATGAGGGGAGGGCAAGAAGCCAATTCGCGGCTGCAGTGCCACCCCACACACATTATCCGCCCGCTTCTATTTTTGAAGACCAGGTGTTAATTGTTTTTGGGACAGTCTTGCTTTTGGGTATTCTGTCCTTTGATGAGATTATCTGTTAGGATATGTTTCCAGGTTTGGGGCTGGCTAAATATGGCTATCTTATCATATTGCTTCTGCGATTCCTTTCCTGTCTCCCCAATTTCTGTCATCTTATTCTTCCCAATTAACTTGGATGGCCCCTCACCCCCTTCTGTGCCCTTCCAGGTTATGGCCTTCATTTAATGTCCATCTCGAATTGCACCTCGTAGGGCACAGTAGGGCTTTCATGGGCCTTAGGTACTTTTCCTTCATGGGCTGCTTCCTTCATTAAAAAACAAAAAACAAACAAAATCTCATATATATATATATATATATATATATATATATATATATATATATATACATAACTTTATTTTACATCCTTGTTGGCAGAAAGAAATATAATCCACAAAGGAGTATCCAGTATTCATTTTTCCCTTTTGATTTTAAAAGAAAGTCAAAACTTCTCATGGGCCCTTAAAGTATAATGGGCCCTGGGTACTCTGCCTTCTGATCCTGCTGGACAGTAAGCCGTCTGGGCCCTTCGATAAAGCCGCCCTGCACAGGGGCCTCTCCTCTCACTTACTAGCATTAACATACACTCTGGACACAGAGAGACTCAAACTCAGATCCCAGCTTCTTCACTTTCTAAATATAAACCAGAGCAAGTGAGTCAACCTTTCTGAATACCATTTTCCTCCTTTGTGTAATTCTTACCTTCTACAGTTGCCAAGGTAATCTGAGATCATGCATACACAGTGCTTAGTGCCTGGTCCACAGCAAAAGCTTGTGATCGGTAGCTATTTGTATTTAAACTGATGTTGGTCATTGACTCTCTCCATTCAAGCATTACACTATTATTTACCTTTTCATTTTCGTTTAACTATTAAATGGTAAACTGCTAGAGGGCTGGGAATAAGTTTTAGACCGGTGATCTCAGACTTGAGCAACTGCCAGAATCACCTGGAGGAGGTACTGAGACAGGGGTGGCTGGACCCCATCCTGAACTCTTGATTCAGAGGTCTGGTGTGGGGCTGATAATTCCCACTTGTAACTAATACCCAGGTGAGGCTGAGGCCGATGGTGTTTGGGCCCCACTTAAGAGAGTCACTGCTTTAAACAGCTCTGCCTCCTCCAAACTCTAGCACAGAGGAAAGTTTTCAAGTACTGGTAATCATCCTGGAATTTTAATAATACAAATATTTCTGAGTAATTATTTATGCAACAGGTAATACAGATGCCAGCAGAAAAATCTGCCCCCTCTCCCCAGTGTGAGAAAGCTTTCATCACTGCAGGGGCTGAGCAAAAAGGGATGAGCAAAGAAATCTTCCTGAAAGAAAAGGGGCAAGTGGCACAGTGAAATACTATCATCTGTTTGATGTCAGGGCCATGTGCAAAATGCAGACAAGAAGCCAAACAATAGCTCAGCCAACTCCAGGCTTCCTGAGTCCTTAGCTCAATCTATAACAATGCCAGCAGGGCTGCTGGGATCCATCTGCTACCCTCCTTCTGATAGCAGATCTGGGGTCTGTGGAAGGGAAGAGCTTGACAGGAAGAAAGAAAGATTAGGCCAGCTGAAAACGTCTGGCTTTATGAAGCTGCACTTGAACATGGCAGACCTTTTAACTCTTTATGGAACTTTACTAACCCTCAACCCACTCCTGCTTTTCTTCAGGTTTTCTGTTTCCTTCCTGGAGAAATGTAATTTGTGAGTACCAAAGCTCTCCCGGATACATAGTATTTACACACAAATTACGTTTGCAGGATTTAAAATCCATGGAAGGTTTTACAGATTGGAAATGTAAGCCTAGGTTTATCCTAAAATATGTAACCGATATGGTAGAGTCAGGCTGGGGTGCAGATGGCTTGACCCGCAGTGGGTGCTGGTGTGTATAGTCCTTTATTCTCCCCAGAGGAGTAGAAACAAAAGGTATCTTTCTCCACTGCATTGGAAGGGGGAAACACGATTTACCCCTTTACTTAAGTTACTTTTCACAATTTACCCTTTTACCTCCGAAAGCAAGGGGGCAAATGAAAGGAAGCATGACTAACTCCAAACAGCATTGGCAGGGCCCGGAAGCTTGGGGGAGGGATGACATCCTGTTCCCTGCTATATGTCCCTTGGCCACCCAGCCACTCAGCACAGGGCAGATTCTCAAAACCCACGTGGTGAGTGAGTGAATGAATGAATGATGAATGAATAAATGAATCACTGGTTTGATGGCTGTTTGCCAATTTTTCAGCCAATTAGGAATGATATTTCACACCCTGCTGTGGCGTCTCCTTATTCCTACTAGTGAGTTAGGTACTTGTATAAAACCAGACTCTCCTTTTGTGTGTGTCTGCTGGAAAGTATAGGCTTTGGGGGAAGAAAACATTGAATCCTAGACTGTCCACTCTGATTACTGGATTCTAGGCAAGTCATAGAATCTCTCTGAATAAGTTCCCTTTCCTCATGGGATGTGTAAAATAAAGATAATAATACCCCCTACCCTGGGGTTGTTGTAAGAATTAAATCTGATAATGTTGCAGACTGCCTGGTGCTGTGAATTAATGTTAGTGCCCTCCCACTCCAGTTCCAGGTGCCTGTTTAAGAGCGATGCTGGTGTGGAAGAGGTGGAGTCAGCGTGAATGTTGGGAGGGGAGGTACAAGATCCTGGGTGGAAACCGAAGGGGCTCTTTCGGCTGAAAATATGTACAAACCATCGTTATCATTATGGTTACCCAGCAGCTGCTTTACTGGTGGTACGCTCTGCAATAAATACAAGCAAAGCTAGGTATTCGTGGTATTCCATAATCCTTCACCATTTTGCTAGTTTCTAATAAAATAGTTTTCAGGAAAAGGGTAAATTTAATTTTTAGCTTACCTGTTTGGTCTTGGTTTCCTTGTTCTGGGGTCAAGAAACTCCGTTTCCTCCTCTATTTCCGTCTCAGGGATCGTGCTTTTCTGAGAAGGCTGTGGTGAAAGCATTTCCCATTCATTGTCATGGGTGACAGCCTGCAACAGATCTGCATCCGGGCCGACCCCGCCTCGGCTCTGGCTCTGGCCCTTGCTCTTCCGAGATTGGCTGCCCAGACCAGAGGCTTCCTCTAGTGCTAAAGATTCTAGAGGTGTTGTTTCTCGCAGAACCTGCATTCGGGAGCCCCTGTCCAAGTTGTGAGCAGAGGCTGGCGCCACAGCCTTGTCAGACCCTTTGGGCCTTTTGTCCTCAGCTTCTGATGATGGATTGCCAACCTCACTGTGGCCCAAGACCATCCAACTCTGTTCTTGCCTAGGGCTTTCAAGGGGTGAGCTCTTATCATCTTGGGAAGACATTCTCTCTGCCGAATGATCTTTTCTCTCATTTAAGGAGTCAGGTTGATAGATGTCTGGGAAGCTTGCTACCTGACTTCCTGGCAGCCCCCTTTGTTTGGAATCGATGTGCAACTCTTCCAATACAGATGTGTTTCCTCTTGCTTCCCAGGCCTCTGGCTTTGGGGGTGAATTTTCCTCGTGGTTTACAAGTATGTAATCCATGTGTTGTGCACGATGGGTTTCCTTCTTCTCTGTGTGCCTTTCTTCTCCGTATTCTGGTTTTGCCTGCTCAGACTCTTCGGTAGGAATTACTGTTTCTTCTTCTAACTCTAATATTCCCCTGCTGGCACCTGACAGTGGAAGGTGAAGGTGAGAAGAGGAGAAAGAAGGCTTAATTAACACATTATGTGATTTGTGATCTTTGCAAATGATCCATCTAAAGAGAGATAATTTCAGATATATCTGTTTAACAGATGGTAGCCAGAGAAGAGGGGGAGGGAGGGGACTGGGTGAAAAAGGTGAAGGGATTAGGAAGTGCAGTTTGGTAGTTACAGAATAGTCACCGGGATGTAAAGGACAGCATAGGGAACATAGTCAATAATATCGTAAAAACTGTGTATGGTGCCAGGTGGGTACTTGACATATTAGGAGAACACTTTGTGAAGTGTATGATTGTCTAATCACTATTCTGTACACCAGAAACCAACACAACATAATATTGAGTGTAAGCTGTAATAAAAAGATGTTTTATACCAAAAAAATCTGTTTAATCTTCTCCTGTACTCGAATGGATAGGTATCATACAAGCAGTAGGTAACACTGATGTAAATAGGACTTGGTTAGGCATGCATTGCAAATGTAGTTAGTTCCTGTTTACCCACATTGGGAGGCGGAATGTGTTTTACAAGTGGATTAATTGAAAGAAAGCAGCACTTTCCAGGGTTTGGTGGGATGGGATGTTTCTTACCATTGGATGGTCCTATGTCTCCACCTGCTGGCGAATCTGAATTATCTGTTTCTACTTCCCAGGCAATATTCGAGGGTGACAACTCCACACTGGAGTCGCTTCTCACAGGCAACGACAGCGACTCAGGGTCTTCATGAATATGCAGTACCTCCAGCTGGCATCCAGCCTGTCTGATTTGGGTCTCAGTGTGGTTTTCCTTGCTTCTTTGATCAGAAAGAGCAGAAAGCAGTATCTCTGCTGCTTCGCTCCCCAGAGACTCATCCTCAGCAGCCCCAGCTTCCTCTGTCGGCTCAGCACCAAGAGTAGGTTCTGTGAGATAGGACAAATCAAAGGGAGGCGTGTAAGGTGCCAGCGACTGCTTCAGAGCATCTTCTTCCAAGGGATGGTCACCACCATAGAGAAAGTGCTCGGGCTCTTTCATTAAATCTTCATCAACATTTTGGCCCATGACATCATATTCAAAGTCACCCCAGGAAGCTTCAGATGAACAGATATCTTGTTTCCCAGCATCCCCATCCACTGGTGTATCGGGATTGCCTTCCGACAGTGTCAGTTTACTCATGTCGTCTATTGTTCCCGTGGACGTGTTGAGCCCCGAGGCGTCACTGAAACTGTGTTCGAAGGCAGCTTCGCTTACATCCGGACAAATATCCGAGGCTAGAAGAGCGTCGTGAACTGAGGCAGGGTTCTCGGTGGTCACAGGCTGCTCAAGGTCCAGCAAGGCTCTTGCGTCAGTTGGACTTTCAGGAGAAAAGTCCTCGGAGATCCAAGAACCATCACCGTCCATAGCTGGCTCTTGGTGACTTACAAAAATGGTAGTCCCCATCTTTTTAATCGTTGGGAGTGTTCTGTCAGTGGGTTCCAAAATTGGTACCATATCTGGGTCAGCTCCTTTTTCTGATGCTTGTAAACCTGTGTTGTTTTCACCCTTTATTTCAGAAGGCTCGGGAGAACCACTGTGAGAGGCAGCAGGCAGAGAGGAGCCATTTGTGTTTGCTTGGTTGTTGACTGGAGGCGGTGGAATTGTGTTTTCAGAATATACTTCTGAACCGTCTGGAACAAATTCCTGCCCGGGCTCGTGAGTGGGTTCTTCATCCAGCTTTGGCTCGGTGACATATAACTCGCTGGCTTCCCCTTCAGGTCCCATCCTAGCACTGATGTGCTGCTCAGTCTCTTGCTTGGCTTCATAATCATGACATAGATCAGGGCTATTGGAAGCCTGAGAATTGCTCTCCTGGTCACAGTGAGTCAGTATGTCAGGATTCTCACCGTCTGCTTTCAAACTGAAGGACTGCTTAGCATCCATCCACAAGTCAGGCGAAGCTGAGGCCAACTGCCCGCCCTCTTGAAAGTTGCCGTGTAAGATATCTGGAACAAACGTGCTTTGGGGGCCCTCCCTGGGGCTGGCATCATCCCACTCAGCACCTGCCTTCTTTATCAGCTGGGGAGAAGAACTGACAGCAGGGAAATCTGAGGCCATGCTTGAATTTGTCATTTCGCTGGGGTATGATTTTTCTTCTTCCCATAGATTTGTTTCTTGACACTCAATAGTTGAGACATTAGATACAACACATCCATTTTCATCAATGTGAGTAAATGTTGGGTCTGGCTGATCCCAGATGGATAGCGCTGTATTCTGACGCTGCTCTTGGGTGGGTGTTTCAGAAGTGAGTTTGTCACTAGCAGAAGACATGAAGGTTTGCTCTCTGGGATCCTTTCCTTTAACTTGGTCCAATATTACAAGCTGGCTAAGCTGATCAGCTTCTGGGTCTGGCTGCCTTGGTTGAATGTTCCAGAGTTGCTTGTGAGAGCTGCCCCCATTACTATGTAGAAAGGGTGACTGATGTTTATCACTGAAAGGATTAGTACAATGTGCTTCCATGGATTCCCTATCACTCTGAATGGGTACTCCCCAAGGACCCACATTTTCGTAGATTGAAGAATTCATCTCTAACATACCCCCTGAGTTAGGTAATTCCCCTTTAGATAATTCCCTTTCAAATGCGCTGTCAATTGGTTGCCCCTCCTGTAGTGATTCATTCCACCACTCAGTGCTCTCAGTTGAGAAGCCAAGCATTTCCGATTTAGAATAATTTTCATTCTTTGGTTCAGTTTTGGGAGATATTTGCCATATGATATTATTTCCTATCTTGCCTATTTCTGGAGATCTTGTCTCCTTATCTGCTGCTATCACCTGCATTTCGTTCTCCTTCAGTGGGGAGAAATTCCAGTGATCGGGGCTGCTCTGTGGGGTGTCACAGAGTAGGTCTGCTGTCTTCTCATTCTCTGCCGGGCCTGAACTGCCTACATAGGCAGATCCTTCCTTGGATGTGGGATCTGTCGTGGCCAAGAACTCATTAGGTTCATTTGATGAGTCCCAACCTCTGGGGTCACTCTGAGCAATGTGGCAAGTGGCCAAATGGCTCTCTTTCTCCACTGACTCCTCATAACCTGCATTCTCATCATCAGAATCTGAGCTTGTTGAAATGCACTTGGCATCCTCTGGCTGCACAGTGTCAACAATATCACGATCATTTTTCTCCTGGTGGCCAACTACTAGATTTCTTTCCTGATATGCACCTGAGTATTCAGAATATTTGCCTATTTCAGGGCTGGATAGAGAGGAAAAGGAATCATCTATTGAGTCATCCCATATCTCTAAAAATTTAGGAACCTTGTGATCTAACCCGTCCTTTCTGTTTCTCTCCAGGTCTTTCATTTCAGTAATTACTTCTCCTTGGCCATCAGTAGTAGTAATTACTCCAGATTCTTGGTGAGTCTGTTTACTCCAATCATCTGGAGTCTCCTCCTGACAGCCAGTGTTCGTTCCATGATCCCAAGAAAGCAGCGCAGCTGAAGAATCCTTTAGGTCGGGACTTGATGCACTTGAATGTGTATACTCGCTAGAAATACTATCTCTGTCATAATTTCCTGATGAACTGACTGCTGGAGGGCTGTTTGCAGCACTCCTACCTTCGGGATTCTTAGTTATCTCGGAACTGGTGCAGCTGACCTGCACATCACTATCTGTAGGGCCATCCCGAACATCAGGGCATTGGGGACATTTGGGAGGTGGCTCTTGGTTTGCTCTCTCTGGCTCCAGAAAATTACATTCTTCAGTTTTCTCAAGATCCATTTCAGGTAAAGATATATTTTCTGTTAAATTTGGACTATCTGAAATTTCAATAGTTTCACTTGGATTTCTGTGATCCATGGGGAGCTTTCTGCAGGTCCCTCTGGCCTGCAGGTGATTTGAGGACACCTCTGGCTGCACGTCACAGGGGTTTGAACTGTGAGATCCTGTTTCATGCTCGAAAGCCTCCTGGGGCTCCTCAGTCTGAGGACTTGATGGGACCGAAAGAGAGTTGGTTTTGCCAGACTCATCACAGATTTCTTCATGTTCAGATGCAACTAGGGCAGAGCATTCCTGGTCATGTTGGCCTTTTCCAGAAGTCCCCGTGGCTCTATCCATCACCTCCTCCTCGCCAAGGTGCTCCCTACCAACAGTTCTGTGGGTTTCCTTCTCACTTCCATTTTGTCCATAGCTAGGACTTTTCCATGGGTCTGAGCTTACAAAGTGCCCTGGATTCTCAAGCCCAGTTGTCAGGGACACTGCGTCACTTGGCAGGCTTCCTCGGCACGTGCCTTCCTGGTCTGGATCAAGGGCTCCTGACTCACTGACTCCAGAGGCTTCTAGCACATCTGGGCTGTGACTGTCCTTAATTTTTTGGGGTGAGCTGGGAGTTTCAGGAGGCAATCTGCTTTGTTCTGAATCTGTAACGTATGATGGGCCTGGTAACATTAATGATGGCATGTCATTATCTCTCATGACAGAATCCCAAATACTATTCGCAATTAGCTGTCCACTTTTTTCATTCAGTATGTGATATTCATTGGGAGCAGTGTCCTCGCTGTGCTCATAAGAAGCAGGGAGTCCCCAGTCAGCCTGATTGGCTTCCGGATACTCCATGCCCCATGGTTCTAGCTGTCTCACTGAAAATCGGGTTTCAGGTTCAGTAGCTTCAGCCATGTATCCCTGGGCTTGACCTTCACCAGGGATCGCCACACCTGCACTGCAATCATCCCAGTCCAGATCATTATCCGAGATGGTCGCAGTGGACTGAGTGTCCTCTAGAATCACTCTGTTCCACAGTTCAAGACTGTCAGGGGCCGTGGGCCGGGAGTTGGTGCTGCTGTGCAGAAGTGTGAGCTGCCGGTTTGTTTCGTTGTACAGATGCATCATGCTGGGGTCATCGTAACTGGACTGGCTGCTCTCTCCAACGTCATCCTCCACGGAGATGTCCTTCTCATCTGTGGGCTCTGTCTTGAACAAATCTTTCTCTGGGTTGTGAGTGGCATTTATTTCAGAACTATTATCTGCATGAGGTGAAGCCCATATTTCTAGGTTTCCAGGACCTGAACTAATTCGATTTCTAGGCGGCTGCAGTGGTGATTGAGGAGGGATTTCAGTCTCTTTGGTAACAGAGTTAGCATCTTTTGACTCAAAATCTCCTTCTTTAGCAAATGGCTTGTTTTCAGTTTCTTTTTCATCTCCAGCAAATGTTGGCGAAGTATAAGAATCAGAGGTGGAGTAGTTGGTATCTAAGGGGGAAGGCACTGAATCTTCCCCTATGTTGGATGCACTGTAATCAGAACATTTGTACGATAAGAAGGAATCTTCCCAAGGAGCTAGGGCATCCGATCCTCCTTTCTTGATACTCTCCTCAAAAAGGTTCCAGGAATCTACCTTTTCATATACATTCCCCCTAATTTTTGGAGCCACGCCACCATCCTGATCTTCCTTTGCTGTCTTAGAACTATTCCATGCCTGATCCAGGTCAGACCTGGGATTTCCAGCTATCAGGGGATTAGCCCTGGAGTCATGGTTCTTTGTGCCCCAGATTTCTGGAGCTGCTTCATTATTTGCCTCACTGGCCAAACTGTCTGCTAGGTCTTCTGCAGGAAAAGAAAACCCACTTTTTGCCATGGCCCACTCATTCGGGTCCCTCACAGGAGGTGTGTCACCGCACGATGGGTGCAGATTCCAGGTATTTTTCAGAGCCTCAGCGCCATTCTCTGTACGAAACGCACTCCAGGCTGGGAATGACGCCGCCGCAGCTGGTTCATGGTCATCTACGGGATTTCCCCACGGCTCGGGCATTGCTGTGGGAGAGCGATTGGAATTCCACAAAGCGGCGAAGTCTTCTATCAGATGGTTTGTTCCCTGAGGAGAAGCGTCCAGCAAAGGTGACTTCTCAGTGGGCAGGTTCTGAAACTGAAAGCTTTCCTCATTCTGGTCTTGAATATTATTGTTGCCCAGCCCAGGATGACTGAATTCTGACTCCCAGGGTCCTGCCCTTGAGAATTCAAGACTCTTTGGTTGAAATATAGAATCTGAGGCTCTCCTGTCGACTGGGCTTGGCTTATGATCTTTCCAGGATTCAGGGCGCTGGAAGACAGATTCCTGTTCACTGGGACTCCATGCGTCTGTGGTAGGTTTAGAGTCAATTTCCAAACCACCCCACCAGCTGCTGCACCGCGTGCGAGTCTGAGGTGGCCCTGTGTGCCCCGTGTCAACTGTCTGTTGGGTCATGTCTTCAGAACAGAGTAGACCTGGTTCTTCAGTGGATGGTGAGCTTTCTACAAAGCTATTCATAGGTGTTGGTGGGATCCTCTTTCCAATGTTTTTCAGCCTTTCTGGAGAAAGAGATTCCTCTCCCGCAAAACCAGTCAGGTTCACATTCCTTTTAGAGTTATCCTCAGGACTTTCTTGTCTCTGGACAAACTCCTCATCAAATTCCACAAGGTTATCTTTGCCAGCCTCCGACAAAAGTACACTGGATGAATAATTAGTCATGTCCATCCCTATCCCATTGAGTTCTTTAGGCTCCGTGGGGAGCTGTCCTTCTGACGAATCACTGTTGGGGAAGAAGTCATCTGCTGGGGAGTAGTCGGCAGAGTGGGAAGATGGTTGGGACTGTCCAGAAGCAATGGGTGCTGGGTCAAAGTTGAAGAGGTCAAAGTGTTCCCCATGTTCTCTGGACCGCACTTGCTCCTCTACTACTGCCCCTTCAGGAATGGGACTATATGAGTCAAACCCTGGGAGGAGGCTATGGTGAGGCCCAGCACCTTCTCCCACTGGACTGTCATCACTGAGGAAAACCGAGCTCTCCTTGGATGAACGGCTGCTCCGAATGGTGGCCAACCCGCTATCCGGGCTAACAAGGTCTACGTTAGCATCCACCTGCACCGGGTTCGAATCACTGAGATCTGGAGGGTTTTCTATGAAATTCACAGGGTTGGGCTGTGGTTCAATGTCAGAGCCATACAACTCCATAATCCCGGACGATCCCTGGGAGAGAGGGGCGCTGCCTGCCACGGCTTCTGTGGAGGACGTCCGGCTGTTGGAGATCATCTCTGGACACCTCCTGTTGAGGACTTCCTTGACAAGGAGAACCACCTGGTCACAAGTCACCAAAGGGTTCTCCTGCTGGTATACCAGGATCTCATCACAGCCACATTCGAAGGGCTCCAGCTCTAGGCAAGGATTCTGACTCTCCTCCAGTTCACAGCAGATCTGTCAGGGAGACACAGGTTTGTATGAGCACGTGGGTACTCTTTGCTCTTTGTAATTTTTCTTTCTTAATTTTTCTTAACAAAAAATTAATCTGTGTTTATTGGTGTTAACATAAGAACTCAAATAATGGCAAACTGTATAATGTAAAACATGGAAAGTCCCATTTGATATACCACCAACTCTTTCTCTAATCCCATCAAATTGGCTTTTGATTGAACTCAAATCCAGGGGCTCAATTCTGATGGCTCCTGAAAGTTATAGGTAAAGACATCTAAAACCATTTAAATCCTTTCCTCAGAATAATGTAACACCATCTTCTAACAGAAGTGGAAGTGTGAAAAAAATGCCAACTGTTTTCAAGTTTGAAAAAAATTGACATAATGCTGGTTGCTGACAAGGACTAGTGGAAAAGTGTTGGAAAAAAGGAAAATGGGGCAGGAGAAAGGCTTTATTTAGCAGCAAGCAGCCAGGACCTGCTTTAACCTCTGACAGCTTCATTAGGCAAAGGAGAAAGTAGGAGGGAGAAAGCAGCTGGGGGAGGTAGGGCTTTCCAACAGCACCCAGGCCCCAGCTGCCCCCTCCTGCCCCAAGAAGCATCGGCATGGAGCCCGGAACAGTCAGCGCTGACTTGGGAGGCCAAGAGAATGTGTGATAGTCAGTGCTAAGCCAGAACTGGGCTGCAGCTCTATGACTTTTAGGAAGTGTTGGAGATATTTTGAAATGGCCCCATGGGATTAGTGAAGGTAACAACAATAGTAACAACTACAGAATTCACATAGATAATAATAGTTCTAAAGTTTTCACGTGCACTCTCTCCTTTAATCTTCCCAATTCTACAAGGTAGGAACTGTTTATCCCCATTTTGCCAATGAGTAAACGGAGACCCGGGAAGATTAAATACCTTGACCAACCACAGGCAGCTAACAAGTGAAGGAGCCACATTTTCAACTCAGACAGTTGGGCTGCAGATGCTGACCCTTGACCAACTGCGACCCCACGAACAAAGAGGGATTCCTTTGGAGTAGTCTTAACCCTGTGTTGCTCAAGTTTCCGAAGAGCTGTCTCTCTGGTGATGTGTGGGGAGGGTGGGTAAGGAAAGGAGAGGCAGGGTGGAGTCAGCTCAAGGGCTCCAGACTGCAGACCTGTACTGGTCTGGGCCTGTTAGGAACCCGGCTGCACAGCAGGAGGTGAGTTTAAATCATCCCCCACCACCCCCTGCCCTGGCTGTGGAAAAACTGTCTTCCACGAAACTTGTCCTTGGTGCCAAAAAGGTTGGGGACCGCTGCTATAGAGAATAAATATTCTATTCTAAAAGAGAACTGGTTATGGGGCTCTTTTAAAGGGCTGAATGTACAAAATGCCCCCAACATTTCTTAAAACTCAAACTCTAAGACTTTATCTCTTGGGCCATTTCCTTTATGCCACCAATCCATTCCCATCTTCCACCACAGGTTCGGAGAGCAAGCAGTTACGGTGCAGTGAGACACCCCGAGCTTGGCGGACACCCTTACCTGACTGCACAGCTCTAGGTTCTCGGAGTACACAGCAACCTGTCGACTCGGCTGCTGCTCCTCTGGCAGGTGGCTGGCCAAGAGGATAAGGACATCAAACCCGAACTTGTCTGTAAATGCTTTCAAATCCCTGGTGATGCCGCTGTGAAACATACAGTTCTGAAACAGCAACAGGCAATTTGATATTAAAGTCAAACTGCTCAGCTTTGGGCAGTTTGGGCAAATTTGTCTTATCTTATGATGCATTACACCAGAGCAGGTGAAATATAAACACTTGGAGAAAGTTTGGAAACTTTCATGCGTTGCCTTTTAGTATTCTTTGCCTGTTTGTTTTCCTAAACCAAGAAAGGAAGGAGTCTTTGTCATTACTATGAAGAATAGTTTAGATAAGAAACAGATATCTTAACAAGATATGGTTTTTTCCCTAAAATATTTATTTCAATACTGACTTTCCAAAACATATGTTTCCTCTTATTGTTCCTAGGACATAGGAATGTCTGCTATTACTGCAACCCATCGGTAAAAAAATAGTAAGTTATTGTTCTTTTTTATTATTGCTTTCTAATGATTATTATTAACTCCAAGCAGAATTCCCAAGGATGAACCTAGCTGACTTTACTGAATGATTTTTATCCCAGTGTAGACACTTAGGAGTTTTATAAAAATGCTGTGATGTCAGATCTGCTTGTTCTATGAGATGACAAAGGAGAAATGAATGATTGCAGAAAAGGCAACCACTACTGTGGAGTACCTGTGGCTCACATCATCCTCAGAAAGTGTGCTGGCCTTTTCAAGTTCTACTGACTACAGTGAGAACCACTTTGTTGGCACGGTTGTTTATTTTTTTTTTAAAGAAACAGAGTGAAGATCAAAGCCTGGCATATACTAGTTGCTCAAGAAATGTCTGTTGAATGACTGGAGAGACATATCTACGAAATCAGCCTGTGCTACATAATCCTCATATATCACAGCATATATATGACATATGTATGATCGTAATATATAGTCAGTCAACTGACAGTATACTGTGCGACTTAATGAAAATCACCATGATATGCACTCAGGAGAGATGAAGAATTGTATTAATGTTTTTCTGATTACAAAAGTCACCAGAATTATGCATGCCACTGGTAAAACATCGAAGCAATACAGAAACATGTACTATAGGAAGTGGAAGTTCCACATGCCCCCGGCTGTGCAGAGCTCAATAGCACAGTGCGTTTAGGTGCAGATTTTTTCCACGCCCAGATTGTTTGTATGTGGTAGCTCTTTGAAGCTTGTGGATTTGATGTTTGTGGCTTAGACTATTTACCAGACTATTTAAAATATCCCTATTACATGTACTCTAATTCCACTGAGTTCAATCTCTAGGTCTCTGAGGCCCCTGAGAGGGTGGGTACCAGGGACTACTGGCAGTCACAAATATCTCAGAATGTATTGCTGATGGATACCAAGGATCTATTATATGGACTTGCTAATGAAATTTATGAGGTTCAAATACAACAGCTTTTGGAAGCATGTGTTCCAAATTGCTTTCTGTCAGTTTTGATGTTTTTATTTATCATCTAAGTGTCATAATAACAATCTTTAAATAGATACCATAAAATTAATTCACTTACAATAGAAGTAAACATTTGGAATAAACTTTAACAAATGGACCTCATACACATGCATTCAGATAGATAAAATTATTTCAAATAGTTATTGGAGTTATCCATCAAGAACCTCAATGCAGAGCTTTTTGCCTTTTTGAATAGTAAAATGAGATATGGTTCCCAAGGAAAACAAGAACGGACGGCAACCACCTAAACCTGACCTCCAGTGATTGGGGGCTTTAGCACAAGAAGCCCTACTATTTGTCTTTCAAAATATTTTAAACTTTTGTACATAAACCCCAAAATACATTTCTAAACTCCTGCAAGATGACAACACATTTCTAAGAGGTTTTTACCTATGAAAACATTATCATGATACTCCCACTGGGTCCCGCACACCAGAGAGAGCAGATTTTCCTGGTATCTGAGCAAAGATTAGGATTCAGTAGAATCAGCATTATTCAAAGCCATACCAGCGGGACATTTGTTATTCCAAAATGTTGGCTGAGCTCCAGTCTGTTGGGATTCCTCGTGTTAAAACGACAGCTCTGAGATTTGCAGGACTCAAGTCCAGGGGCAGAGTCTCAGGCCGTGTCCCAGCCCTACTGGAGCAGAATCTGCATTTGGCACAGGGCCTGGGGGATTTGAATGCACGCTGA
This sequence comes from Desmodus rotundus, assembly GCF_022682495.2. Taxonomy (NCBI): domain Eukaryota; kingdom Metazoa; phylum Chordata; class Mammalia; order Chiroptera; family Phyllostomidae; genus Desmodus; species Desmodus rotundus. The sequence continues at coordinate 42,701,710 of NC_071387.1, read as the reverse complement.
AATCTGAACGGCACTGCAGTTGGGAGCTATTTGTGAATCAGTGTATTTTCCTACGGGGCAGTCCCGAGGGTTCTCTCATCACTGTCAGGGGACTTACAGATGCACACCTCAGCTCCTCGTTCTTCACACTATCCCCGTCACAAAAATCACCCTGCAGGGTGTACTTCTGGGCCGCCTTGCTAGAGGCTCTCATTTAGCAGGTTGAGGATTGGGTCAAGAATCTGTATTTCATTATATACATCAAGTGATTCTTGGGCTCAAACACCTTTGAGTAACATTCGCCCCTCCCAGTTTTCCTCTGGGTGACCCGAATTCCATAGGATCAGATGAAGTATTGATAAAGCAAAGATTTCTGTGGCTCACTTGAGCATGTTAAAACAAGAAAATACTTAAGTCTGACAAAAACCCCAAAACAGAGGTCATCAACAGCTACATCCTACCTCTCCTAACAACATTGACCAAATAAGATCTTCCTGGCTTAAGGACAATGTTTCATGTTTAAAGCGCAATCAAACAAGGGGATGTGTGAGGATCTTCAGGAATCCGGGAGGCAGAGGCTGTTTGTTCTGCTTTTATGCCGGTGCTATTTGCATAGGAGATAATTTATTATTGTCTTCTAGCAACGCAGGGAGTCATGTGCTGCGATGGCTCTTCTGTTGCTGACAAGCTGGGCTGGCCCTGAATAAACAGCACTTCATCATCAACACAACCCAACTGTAGATACAGGTTGGCATTTTATTCCTTCCATTTGCCTTCTACCTGATAAATTACTGTTTTAGTTGCATGTATACAAATACTATTTGTTCATCTGCTCCAGTGCCTCCAAAATGCTTCCCCACCTTAAGTTAAAATTATATACACATACATATATATCTCCCACTCCATTTTGCCTAAGGTTAGGAAAATAAAGGGATCCTACCTTAACTTACCACCCCTGCCCCCACCACACAACCTTCCACATCTGAAATATGACCCCAGCCTGAGATTGCTGCATGGAACTTAGGAAGTTCCTCTTTTTTTTAATTTTTATTGTTATTCAATTACAGTTGTATGCCTTTTCTCCCCATCCCTCCACCCCACCCCAGCTGAACCCACTATAATTATTACAGCTGGGAATCGACCGGCAGAAACTCAGACTATTCCCAGTGAGGGAGAATGGGGATTGCTCTCTGTCACAATCCTTTGTCACTCAGGGTCCAATGATTTGATCATTAAACGTTTTAGAGGTCGTGAGTCCTTTGGCTTTAGTAATTCACGGTTTTGGAATGAGTAGGAAGGCCTGGGAATATGGGGAGAAAAGGGCTTTGTTGTTTCCTGACCAAAAGCTAAGGGGTAGACCTCAAAGGCCCTAAAAAGAGGCTGATGACCGTGGTGACAAAGAGCAGGGAACAGGAATTTTTTGGCTCTACTGTAACCAGTGCGACACCTGAGGTAGCAATAGTGACAGTGCCCAACAGATTTATTGTGTTTGTGGCTCACAGGGTGTGGACAAGTGCAGTGGAAATATCCCTTCTCTCCCATCTAGTCCTCATCCCATTGCTCTGAAAAATGCAGTCTTTATGCTCAGTGCCGATAACTTTAGTGCATCACATGAAGCTAAAGTGACCTAAAGAATGTCTTGTGAACATCTGAGTACTTAAATGCGAATATTCTCCGGGAGAGGAAAACCCACTCTTCTTACACGGCTCATACAGGGGCGGGCCAAAGGAGGTTTACAGTTGTGAGTAGGCAGAACAGAGTTTATTCTTGGATTAGTATTTCTTTAATTACTGTGTTACTTATTATTGTTATTTGTAACCTACCTTTGCCCACCCCTGCGTATTCTAATCTCCCACTGTTTCCTGAATCCCTCCTGTGAGGCCCCACCACTTTCCTCAAAATGCTGTTTTCAAAAGTACTAGCCACTTCTAGGTTGCCAATCCAAAAGTCACTCTCCTGTTCTTAGTGTATTTGTTCTCCAACGCATTCCACAGGGTTGACCCTCCCTCCTTGAGCAAACACTAAATTTCTTCACTTCCATGGCAGCACATTCTCCTTGGTTTTCTCCCGTCTCATCGGCTGCTCCTCAGTCACCTTTGCTGGTTTCTCTCCTTTAGTCAACCTCTAAATGTTCACTGCCCCAGACTTTGTTTCCAAACCCTTTTTCTCTTCCTTATGCCCACATTCTCCATGGTGATCTCCCCATTTACATGGCATTCAAACTGTCTCTCTGCCAGGGGCTACCAAGTCTACCTTCACCTGAACTCTGACCTTGTCTATCCACGTGATATTTCCATGCAAATGTTTCGTACGCATTTCAAATAAAGTGCAACCTGCCTCTGCCCCAGTTTCCTACATATCATTACACGGCACCACCATCTCTCTATTCCGTTCCTCAAGCCAAGTATCCAGGAATTACTCTTAATTCTTTCCTCATTCCTCACTCATGAGCACATCCTGTTCACTTGGCTTCTGAAACACAGCTCAAGTGCAAACATCCCTCTCACTTTCCTCCAACTCTGTTACTGTCAGAGCCACAGTCCCCATCATCTGCTGCCTGGACTTCGGTGGCAGACCCCCACCTGGTCTCCCCGCAGCTTCTCCTGTCTCCCTACGATCAGTTCCCCACATAGCACCGAGAGAGATTTTTAAAATGTGAATAGAATCAGGACTCTCCTGCTTAAAACCCACTCAAAAGTTTCTCAAAGTAATTATTGTTATTTCTGTTTTAATTTTAGTTTTTTTTCAATTACAGTTGGCATTCAATATTATATTAGTTTCAGGTGTGCAGCACAGTGGTTAGACATTTATATGTCTTATGAAGTGATCCCCTGATAAATCTAGTACCCACCTGGCACCATGCATAGTTATTACAGTGTTACTGACTATCCGGCCTGTGCTGAACTTTACATCCCTGTGACTGTTTTGTGACTACCAATCTGTACTTCTTAGTCCCTTCGCCTTTTTCACCCAGCACCCCAGCTCCCCGCCCCCCGATAACCATCAGTCTGTTCTCTGTGTTTGCGAGTCTGTTCTGTTTTGTTTGTTCGTTTATTTTATTTTTTAGATTCCACATATAAGTGAAACCATATGCTACTTGTCTTTCTCTGTCTGACTGCTTTTTTTTTAAATGGGAGGAGAAAGATTTAATGTCCTTGAGATTATATAATTTCAGATATCAAGATATAATTTCATATATCAAAGAGAAAAAGTAAACATGTAGTAGAAAAATAGCTGTAGACCATAAAAGATAATTCAGAGTTGAAATATAAATGGCCAATAAGGATCTGAAATCACTGATAATCAAGAAATCCTTTGACAAGGAAATATGTCATCTTTTTTCCCCATGATTGGTAAATATTTCTAAATGGGCGTTCTCATACACTGTGATAAATATATTCTAAATAAGTAATCAGATACACAAAAAAAGGTTGGCAGGAAATGCTATTCACTGAGTTCTTACTTTAGTAACTAGGAGTTAGAAACAGCCTAAATGTCCGACAATAGACATGTGACTAAATAAACTATGGAAGTCACACAAGAGTGTTATGCTGCCATTAAAAATCAGGCTATCAAAGAATACTTAATGACATCAGAGAACACTCATGATAGTGTTAAGTGGAAAATAATTTCTATAATTATATAAAATAGAATGCCATTTTTATATGTTTATATGGACATTAAGATACTGTGATATTAAAGTTGTCATAATTTCATCATATCGGTCACTTTGAAATCTGACTGCACCTCTCTACTATTTTAGGATGCCGTCTCCAAGGTTTCTAGTAAAGGCTTTGGAGTCGGCTGGGTCCTTGGCTCTGCCATTCACTAGCTGGATAACTTAGGTGAGTTACTTCACCTCCAGGAGCCTTAATTTTCCTCATGGGTAAAACCCCACCTCATAGGACTGTTGTAGGAATTAAGAACATGTATCAAAAAACCAAGCTAGTACCTGGCTTATAATAAACAATAAACATTAGGCATCTTCCATAATTCTTAAGCTATCCAAAGATCATTCTGAGGATTCATGGGATTAACCTGAGTCATTGAAAATATGTTACAATGTCTTGGTATGGGAACTGTTTTTTCCTATTACAATTTCTTTCCTTGTGTCCCTGAGAATATATGTGAACTTTAAAATAATAATTACACACGTTTTTAAGTCATTTAAGTGATTCACAAAATTTCTAGATGTGAGAGGATAGAGGAAGTTACAAAAATTAAATATGAGGCCAACTCATTTAAAAAATGATGTAGCATATAAGAACTCTGGGTAAGGCAGTGTTTATTTCATTAATGGATTCTTTATCCTTAATTCCAAGTTAGACTCAGTGAACCAGCTTCCATTTTTCACTATACATATAACAACTTTTCAAGCATCAAAAAATGTGCAGTGACTTTTCCTCCCACTAAATCACGTGGATGGAGCCTTTTGCATCATTCCCATCATTTCATCTCCTAGTGTCACACGACCTTCAGTGGGTTTGTTCCTGATGCTAAAACTTTGCATTCAGGTCCAGCATTCTGGCCACGTGCATAATCGAAAGAACAGTTGTCTCTTCTACAGATTACAAATGAAATACATTGAGTGAGGTTTTTACTAAATGAAACCTTTATTTTCTAATGCCCTGAACAAGTTATTCCCAGATTTATTATGTCTGAAATTTTTTTCTTCTTGCAGGCAGGGTGCTTGAATATCAAAACCATTACAAAGATTAAAACAAAAGCTTGTCCTGCTTCATTTTTGAGTAAGTGAGTCTTAGAGACACATTTTGACAATCCGTAACTACCTTGTAAGCAGAGTGGCCAGCATGAATTGCTGAGTTACCAAATTTAAGAAGGTAGTTTGACATTTATACTCTGCATGGATTTATTTCTAGACTGAAGACTATATTTTAATCAAGATATAAGAAAAATGCTGAGGTATGTACGCAAATGTTCTAACTGAAAGCTTTATGATTTATGCTACCAAAATTTCATTATGATGTTTAAAATATTCAGCAGTAATAAAGTCTGATAATTTTGACAGGAAAATGATTTATGAGAACACAAAATGCATAAATTAAGAGATTTTATTTATTCCGTTTTTTTTTGTACCCCCTTTAATTGGTAAGCAAAGATATGTCCCATGTTTTTACCAGATGTTATTGAAGAAAACTCTGTTGTTCTTATTTTTATAAGCTAGTCAAGGCATTTTAGTAGTGCAAACTCCAGAGCCTATTAAAACTGGATATCATATTTTGAAAATACAGTCAGACAGTATATGTTCTCATTCTTTATAGCTAAAGAAAAAGCCTTTTTGTGAGAAGATTTTGTTAGAATTTAAACTAATACAATATATAAATATGTAACACATATGCATATCAATACAATTCTCATTTAAACCAATAGTATATTGCCCAAGATAATTTAGTAAAGCACTGCTTCTTCATTAAGCATTCTGTTAAGTGCTTTGCACCATCTCATTTGAACTTTAAGATGACCTGATGGGATCACCTTTGTTTTGCACTGAGAAAGTGAAGGCTTTGGGGGGGGTTACTGATTTCACACGGCTCATCCATGTGGAAAACAGGACTCGAACCCAGGTTAGTTTGACTTCAGAGCCCATGTTCTAACCTCCATGTTATTCTTGAGTGGGAAGTTTTTCATCAGCAAAGATATGACTAATTTCATTTTTAATTTAATAGAAACAGTTATTTACTACTTCATTTACTTCTGGTTAGTATTGATTCTCCCTCCTCATTATACACAAGCAAGCTGCATCCTTGATTTTAACAGGTACTAATAATAATGTACTGCTTAGAATTTTTGATGATCCAATATTATCATGCTTTATGACCAATTTCCACTTTCTCATCTATACTATAAAATATAAATGATCGTTACTTTTATATGTGTAAACCTAAAGTTGAAAACTTGCCCAAAGAATCTGCTATAAAGAATGCTGTGATATTCTTGCAGTAATGTGTACTTTTAAAAGGTTGAACATGCATGTACACATGGAAAACAAAAGCAGGAGAACTGGCATGATTGCTGGTTACCCCGAGTTATTCTCACGTACTGTCATATTTCTTGCTCTCAGAGCTCAGACACACACAAAGGAAGAATCCCTTTTTGTCATTCGGTTTATAAAAATCTCATCATCTATGAATGCTTCCAGCATTACCTTCCTTCTGTTCAAAAGCCCAAAGATAACCGGGAATTAGGATTGCAGGAACCAGTTAGGGAGACAAAAGAGGTAACTGTTTACCCTGAGAAAGTGGGCATGTTAATAGAAAAAGCCTACAGTATGATCATCATTTCAAGCAAAGTCTTCTTGTAAAGGCACAACTATCAAAGACAAAATTAAGTATCAATCTGCAGATGCTTCAATTTAGGTCAAGCATGTGGTAAGTATTAGCGGAGAAACAAGAGTCTTTTAGGCAATCACCTTGGTAAGGTCATCATTTGGGTTCTGAAACTCAAGAAAGGAAGGGGAGAGAGAGCACATGTTTATTGAAAATTGAACATCACAGTTTTCATGTCTTGGGACAAATATCTATTACCTCCTATAACCATATCACTAATGAAGGGACAGAGACACCTGGGAAGAGTGTACTGGGAGATAATTTATCTGCAAGCACAGGCTTGAGTTAAGGACTTCTTGAAATGAAGTGGGCCGGTTTCAGATCAGCCTGAAATTAAGTGTCTTGAAGTCCTGCCTCATCCTCACTATCTCCATCATAGAGAACCAATGTTACACCAACAGAGAATTGCCCTGGAAAAGATGCTGCTATGTACCGTACTTCATACAAGAGTGGGCCTAAGCAGACTCCCAGAACTAGTTAACAGTAGACTGAATGCTTGCATGTGGGTAGGTACACAACCAATTCAAGACAAATAAGTCATCATCGCCTTAAGCAGCTCACACTAATCTAAGGTCAGACCCATAACCATCAAAACTTTTCCGTATAGTATGTATTTAAGGACTCAGTGAGGAACAGTCCAGACCATTGTTCTGCCTAAGGGCCCCGTTTTTGTTTTTGAACGCTTATACAGATTCTTATATGGGAATGAATAACTTAGGACCCACGCATAATGAAAAATCCCCTCATTAGGCATGCTTTATTTTTGAAGTGGTTGAACCTGGGCAACACTCAAGCTATCAAATAATACTAATAAATTATTTCCATAATTGTGTAGAGATGTTTTAAAAAATCCCCTTTGGCTTGTTTTGAGCCATGAGCCCGAAGACTTACAGCTTTATTTATTTTCCTTTGTAAAAATAAATCATGTAGCTTGAGCAATATTTCAAGAAGGCAGGAGACCTTCCTTCCTCTCTGGGTGCCCCGTTCTGATTTATGAAAACCACCAGTCAAGCCTCCAGAGTGCTGGCGGCCTGTGCACACACGCACACGTCTGATTTCTCTAAGCTGTGTCAATATTAACCTGACCAAATGAAGATCACACTGTCTCCTTTGTTCCCCACACTTCTCGCATGGGGAGCACAATATGGCTCTTGTCAGAGGTGCTTCATCATTTTGGCTCAAGGAAACTGCCAGTACAGTTTGGGATTCGTTCTTCATGGGCAGATATCCTGATGGGTCTAATGAAGCCTTTCTGCTGACAACTCATTTGCTAAAAATACCCAACCATCACCATGTTTAAGTGGGGACTATGACTGTGTCCCCTTTGCTATCGACCCAACGAAAGTAATTTTTTGAAGTCTAAAAAAATCTATATATCAAGACTCACACCTCTCACACTCATATATGTGTTCTTGCTAGTTCCCATGTGTTCACTGATAAACTTTATGACATTCTTAAATTGGAATATAATAGGGTAAACACCAGTCTTAGAGCTCACACGCAGAGCCAACAGTCTGTGTGTGCCATTTGTTGCAATCTAAGCTAATTACCAGAAACCCCCTCCAGAAAACAGATACACTCTGGGGGTTGTGGTTTATTTTCATTTGGAGAAGTCTGTGTGTGCGGAGCTGAAGGAACTCATTTGCAGGTAAGGACACGGCCACAACTCTTGGTTGCAAGTCACAGGAGCATTCACTCAAACTGGCTTAAGAGAAAGTGAGTCAGAAGGGCCTGGGGAGCATTCTTGAGGAAGCACAGGAAGAACTGGGGGACAAGCTGGGAGGAGGTCAGGGGTCACCAGTGTGCTAGCCACCCAGCTTCTCCATCCTCTTTCCTGCCTTCATTCTCCTCTGCTTCCTGTGGTGGGAAACATGGGCAGCTGCAGTTCCAGGGTGGACTTTTTCAAGTCCAAGATGGCCCACTCCCTCTTGGACTTGAGTTTGAAAATCCTGGAGAAGGAATTCTGTACCGAGCAACTGAAGTGGACTGGGAAGACCACAAAATACAGACATAGCATGTGCTATAACAAGATTGATGGGTAAGAGCCATTCCCTAGAAGAGGGGTGGTGAGCAGATAAACCAATAGGTGTGCACCCTAGATATCAAGCACAAAGGACTAACACGCACACACACGCAAACACGCATGCATATGCACACACACTCTGACACCTCCTACACACACATCATACAACTTCCCAAATTCCCATTTCATTCCCAGACAACAAAGCCCAGCCGTAGGAAGAGACATGATAACCTCAGGGAAGTAATTTGGTTAACTTTCATTTGAATGGCAATTGGCACCCAATTAAGAAGGATATTAAAAAGAGGGACAACAAAACATCTATAAAAGTGTTAAGCTTAAAAATGAAAGTTATGCTGAATCAATAAAAAATATATAGTACCATCTAATCAAGCCAGGACAAAAAGGCCACGCCTGCTCAATTCTTTATTCTTTCAGGTCAATGTGTGGGATTCTCTGGCTGGCCCCTGAAGTCTTCAGATGCTCAAATCTCCACCATGAATGTCCAATTTTCATTGCTATTGTCCTCATGCATATAAGGCATTCAAATGCTTTAAATACAAATTAGAAATAACCTACAGACCCTTCCTACAAGAGAGAGTATTTGATTGAATTATGCTAGAACAGGAGTTGAACATATAAATGTATATTTATATATAATCATTTTATACAAGAGTTATTTATCAAAAGGCTTTAAGCAGGCTCAATACAGGAAAAAGTTGGAATTCACAACAGATAAAAAGAAATAACTTTAGAACATGGTTTCTCAACCTCAGCATTATTGACATTTTGGGCTGGGCAAGTCTTTATTGTGGGTCTGTTCTACATATTGTAGGATGGTTAGCAGCATCTCTGGTCTCCAAGCCAGTAGCAAACTCCTTCCCCTCGTTGTGAAAACAAATATGTCTCCAGATACTGTCAAATGTCTTTTGAGGGACAAAGAAGCCCTAATTAAGAACCACTGCTTTAGAGAATAGTAGTAGGAGAGTCTTGCAAAACTAAAATATAATTCATATCACATTCAACTTTTTAAGAAACATGACACAAAGCAAGATACATCATAATTCTGTCTGGCTTAAGAGATAGGAGACCTAAAAAATAAAATCATGAATGGGAGGCATTTACCCCATCAGTACTAACTGGTCAAATACTTCCTTTTTCTAAGCTGGTAAAATATTTAAAATTTCCTTCAATTGTCTTTGAGTTTATAGTGGTATGCTTATAAGGTAAACAGCATTTTTATTCTCTTACACAAAGAAAAAAGTAGAATTATTTAAAGGAAAGAGGTAGGATTTTATTAAAGCATCTACTTCCGTTTCAGGAAAGTGAGGTTTTCCTAGGTATTTTCCAGAGCTTTGTTAGTCTAAAACAATTGCATCAATCCAGGTCAGTTATGAGGAGGTGGGGCATTTGAAAACACCAAACTTTATATTTAGCATTCCTGAAAACGACATGCAAACTTACTTTAACTCCACTACGGTAACCCTAAAACGTGGCCGATATCTGGGGGCAATGCAGCACACCTGGGCGCTGCACGTGTTTGATGAACGGTTGGCATCCCTGACTGATAAGAGGCTATATGGAAAAATTCAAAATCCATTTCTGAGGCTTAATGATCTGAACCTGTATTTCTACATCACCAGTTCTCACCCCCAGCTGTACCTTAGAATAATAACCCAAGGAAACGGAAAAATATGTATATACTTTGACCCCACCCCATGAGACTTCAGTTGAACTGGCTTAAGGATGGGGCCTGGGCATCATGTGTTTTTCGGAGAGTTCCAGCTATTATTCTAATGTACAGCTAAAGTGAAGAACAGTGGTCATATTGATATGAAAATATTTTCAATTCATGCTGTGTAGACACAGTTTCTGCATCAGTGACTCTTATTTCCATTCACTAATCACTGAGTGAACTTAAATAGTCACTGGGGAAAATGAAATTCCAAAAATATATGTTCACATCTTATTTTTTTAAGTAGCCATAATTCCCTCCAAATGAGTGATAATAAAATGAAGTACTTAAAAGCATGGGTTTGAAATCTGACCACCCAGGATTCAAATCCTATCCCCATAACCCTGTTCCTCTGCACCTTTAGAGGCAAGTTACTTGATCATAATTACCTACTTTACAAAATGAGATAATCTATGAAACACTTAGTCCAGGGTCGCTCCAGAGTCATGGTAGTTCCCGTCACAGCAGCAGCAGAACCAACAGCTAAAAGGATGTTAACAGTGCATTTATCTGCCAATTGGGTCATTAGAACATATCCATCCTTAGTACAGTTTAGAGATGAACTTGTTACCTTATGTATATTGGAAAACGTCATTTTCTATATAAGATTCTTTTGTTGCAGCCCACTGTTTCAATTATGTAAGCTCTATAATTTCTGATTGAAGGATCAGGTTTAGAGAGAGTGTCTGACAAGTTAGCCAGACAATATAATGGTCCAGATTAATTGGAGAACTTCTTCGGGTTCTGCTTTTCCTGTGTGGTCACAGTGAATCAATGGGCCTCAAACTTTAGCCACATCAGATTCACCTGGAGGGCTAGTGGAAACATACTAACAGTGAGTCCAGAAGGAAATGTTGAATATTCTTAACGTCCTTCTCTCTTTTGAAAAATGAGAAATCCAGAGAATATAGGACTTATCTAAGAACAGGGCAGGATCCTAATATGATAGAGGAAATGACTTCAAACTGACACTATGGCAATGAAACGGTGGTTTGCAGTTACGTTTTATTAGTCACCAAAGCAGATCTCCTTTCCTTGTAGAAAAGCAGTCAAACCACTGTACAGGCGTACCTCACTTTATTGTGCTTCCCAGATATTGAGTTACAAATTGCAGGCAAGACCCCAACCAGCAAAAAGATTACGAGTCACTTTACTGTGATATTTGCTTGATTCATTGGTCTGGAATGGAACCCATAACATTTCCAAGGTATGGCTGTGCCCAGACACCCCTAAAACATCCAGACTTCTGAAGGGCCCTGATACACACATTTCTGTTATCGAAAATTGTGCTTAGACGCATTCTCTGAGGAAAAGGCTGACCTGAAGCTGAGAGCTTCTCTTTTGTCAATCCTGTTCTAGAACCTCTAAGATTCCCCCCCACACACATACTTGGCTTGATTGTTGACACAAGTTTTGAATTATTCTCTTTTTTTGCCTTTCAGTCACCTTAAGTTTAGAATCAGGCCACTGCTGAAGCTTTCTTCTTTCTTGTACAGCCACAAAGACAAGCAACCCAGTTCTCCATAGTCTCTTGTTAGCAAGCCCAACTAACTCAAGAATGTGGGCACTTAGGCTGCGTAGTTTGTCTGTGTCTGGTTTTTCCCTAGGGTTTGAGATGTCCATTAGTGAGGCTCAAGGAGTGTCTGTCTTTCCTCCTCCTGGCTTCTGGTGTGTCCCTCCACCCAGCTCCTCCTGATATGGGCTGAAAGAGGGAGAAGTGGACTTCCAGTGACCACTGGCCCCTCTCCAAGGCTCCTGTTCAGAAAGCTCCCACGTGTGTGTCTGTCTTTACTGACGTCCCTGCTTTCCCCATTATTCTCAACTCTGTTTTCACTCTCAGACTAAAATGCCACCAATAATGCCAACATACCCACCAAGTGGCTACAAGTTTGGACAAAAAGAAATTTTCTCCTATTCAAAGAGCCCTGCTGAACACACACTGATATCTCATCCCTGCCACTGACTACTGAACAGAAATTTCTAGAGAGAAATGTCACACACATATCTGCAAGTTGAGATACTCAGTGGGTGAACAGCATTCTGAATTCAGAGATGCATTTTCTGCATCAAATATGGAAAATCTGGAATACGCTGAGGTTGTCCTTGCCTGGAAGACACTGTCCCTCCACCTGTTCTCCCAAATCCTGTTCGTCTCACTCCAGGCTTCCTCCTTTCCACAGTACATCCTTTAAGCTCCAATTTCTCTAAGCTCCATCCTTGCCTCCATCTGCAGCATGTGCTCTAGAACAGCACTTTCTAACTCGTGATGATCCCTGTGTCTCAAACTAGTTCGTGAGCAGAGACCATAGCCACCCTGGCTTCTGTGCTCTCCGAAGAATCTTCTCACCAAGGTGCTAAATGTATCTAAACGAATGTATCTATGTACTATTCAATGGACAGAACTGAAAACCACTAGCATTACTTAAAGTCTGGATAAAATAGACTGCTTAACATTTCAGGGCAGCTATTTGATGCAGCATATAAACTACCTGCTGCAGGTACTGTAACATTTAAATGTTACAGTACCTGTAACAGGCCTCCCCCCCCCCCCCCCCCCCGCCCCGTGAGAAGCGAGACGAGGTTTCAGGGCAGCTTTCTGCATTCTGCCTAGCCTCCCACCTGTCAAGAGGGAGAGAGAGCTACAAAAATACTTCTCAAGCTAGATGTGGACTTCTGCTTCTCTTCTCCATTTCTGCCATTTAAAAAATTTTGTCAAAGGAGCTAGGCAGCTGGCCAGCTGGGAAAATAACAGTAGAGTCATTTTTCTACCTGCTGCAAGAGGCCGCTCTTCTCCGTGACCGAGTGTGCCACAGAAATGAGCCCTCGGAAGAGGACGAGAAGAGAGCTTTTTGCCACCTGCATGACTAAGCACAACCTCCCCTAGCACTGCCTCAACATCAGAGAGCCGGAGAGCAACATATTTAAGGACTAAAATGACATTGCTGAGCAAAAGTGCTTGTTCCAAACTGGAAGTCTCTAACCTTGTTCCTTGCCGATGCCATTTCTCTGAATCATCATAAAACCACCAATCTTTCTTTAGACTCTTTAAGAGCCTAAGTGGGTGAGGAGACATCTCAGGTGATTGAAAGCTTCACCTATGATGTTTCAGGACAATCCTATTAACTCTTCACAGTATCAGAGGTCCTATGGTTAACTTCACAGTTTTCTCACTCAGCACCACAAGCTATAATGAGTATCATTTAGTTCTTTTAAGGTTTTTGTTGTTAATAATTTTGTGATTCACAAAGTAATTTTTTTTCTCAAAGTGGTTTGTGTCTAAAAAGTTTTAGGTTTTCCTTTTCTGAAGAACAGGTGATATTAATAAGTTAAGTAATCTGGTATCTAAAAGCTAGTTTGATTATTAAAGAAAATTATGCATTGAAGGTCTTTTAGGTAGGAGAGTCAGGTTAAGTGCCATTGAATGAAATAGAAGGTCCCCTCTGGGCTCCAAAAGGTATGTTGATTTTCCCCTGTTTCCAGATGACCTCCCTTCCTTACATCAAAATGAGGGGGGTGGGATAGGTATTTGTAAGATACTCTCAAGTTCTGATATTCATGATTTAATAATTCTAAGATTAAAGGTATTCCGAAGCTAGGGCCCAGCATGGACAGAGAAGAAGGCATAAAGGTATAAAAATATTTATTTTAAATTTTTGAACCTATATGAGAAAAGATGGTAATATAATAAAGCAACGAAGACCCCTGGCTCTGAAATGAGGCAGATTCGCTTTGATTCTCAGCTATGTCATTTATAGTCACACAACTTTGGGTAAATTACTTAGTCTCTAAGCCTTGATTTCTGCATCTAAAATGGGGAAAATAATAAAACCTACTTAGTTTATTGAGAAGATTAAAGGAGACAGTTCATATAAAACTGTAGCACAATGCTTAGAATATTGTAAATAGTCAATACTCAATTTATAATAAAAGGAAGAGTTTAGTTTGTTACAGTCATATGCATTGCTGTCCGTCCATCATTCCTTCCTTTGGAAAGAGTCCTCCTCACTTTGTGTGGTTGATGAGGGGCTGTTTTTGCTTCCAAACTAGCTAGGTGTGGTAGGTGACTCAGGCTCGCCAAACTGTCTCCCACCCACTTGGCTGCCTAATGGATTCAGAAATAAAATGTGACCCGACATGGGTCAGTCAGAGCCTTCACAAGAGTTTTGTGAAGCTCTCTGTCCCTCTGAGATCCTGTGATCTAAGTTTGGAGCTGCCCATGGCCATCTTGGGGAATCACAGAGAGAGGTACCTGAGAACGCAGCCAACTCTGAGAAACAAAGAGGCAAGAAGTGTAGAGAAGGGACAAACTGGATGATATGATTTGATGTGGAGTCCAGGAATATCAGAAGCTAGTTCTACCTGGGACTATCATTTACTAGAGCAAATAGTCCCTTGTTTTTATTCAGCAAATCTGAGTGGAGTTTCTGTCACAACTAAAGAAATAATGAATAGAGAGACAAAGCTACAACTTATGAAAACCTATTAAGTGATGATAATACTACTATCAGTTGACATTTGTAGAAGCAGAGACTGCTTCAAGAAGAAATCTTTTCTTGTAAATCATCACTTTCTACATTTTAGAAACAGAATCCCACCCTTTTTATTAAGAAGTTAATTTTTTTTCCTCATTACTCATAGCTGGTAGATAACTTCATAATGGCTGAAAATTAAGTCAATGAGACAACAAAAGAATTGGGGAAGCTTACCAACTGGATGCCAAGAAACCAAGGACAAGGAAACAGCAGAAGTCGCTGGAAGGCTGACCGTGGGAGACTTTAGGATCACTTGTTAGGCTGTACCAGCAGAGGAAGCTATCATTGAACAAAGACTAACATGAAAAGAATAAAGTAAAAAGTGTTCTGACACTTAAAGAGAGAGTGAAAATGTATGTCTGTAGAGCAATGTTGGCTTTTCCATATGTGATCAAAGTAATCTTAATTGATGTTTACCAATTTGCCAGCTGGTAGTAAGATAAAAAATTAGTGGTATCCATATACTAGATGAGAAAGTTGAGGATCAAGAAGCTTCAGGAATATTCCCAAAGTCACACATAATTATTTGACAGTGGAGCAGAAACTGGAACCCTAGATTTCTGAGCTTTGCTCTCTTACAGTTGTATACGCCATCTCTCCTCCTTTGAGGTTAAATGCAAGATCTGACATCAGCAAGAAAGGAACTTACTTAACATGGTCTTTCTCTTAACCACTTACCATTCTCATATTGTAATCTAAGGAGAAAATATCATAAATCAAATTTGGATAGTTGGTGAAATTACTTTGCAGGCTAATGGTTTAGCAGAGTGTTTGTGGGTGTTCCAAATCTTTTAAGAGAGAATTTTTTTATACACTGTTTTTCAGAAATATTGATAATGTCAGCACTACGATGGTCAGCATTCAGGACATTTGGTGTTGGTCTGTGAATAAGACACACATACTGCAAACCAAATTAGGCAAAATGTTACATGATGTGCCTTGTGCTATAGACCATTTCTGGTCTGGTGCCTAAAAGAAAGGGAAGTTCCAGTGTTAAGTCCTTGAAGGACAACGAGATGAGTAGGAGATTACTAAATAATTTATGAGTGGCTTCATTCTTGGGCTTTCTAGTATTCCAGCATCTGAATGTGGCAGCAGAGGAGGTCGAAATACAGGGTGGGCAAATGTAGGTTTATAGTTGTGAGTACATGAAACACAGTTTATTCTTATATTATTATTTATTAGTTATTGTATTATTTTCCATATGAACAACTGTAAACCTACATTTGCCTACCCCATATAAGCAATTATAGCATCACCTAGTTCCCCAGTAGAGGTTTGGAGCACTGTAAGCCTTCCTACCCTCCATAATGACCCTAGAAAGTCACATGGGTGGCGCAGCATTGTACTTTAGAGAAAGGTATGACGTAGTAAGCAGAGAGACTATCCCTATTTCTACTGTAGCAAAGCTTAGCTGTTGTCAGCAGCAGTCTAGGTCTTTTCATGTGTAGCTGTACCCTTTCTTGAGATAACACTAAGAAACATGCTAATTTGTAGGCTTACTATAAACAGAAGCACAAGGGCATACCTTGTGCCTTCTCTTCCTTATTTAAAAGTAAGAGTCTATAAGTAAACTGCCAGCTTGATGAGTCTAGGAATTACCAACCTTTGGCAGTTGGTTGCCTCCAGCCCCATCCTTTCTTGAAAGGGGCACAGATGATCACTTAAATCAAGCTCAGTATTGACTCATGGGCAGTGCTTGACTTTACTACTAACATCAGGGAGAGCAGACATCTATATAAACTGCTGTAGGGCATCCTGCAAGGGTGTAGACTGCGAGACCATACAAAAATATTACAGGTCCCATAGTCAGAAACTCACCAGGAGCTATCTATTTTAGCAGCATAGCCTCAGGTGCAAATTTACATGCAATAATTCATATTCTACCAAATAAATCCCAGGCAAACAGAATAATGCAAAAACACATTTCCTGCTGTCAAGAAAATTTCTAGCAAAATTAATCAACCATTCATCCATTCAGGCTCTTTGCATACCCTTTTGTCAAAGAGGGAATACTAAGAGATTTCTTTTCTCTTCCACACACTCATTTCAATGAATTGAAGAATCCATCAAGCTTGAGTTGATTTATTGAACTGTCTCTTAGCTCAGCAGTACTACTACAGCAAATGAACTGGTAACTTCTCCTAAAACCAGCAGTGATTCGATTCAATAATATCTGATTTATTTAACTCTTTATAATTCCAGATTTAACTTATTCTTGCCTTTTAGCTCAAAGCATATTGATTTTTAGTCTATTTCTAAACAGCACAAAATTTTGGGTAAAACATTTCACATTTATATACATTTTTTAGTATTCTGATAGTACTAATCAAAACATATAGATACTAAGACTTCTTCCTTTGCGAGACCTTAAAAGCACATTAATAATATTAGGTAATTTATAAAAATTATTTCTTTAAAGATCTACAGCTTTTCACCAATGCAAATTCTTTGTCCTGGTGGTTAATGTTCAACATTAAATTGAATGGCCAGTCACTTTGGTTCAAAGCCTAAAGACACAGATTTCTCATTTTTGTATTTATTTTCATCTTTCTACCAGCTGAGGAGAATCACTATGAGGAGATATTTCAGACATAAACATTACAGAGAAACCACACCAATTGTTTAAACATGGGTTTTCTCACCAAACCTCGTCCATTGAGCCCCATGGAGCCCATTTATCACATACCAGCTTTGCATTTTTCTTTGTAAAGATATATGACCTTTGCCTATTAGATTTCATTAACAGGGCGTCATACAAGGCTCCTTCGCACATGGCAGGATAGAAAGCTCAACATCCTTGCCTGAAGGATTTGTGGGAACAAGCTCATCTTCAATCTTTGTCCCTGGGAGGCACTTTTAACACCTGCCAACCACAGCACTATCATCAGAAAAACATTTAGAGATTTATCTTCGGGCTGGTAATTATAAGAGATAATTTGTTTGGAGTATAGATAAAGTTGGTCTAGCATAAACAAACTAGAGGCTCAAATTACATGAGGAACATCATTAACTATTGATTTAACCACTGCGAGTCTGCCAGCTCACTGACACTTTCTGAAGATGGCTGGGTCCTGAGTGACAACTTTGGCCTAAAAATTCATGGGAGTTAAAGAATGTTTTTCAGGGCACGCTCAGAGTCCTCCCGGCTTCATCATTGCCTTCTCTTGGAGACCCGACTCTAGGGAACCTCTCTGTTTAGAATTCTGAACATTTAAGAAATGTAGATTATCAAATTTTAGAATTCAAGATGCTTTGCTTTGTGAAGAGATTTTTAGAAGGAAGACATCACAGTTGTCATGTGTCATAGGCCGCTTTTTCCTTTTCACAGACCCTTACAGTCTATGAGCTCATCAGAGCCTCACAGCCACCCTATGAAATGGGGAAGGCTGGCTTCTGAGTCTATTTTATACGTGAGGACACTGGGATAATGAGGACCTTGGGGTTTAAGGGCCTCGACCAAACTACATTATGAGTGGGTAATAAAGGATATTTCACTCAAAGTGCCTCGAGGAACCAAGAGCAAACTCATCCACCTCTTCGATTTTAAGATACTTATAGGTAGAAAGCCAAGATATGACTTCATATACTACCTGTTTTCCACACAGAACACCAATGTGCAGAAATGAAATGGGGACCCAGGAGGTAAGAGAAAAATCTTGTGGACAAATAAGCATAAGATATGTGAATACATGCGAGAGTTCCTGCTGGGGATATCAACTATATCCAACACAGCTCAGTGTCTGACTGTGAAGAGTTACAGCCTGAAGCTCTCAGTTTACAGCAGTGCCTATGAAGTCAGTAAGAACTCAATAAATGACAAAACTAATATTAATGTCATCATTAATTATGGTAACAAAAGCTCCACTGAGCCTTTCCCAAATATAGGTCTACAATTTCTTATCAGAGATCCCTGTGGCCAAGGATATATTTTGCAGTTAGGGATTGGTTTTATTTGAGAAAGGTAATATGGCACACAGAATGAATATTATGCTAGGTCAGCCCTCCTAAAACACACAAATATTTAGGCAACAAAATGTATATTGTGGGACAAAGACTGTACAGATCAGCTCAGAGTTGCTATTAAAGATTTTCAAAAATTCTAGAGCTTTTGCATTTCAGAATCAGAGATGAGGAATTATAGACCTGGACTAAATCTCAATAAAATGTTAAATATGAAATATCCATCGCTCAAATATATGCTGAGATAAGTTTAGAGTTGGGCATTGAAAGGTCATCTGGTTGACCACCAATGTGAGTTGATTCAAAGAACAGAGCCAGAGGACATCAAAGAAAAATCTCATTGATATAAAGCTTATTAATTAATTCATATGGTAGACTGTCCAAAATTTACATTTGCTTTCTCAGTGAAAACACTTCGTTGTTCCCAAATGCTGCAAGAGAAATGTTTTACTTACTTATAGTTTATAATCCTTATATTTAATTAAACATTTTATAATTAAAATTAAAATTTTTATATTTTATTAGAATCCTCTCTTAACTGGTGATTAAGGTAGCTGTCCAAATTTCTTCTGAATATCAGGTATCTGTTGGTTGATTCAAGTAGGATACATTTGCCAATCATGTACGAATGTGGTCTATCGATGCTTTGTGGCTGTAGGTGGTATTTATTTCTTTATCAGTTGAGTTTCTAGATCAGATATACTGACACTAACAGTCTTCATTCTCAAATATCACAACACTTCTTCTTTACGTGATTCTTCTCTGAGCCACAACATTATATAGTGATGTTTCCAGATGTCATCCAAATATATTTAGTACATAACAAAACAAGTGTCATGAATAGGTGCCAGCTAACAGCACCAGTCATAATTCATGAAGCAGAATGTGGAGTCCAGAAAGCATATATAGGAATTTAATATAGGACAAGGGTGATGTTTCAAACTCAGTGGGAAATGAGTATTTTGACTAATAAATGTTGTTAACATAATTGGTATATACCTGAATAAAAAATGCTATAATTAAATGTCAGATAGATTAAACATCAAAATGTAAAAAAGTTAAACAGCAAACTGCTTGAAGCAAATCAAGGAGACTGTCTGTCTAACCCTGTGCTTGGAGAGCCCAGTAAGAACGGCAGAAAGCTCCAGGACCATGAAGACTGCCTATTTGACTTACAAAATTTAGCACTGTGTGTGAACATATCATAGAAAGTCAACACATAAGTGATGGACTGTAAAAATGATCTGTAGCATTTGTGACAGGCAAATAGGAATCCCTAACACATATAACCTTTCCAACAAATCAGTCAGACAATAGGCCAACACCCCAACGGAGAAAGGGGTAAAAGAAATAAACTTGCACTTGAGAGAAGAAAGAGGTAAATGGTCAGTAAACATATAACAAAAGGTTCCCTCTTATACATATTAAGAAAAAAGCAAATCAAATACAAACGAGATACCATTTTTACTATCAGACATCTAAAATTTTAAAGGCAGGAAAGATACAGAGCTGCCAAAGACAAAGGAACACTGTTCTCTCAGATATATTATAGCTGGTTAGAGTGTGGATTACAACAACATTTGGGGAAGTAATCTGACACTATTAATATTAAAAATAAATGTAACTTACGAGTCAAACAATTTGTTTTGAGAAACTATTCTATAAAATAAAAGAAATGCTATGTAAGTATATATGCATGAGGATAATTAATGCAGCGCTGTTTTATGGTGGCAAAACGTTGGGAACAGTCTGATTGTCCCTCTGTGGGGACATTCTCTTCCCCTAAAGGACAGTCATGTCCCATCCAGTTATGGAAAGGAATATCTTTTCATCTGAAAGACAGAGTTAGATAACAGACCTTAATCTGACAGACTACCAAGAGAAAACAGTTCCAGAGTTATATATATATATGTAATTATATATAGTATGTATATATATATATAGTATGATCTTGTTAATATCCATATAATTACATATTCCACAATTCCATATATATATACATATATATATACACACACATTCCCATGTATTGTACACAGGCCTGTATGTGATTGTGTCAACACAGCATTTGTTAACTTCAGTTACCTTGGGGGAAGGTAATGAAGGGTGTAGGGGTGCAGGATAATTTACATTTCTTTATGTATTTTATACCATTTTTCTCAGTAAAACAAGCATGTATATTTTTGTAATTTAAAAATGCAATAAAGGAAAAATGAGAATAATAAAAAAGAACTATGAGTTTGTTTTTGGCTTATAATGTAGAGAGTCTGGGTCAGATGCTTAAGTTTGTCTAAGAGCACTCACTAATAAGCACTTGTGGTTCTGAGAGTTGACTGAGGCGCCTTCAGCAACTCATTTGTTAAACAGTCAGTTCCTTCTGAACAAAATGCAAGTCATTATCTACCCAAACAAGAAAAAAATCTGCAGATGCGTCTCCTATGCCAAGTTCAGAGGCTGTGTTATAATTGTTGGCTAATATCCTTATAAGATCAAAAGTAGGCAAACCAAACATTCCGAGGTCAAAACAATAGAGGGGGTTGAAGTTAAAGCATTAGATGAGCAATTAGGGAAAATTCCTTCCAGGATAAAGGATGGACCACAGAAGACTTCCATTAACAGGAGGATGCCTCACTGGCGATGGGCTAGACAGCAAGGGTCCAGGAACCTGGGGGAGTACACAGTTGAGGGTTCTGTCTGCCCCATGAGTGGGGCAGTTCATTTGCATGACTCATTTGCATGACTCTCCATAGCTGCCATTTATTACACCTCTGGCATACTCAGCCTTGGACACAGCAGTCCCCTGACCCACCCCACTCCAAACCTTGGGGTGTGTGATTAAACATTAACTCTCTAAGACTGTTAATCTGGTTTACAATGGCATACCTAGCTTTGCCCTCTGAGTTCCAACAATGTTCCTCACATGGTGGATAATCTCTTTCGTCCCTTCCTTATCCCACTTCTATCCCTACTACGAACCCCTGTTTGTTTAATCCTCCTTGGGAAAGAAGTTCTGACTCTTGAGTCCCATCCCAGTGTAGCTTATAGCTCTCTTCCAGCATTCCCTCAGGCCTTACCCACCTGCCAGGGCTCCATAGGGCTCTATCTTGGACCTTGTTTGCAGAGAGCAGGTCACAGGATGCTGCCTACTGTTCTATGCTTTGATGAGCCTCTTTAGCTGGCTCTTCACAGCTGGGTCAGCTTCATTTACCAGTGGCTATTGTCTAAGAGAAGGTCTCAGGTCAAGCCCCAGACCCCTGTGTGCCCCAACCCTGCCCACACGCACAAGCTGCCGCACTAAGACCATATGGCCATTGCTTCATTGAGTCCTGATTTTTGTCAATAGTTCTACCTTCCAGCAGAGAGGAGAGAAAACAGTAGTATGTACCTATTGCTTCTGTCTTCCCAGCACCTTTTCTCTCCTTCTGTTAACAGAACCCTCTCTCTGGCTACAAGGATGGACAGGTGGACCAATCTGGGTTAATCATAGAAAACCCTGCTCTCACTACAACTGGTAAGAGGTGAACAGAAGGGACATGTGTCTCTACAAGCATCAGTTAGTATCCTTCTGAGCTTAGAGAGAGAAGCTCCTCTCTAACAGCAAAATTTTCCCCAGTGCATCTACAGCAGATGACAACCCCTGGCGCAGGAGGGGAGAGTAAGGTAGATCCAGGCAGAAGCAGAGTTAAGAGGTGGAAGACAGTCCATGGCTTAGTAATACGAGCCAGTGAAACCCTTCCTTCTTTTTTGGGGGGGGGGGTTAAATAAAGTTAGTTTTCTGTCTTTAAATCTAAGTCTTAATTAATGCAAAAGTTAAATATTTATTGAGTCTCTAATGTTCTAGGAAGCATACCAGATTCTTTAAACACATTATCTACTTTTAATTCAGCTCTGACAACAATCCTGTTATCTTCCCCATTTTATAGGTGAGGAGACTGAGGGTCAGAAGGGACTAACCACTTGGCTAATGCCACACAGGTAGCAGAGCAGGAGCCTCAGTTCCTACTGAGGTCTGCTGAACTGCAAAGCTCTTCCCGCTGCTTCACCGTGTGGACTTCCATAACAGAACTGGGCCTTGGATGTGGGAAGACAACTTCTCTAAGAGGAAGAAAAACCAACTGGCCCCCTTAAGAAATGAAATCCTTGAAGGGATTCCTTAGGCAACATTGCTTAAGGATGATAAGTGTCTTTCAGGCAATTCTTCTCTTTGAAGACAATTCTGTTGTCTTTCTTACTCACCCTTCTTTTGGATATGTCTTTTTGTTACATGGGGTGGGGGGCAAAAACAAACAGGTGGGACTATGTTAGACTAAGGAAACCAACAAAACAAAAAGATAATCTACTGAATGGGAGAAGATATTCATAAATGATATATCTGATAAGGAGCTAATATCCAAAATATGTAAAGAGCTCATATTACTCAACATCAAAAACAAACCCCCCAATAATCTGATTTTAAAATGGGCAGAGGACCAGGTTAGATATTTCTCCCTCCATATTCTTCATTTCTCTCCTAGCAGGAATTCTGGCCATAGTTCAGACATTTCCTATCACCAGGGAAGCCTTCTTCCTCCAAGACAATGAGAAAAATTCTGTTTTGAGGCACTACAAGTTGGTGCAAGGATTAGAAGCTAAATACCACACAGGAAAGTCTCGCTGTAACTGGAAAGGCATGGAGAGCCCCTGAGGATATTATCAAGGGAAGTAGGATATAATATATTTGCCTTCTAACGTGAAGGGAAGACTGGAGGTTGATTTTTTTGTATTCAAGATCAGGAAGCCAGCTACACACAGATGGCCCGTAACAGTCTCTCCATCAGGGCCATAGCTAGCAGGTTGTGCTTTGAAGCGGTGTAACCAACAGCAGGGTAGAGTGGGGTTAAAATTCAGTCCGGATCCAGGCCACGATCCACTCCATGATCTACTCACAAAGGCACTGGGCATGGGGCACTACCAATGGAAAGCAGCGGTCTTGCCCTAATTTGCACAAAGGTGCCCATGAACCAGTCACAGTTTTAATCGCTATATCCTGGGTAAAACAAGATGGGGTATTGAACTAAGTGAGTAGCAATGGGATTAGAGAGTAGGGAACAAGTTCACATTTGCCTTGTGAATTCCAGGTGCTTATATGAAAACCAAGAGAGTTGTATAATATCCCTCAAAAGATATCCTTATGTGTTTAGAAATTAATTAAAGGCCAGGTCTAAAAATATAACTTGGAAATTGCTAATGCATACCCAAAGAATATTTTGTGGGAATGGGGACTGAGATTGAGTCTCTGTTGTAAAATTCAAAAAAAAAAAGGGGGGGGAGCACGGGGAGAGGAGAGCTTTATTGTTATTTTCTGAGCTGTAGTAGGAGATAAGTATAAAACTTAAGGACAGAAATTATCAATGGTCCACAGAGGGTCCCTGCTCTATCAGTTTGCCAAGCTTTGTTTTGGCTCCCACATTAGCCCCCCTAAATCTAAACCCATGGCATCCATAATGCAAAAGTTGAACTTTCCTTTCGCCTCACCAATAGCCTCTTCTCATATACTCTGCTAAGCGGTTGTTCTTTGCAAGAATGGTAGATATTCTTCACTGACAGATGGCAGCAATTCCCTAGGGTGTGCACACACACACAGACCTTAGTAAGGTCAATAACATCGATATTCAACATAGAAGTTACTGAAATTTAGAGTCATCAGGAAGGCCTGGAGTTAAAAACATATTTAAGTTAGTGTTTCTTCTGGACTCCATGCCTGCACTGGTTTTATTTGGGATAGTTACAGTGAACAAAGACATTTTGCACTTTACATTTCACTTATCAAGAGTAAGAGATAAGTTGTCACAGTTGATTCACTAAGTTATTGTTCTATATACCTCAGATTGCCCTCTGTCTTCGCCACAGGAAGTAGAGGAACTCAACTTTGTGTCTTCTTGGGGAGACACACCAGAATGCGGCAGAATGTTTGCTTGGTTTGTTCAAATTGTCACATTTGGGAAAATCTTTCATAGAAAATATTGCTAGAAATTCCTGCTAGCCAAAATAGATGGATAGATGGATAGATGGATAGACAGACAGATAGATATGGTTAGTTATTGTGACAGAAGTACAGATATTCAGACCACATACTTTATGAAACTCTACAAATCAGAAAACCAGTTGTGGTTTTCAAAGCAGTGAACTTTCCTCCCACTCAGTTTAAATGTAGAGAACTATCAGATCTGGATCTCAAGAAAATCCACAACACCATTGGGGAGTACCCATTAAAATTCCTTTTTTTCAAGAGAGGTAGATTAGTTATGTTCTTCATAAAAATCATATGATTTTAAAAATGAAACGAGACCAGAGCTGAACATTAGGTTTGCTACGGGCCCTAATGGCCATTTAGTTCAGTCACCCCTCAGTTATTAAATTTCTTAGATCTCATTCTGCCAAGTGGTTAGAAAACCTGGGATTGAACTCTTCTATCGATGGGAAAGGGTGACCATCTGCAGTGGCTTATTCCACTTTGGGATGGGTCTATTCGAAAATTTTGTCCTCGTATGGAGACAACATTGTCTTCTTCAATTTTTTATTTGCTTTGAATCTCCTGAGTAGAATGCTGAAAATAATAATGAATATTGAGGACTTACCACATGGCAAGCACTGTCCTAAGCATATTACACGTATTCATTTATTTATTATTCAAAATAATTCTCTTGGACAGATGAAGGTTGATATTAATATCATTCCCAACCTACAGAAGTGGAATACGGAGGCATAGAAAAGTTAAATAACTTTCCCAACACCACCTGGTTTAAAAGGGATGGATCCAGGATTTGGAGTCAGGCACACTGACTCTGGGGTTCAAGTTCTGTACTTTAATGAACAAAAGATTGAGCAGCCAAATCTCTGAGAATATTTGAGGGGAGCCTTTGGGCTTCCTCCTGAAAATTCTAGTAGAAAAACACAGCTGTTGCTTTTAACATCATCTATTAATGAGACATTTAAATTATCTCTTAACTCTAAAGAAAGTATTACTTTTTAAAGATGTGTTTTGATACACAATTTTTACTACAGGATGTAATTAAGCCAACCCTACAAAATCTCATGAGAACTGAGAGCAGACTGCTTGTGGAAACCTGCCTTTTGGGCAGCAACCTTGTGGAGATGGGCACCCAGAACGCTGCAAGCAGAGGGGAAGGGATCCAGAAGCCTGCCGGGAGAAGTCGAGGCCGCCTCTCTCACAAAGCTGGTGTTGGAGCTGAGATGTGAAAGGGGAGAGAAATTTCCCCAGTGGCAAAGCGGGGCTAACATTTGCAACGAGAAGAGCAGATAGCAAAGGGCAGGACTCTGAGCAATAACAAATAGAAGTGGAGATTTCGGAATCATGTTCCAAACAGTGTTCGTCAGCAGACTGAAGGTCAACAGTGACTACATCTATTCTATGACCAGTATGTACCAAGACAGCAGAAAACACCCAGTTCAGCCGAAACCAGATTCTCAATGTCAAGGACAGACTACATGAGTCAGAGCTGACCAACATATGATAGTTTTGGGCAGTTTACTTAACTTCTCTGAGCTCAGTTTCCTCCTCTGTACAATGAGGATAAAAAAAGTAATTACCTTATTGAGTCATTGTTAAGAATAAATTAATATATCTGAAGAACTAGCCATGCAGCACAGTTAGTTCTGCTAGATTGCTAAAAATTTCCCATGCAAAACCACACAGTAAAAACCACAGAGGTAACTGGAAAAATAGGGATGGGGCACAACCCACAAAACTTCATAGGTGACACATAAGACAAGAGATAAACATGATAGAAATGGTAGCACTGTTTTATATGTGCTAGTTGGTTAATAAACACTATAATAAAGACCACAATTCACCTTGAAAAAGACCTAAAGTTTGCTCCTGGAAACAGGCGTCGGGAGGGCTGCAGCTCATGAGTTACTGTGCAGTTACGGAAGGAGCGTTATCTGAAATCAGACTGCAGGTTCTAACACCAGACAAGAATGGCTGTGGCCCTTAACACACACTGAACTGAGGTAGCCAGAAGCTATTTGGGGGGAGGGGGGCGGTATGTTTTGTATATTCTCAGAAGGCTCAGTTAGGTAAGTGCTGTTTTCTGTGTTTCCCTGGTGTATCTTAAAGACAAAATGTTGCACAATCAAACAGGAAATTTGCATTATGCTGAAATTGTTATCAATTTTATTGCAATAAATTCACATTTCCAAAACCAGCATTATAGTAGAACTGACTAGAAGTGTTCATTCAATAAAGAATAACTGTTACGAATTTTTAGAGCCCCATAGTAAGTGTCAACCAGATGACAACATAAGTTTTGTTTAACGACTTGGGAAGGCTCCTTGCTCCCTACCCTAAATGCAGCCTTTCAACCCAACATGAGGAATTACAGAAATAGCTGGAACTTTGAGTTGCGTCCTTTTCTAATCACTCAACGTCCCTTAACCCAAACTGATTGAGAAAATACCTTTGAATGACAGGCTGCATACAAAATGCAATTTAATTAAAAAACATAAAATCCCGCCCTCCCCTGTCCCATTCCCCCCACAACTGCCAGTGGCTATTTCACCTATAACTTGAGCAGATATTAGGGGAGTGTAGGGTAAAAGTGTTTTTTAAGAAAAGAACTCAATCTTTAAGAACAGAGAGAAAGGATTCTAAAATGGCCATTTCCTTTATTGCATACCTTAAAAAAACGAAACCTCTCAATCAACAAAAAGTTTTATTCTAAGATTCAAAGCCCCAGACTCCAACATTGGGGAGAGAACTGGCTTGAGGTGCATGTAAGAGCAAGCTAAAACTACCTTAAAAACATCGATTATATAAAATTTTAAGTAAATTTAAAATTAATGTTTCCCTATCTTCATACAGCATACTGACAAATATAATTTCAGTGAGAGTTATATAAGCATCCAGAGGAAAATGTGATAAGGGGCCTGCCTTGAGGTCCTTGTTCTCCTGCCCCTTCACTGTGGGAAGGTGACCCAGGAAACCCTTCCATCCTCCCAAACCTTCTTTCTTACACTTGAACGGACATTCAAACACGGGTGTCTTGTTTATTTTTTCTTTTTAAAAATTGTAATTTTAAATTACAGTTGGCTGAAGTCTTGTTAAAAATGCATCTCTTTGCAGAGCCATTTTGGTGAAAATCTGAAAATCTCCCAGTTGATAAATTGTCTTGTAAGAGCATGTGTCAGAAAGAACTTCTTTTTCAAGACATAACATTACGTTTTCGCTCACCCAACATATACACATAAAATATTGTTCTGATATCTCTTCCAGTCTGCGTGAAACCTCTCCTCGATCGTGCAGGACACAGGAACTGTGAGCTTGGCACAACCCAGCCCTGACCTCTCTCCTCTTTGGATTAATAAACCCCTTGGAAGCGTTTTGCTTTGCTTGCCCGCCAGATGGCGCTACTTCCCCATTCTTCCTGGCGGCTGCTCCGGCTGCTCCCTGTACCATCCAAACAGTGGCATTCACTTTGCCAACACACGCGTTTTTCAAAATCTCATTAGCTATCTAATCTTTTCGGC
This sequence comes from Desmodus rotundus, assembly GCF_022682495.2. Classification (NCBI taxonomy): domain Eukaryota; kingdom Metazoa; phylum Chordata; class Mammalia; order Chiroptera; family Phyllostomidae; genus Desmodus; species Desmodus rotundus. The sequence goes on along the minus strand of NC_071387.1, from coordinate 42,673,606 downwards.
CAAGCTTGTATCCCAGCAGCACTGTATCCTCCCTGGAGGCCTCCCTAGAGTCTGGAAAAGGTACTAGGTTGAGGAAAAGCCGGATTATTAAAAAGTGGGAAACTGGGGACCCACTTATACCGTGCAAATGTTGTCTAGAAACAAAATGGATGTTTCACACTAAGTGTGAGAAGGCCTGGGTGGGGGGAGGGTCTCGATGCTGTATATCTTCCCCTCTCCCCAACCAGTGACACTTAAACTGTAGTATTTGCAGCACTTCTCAGGGCTGGATTAGCCAATGTGGGCAGAGTGTATAATCGGTATTAATCTCCCACAATGTCACTGCTACTCCCTATCAATCTGCATAAATTCTGCCACAAAATTTTGGGAAGAAATCCTATTCAGAGCAAATGATGCATCAAATTCAAAGAGGCCATCAAGATTGCTAATGGATTTTAATAGCAGCTATTACAACATAATAGTATTTTCCCAACAGCTGTTTGTTGATACAATTCTCCATTGACAGGACCTTTATGTCCAATCCCAGGAGATGGCCCACCATTCATTTATAATCATTTGGTTCCACCTACAAACAAATGCTACTTGATTTGCATTTGGAGACTCTGAATGGTCTGCAGATTTAATCCACTCTCACCTCATTCAAGGAAACCAGCAGTGAATATTACAAGCTAGATTAATTAGTTAATATTGAGATGAACTAACTACCACCAGAACAAATACTGTCAACTGGTAAGTTCAAAGAGAAGATTTAATTGATTGCTGGGCTACATTCTGAGCCATGTGAGTTGCTGAAAACTGCCTTTACTCTCCTATACATGAGAAATGGGCCTAAACTAGAATTGAGGCCAAAATTTTTTAAACAAAGGGATCTATAAACCACTAAGTTTTTCTGCTGGAGATGTCTAATATTAGAGAATGACCATAAATCATTGCCAAAGTGAGGGGCTCACCTGGTAATAAGTGTGATAACAAGTGCGGTGAGGGAGAATTTTTTAATGAGACCCAAACTCCTTCTTTCTGTGGAGTGGTCAGGAGATTATAGCATTAAGAATAAACACTGGTTCATGGGTTCACAAAAACTCACCTAAGGAACGTACTTAAAATGTGGATGGATTCCTGGCCCCCAGAGATTTGAGGCAGGGCCTAGGAATTCACATTTTAACAAGTGCCCCAAGGGATTCTGGTGCTGTGACCACATGCTAAGAAAATCCAAGAAAAATGGCATTACTTTATAAATATAATATATCCCAAAAGTCTTAGTGCAGTTTTTAAACTTTAAGGACTTCAGAAGAACACGTTTAAAAAAATTCACAAATCATCATTTGACAGTTATTATTTTCATTCCTTTTATACATACTTAGTTTTGTAAATGTGGAGAAAATTTTTAATTATCATTTTTCTTCCAGTTAATGTTTGCTTTCTTCAATCAGAAGATTAACAAGAAAATATAAAGTTTCAACATTAATCAAAACTAAGTAAGTGTAAAGGAAATGAAAATAACTACAGTTCCAAATGCAGTTCATGGTAAATTGACAGCACTTACACTTCTGACACTGTTAAGGAGTAATCCTGCATTCAGACTTTTGGGGCAAAGTGTATAGAACTTAGTTAAATGCAGGCTTGTTCAAACTAAGAAGTAGGCCGGAGCTCTCCATCCAGTCTAGCTACGGCCAGTTTGGTTTTAGAGGGCTCCGCACACAGAAGTCTCGGTACTGGCAGGTGCTGGGGTGGGGTGGGGTCTCCTGGATTAGTGTGCTGCAGAGATGAGCGGAATCAAGGAGGAATAACAAGAAGAAGTGATTGCTCTGTTGAGTCAGGCAGGGTGTTTGGAACGAGGCAGGTGTCTTACACTTCACAGAACTTTACAATCCACAGATGTTCGTCTACATTATCTCATTTAACCCTCACCACCCTGATGGGCAGGTGGCATTTCTCCCCCTTTACAATGAGAAAGCTGAGGCCCTAAGGAGTTTCTGTGATTTGTCCTGAAAAAAAGAATGACAGAGAGCAAATGACTGAGAACTCAAGGCCAAGACTCTGACCATGGTCACCCTTGACGGGGAGTCTGGTCCAGGCGGTGAAGCCTAGAAGGGCTCAGAGCGTCCAGGAAGGAGCAGATCTGAAGGTGGCAAAAGTGGCAAGAACCATAAGGCTTGCTATGCTCCCGCGCAAGACAAGGATGAAGAAGCAGACTCTAGATGGAAGACACAAGCCCCCAGCTAGAGGTCACAGAGCTGAGTAGGTGGGTACAGGATGTGGGTCAAGTTCTCCACCAAAGTGACCTTGCCTGCTCACCTCTTCGCCTGGTCTTCCTCCCTGGGGGACCACTGTGGGAGACTCTTGGAAACAGGGCCTGTGAAGCCTGCCTCTGTCAGTCTTAGGTGACTGTGAACTCAGCAGTGCATCCCTTTGCCTTTCAGGGGCCTCCTCGGTACAATTAACATAATAATAGTCACCTGTCAAAGTTGTTGTAGCAGTGGAGCTGACGTCCCCTTCCCTGGTTGGAGCCCATTGACATCGCTGCAGCCTCAGCACCGCACCTTGCAGGGCCTCCGTGCAGCTTTCTGAATGAGCCAATGGGCATCCAGCACCAAACTCACAGTCCCCCATGACACACTAGCTACTTCCCTGGGGTCCTTGTTTCCGTTACTGGTATCGTTTTTCTTTCCTCATCATCTCGGGCAGAAATTTTGGAGTCACCCTTTAAAACACCCAAAGATTCTTCTCCTGTCTGAGCATTGTTTCCCTTCTGACTTTTACAATTCTAGTTTGTACACTTACGACTTCCATCCCAAACTGTCAGAATACCCTAACTGCTCTTCCTTCCAACTCTACCCTGCATGTGGCATCCAGATTAACCTTCCTAAGTCTCACCAGGACTTTGGTCAAAAGTCCCCCAAAATAGCACACAGTGTCGCCACGTCCCACATCATGGCTATGTCCTACCTCTCCACCCTGGCCTCCTATCATGTCCTCCCAGACGCGCTCTACTTCAGTGATGATGAGCACCACGGCTCACTCAACACACCTTAGATGTATCCCATTTGTGTCTAGAGAGAAACTTGTACATATCAAGACTCAACAGAGGTTCACTGACTTTAATCAAACCAAACTGAGTGGAACTGCCTGAGTCCTTATGCTCCCAAATCAACAGGACTCAGAAGCCTCAGCTGGGCAATTTAGCACTTCCTCTTACCTTCCTTGTGCTCCCACCATCGGCCCTACCTTCCGTAAGACCCCCACTCCTCTCCCTTTTTCTCGAGAAATAAACTATATAAACTGCCCCAGAGTAGACCACATTGTCAAGCAAGAAAATATGAGTCTGTGAGGAATATGGCTTATATTTGTGTAGGTCACAAGTATTCCATTTGATAAAGTAGTATTTGTATTTAAAAACCACAAAAATTAATTATACATACCATCTCAAGTCTATGTTTGGAGTCTGTAACCCCAAATGAACCAAAGACTTATTCTATTAAATTCACAGAGACTCTCATTTTGTAGACCCAAGCTGGATAGAATGTTCTCCTTGGACATCAAAGACCAGTGTCAAATGACTGATATTTATTTACTGGGAGGTTTTTGTTGTTGTTGTTTTGTTTTATATTTTAGACATTTTGGTTTTGGTCACTAGGTGACTCTGAATTTCCACTGGAAACAGAAGTCTCTAGAGAACATTGAAAAAAACATGCAATTTTCACCAGATAATTTCAGAAATATTTCTTTTAATGACTTTTAACTTGAGAACATTCGTCAAAAAAAAAACAAACCCATAAACTCCAAATAGCTATGTACGTATCCATCTACCCTATCTTTATACATTGTTTATAGCTTTATAAGGAATTATGGCTGTTGTATTCATTATAAGTACAATTTTAACATGACTTATAAACTATGATTCAAAAAATGTTACTTTGGAGCTGTAACATACTATGTATCATGGGTGATCAAACAATTAGGTGTATCACATTTAAAAGAAGACTTCAGAATAATTTCATTTAACTTTAGTTGCTTTAAAATCTTTTCTTAACCATACATTAATAGCCCCCAGAAGATCTGGAACAAATTCCGAAATCATTTTTAAGTTTGATAACTTTAAACAAAAAGAATTATTGGCACAAGAATCTTTAGCCAATGTAGAAGTCCGCATACTGGTGCTGTTGGTAAAAGTGAGTTATTGGCCTTCTATTTCACCCGTAAAAATTGCTGCATTTGAGCCCTGTAAGGATTTAACATGTTTCCACATCTTCAATGACAATACTCTGTATTGAAAAATGTGGTAATATAGGAAGAAGTCACCCACTGCCATCCCCAGATAACCTACCAATAAAGAGGTAGGAGTGGTGGGTGGGAAAATGTGGGGAGAATGACTATCAATAGGAATAACGTAGGTTTTGTCTGCTTGGCTTGAGCTTCCTGGAGGGGGCCCACCCTTAAAATCCACTTTTTAATGCCAGTCTGCTCAGTTCTGCATGAAAACACAGATTCCACAAATGTTCATTCATCTCCTAATAAACTCAGAGAGAGGCTGTGAGATGCTTGTAGTAATTTTACTCCCATCCCCTTGCTCACACCTTTCTAATCAAGTGAAATGAAGAGAACCACGGTGGGGTCAGAGTGGGGGTGGTTAGTTTAAATCCAGCGTTTGAGGATGGCATTCAGGTAACGTGGAACAGTCCTGAGTGGCTGTAAAATGCATACATCACAAGTTTGTGGTAAATTACATAACTTTAAAAATTTGTTGTGTATCCACTCAGAAAATTGATTTTCAAAAAATTCAGTGAGAACCAGAAAAGAGGGAAACTAAATTTAAATGTCATTTTAGCTAAAGAGTCAACCCGCGAATCTGCTAATATATTCCGCTTTTATTTCTAATCATTTCCTGAGGGGAGAAGCCACCTACTTTCCTTGTGTTGCCCATGAAGCCCATAGATCGCTCAGGTGTGTTTTGTAGACCAGATGCTGAGTGTGGAAGGAAAGGCCACTGCAGCCTGGCTGAAAGGCAGTAGGAACGCTCACTTTGTGGTAAGGACTGCACCAACAGCATGCACGCAGCGGGTTCATTAAGATGCTTTCACTCTTTTGATGCCAAGTACAAAGCAACACTGCAGCAAGTGTGCCAAGAGAAGTCAGAGCAGAGCGCATGGTGCACAGGTTGCCTTTGAACCCGCGAATCCTCAAACTCCACTTCCGGGTTCAGGCCAGGGGTCACCTGGGAAAGGCCTCCGTTCAGCTCCTGGCTGCTTAAGGAAAATGGGTTTTTGTTTGGTGTTTGCTTGTTTTACCCTATCCTGGTGCCAAAACACATGCTTCTCTGTGTGCAGAGGTTCTCGCCCACTACAGACAGATGTTCTCTTTTTTTAATTTTTTAAAAGATTTTATTTATCTATTTTTAGACAGAGGGAAAGGGTGGGAGAAAGAGGAGAGAAACATCAATGTGTGGTTGCCTCTCACACAACCCCTAGTGGGGACTTTGCCTGCAACCCAGGCATGTTTCCTGACTGGGAATTGAATCAGTGACCCTTTGGTTTGCAGGCCAATGCTCAATCCACTGAGCCACACCAACCAGGGCCAGACATTCTTAATTACAGGTATGGAAGAGGTTCTCCAAGAGACCGGCTCTTTAGTTCAATATTCACAAACATTCTGTCAAAAATATTTCCTTTTTTTTTTTTTTTAATTACAGTAGTCACCCTGGCCATGGTGGCTCAGTTAGCTGGGTGTGGTCCTGTAAATCAGAATGTCACCAGTTCAGTTCCTGGTCAGGGAACGTGCCTGGGTCACAGGCTTCATGCTCTGTCCCTGGTGGGGCACTTGCAGAAGGCAACCAATTGGTGTTTCTCTCTCACATCAATGTTTCTCTCCCTCACTTTCTCCCTCCTTTCCCATCTCTCTAAAAGAAAAAGAAAAATAAATTTAAAAAATTACAACGGTCATTTTGGGCTGTTGCGACCACAGCAAGACATGGGTTGAGCCCCTCCAGTCACTTGTTACAGTTCATACACAACGTTGAAACTCTGGGAGCTGTTTGTCCTCAACCTCTAGCAAACTCCAAAAGAAACCCGGAGCCAGCCTCTGACTCTGGTAGTCTCCTCCCCCAGGGAAGGCTAACTGCAACTTTCGACCGACTGTGCAAATTAGTGACAGGCAGCCACATGCAGATTTCAAAGACTAAGCGGCTTTACCAAAAGATGGGAAGCACAACCAAGTCACTTTGTGCTCTTTCCCATTAACTGGAAATGTTTGTATTTTTTCTAAAACCTTCCCACCTGTGAAAAAGGACAATTTATATTAAGAAACAAAAAATCAGGCTGGGGGGAAAAGGCAGAAAACTGTACCTGAACAACAATAAAAAATATTTATTTAAAAAATTTTGGAAAAAAAAGAAAACAAAAAATCAAATCACTTTCTTACATTGGAATTTGTTACCTGAGTCCCCACCACCTTCCCCCTACTCTCTGGTACTTTAGGCACAGACTTATTTCCCAAGTTAATTTTACTTTACCGAAGTGGCCTTTTGTTGCCGCTGCTCGAATTCATCCAGCTCAAGGGAAACTTTGAATTAACATATGCACTGATTGAGAAGGAATTAAATACAGAGTGCACAGTACTCCCAAACCTTTGCCACTGAAAAAGTAGAAATCTTTGTAAACCCTGGAAGGAAGCCAGAATGAAAAACTGGAAGAAAAGTTGATCTGTGTTGGACAAACTCTTTTTATTCATGGTATCTGGCTTTCTAATTGTCACACATAAATATGTGCAATAATAACGTCAGAATCGTTTCTTGCCTGCTCCCATGTTATGGTTGGTAAAGAGAATTTAACAACAAAGATAATTACTTAGGAAACCCCATGTGTTAATTAATTTTGGTAAAAATAACCCCACAGTAAGAAGGTAGAAAGTAACTGATGGAATAAAGTAGAGAAGTGGGAATTATAGGGAGAAGGGGCAAGTGAAATCTAAATGAAATAACTATTTAGAAGACAGCAAATCTATTTTAAGCCTGCAGAGCTAGAAAAGGACAGGTATTTTTAAACTTAATTGGATTGTTTCAAATAACAACTTGATTATTTATTTGAAACATGGACAGAGTACAGGAAAAGGAATAGTTTCACTTCTCTAAACCAGAGAGAAATTACAGTTTTAAAGGAGGTAAAAATGGAGGGGCCAGATGGGATCTAGCACCTTTGGGTAGTAGAGGCAGTACAGGTTTAAGGGACAGAAGAATATTAGTCCTGGAGCCTCAATTTCCTTGCCTGTAAATGGGTGCTGATGTCTACTCTGCAGAGAGGTTTTAAGAAACAGAAATAGTTTACACAAAGTTCCTGGCACACTGTGATCACTCCATGAATTCAAAAACAATATTTTAGTCCCAAAGAGGAAGAAGAAGTCTCCTGTCACTTGCCAAAAAACTGAGTAGCATGAGACAGAAAATCAAGTCGACAAGGGGAAAAATGGCCTTGTTCACTGAGCGTCCATGTGCGAGACTGGCGAACAGAAAAGTCTGATGATGTTGAGTCTGTACTTAAAAACATCCGGGTGAACGCATCTTTTTGCAACGATGAAGAGGAACATCCCCATCAGTAGACCTGTCATACTTTGTCCGTTTAAAAATCATGTTCTTCTTTTACCCGTATTTCAGGGATGCAAGGACTATTATCTCCTGACATTTGTCCCAGAACTCTAAGTTCTCTTGGGTGTAAACTTGGTTTCAAATCATCTCATCTCTGCCAAATCCCCCCAGATCTTACATTTTCTGGAAAATGCAGACACGCCGTACAGGGACTGCTTACCTACCTGGTCTGCAGCCAGTGACTCGAGCACATTTCCGACACACCCTCCTGGCCCAGCACCAGGCCCGCCCACTCCTCTGTGACTCCTTACTCCCACAGCCCTCTTATTTCCACTGCTAAGGAGCATCCCTAATTGGACATCATCTTATTTCCTTTCAAAAAATGCAAATTGGTTTTCCATGTACCAGGTTTGGGAAGAGAAATGAGGACAGGCTTCACTTGTAAACACCCCTTCTTCATAACTATGCAAAACAATTTCCAGTTTCCCAGAGTACTCAACTCATGAGAAAAAAAAATGAATAACTCGGTAAATACGAATAAACTACTGGCTCAGGGAAAGGTGCAGGCTGCTTTAGGAGGAGCGTGGCGGTGTAAGAACTCTGAACGGACTCACGGGCCCTCCTTTCCAAGCTTCCGGCAGTTCGGTCCTGACTCCTCCCCAGAATGACCAGGGTGTTTGCGTTTCTGGTCATTGTCCCCTCTGATTTTGTGTGAGTGATGGACTGAGGACCCTCTGAACAACCAACACACTATGATAATTGAATAAAATTCAGTGTTGTAATCAAATACAACTTACAGTTAACAGCATACAAAACTACAATACTATCACACAGGGGTTACAAGAAATGTTAAGGAGTCAAAAGAGTGATGTTAATTTTAACCAGCAACGCAGATTTTTTCCCCCTCTTCATAAATATCTATAATATTCATTAGGTTCATAGATTTTTTTCTCTTGTTAATCAATGACTTAAAGCATTTTAAAGATGTAAAGACTTTAGTGACATGATGGATTACTTCTCAGCTAACACTGGAATTTATTATATTCCACAGTGAATCTATACGCAGCTTATCTACCCTTTCTTTCAATGTCCCTAGTAACAGAGATCCCACTTCCTTACAAGGGAACCCGCATAATTAGTCACCTGTTATATTGTTCTAATGGTGCAAATGACCCTCCAAAAACTGAGTGAAAACCTGTGATTCTGAGACTTTGTACACTGCTGGGTCTAGTTTTGGCTCCTGGAGTAACTTCCATTTTATAAAGCAGCGTTTTGTATGTTTAAAGAAATTTAACTAAGCCTCCCCTTGAAGTCCCTTTCTCACTGCTATCACACAGCAGAAACGGGGCCTGGGTCTATCTTCCACCCAGCGGAGATTCTGGCAATTAGACTATTCCTCTAGGGTCGGGCTCCCACCCAACCCCACCACCACTGCCCAGCTGCCTGGCTGGCTTCCCTGGGGCCCTTCCCTTTCTTCCCTGCCCAGTGGCCCTTGAGGGTTTGTAAATATTGTAAAGAGATGTGAGGAGGAGAGAAGTGGGAGGTGGGCAGAGAACAAACAGGGAGGACTGCACTGACCCCAGGCATCTGGACTGCTATGGACGAAGGATCAGGGAAAGTCTAGAGCAATCCCCCAGGGGGCGGGAGAGATGTCAAACCTCAGTTCTAGTAGAGAGGTTTTTTCACACCAGCCTGCTCCTGGCAGTGGGGAAAGGGAGGGTCTACTGAGGGAGAGTGTGATGAGCACAGGCATGGCGGGATGGCAGAGAAATGTACAGGGCCGATGGAGTGGGCAAGAGCGTCCACCAGCGCCTCCGCCTGAGCCTCACACGCCGGGCACTGTGAGACGGAGTCTGGAGTGCGGAGCCGAGCCCAGCGCACGGAGGCACTCCACACAGGTTGTTGACTAAGAAATGAATTGCAGGTGCAGGGCCTCTTTCAGTCCTTCCCAAATCTATTCATTTATTCAATTCAATAGATATTTTTGCACTCCTGTGTGCAATGCATTCTTTTAGACATGGATACATAGTGGTGAAAACAGGATAACCCCCTGCCCCTGTGAAACTTACATTTCCACTTTGGGGAGATATAGTACATGTGAAAGCAAGTCAGTACAATCATACAGCAGCTGTGATAGGGGTAACGCCAAGAGTTATCAAAGTAGTTGATAGATTATTGATTATAATCTATAGATTAATTGGTTACAGATTATCAAAATCTATAAAGTAGATAGAGAATATCAGGAGGAAGGAGAGTATTGCTTTATAAAAGGTGGTCAGGGAAGCACTCACTGTTTAGGTGACATTAGAGCAGAAAACGGTAGATAGTTTGGGGAGATAACTCTGCAGATAAGTGTGTTTCAGTCAAAGGGGAACAGCAGGTGCCAAGTCCCTGAGGCAAATGCATTCTTGTCCTGTTCCAGGAATAGCAAAGGAATCAGGGTGTCTGCAACAGAGTAGGCAGCTAGGGTGGCAGGTATGAGGGTGGGGTGGGAGGAAGTCATAGTAGATGAGTTTAGAGGGGACCGGACATATACCTGTATCCAGGGGTTCTTAACCCCAGTCACAATTACAATTGCCCTAAGGAGCTTCCTAAAAACACCATGACTGGACTCAAGCCTAGACTGATTAAATCAGAACCTCTGGAGGTAGGCTTGGGAATACGTTTTCAGGTTTCCTAGGTGAGGCAAGGCGGAGGACTGAAGCCACTGGTGTTTTTGAACAGAGGCCTGACCTAATCCAACCTCTTCTAGAGACAGCTAGCATTCTCCTAAGGCAGAAATGCAGCCTGTCGCCCCCATAGAAAGGTAAGGGACAGCAAATTCAACAACTTAACTCATTGGCATGGGTGACTTCCTCTTAAAGTCCTAAAGGTTCGTTGTTCTGGTTTGGTGGGGGAAGATGCTCGAAAACTGGAAGGCCCTGAGTACCTGATGATGAAGAGAAGAGTGCCCCCAAAGTGATGCAAAACTGCAACAATCAGATGGTTGGTGGTGGAGAAGACCGGCTTGGGGAAAGCTCGGTAGCAAGGTGGTTTGATAGGACTTCGGGATTGCACAGGGCTGGATCTGAGGCTGAGCCAGATGTTTACCAGCTGCGTGACCTTGGATGACTGGGTGATCATTTCTGACCTCTGAGCCTCAGGATCCTCATCCACAGAGTGAGATAGTAACATGATTTACTCATTGGGTTATTAGGAGGGTGAATTGAGTCCTGTATTTTATGTGCTTAGAACAGTGAGTGGCTTAGCATGCATGGGTGGAGAATTAAGAAATGGCATAAAATCAAATGTAAGAAATGTCAGACGTTACTATTATCATCATTAGCTTTCACAGTTTTGACATGGCCTGACTGGTCCTTCCTTGAGCCTCAAACAGTTGAATTGCTGACAAAGGCGTTTCTGGTTCTGGGCAAAGGCTGAGCACCACGGCCTTACAACGTGGGCTTTCCAGTTGGCTTTTTGAGCTTTCTAACTATATCAAGAGTTATCTTAAATAAATGAAGTCTTAATAGTTCTCCAACGATTCTTTTTCACTTTCGAAGACACTGTTTTAAATGATTAAATTTTTTTAAAAACTTGAGGTTTTAATAAAATATAAAATCAATGTACATTCAGATTTTCTGGATGGGCAACACAGACTCACAGGAAACACTTTAGAATATGCAGGAGACCATTAAATGGGTAACAGGCAGAGTAAAAAGCTTAGGCATTATTGTTTTGAAGTATCTTAATATTCCATTCAGTCACCTGGTAGAGAATTGGAAAACAGCAGTGGCTTCTACATAAACCTTCAGGATTAAGATTCTTTGGGGAAAGACTGAGATTTTCTTCCAAAATCAAGGTGCCATTTTGAAATACATCAAAGCTCTTCTTCAAGACAAATAATCTACCATACATCATTTTAATGAAATAGATCTTTATGGGAAAAATCAATTGTCAACGTCTAGTTACTTTGGCTCTCAGAATGCTTCATTTTAAGAGAAAGTTTTAGAATCTTATACACATAGGTATATGTTGTGGTTTGGATTTCCTAAGGTCTTTATCCAACATAAACTAATAGGTAAAGAAACCTCCATCACAGGAGTCTGAGACATTGTCCCTGGTGCTCATAAACACTCCACTGTATTGTCTGAAATGACTTATCTCAGTCCTGACTGTGGGCTCAGATTCACTGTACAGTTCATCAACTTCTCAGCATGATGGATAATGAATGTTTCATTTACATCGCTAATTGCCAAGCCATGGTTCCCGCAACCTTTAACCCGTATGCTTTATTCCATTATCACCATATGTCAATATAATTGCAATGAACATTCCAAATGATAAACTTTCTTCTCTACGGAAAAATATTTTTCACAAAGAAATCATGGGAGGGCTGCTGATAAAATACAAGTTTATTACAGAAACTGACAAAGACTAAACCAGAATAATAGGTATATTATCATAACTTGTCAAGTCCATCTTTGGACAAGGTCCTTCGACTTCACAGTCAGGAAAAATAATGGTATTTTCTGAAGGAGTGATCTTTTTTAGCCTCTAGTTCAACAAATGCATGAAAAGAACTTTCCAAAGTGGCGCAATTAAACATTCAGGCCTATGTAATATCCCTCAAAAAATCCTTAAAAAAACTAGGTAGTGATAATTACATGATTCAATTATATTTTCTATCTTTATCTGATTATCAGCCAGTAAACCAATAATGAAATAGTCCCTCAGCACCACTAATTGGGGATTGAAAATACTAGCAGAAAGGAGGGAAAATATCAAAAATCATAAACTGGAAGAAAAGTTGAAAGACCACATTGTCTGGCCACCCGTGTCCAATATTCATTTAAAACCACGGCACAAGACGCACAGCAAAGTAGTTAGAGAATCAGGTACTTTACAGAACGGTCCCCGGCTGCTCCGATCTGAAACTAACACAAAGCAATAGTGAATGTAAGCTGTAATTTAAAAATAAAATAAAATAAAACAAATTAAAACCAAGGCACAAGATGAGGCTAGAAGAGGAATGGGTATTTTAGGTGTTGGCAGTTGTTTGCGCAAAGGCGGCCATTGAGGGCTACTGTGGAGTCGGTTCCAGGGCACCAGGAGACGTCTGCACGTGGATTCAACCCGGGGCCACGCAGCCTGCATTGCAGGCTGGGGTGTGCTGGCTGCCTTGACCTCCAGGGTTTCCCATCTCAGCCAGTGATCCAGGGCATCCATCAAATTTTTATACTACATACTCGAGACTTATCTACATTTTTTCTCCCTAGATCCCATGGCCCCTCCATCAACAAATCCTGTTAGTTATAACTCAAAAATATATCTCGAATTTGTCTACTACAGCTCCACTGCCCCACATCCTACTTCAGTCATTGCTCCCTCTCCCCTGGTCTATGATGGAAGCCTCTTGTTCGTGGTCTTACCTTCTTCCCATCAATTCTTTGCCACATCCCGATGCTTCCTACAGTTTTCCAATGGCTTACATTATACTTAGAATAAAGGCAAAGAAAATTCAATAAATCCAATAAAATTCAGTGTTTACTCTGGCCTTTGAGGCCTTGCCTGGTCTGAGCTGACCACCTTTCCAGTCGTGCCCTGACCCTCTTCTCCTCACACTCTCTACTCCCCATTCAGCTCCTGAGGGATGTTCTGCCGTTTTCTGAATGTGCCCTTCTATTTCCTTCTTCAGAGCCTCTGCACTGCTGTTCCCTTTGCCTGCTGTGCTCTTACCCCCAGTCCTCTCCTGGCTTGTTATAGTGACCCCTGATGTACAAGATCTGCCCAGAAAAAGTTCAACCATTTTTTAATATAATGAGAATGGTTTGCATGGCATTGATGTAACCTGGCAGCCAGAGAGTGGACTGGAATGCGCATGTGTGAACAATGACGACCTCACTGTACTAGTTAGTGGAAGCAGTAGACGCCGTTGAATGGGCATGTGTACTGTGTAGCCGTCACATTCAAAATGACTGAGTGAGCAGAGCAATGAATCTGCATCGAATTTTGCATTAAGCTTGAACATCTCCACGGAAACTATTCAGATGATTCAGGAGGCCACAGCTATGGGCAACTGGTGATTGGCAATTTCATCACGACAACGCACCTGCTCACGCATCACATCTTGTGCAGAGTTTTTTAGCAGAACATCAAAACACCCAGGTGACTCAGTCCCCCTACATCCCAGATTTGGCACCCTGCAACTTCTGGCTTTTCCCAAAACTAAAATCACCTTTGAAAGGAAAGAGATTTTAGACCATCAATGAAATTCAAGAAAATACAACAGGGCAGCTGATGGCGTTTGGGAGAACTGTGTGAGGTCCTCAGGTGCCTACTTTGAAAGGGACTGAGGTGTCATTGTCCTAGGTACAGTGTTCCTTGTATCTTCTTCAATAAATGTCTCTATTTTTCAAAGTACATGGCTGAATACTTTCTGGACACACCTTATATAAGCTTAAATAGCACTTTCTCAAGGAGGCTTTCTACAACCACCCTCACTAATGTAAATTAGGTTATATTACTATATTTTCTCATAGCAGCACCCTACGTTTTTCTCCATAGGACCCACATTGGTTTGAAATATGTATTTATTTGTATAATTGCCTAAAGCCTACTCTCCCATTAGACTGAAAGCTCCACACGGTAAGAATCATTGCACTGATCTCCCTCCATCTCTAGTGCCTGCCATAGCACATACAGTGTGAGGAAGTGTCTTGGTGTTTCATCTTTTACTCTAGTGGACTCTAATTCTCCATAACCAAAGGGTACAGCAAGGAAGATGGAGATTTCGGAGTCAGGATACAGGCAGGCTAGACAATCAGAGACATAGAAAATGTCAGAAAGCCCAAATGAACTTCAGGCCCCTTGGGGAAGTGACACAGGAGAACTTCCAGAAAGGGGGAGGATCGGTGAAACAATGCCCTTCATCAGGAAGAACATTCAGCATTTTTTATCGTTTTGGCGGCTGTACAGGGGAGTGGTTAAGCGCATGGACTCAGGGCCCAGACACAGTTTCTTCGTACGTATATGACCCTGGGAAAGCTCTTAGTCTTTCTGTGCCTCATTTTTTAAATCTGAAAAGTGGAGACAACAGAACCCCTTCTTGGAGGATATGAGCTAATTTTTGTAAGACCTCTCAAAGAGTCCTGGCCATGTGTTAAGTTCTACATGAGTATGTTAAATGAAAATAAAAGGCTGGAGTTCCAAGCAGTACCTTGTTTTGGAGAGATCTCCTTGAGTACTACTGCTTTACATCCTAATGCACTGTAGCACATATATTTACTGTCTCAATAAACACCAAAGCCAATAAGTCCACCTGAGTCTCAGCGGTGGTATGGTTCTAGGTTACCATCTGCAATTTTACGTCTCCCAGCAGTCAGTGCACCAGGCTATTGCAAGTCTTGGCGGCTGGACAACTTACGTGGTGGAATGAGAACCAGACCAGAAGCCAGCAGTGCTGGCGTTTAGCCACGGCCCTTCTGTTACCTAGGTGTATGACCTCAGCAAATGTTCTAGGTCTTAGATTACTGTCTGTGAAACAGGGGTCTTGAATTTGACAGTCTTAAGCTCTCTCTAAACCCTCCAAATTATGTCATATTTTTTTGGTTTCTTTTAAGATGCTCTAGGCAGTGAACATGGGAAGTATTGTGGTGATTAAACAGATGGCACAGAGTCAGAAACAAAGTAGACATTTAATAAGCATCAGCTGTATCCATTTCTGCATTCCTTAACCGGAAGCCCTGTGATCTGTGGGATTTGTGGAGGGGAGCTCAAGAGAATGCCATATGTGGAGGGCCTGGTATGTGCCAGGCCCTGCAGGAGTAGCTTTGCAAAGGTGACTTTGTGTGTTCCTGCCAACAGCCCAGCGAGATAAATATTAACGTTCTGTGTGTTGGGTGAAGAAACAGAGAGTGCTTGTGAGGCTCAGAAGCCTAAAATCATAGATAGTTCCCCAGTCAAATTCAGGGTTTGCTGACATGTCATTTGTCACCTCAAATAGTGGCATGTGTTTCCAGGAGGGAAAGAAAAGGGACTGGTAACTTCACCAACTGAGCCCACACATCTGGTGTAGTTGGGATGACCGATGTCACTGGCAACAGCAAGATGGAAATACATCTGAACGGTGATAGGATTTTTGCACATGTCCAGCCCCTTTAAATATCCTATATGCAAACACAAATGGAAGCACAGAAATAACTACTTTATGAAGCAACACTGAGCATCTGATTTCCTCCTTCGCTTCCTCTGTTCATTTATATCCTTCCTAGTTATTGACTTCCCAGAATGCACTGCCCATCCTGTGCCTGGGTTCCTGGGGTCTACTCCACCCTCTCGCATTTATCCTCACAGAGTCTGGATTCCTTACCTTGGCTCAGTCCCTGCCCTTCTGTAGTTATCCTTCACTTTCTCACTCTCACAGAGAGGTGCCCTGCAGCCATTTGGGACATCAACAAGCCTTATGCCTAGTTCCTGGTTATGGGGGAAGAACATCAGAACGTAAATTGATGTATTCTGTAAAGGTTAAACAGGATAATCAATCCTGATGTTGATGTTCATTTGACAGGAACTCCAGATTTAAAATGCAGTCACTAAGTGAGCATTACCAAGGAGACAGCAAAATAAGCAAGAAAACCTTGATGGTTTCACAAGGCATATGAAGAGGAACACCCCCCCAAAACCCAGAATTATCTTCTGGAGGGCCAGCCCCTTGTAGTACAGGCTTCCCTGGCTAGGTGGGTGAGTGTTCTAGGAACCCATCTGTATCAGTGTACCAGCTGGCATTGTTGTGAGAGGCTGCACTCAGCTTCAGTGAATTTTTTTTTGAAGATTCTTTCAACACAATTGCCCATTTCATGATGGGGGATTTATGAGCTCACCTGCCCACACCATGCTGAGTGATCAGCAGTTTTTGACCAAAAATATGACCTCTGAGACTGACTCTATTAACCTGATCACACCCCAAGCAACTTTTTTGTTTCCCCGATGAAAAGAAAGCCTTAAAGGGAAATGTTTTGCTGATGTGGAAGAGGTGAAACAAAAAATAGCAGAAGCACTAAAAAGCATCAAAATCGACTAGTTCAAAAACTGTTTTGAGCAGTGGAAAAAAAGACTTGATAAGTGTATTACATCAAATGGAGAGCACTTGGAAGGGGACTGAAGTTTAAACATGTAAGGATGAATACACATTTTTAATAAACACACCCCCTATTTTGGGTCCCCCCAACCGAATGCAATCCTGTGTTGGCTGTGCCATGGGGAATCAGGGGAGCAGATGACCACAGGTCAGAAGGGTTGAATCCTGGTCCTGCTGTCTAAACCGTGTGTCCGTGGCCCAGTCATTTCAAATTCCCTAGCTTCCATTTTCTAACCTGCAAAACAAAGGCACTATAATATTGGTTTCTAACGCTCCTGTGGTCCCCACATTCACTTTTAATGTTCAGTTCCCAGATCTGTACTGTGACCTGTCAGCAATGGGGGGATAACATTTTCTGTTTGATTTAAAGACCAGATATGTTTATGTTGTTGCCCAGTGTTTGGCTGACTGGTGTCCTTACAGCAGAGCACTGACCCGAGGCTGGACAAACCGTCTGCACTGAGGGTTGTGGCCTTCCCAGAACTGTACGCAATAGCGCACAGCGTGATGGTTATGTAGTGAGTTATCTAATCCCTTCACCCTAAATGCCTTTGTCCACGTGGAATTGCGTTTTTCATCTTTGTGCCCATTTACAGGTCCACAAAATCTCTTTCTATTTAATATCCACCAGATTTAACTTTATTTTTAACCTGGAAGAATTCAATGTTACAGGCAACTGTGGGAATTTAATTACGTATTCCAGGTTCCATATTCTTATGCAAATGCTCTAGTTTTAAGTAATCACTGCAGGAACTCAAACACTCCTGAGGGACATCAATGGCATTTTACAATCCAAAGGCAACAGAGCCCTTTATTCCTCCCCTTTGTTTCCCTGTAGCATAAAGTTCAAGTGCTTAGCCTTGCACTGACTCCCCATGACCTTGCCTCTCTTCATCCCTTTAGCTTCATTTGTCATCACCCTCAGCCCCTCCATGTGCCCCAACATGATCTCGCAAATGTGTAATTCCCCAGACACAGCAGTCATACGTCATTCCTTCTGCCTAAGACGCTCTTCCTCATCTCCTAAATCTTAAATGATGTCAAGTTCTTAATAAATAGAATATCTTACCTCATGCAACGTAGGGCATTTATGGGATTCACTGTCATGTGAAATAGCACACATTGAAAGTATAACTCGATTACAAAGGGTTTAGGTAAATCTGTGGGATGCAAGAGCCGCAGAGGGATGTTTTCAGGGCCCCTGAGCTTGGGGTGTGGGCAAAGATTTAAAAGCTTATATTATTCTATATAACACACTTCATTTCTTTCTCCAGCCGTATTCTCCAAGAGTAAAACAGATGTGAAGGAAGAAAGACAAAGGAAGGACATAAAGAGAGAACAGACTACGGTTGTAGAGAATACTTTGGCAACCCAGAGTGTTCTACTGTGATTCCCATAGCCTCTGGGTAAGCTGAACACTTGTTTTCACAACATCAAATAAGCTTTTCACAAAACCAATGCAGCACTAATCTCCAAAGGTAACCTTTGTCCACTTCACTCTATAAACAGTGCTCTTCAGAATTTTAGCAAATTGCACTGGTCACCTCTCTCTACTCTGAGACACCTTTACACCATTTGTTAAATAGGAGAAATAGAGCATTCTTATGACCCTCTGCTGAGGTTCATTCCTGGCAATAAAGCATTTACAGAGAGCTACTCAGGACTAGCTGTTCAGAGCTGTGTTTGTGCCTGTGTGCATGTCAGAGTGGGCCTCCTTCTCTGACCCATTATTGCAGACTTAAAAAACAAGCATGTTTTCAAATGGCACTATGAGCTGCCCATGATGTATCACCATCCTATCTCATTATTCTCCACTAAATGTGATAATAATGTGATCTGTTCACATAAAAAAGTTTGACTTCGCAAAAGCAGCTGGAAATGGACAACCACAATATGCATAAATCTAACTCCCACCATCAGCTACACACTGCTTGACACACATTGTTAGAAGCACCTCGCATTTGTGAGTTCTCTTACGAAACACTTGCCTTAGGTCTCAGCTGGGGCTGTGCATCAGGCAATTTGGGGGAATATTCCATTCTCAGTGGAAGCCAGAATTTGAATTCTCTCATCTTTTAGGAATCGTTTAGCAGGTTTGGAGAGAATTCAGACAGCGCAGGTGCTTTCACAGATACCTCTAAACTTCCACCCCTCTTTATTCATTGATGGTCCGATGAATGAGGTTATCTTTGAACAGATGCTCGTAGGAAAGAAAAAAAGAACTCTAAATGATACCAACAGAAAAATGTCACAGAAATACTAGATTTAAGCTCACACTGGCCAGAAGAAACAAGTGTACAAAGAACTTTGAGAAATCACAGTCTCTGTCTCCATGAACCACAGTTGACAGCAGGACCCGATGCAAGGGTTCTGGCCCTTTGGAGTTAAACTAATGAGCCTGATGCCGTGAGTTCAATTCTCCTAATTCTGGCGATACTTTCTGACCATCTCTGGCTCATTTTCTTGATATAAATTAGCTTCTAGCCTTTGCTTCCATGTCTTTATCTTCACTCCCAACACGTTACTTACCAATCTTGTCTTCACTCTGTTGCCCTGTTCTCCACAGAAATAACAATTACTCTCACGTCTTTATCATCATCCCTGCCACTAACCGAATGCTCAGACCCTTATTTATTATCTCCAAGAGATGCTGCCTATTGGCTATATTGCCTTAGATAGACTTCAGGTATTTAAAACTCAAAGTATCCCAAATCAAACTCATTATCTTCTCTTCCTTTTGCCTCTTAAACTTGCTCCTCTCCCATTACTACTGGTTGCACTTAACCCCAGGATCCTCCATGGAATCATGCAAATTATTGAATAGAATCCCAACGGCTCCTTGTGGTACAAGCATGCAAAGTTTGCGGGGCGAAAGTCAGAGAAGCCAGAAGGATGACTGATTACACCATTTGGATGGAGAGGACCATGCCTGGGCCCTCACAGTCATTAGATAAGACTTGAAATGCTGCTCCCCCCCACCCAGGGCTCTCTGCACCTTCCCTCCCTGTCAAGGAGTCGCAGAGTTTGCTACGTCTGAGAATTCCAATTAGGAAATCATTTTTTTCTGTATCTGCTTTACTGATTTTTAAAATTTATTGAAAATTCCTTTTTTCTAAAAGCCTACTTTTAATTACATTTTCTGACAGTATTTTGGCATACTATATCACCTTAATTCTTTGTTACAGCTTTTCTTACTTATCCCCAAAGTGGTTTTCTGTCTTTATTATTAGATTATATTGTTATTAATCAACAGAAGAAAAAAGCAAACAAAATATAACCAGAGACATTGAAGTTAAGAACAATCTAACAATAGCCAGCGGGGAGTGGGGAGGGGTCATTGAGGAGAGGGGATTATAGGAACTACTATAAAGGACACATGGACACAATCAAGGGGTAGAGTGGAGGTGGGGGAGGGAGGTGGCTTTGGCTGGGGTGGGGTGGAGGGATGGGGAGAAAAGGCATACAACTGTAATTGAATAACAATAAAAATTTAAAATAAAATAAAATAAAATAAAATTTATTTTAAAAAAGGTTATATTGTTATATTACTTACTTATTGTGATTTCATCCTAAGTTATCAACTTATTCAGTTTAGTATAGATTTATCCTCATTGCTGACTTTAAAAAATTTGATCATTTGCCATGTTTCTTATGTTTGTTGTACATATTTCACTTTTCTGTCTTACAAATTTCTGTTCATTTCCGTCTTGAGATAGAAAATCCAACCCATCTCACACTCTCACCCCTTTTCCTCCACAGCCAAAGACACTGTGTGGTTCAGACCTTAAGCAGTTCCAGCCTGGCCTGTTTATGGCAATGGCCTCCACAATGCTTTCAATGTCGCTAGACCCCAGTCCCATCTCCCAGCGCCCATAGGAGAAAGCCCAATCTGATAACAGGGTGCCTGAGACCCTTCACATCCCAGTCTCTCCTTACTTGTTCACCCTGACTGCAACTTCCCACTCTTCCCATTTCACAGCAACACCCAGACTCTTGCCAGTCACCATGCTTTCTTTGTCACACGTGGCCTCAAAACATTCCCTGTCTAGAATGCCTCTGCCCTTTCTTCCACCTGGCTTGTCTTCACCCTGATAGGTTCTTCTCGAGAGCCCCTGGCTTCTGGAGTCATCAACCAACTGGAATACTTCATGCCTTCACCTGATTTTATGTTTGTGCAGTGGACCGCAAGAGCCTCGGACCTCACAGAACTTCTTTCTTTGAAAGATGTTTGTCTCCTAAAGACATGACATGTCCTAAGCAATCATTTCCTTGGTTTTATTGAAGACATAGGAGTCAAAACAGCATGATATATAGCCGATGTTAACTCACTAACCAGATCTCCCTATTCTAGTCAAAAGAGACACATCTCTTATGATGGATGGAGTTAACACAGGTAAATGCATTATTTAAAAAATGTTTAAAACACCTTATTAATCCTGTTGGTAATTATTATACTGAACCTTAAACGCACACACCACTCACTTCTTTATAAAAATTCCTGAGGGATTAAATGCTTAATTTTTGGAGCCAGAATTCCTGGGGTACAAAGCTTCTCTACTTACTAGACACGTGCCCTTCGGGGGAAACGCAATCTTTCTCATTTGTAAAGTGGGGGTGTTGATGGCATCTCTATCGTAGATGATGGTATTGAGAGACTGTGGGTACGAAACAAATGCACAGGAAGCCCTGAGAGCGGCGCTCGCCCCGTCTAAGCACTGGCAGGGGGTTACTAGGACTACTCCAATCTGCAATGATGACGACGATCTGAGCGAGGCTACATCCGGCGATCGGAAACTGTAGGGATCACACATTCTCTAATGAGCAAAGAGCGACCTCAGAGGTGCAAGTACAGGGGAACTAGTAGTTCCCTGGTAATAGTTGGCATACAGACGGGTCTGCTTTATCTTGTTCAGTGAATCAGGCCCCACGTCTGAGTCCTGGTTTGTTGTTTGGCATCTCAGGAAGAGACGTGTACGGAAGCTCCAAGATGGACTAAGAGAGTTGTCCTGACTGTGCCTTGCCGCGAAGAGCAACTACAAACGTCTGAGAGTTGCCCTTTCCTGGGAAAGAGCTAGGGAAGGGCTTGGTGGGAGCTTGAGGCCTTCTCACGATTTCCTTCAGCTTCCATCTTCATATTTTCAGACAGATAATCAACCTTTTTACATTTCTGTGAAAAAAAATGTTTTGAATGCACAGCTTCAAGACAAGCCTTCCCCAAGTATATTATTATTTTGAGCCAACATAAAAATCAAGAAATAATCTTCCAAATAATCTCTTCACTTTGGTGGTTTCTATGGACTAAATACCTGTGCCCCATCCCCCAATTCTTACGTTGAAATCTAATCCTGACTACGATGGTATTTGGAGGTGGGGCTTTTGGGAGGGGATTGGTTCATGGCAGTAGAGCCCCCATAAATGGGATTAGTGCACTTACACACAGATCCCAGAGAGTTCGCTTGCCCCCTTTCACCAAGTAAGGACAGGACACGAAGACGGTTGTCTATAAACTAGGAAGTAGGCCTTCATCTGACACTGAATGTTCCGAAACCTTGATCTTGGACTTCCTAGCCAGTAGAACTGTGAGAAATAAATTTCTGTTGCCTATAAGCCATCCAGTCTATGGCTCTATTGTAGCTGATGGAACTGATTGGCAGTGCCCTTGGTAAGGGCCTTTACAGCATTGCCCCATCAGACCTCATACCTCTTTGATGTAACCAGAGCAATCACTATCATTCCCAGAAATGTGGTTCAAAGAAGTTTTGATTTGCTGGAGGCCACAGTACTAGCCAGTGGTGGAGCCAGGACTCAACGCCTGGACTTCCAACATCTCACCCAGTGGTCTTCCCACAGTTTCAGGGAATCAAGCTCTTTTTCCAAATATAAGTTGTTGCTCTAGGGGATTCCAACGCGGAGGCTTCCTTTTGCAAATGGAACTTGGTGAATCAGCAGCAACATTCAAAACACAAAAAAAAGATTACCAGGCTGTGCAGCATCTCTAGAGGGCCCTCCACTTGGAATCTACTTGGGAGCAAGGTGGACACAGCTTCAGTGGGATCACCAAGCATCCCCATGAAGTTTCCCACATGCTCAGGGCTGTGAGATCATCGCCCCCAGCCCTTCACTCCCCACCAACATCAGCAAGGGGGGTTTTGAGTAAAATTCTCCTGTTTCCTGTCCTCTAATCTCCTGGAAGCCCCAAAGGGTTAACAACCAAGGAGGGCTGTCCACAGATTTTCAATATGCATCTCTGTGCTGCTTAATGCTGTACCAGAGAAGGAAGGGCTGGGCAGGGGTCCTGCGGGGAGGAGCCCTGTGACCTGGCTCTGAGGATGAGATAAAGAGCCCCACAGATAAATGTGCAACCCCATCTTTACAAGCACTAGCATCTACATGACACCCATGAATAGGGGGCCAAAAGCAAGGGCAGCAAGGATGGGACGCTTGCCAGTTAAGAAGAATTTCCTTGGGAAACTGCAACATGGCACTTCCAGATGGGCCAGTAAAAGGCAGGGTGGAGGGAGGAACCAATAAGGAGTCCTTCTTCCAACAGTATGAAGCTTCTTTTCTCTCCCTAAACCTGCCCTGAACCCTCCAGGATGACACTGTTCATAGTCCAGTTAAGTCCTCAACTTTATGGTGATTTCCTAAAATCTTGTCTGTCTTCTGAGAGCACCTTGAAGGAGGCCATGTCTTTGTGTCTTAGCAATTATCATGCCTAGTTCTGGGCCCGGTTTATTGAAATAATTGAGATAAATTAGTGATAAGTCAACGAGAGAACACTGCAGAGTGGCTGGTTGCAGTGAACCCTTAGTTGCAATGGGGAATATTCATGCCCCTAAAACACCGGAACATTTCACCACTTACTTCTGACATCTGGATTCTCAGATCCAAGAAGCAGGACACGATACAACTCCCTGACTCTGTTCATGTCTCTAGATAATGAGTTGATGTCATTGATATTCTTCTTATACCCACCAGGCAACCTACTTCCAACCCCTATTGCCAGGAAATCTGCCTTAAATTAGAATCAGTGCAGGGGAAGCAAAGAAAAAAGTGGACAGTACATCTTATCAAAATAAGTGGGAGAAAGGCTGTGTTTTCCCATGTTCACTGCGTGTGGGGGTGTGTTTGCCCTAAGTTAGGCCTGCTGTGAGGATAATGCTGAGCTTCCCAGATGGCAAATTTCAGATTGAGATACACAAAGAGAAAGGATTTTACTCTTGAATTAATTCTGTTCAGTTTATTTGGAGTGTAATCATATCCAGCAAGCATTCAAGAAACAGCATGGGTAGAAGTCCAATGAGGTTTCCAAGTACAAGGAAAGATAGTTAATGAGCAAACTTTCGGAAGTCAAGAACAGTAGGTTTTATTATTATTTGAAGTTCAAGTTTAAAAATGATTTTTTTCTTTTCTATTATTTATTATTTTGAAGTATAATAGAAGGCGTGGCTATGAAGGAGACTGTCAAAATCTGTTAGAACATATATTTAGAGAACCACAAATTCAAGTCTTAGATCTAGAAATTCTTCGTTCTTATTTGTGACACAAAATGCCTTTTTTTTTTTTTTTGCTTTAGTTGTCACTCTGCATGAATTTGGGAAGGAAATCAAAAGTGCTGTCCTTTTGCCTCACAAGGAAACTACACTTGCTAATGGCGAAAGTTTGGGTGGCTTCACAAGCAGGACAGAGAATTACTTGGTTGGACATGTTTCCTTTCTGCATCAGTTTTCTGCTTTCCAAAAGCTTTGTTTGGCTCCTGGCTCAGTCACTCACTTCGATGTGAGACATGGCTCAACAATTGCAAGCCTCTGTTTCTTTAAATGTAAAATGGGATTGAAGAAAGGATCTACCGGACTGACCTTCGTGAGGAGTAAATAGAACATGAGTGAAGGCTGAAGTGCAGTGCTGGCCAGGAGCAGGTCCTCCTTCAACCCTCTTTTCTTCTCACTCTTACCCCTTTCTTCACTCTTACCTTCAATTAATAGATATTTATAACTGATCTTTGGAGTTAAATTGACCTTGGCAGTCATCCTTTCTTCCCTTCATTTTGTGGCTTCTAAAACTCATTACTGCAGAGTGGCCAGTGAGCCTGAGCAGAGGAAGCTCAGCTCCCCTGGGTGGCCCTGAGTACACCGTAGTCTATGGCATGGTAGCCGGAGCCAAAGGAAGGCAAGGCCTGCCCCACACAGTCTTTATCCTCCAGTACCCACATGAGAAGTGGGAGATACAGTATGTGATGGAATTTTAGTATAATAAACAGTGTGCTTTCATCCCCAGCACTTCATTTCACTTTCTGGAGTGTCATTTGGAATGTAATCACATCCAGCAAGCATGGTTCTGGTCTCATAGAGGCTAGATCGTGGGACATGCACTGATGATGGCTGGCGTGTTGCAAATGAGTAATGGAGAAAGGACTCAAGGAACAAATGACAGATTTGGGGGACTGGACAGAGAACCAGACCACCCTGCCCCCAGACTAGACTCGGAAGACTCTAACTGAGGGAGAGGAAAATAATCAGAAAGGGGAGGATGCTGGGAGACTTTGAGCAAGACGTGGACAGGACCCTGAGAAAAAGTACGTGTGTATCAGAAAGTTAAAGAACTTTGACCCATGAGTACATTAAGCCAAGTGGTCAGCACAGAGAAGTCCTGCCCCAACCAGAGCGGCAAACAAACTGTGTGATCACTGTGACTGTCTTTATAGACACCAAAATCTCTGTTTGGGTTAGTAGCATCTATGTCAAAATCAATACTAACTTGCTTAGTATAGATTATAATTCATTAATACTCAAACATGATAAAAAATTGTATTAAAAAGAATTCACTGACCACAAAAGAGGCAAGAACTACTTCCAGAGTGCCTGTATTCTTGAAATGTCCCCTATGTGGCAAATACTTAGTTGGGATGCGTAGGAGCAGTAGTGGAGAGACCAAAGACATGGGGATAAGGATCCCAGCTTCCTTCTTCCTCCCTCCCTCCCTCCCTCCCTCCCTCCCTCCCTCCCTCCCTCCCTCCCTCCCTCCCTCCCTTCCTCCCTCCCTTCCTCTCTCCCTTCCTCTCTTCCTTCCTCCCTCTCTTTCTTTCTTTCTTTCTTTCTTTCTTTCTTTCTTTCTTTCTTTCTTTCTTTCTTTCTTTCTTTCTTTCTTTCTTTCTCTTCTGTCTTTTCTTTCTATCAAAGATGTGGTGTATCATTTATTTGGAAATAATAAAGCAAAATGCAAACGAGGTAATTTTTTACTGTCATTTATGGGCATTATTTTGAATTTAAAACATCCAAATTACTTTTCCAATTCCTCTTCTTTACCTTTAATTGCTCCCCCAAAGTGCTGCTGTGTGTTTTGGCGATGCATTGCTAACATCTGTGCGGTTAAACATGTTTTGCACCAGACAGCGCTTTGGGAAGGGAGGACACTGGGCAGGGAGCTCCCGTCTGCAGTGAGCCTCAGCCCCTCTGTGTGTTTACCTGGATTGATAAAAAATCTGTGATGATTTTCATCTATCTAAGAGTATTCATAATTGTTGGATTGTGTGCATACATTATCCAAAGAGTGGAAACAAACACCGAGTAACATATAAACAAGTTACAAGATATATTCTGCACTTAACATTTTTCAAAAAATACCTCCTGCTGTTAAAGCCCATGCCCCATAAACATCTTCAGTAAAGCAGTGATAAGAGCAAGAATAACAACCCGCAAATGATAAATTGGTCAAATTCAGAGAAGTCAAAATAAGCAGTATTTTCCTTACCAGTCAAATGCAAAGGTTACACACATGTGCTCACCAACAGCTTTTTTCCTTGCTTTAGATTATAAAACAGTGATTTCATTTGTGTTCAGAAGCAAATAGGAGTAAAAGTTATTAACCAAGTTCTAATAGTTAATAAATATTTTAACTGAATGATATTTCTACATATGATACTATTGCATTAACACTGCCTAAAAGGGAAATATTGGCTGCATGTAATTTAGAAGGTTTTCAATCTCTTTGAAAATGGTAGCCTCAAATATAAATTGATTAGAAGAGAGGAATATTAGAATATATTTATGCTGCAGTCTATGTTTGAAATATAAAATAGGTATTAAAAATTTAGCATGTATATAACAATTCAACATCACTTAGCTGGTTATTAATGAAAAGTAACAGAAAGTAACTGAATTGACATCATTGAGTAACTAATTTCTTAAAACGTCTATGTAAGAACTATTTCTATGAGGCAAACATCAAAGCTATTCTTATGAGATGATTAACTATATTTTAAAACACTATCAAAACCATTTGGAATCATTCAGATCTAATCTAAGGAAGATCATATCTGTCTTTAAAATTTTTACCAGATCATAGTTTATTAATTTCCATCTATCATTTTCAAAACCACTATTTTCACTTATGGTAAAAAAAAAAAACAAAAAAAGAAAGTCTGAAGGGAAACTCTTACAGCAACTACCTGGTGGATGTGATAATAAGTATCATCAAATCATTCAACATGACACAGCACTTCCCTGTTACTTTCTGTCCTGCAAGCATGGAAAGAGCAACTGGAGAAGGGAGTCAAGCAGCAGAGCTCCTTAGCTGGTCGGAGCCCCCAGCACTGCGTAGAGACTCGGGCGTCCGGAATCCCACCTAGGGCATCACTAAAGCAACCAAGACGTGGACTTCCGATGGCACAGAAGCATTATGTCATTAACTGAGCTCGGACTATAACTCTGCTCTCATAAGGTGACAAATTAACCATATAGCTACCTCATAGACGACAAAACTAAAATGTATTCAACTCTGTGGGGTAAATACACCCACAGGCAAATCTCATATACTGACATTTTTAATACTAATTGAAGCTGATTGATTTACGTATTCTACGTTTTCAACTCTCCAGATGATGTATTTAATGTTTTATTTTTAAACACAATTAAAAAATAATATATAAATATATACATACTGCAAATGTAATCCAGATAACAAATTCATTTAAGCCCATTTATGCACATTAGTAACACACCATGTGGCAGAAAGAGAAGGACTACAAGAAGACCCCTTGGCGATTTATTTTATATTAAATCCCTAATGGCCTCTCCTTATCTTTGCAAAAATATGCACGAAAGTCCGGACTATGCAGCCATTGAAATGAATGGTTATTTATTTGCTAAACGAGAACCCTGTGTTTAATGTTCCTTAGACATAAGGTAGTTCGGAAAAGTTGCACTCCTACAGCTCCATACATCATTTATTTTACATCCCCTAACTTCTCACAACAGGCAGCGGAAAAATATCTCTGAACGGCATTGTCAGTTGCTGAGATTTTTTTTGTTTCTCATTCCATTACTGGGAGATTAAATGTTAACATGTTTACTTGCTTCTCTAGCAACAAAAACAAATTCATGTACCATCTTGGTGCCTGACACATACATACATATAAAATGGAAGCAAGTTTGTGAATATCAAAGACTGATGTCAAACAATGGAGGAATATCAAAAGTTCAAATTTGTAAATAAATCTTAATTAAATACAATAAAGAAAGCTTCATGTACTTTAAGTTTGTTGATATATATATGCATATATATATATACATATATATATAATTGGAAAGTTCTAATAGTGTATTCTTGCTTTTTCAAAGAAGAAAGCTTTTTTTTTTTTGTCCCTTTATATAAGGTGCTTAAAACATGCCACAAACCTTGGTCCAGGACCGATTAGTTTTTAATATTCACCTGGACGCTGGCACTTTCCCGTCCAGTATGGCACGGTGTCAGCCCACTGCATTTCAGGTTCGCAAACCCAGAGTGCTGGAGGCACAGGGGTGCCCTTCGGACATGGAAACATGGCGAAGGCACAGGGTTTGCTCCCTCCCTCCGTGCTTTCCCCGTCTAAGTTCCAACAGGCTCTCCTGTCTTGGCGTCAAGAAGGTTTTTAAGAAGGAAGGATTCCCAAAGCAACAAACACACGGCAGGGAGGAGTCTATGGAATGGGGAAAGGGACAAGACCACCGTCCTTCTTTAAGAAGAAATAGTAACTCATTTCTCTGTAGCTATATATACAGATATAGGTATATAGAGAACAGGCAGGCAAACTCCATGATTTTTCTGGATACCCTTGGGTAACAAAGCTTCTCAGGCATTTCCATTCACAAGCTGTCATCTCAATGAGGAGTCAAAATTGCACTCTGTTGTAGAATTAAGCTTCTACCCTCCCCTAGCAAGGTCCATTGGCGGTGGAGGCAGGGAGTGCGTCTGACTCTAGTTCCTGACCCCTGGGGGGTCGGAGCATAGGGAACTAAAATGAGGTCAGGGTAAAGTTATTCCTTTACTCTTACTTTCTGAAGTACCTGAATTCTATTAGAGCCCTCTGCTCTCCAAAGGTGGGCTAGTTTCATGGGTTCTACGTGGGTCTGCTAGACCTCCCATCTCCTATCTTCCCTGGGCTCCCAGACAATTGAAATCCATTCCAATTCCTCACTTCCCCAGCCCCGAGGAAGCTGGCTCTGCCTCCAGCTTCTCTCAGCCAAGGCCTGCTTTGTTTTCACTGCCCGTCAGCCCCCTTGGCAGAGCTATGAAAAAGGCACACTGGCTCTGCCTTGCACATGGCCAGAGCCAGTTTAGCATAAACATTCCTTCCTGCGTCCACTACTCTGACACTTTTCTTGGGGTGAAGGCTACTCCACACAGCCATGTGCTCTGTGCTCCCACTGTCCACACAGCCAGTCAACACATTTCTTCAGTTTCTAGGCAGGAGTGAAACAGAAGTACACTGTGCCCCCCAAACCAAAAGAAGCAAAGAAGTCCCTCTGAGTGGGTCTTTCAGACCCACTGCCCAGCTCAGTGTGAGGGATGGATGGCCCCTTGCTCTTAATCACACGGATGCATGTGTCTCAAAATGTCTCTTCTATTGCCAATTTTAATGCTTTTACACGCTCTAAAGGGGGAGGAGCTTAAAAGCAGTAGAACCAGATTTCATCTACTTCTTTAGAAAATTTGGTGCTGTGCTGTCACACGTCGTTTTGGGAGGGCGCTTCAGCGGAACCTCCTCATTTAGCACCCCTCTGCAGGCTGTCTTCCTCCTGTCCCCGCAGAGCCGCTCACCACCCGCCTCCTCTCCACTCCCTGCCACAGCTCAGTGGCTTTTCCCACAGCTTTGACAGCCTCCTCTAGCCTCTGGTCAACTTCGGTTTCAGCCGATGGAAAACCCCTCCAGGTGCTGGGAAGGAAGAAGGAGAGTGTGGGCAGATGATTCATTTCCCCATTTTCTTTTTTGGGGGGTCACCTTGAACTTGGCCACTCCTTGGCCAAAGGCTCCTCTCTGGGTGGCCTTCTATCTTCAACTTTCTCCTTCCAAGTTCTATAAACTTCTCCCTTCTTTTCCTTTCAGGCTTAGGGTGGTGACTCCTGGGATACTACTCTCTTCCTTACAGTGGGATTCTTCACTCTGACTTCACCTAGTCAAATGTCTCACATTATTAGACCTTCCGCAAATTATTCTCATTGAATGGCCCATCTTTTCCTGGCAGTGCTGATACTATCTTAGAAAAAAATATATTGCCTTGTCTCATAGACAGACAGCAGGATGGTGATTACCAGAGGGAAAGGGGGTGGAAGGAGGTAGGAGAGAGTAAGAGGGGGATAAATGATGATGGAAGGAGACTTGACTTGAGGTGGTGAACACACAGTACAGTATACAGATGATGGTAGAATTACATACCTGCAACCTTATAATTGTTATTAATGCCACTCCAATAAATTGAGTGAAAAATTAAGTTAAATTTAAAAAGAGGAACCACAAAAAATTAGAAAGTAAATATATACTACCTTGAGATGGGCAAATAGTATAATTTTTTCAAATTATATTATACCATACACAGTTATTAACTTTCCCAGTTTCCTCTTCCTTAAGAGTTGTGAATGCACATTTCTTTTTTAATTAGTATTTTTTGTTTAAATTTTACACATTGCACTTTAACATTACATCCAAACATTTTACAAGTGCATGTCCACTGTGTAAAACCATATATTCAACTCACTGTCGTTTCTGTACAGAATATAAGAACAACATTACTTTTTGCCACGAAGTTGCTTTAGTAAGTCCCAGAGGAAGAGAAATGTTTAATGAAAGCAGATGTTTAAATCATATGGCAGCCCTGTGAGAGAGAACAAACTAATGAGGTTACCTCCACCATTTCTTAAAACAAGAAAGGACCACGTTGATTTAAGATAGAATTTTGCCATCTAGTCACTAAATTAAGAGTTACCTTGAAAGAGAAGGTGCAGTAGAAAGTTTTCATTGAAAGAGCTATTTTTATTTAATTTGTTCCAGCCATTGTCAACCAGCCACTCCAAAGGAGCCTCTTGTGACCACTTAAGCAGCAGTATTTATTAAATTTCTCCTTCAGATGCTGTTGGTATTGTGCTCTGATTCTGTAGGAAGACTAGCTATTAGCCATACATTTCATCTTGTGAGATAAAGAGTTCCCTATGTCGTACATTCAGACTCACCAAGGAGTTCAACTAAGCTCTTAGCACCTTTTCCAGAATCAGGACCAAATGACGTTTCTGTAGGTTCTGCACACTGTGGCACAGTCTTCCTGTGCTCACACCAAGCAGTGGCTGCTCACCCTTTTCAGAGCTACAGAATGAATGTTTTCAACCCACCCAACCAGGGATCCTTGTACTCTCTATAATGTCCTATTAGTGTGAATTCTTTCAAGTTCAAAGTAATCTTTATAAACATTTAAAAAATAGTTCATCAAATCCTTCTGTATTTTTAGGGACCTATAAGCCTGCAAGGAAAATATTAAAGCCCTGGAGACCTGGTCTCAATCCCAGGAAGCAAAATTTATCAGTTGGATCAGTCAAAAAGAACAACTTGACTTTATCACTGTCCACTCCCAGTGCTCTTTGGAAATGTGACTCTTCTAATGGGTTGAAGAATATTTAACAGGATGGTCTTTGTCTGAATAAAATCCAAGATGACTAAAACCATAAAAATGTTACAAATATATAAGCAACTACATAACAAAGAGACAGTCTTGTTTGGAGGTGCTGGTGGATTTTAAATAGCCACAAATTGCCCTGGCTGGTGTGGCTCAGTGGACTGAGTGCCAGCCTGTGAACCAAAGGGTTGCTGGTTCAATTCCCAGCCAGGGAACACACCTGGGTTGCAGACCAGGTCCTCAGTCGGGGTGCATGAAAGGCAACCACACATTGATGTTTCTCTCCTTCTCTTTCCTCCTTCCCTTTCCCTCTCTCTAAAAATAAATAAATAAAATCTTAAAAACAATAGCCTCAAAGTATTCCCACTTCCTTCCATCTGGAGGTGGTCTCTTTCCTCACTCTTCATCTGGGTGGCCCTATGACTTGTTTGCCTAATGAAATGTGGTGTGATCTTGCAAGGCTTGAGAGCCTCAAAGTTCTCGCTTCCTCCAATTTAGAAGGCTTCTGCCTCAGGTGAAGAAGCCCGGGATGAAAGACCACATGGAGAAAGAGGGCCAGGCACCCGGCCATCCATTCCAACCTCCCCGGCTGAGGCCCCACCCATGTGAGCGAGGCCACTCCAGATCAACCAGACCCAGCAGAGCCAGGAGCTGACTGCAGGTGAGTGACTCAGGCAAGGCCAGCAGGATCTCAGCCAACAAATGCTAAATTGTTCATTGGAAGCCACTAAGTTTTGGCGTGGTGTGTTATATACAGCAATAGCTAAGTGAAACACAGGCTTTCTCCTCTCTCACACCAGAACTCCCAAACTATGTCCACAGCTAGCTTATTCAATAAGGCAGTACCAGAAAAATACAGGCTAGGTAGTCATCAATGGTAACAATTAGTGTATTCTGCGACCCAACATAAAAAGGTCTGTCCAGAAAGTATCCAGCCACATACTATGAAAAATAGAGATGTTTATTGAAGAAGATACAATATACAGGAAACATTGTACACAGAACAATGACACCTCAGTTCCCCTCAAAGTAGGCACTTTGGGACCTCACACAGTTCTCCCAATCGCCATCAGCTGTCCCTCTGTATTCTCCTGAATCTCATTGATGATCTAAAAATCTCTTCCCTTTCAAAGGTGATTTTAGTTTTGGGAAAAGTCAGAAGTTACAGGGAGTCAAATCTGGGTTGTAGGAGGGTTGAGCCACCTGGGTAATTTGATCTTTTGCCGAAAAACTCTGCAAGAGACGTGATGCATGAGCAGATGTGTTGTTGTAATGAAGCTGCCAATCACCAGTTGCCCATAGCTGCGGCCTTCTGAATCATCTGAATGGTTTTCTCAGAGAAATGTTCGAGCTTAACACAAAATTTGATTAGATTTGCCATTTGCAAAGATTTGATTAGATTTGCTACTTGCTGAGTCATTTTAATGTGACGACCATACAGAACACATGCTCACGCAACTGTGTCTACCGTCCCCACTGACTAGCTCAGCGAAGTGATCATTGTTCACACATGCACATTCCAGTCCACTCTCCTCAGCTGCCAGATTACATCAATGTCGTGCAAACTGTTCTTGTTATAGTAGCAATGGTTGGACTTTTTTCAGACAGACCTTGCAGAAAAATGGGGAAAAAATAAGGACTTGGAAATGAGGTACCCCTGGCTTTTGACCACAGAATGCCTACTCTGTGTTCGGAGGTAGTTTATTATCCCCCTCTGAGTCTCACTTTAATCACCTACAACATAGGTAACGTAACTGTCTATGTCATAAGGAAAGTGTCAGGGCTTTAAAAGATAACTAACATAAAGTACCTGCCATAGTGCTGGGAACATAGTGGGTACTTAACGAATGCCGGTTCCCGCCTCGGTATCTGTGCAAACATAACCTGAATTTGGGACCTGCATTGAATGGCTCTCAACCAGTGGTGCTCCAAGAGTGGTCTCTGGAAGAGCAGCAACGTTATCTCAGGGCACTTAACAGGCATGAGTTCTCGGGCCCCACCCCACAGCTATTGAGTCAACCATCTCCGGTATTCTGTAGCGGCCTTTTAAAGCCAATTAGAATAGCCATCATTCCTAAGCTTACAGAGGGATGAATCCATTGCACTGCAGTATCAAATCCATATTTTGGCACATAGCAGGTAGTCCGTAAATGTTTGACGACCAGTATGAGTGGGGAGACTAAACACAGATCCAATGAGGGCAGGCATTCCAGTTCTCTTCGCCCCTGGTGTACCCAGAACATGTTAGCCTATCCGACGGGCTGTAAGCTAAGCCGGTGATGTTAATGATCGTAGTGGGTTGGGAGCCTCATTGTTTGGGCAGGTAGGTACAAGATGACTATTTGGTTTGTGATGAAAAGAAAGCACCTTAAAGGCCAGAATAATGGAGAGTCTCCCACAGGTGTGCTTGGCATGGGCACATGTGAAGAACCTGGAAACTGGGTTTCATAATGGTATCATGGAAAAAGAAAACACTAGTCTAAATGTTAGAAGGAAAACATAGCCACAAATACCTAATGCCATGATCTACCTTTTCTGGAAGAGAGTTTTGCAGTTTGTTTATAAGATAGAAATAATAATAGACCCATTTCAAAGGGTAGTCCTGGAGGGTCACTAAGAAAATAAAAAGGAAATGTATGGTACATAGTAAACACCCAATGAATGTTGGCTACTATCATATTTATTCTTTGAATTATTCAGGGTATTGGCTCTAGCGCCATGCTATAAGTACAATGATCATTAAAGTATTCTGCTGAAGGAATAAAAAAAGACAATCACCAGATCCTAGTCTAGCATCTTAACTCTTCCCTTTTCCACCACTAGGCGGCACCACCGACCTGCAACAACCGCTCTTCTCCACCAGACGGCACAGCCGACCCTAGCAATCACTGTCGATTAAAGAACAACAAAAAAGATGTCTGCTCTAGAAAGTCTTCTTATTTCTCTGAATTGCCACTGGCTATTTGGTATAAATTCACGATTTCATTTCAGTGGGTACTGAAAAGGAGTCCTTGTTACTTCGGGAACCAATTCAGCGTTTACCTACAAGGATGGGGAAGGGAGACACAAACACAATCGCACTCCACTGTTTTTCTTTTGTAGAGGTTTCTACTGTAGTGAGTAAAGGGGACAATTTTCCTTTCGTTTCCCAGCCTGCTTTTCTCTGACAAGTTGATACAATGTAGTCATTAACTATTAAAATATTGCACTTAATTCACAGGAGCGTTACAGCCAAACTAATTTAAACCAAGGTCAGGTCTCCAAATTAGCATGTTAACTTTGAAAGCAGGAGAGAGGGAGAGAATCAACATGAGAAAAGGTAAGCAACAGCTGCTATTAAAAGAAACACCAGGCAGCTAGAACTGGTCTGAGCACGTTCCTAAAATTGTAATTAGCCAAATCCTTCCAGAAATTAAGCCATCAAAATGACATTACGGTGCACTTGAAAAAGTGTTTACAGAGTGAAAGAGCAGCCGTCCTAGCATATCACTGTGTCCCGAGGGTTTCCCTTCTCGCAGAGAAAGCTGCAGAAGAGAACTAGAGAGTGAACTATGAAGAAAGTTCAAATTGCCACAGACATATTCTCTGAAATGCTACTTTTTAATTCTTTTAGCAGTGCTGAAGTTGAGAATGAATTAACTTAATAGGCCAGTTTCTGGTTTCTTTGTCATCTTAAGGGGATGATAAAAATGAGATGAACCAAAGCCTACCTCGTAGCTTTCCAAAGGCCAACATTTGTTAAAGAGATATAACAGGAGAGGCCGTGAATTATACCAATATCACCGAGCTCATTTCTCAGAGAGATCGGCACTGACACTTGATTTCCTTCTCGAGGACACGGTCAACTTCCTCCTCCTACTAAATAATTTCAATAAAACAGAATTGCCTTCTTACTACTTTTGAAAGTCTACAAATGCAAGATTTTAATTTTTATAAATGCAAGGACACATGAATTTATTCAAAATGCATTTTCATAATATGCTCATTTCCCCAAAGGTGATCTTGGACTCAAAGGAGAGGTCCCCACATAAGGTGACACAGGTAGCAGAAATATGGCATCTAAGTGGGGAGCCTTAGACATTTTGATGACATATGGAGAGACTTTTTATTGGCTTTTTAATAACAAATGTGTTTTATAAAGTTACTAGAAGGAAGTGTGGTATTGCCCAAACAAGAGAAGTGGCAGTGAAAAAATGGAGCAGGGTTTCTGAAAAGGAGCAGATGGGCAGGTGGAAAGGGGAGAAGCTGTTCAAACCTGCTAAAGAAAGGAAAGACAGGGAGTGTTAAGTGATAATAGACACTCCAGCATGTGGTCCAGAGAATGTTATCAGAGCTCGCTAGTACAGCCCATGACGGTGAGAGCTCAGGAGGGAAGGGATCATCCAGGACACAGCCCTGGAGAGAGCGAGCTCTGTGTGCCCTGCTGAATAGCAGAGAGCAGAGAGCAGGGGAGACAGGGCTTCCAGGACAAGGGCCTGTGTCTCCACCCTGTGTGGTGGCTGATGAGTGGAGGAAGGGGTGGCTGGGATGTGTCCAAAGAACAAAGGCTGTAAAGACTGATTATTCAATATTGTTCAGTTCTGTACCCAGGACCTGTTGTCTCTAGCTTCAGGGTGTCCCTACCTACTTTTAGTCTAAGCCAAGATTACTAAGTGTCAGAAGTATACCATTGACCAAAGTGCTTGAAACCAGATAAGTAAATTATAAATCATAAATTAAGGTTCTCCTTTTCCTTGACTTATAGAAGAGAGTCTGGGAATTAATGACACAGCTTTGGATATCAGAGGCAATGCCTTTTTTTGGCCAAAAATCTCCAAGGATGACGACCTTCAGTCCCTCCCTCCCTGCAAGCACCTGCTCCTCCTCACATCAGGAGCTGAGGTCAAAAACCCAGCAGTGTCCTGGAGCTGACATACACAGGTTGGTGAGAGACAACTCTAAAGTTTTCAGGAAATTTGCAAACATCTCCTTCACAAATTCAACACAGTTATTATAAAAATTAAATCACATATCTCACATTAAATTATATTAAAAACAAAAGTCGTAAGTTCTTAAAACTCATCATTCCCTGATTATTTTACTACATTTACTATTGTCTGTGCTCTTGAGGTTATTTACCTCTATTGTGTCTCTCCAGCAGAAATGACACACAACGCAACACTTCCGCACACCTCCTCCCAGTCTGCTTCCTTTGACAAGGACAATTGTGGTGTATTTAAAGTAAACAACGTGATGATGACCTTTTTGCCCTTTGTGTGTGTGAGCGAGAGGATGCTTAAGATCTGTTTTCTTAGCAAATTTCAATTACACAATACAATGTTATCGACAATTCCAACCCTGTTTTGAGATATCACACTGGCACCTTGAAGTTGGCTATGGTTAGAGTATTTACGCTATGAAAGTGGCAAACGCTACCCATGAGAGCTCGCTTTATCGTTTCAATGGCTGTTTACAGCAGGTGCCGGCAAACAACTGCCCATAGGCCACATTCAGCCCGCTGCCTGCTTCTGCAGCGCCGTGAGCTAAACGCTTTGAAGAGTTGTCACTTAAGTTGCTACATAAATTCCTCAATTTTGCCTCTTGGACCACAGAGTCTAAAATATTTACTGTCTAGCTCTTTACCAAGAAAATTTGCCTTGTCTAGACTTAGGAAAGCAATGGAGAAAACGTTCCTTATGCAGCCTAAACTTAAAGCGGATTGCGGTTCTAGCCATCACACTGTGACTTGCACCCAAACCCGTCCCCCAGGACTCCTGAGGACACGTTCTCCCAGTATCTGAAAAATATTCAGCGAAAAAGTCATTCATGTTCTTGACAAATACGTGAAGTTTGGGGAAAAAAGTCTTTGTTTCACTTTCTGGTATGGAAAACAAAAATATCAACTACACAATTATTGAAACCAGACTCATTCATCCATGCAACACGAAAGTTGCCCCAATATTATTTCATTCTGTGAGTCAGTTGATATGTAATCATACGACAAAGACTGTGTCATTTGTAAATTGTGTGTTACACATCCTTTGTATGAGAAACATGTCTGCGTAGGTAGGTATACAGATATATTTTTTCCAGAGAGCCCATTGTTAAGCATTTCTTAGCACACCACCGCTTGTTCTCCTTAGCATAGATCTGGGCTGATTTTAAAGACTTGCATGAATAATAGAATATGATGGAAGTGACATTCTGAGACATTTGAAGTTAGGTCACAAGAAGTGCAGCTTCCCCCTGAGTCTCTTTTAGCTCTGTGCCTCTCTCTCTTGGAACTGAAGTGTCATGCTCTGTGCGACCAAGCCAGGGGGTAGTCCCAACTGAACTCACAGTTGGCCACCATTTCCTGCAACTGTGTAAGGAACTCAGAGCAAGAACTGCCCAGCTGAACCCAATGAACCTACAGGACAACAAGAGATAATAGCTCGTTTTAAGCCTCTAAGGCACAGGTGGCAAACACAAGGCCCTCAGGCCAAACCCGGCCCTCCACCTTGTTTTATCTGCTGGCACCTTGTTTATACCCAGAGGCAGTGCTGAGCTCTCACTTAACTGTTAAGGAGTAGTTACATTTATACAGTCCTAAAGTTACATTCGTCCCTTTGAAGGGAACCCCGAGGCTGATGTGGCCCCCGGAGAGAATGAGTTTGATACCCCCGCTGTAGGTTCTGGGCATGGCTTACTACACAGCAGTACCTAACTGGAACGTTTTATTTTGAGAAGTAGAAGACAGTGAGGAGGAAGCAAATTGGCCCCAACACATCAGGTTCCCTAAAATCCCAGGTCAGGATATTGTAGCTCTGTTTTGTTTCTTGCCCTTGGTGCAAAAGCAGATGCACAAGCATGGTGGGGTGGGGAATGTAATGAAAAGAAGGAATGTAATGAATAGTACACATCCATGTTTGCATGTAAATCTGAATCACATAACGTCATTCTCCACTAGAGATGCAGCAAGTAACATACCATGAAATGGAACGCTGACTCTACGCTGACTCTACCCTGTCCGTTTACTACCAATCAAGCTCACCTGAGCTTCCCAAAGTGACATGCAGCTCCTCCCACAGCTTCTTTCTGCACGAAGCTAAACAGCCATTTTTGAGCCTGCGTCACCTAAACTCCCCACGGCCTCCAGATGAGCCATGTCATCATCACATCTGATCTCCTTATCGCGTTTCCTCTGCACAGTTGCCCAGGAGAGTCAGTGGGGATTTCTGGGCCCTGAGGAGAATTGATGCCTGGGGCAGGCTGTGCATTTTCTAGACTTCCCCTTTTCAGCTCTTCCACATAAATGCATTTTTATCAGTGTTTCAGGGGAGAAGGAGAGAGGACCAGGTCACTACCCTATGCCAAAGAATGCACAATGCATAATGATCTCTAAACTCTGGACCAACATTTGTCTCATGCCTGATGCAAAACGAGAGCCAGAGAAGCTGTATTGAGGTACAGTAGAAGTCACACATGCTTGAGTGTGGTTGGTAAGGTAATAATACAGATATAATAATTTATAGTTTTAATTTGAACATCTCACCTAAAATGTCATATGGTGTGCTTGAGTGTGATATTGTTATATTACAGAATTACATGCCTATGATTTTTTAATAAAAGATTTTGAAATTAAAAGGAGCGTTATTTGTGCTGGGCCCTGTATTTTGAACCATTTAGGGAAATAAATGACTGTTTATAGAGAAGTATGGCTAATAGAACAGTTCGATGTGCCCATGTAGCTGAGCCAATGAAATATGAGCAGAAGTGATGGATACTGTGTCCAGACTGGATACATAAAAACTTCCCACCACTGGTCCTCCGAGCTCTTCTTCGTCATGGCAGACAGGATAGAGATGTTCCTAAGCAATCTCAGGAGCCCTGGGTTAAAGACAGTCTCTGAATCACCGCTGGCCAACCAACCAGGAATACTAAATTATATTGCTGTGTGAGAAAATATGAACAACTTCTCTGTTGAGTCTCTGAGATTTGAGACTTATCTGTTGCAGCAGCTAGACCTACCTGAACTAATGCAGGGGAATCACAGTACCTCTTCCTCATGGGGTTGCTGGACTAAACGAGATAGTGCTTACAAGTCCTCACTCTACCGTCTGGTACACGGTGAGCGCTCATCACCAAATGTTGACTCCTTAGCAAGGAAAGTTGGCAGACCTGGGCCGAAAAGGACATGGAAGTGCTTATGATCAAGAACCTGGACGACAGGTTGCATATATTTCCATTAGTTGGTCAGTTGGTGAAAAAGTCATCTTCAGTGTAAAGATTTTGTATTTTGAAGAATATGTTAATAAAAAATAATGTATGCTCCCTGAAAATATTACTATGCATTCTATGACAACATAGTGTAGGTAAATGCTCTAGAGGTACTTTCATCTTGAACTCTAAAAACTCCAAGCTCAAACAATGAGAAATCATATTTGGTAGTTAAAATTAGTAAAGCAGATTGCAGGCTCACTCTGAAATCACAGGTTATAATGGTCCCATGATGCTTTGCTGTGGCCTGAGTAAATGTTCCCTGTTGTTGGGGAGGCATGGAACAGTGACCTCAGGACTTCATTCTGGTCATGCTCTGAAGGCTGTGGGAAAATGTTGGTATTTTCCCTCCGCAGTGTCCCAAGGTGCAGCATGTCTGGTCATCTCCACAGGGCAGAAGCAGTTAGCAGTCTGAGTCACTTCACCAGAGTGCATCTCATGTGCTCTGTTCCAGGTTTCAAATAGCAGAGCATCTTGTGGTAAGGAGGTCCGTGGAGAGCACAGCAGAGCCCCAGGGAGAAAGGGGGCGGAAACAATTTGCTCAGACTGCAGCTCCAAACAAAGGACACAACATTTCCAGAATTGAAAATCCCCATTGTTCCACATTTAAAGGAATTGACTGGAAGTAAAAACCCGTGGAAGTAAAAGCATGTGGAGGCAACAGACAGAATGTGTTTAGCAGGCAACTGGTTCAGAGAGTCCGATTATAAGTTTTACTCTTTTAAGTTGCCTGGAAAATGACTACTTCTATCAACAGTATGTTATGGATTGAATTGCATCCCCCCAAATTGATGTATTATAGACATTGAAGTCCTAACTTCCAGCACCTCCGAATATGACCTTGTTTGGACATAGGGTCAATGCAGATATAATAGTTAAGATGAGGTCATTAGCATGGGCCCTAATCCAGTTATGACTGGTGTCCATATAAAAAGGGGAAATTTGGACACAGAGACATGCACAGGGAGGATGTGCAGATACAGGCAGAAGATGTATAAGATGATGCTTCTACAAGCCAAGGAGCATCAGAGATTTCCAGCGAACAACCACAATTAGGGGAGAGGCAGGTTTGCTTTCAGAGTTCTCAGAAGGAGCCAATCCTGCCAACACCAGATCTTAAACTTCTGGCCTCCGGGACTGTGAGACAATACATTTCTGTTGTGTAAGTCACCCAGTCTGCGGTGCTTTGCTATGGCAGCCTGAGCAAACTGAGACAGTATGTATGCAGGCGTAAATCCTAGTGGAACTGAGCGAAATAAAAAGTGGTCAGGTCACACCTGGTTACTGTTCTTCTTGAAGAAAGATGCTAATGCTACAAGCCCTTCAGGAGATGCCTAAAGGAGCTAATGTAATGTTTGGTGTTTGCAGGGGACCACAATTAACATGGCACTGCCATGAATGCCATCAGTGGTACCTTACTAGAATGGAAAGGTTTTTCTCTTCCCTTGAAACCTTTACATCAGCATTACGGGGAAGAAACTAGGAAGAATGGATGCTCACCATTCTTCTGGCAGAAGAATAAAGGCAAAGTTTGTTCCAGTTAAGCACAGGGTTTAATACCCATAAATTCTCTTCTTTCTTTTTGTTCTAATTAAGGCTTTATTATTCTTACTTTTCATACTTTTTAGTTTTTACAATGGATTTTGGGTATTTTTTGGCAACTTTTATTTCTCTTTACTGGTTCCATCCCTAAAATGAAGGGTCGAAATGAATCAGAACCGCCTGTGTTTTTCTTCTGACAAATTGGCGAGCAGCGAACAAAGCACAGAAGGCCAGGCAGAAGGATGAGCAGCAAAGTGGATTCCGATACGTGGAGTGCGTGCCCCACAGGATACGTGCTCTATGCAGACTCCGAAGGACTCAGAGGCCGTGTGAAATGGGACTGCGGTGTCTTTCCCATGGTCCGAGCTTCCAAGTCCTCTTTCTAAGAAAAGCTACCTCTCTGGCCATGTTCTGATAAGGCCATCTTTTATTCATTGTTCCTCAAAGTCACCTTCATTCTGACCTCATGTATTGAGCAACGCATTGCAACTCAGTATTATAATTATTTGCTTTCTGTGGTAGATCTTTCAGTAACTTCTATAACCTTGATCGGATTGCATCTACCGTTTGTGATGTACGCTACAGTAAAAAGGAGAGACAAGGGGTTTACTAGCTCTCTCCCAGTAGCACAGAGGGCCAGAGCTAACCCATCTGTCAGAGGCGGTGATTTCTATCTCCCAAACCCGTGCTTCGATATGGAGGACATGCTGCATATGTCGCAAGGACACACATTCTTCTAATTTTCTCAATATTTCACCCAAGAAAATTTATCGGGTCACCAGGCAAATAAAGGCCATGGCACACACGAGTGTGGTACTGCAGCATTGCAAAGGACAGTTGACAATGTAAGGGACCTCCGTTCTCTCCCTGACGTGCCACGGGGTCTCCAGCTGACTGCTTCCAGTGACAACAGCTAACTACCTGCAAAGCCACCAGGTCCATTTTGGGACACCTGGATGAGCAGTACTATCTACAAATACGTGGGCCATGTCTTTTAACTGTTTGTCAGCCCATGTGGGCCACGTTTTATTTATTGTGCCTTCAGCCGTAGTTATCTCAGAAGGGACTAATTGGTAAGGAACGAAGTAGACTACCTTGGATGCCCAGCTAGGTGGCTTCACTTTTCTAGCTGTTTATTTAAATTCAAAAGGAAATAAAAATCAGATGTCAAAGGGATGAATTTCAGACACCAATATATACTAAGTATTCATACTTACCAAGTACCTACTATGTGCCTAGGAGTGGGCCAGGAAAATAAAGGGAGATTGAACTCAAAGATCGTTACCATCAATTAACTTAAAATATTGTCTAAATGTAATTAACTGTATGAAACAAGTTCA
The DNA here is from genome assembly GCF_022682495.2 of Desmodus rotundus. Taxonomy (NCBI): domain Eukaryota; kingdom Metazoa; phylum Chordata; class Mammalia; order Chiroptera; family Phyllostomidae; genus Desmodus; species Desmodus rotundus. Next base: position 42,630,874 of record NC_071387.1, on the reverse strand, counting down.
AAATTAAGGGAACATAGAGTATGGTATAAATCCTAAGTTGATCCTTTAGACTAAATTCGGAGGGTGGTTATAAAAAGTGGAGAACTTACAAGGGCCATATCATGAAGCAGCTAGATCTTGACCACGCTGTGGAGGACAGGTGAGAGTTACAGAGTTGTAGGAACTAAGACTGTTTCTTTGAGGACACAACTAGAGTTAAAGGGCAATTGGACAGCTGCTCCAAATAAGCTAGTGTGGATTCTGTCATTATTTTTAAAAGTGAGGGCCATGGGAATGGGAGCGGAGTGCTGACGTGTAAGCGAGTGGGAGTGGGAACTGGGGTGGCGCCACTGTGTAACAGGGTGATCTACTGAGAAAATCAAACTCTGCCGTTCACTTGGGATTTTTCCAGCTGACTGACTGAATAAATAAAGTGCATTTTCTCTTTCAAAGAAGTAATACACTGTTACTGAGTTCCTTTGCCATTTTGCAGTCATTTGTCATTTTTAATATCTCCATGATGCACAAATGAAACATTCCCATTCAGCTGATTAGAGTTTAATCTGTGTACCCTTCTTTGTATGTACAAATGTCCTCTCCTTCTCCCCAGAAGATCAGACAGTGCTTCCAAAGATGTACTTAACCACCTGATTAATTACTGAGCCTCTATGTAAATTACTGTCACGAGTAAGATGATCATTTTATCATTGGTTCAGCTTGACAAACACTTAGAGTTTAACATATCTTGCAAAGCCATTTGTGTAGCCCTGTAACATACAGGAAGGTACAGTAAAGCTACAGTAAGTCTATACTAATAATAGCCTTCAAATACTTTGCTAACTATAGACAGTTCCCCAAGCAATTACAACACGTTCTATGTTAATTTGGAGTGAAATTCCAAACAAGGCATTTAAAACCTAATAAGATGCCATTAAATGGAGGGAGACAAGGGAGGAGGAAAGAGAAAGAAAACCCTAAGGCTTGAACTGGGAGAAATGATTCTCAGAGCTACTGACCCTTGCAAGATCCACATTTTCCTTGGACTTTTAGACACGAAACAGATCTCTAATTGAAGGTGATTATCTAGTTACTACATCCCAAATTGCATGGATTTCTCGTGTTGAGTTACATCACTATCTAATTATATGAAGCATTTATCGGTGTGAAAGTCCACAGAAACTGCCGGGTTTCGGCAGACAATGAAACGTGTTCTATAAACTATGAGACACAATATAGCCACCGAGGCTGATAATCTTCAGGGACAACAGTCTGCCTCCTGGTGCTCCTATGGACCGAGGAGCTGGATTCCAGTGTCAATCAGCTGGGAATAAATTTTACAAGGAAATCACAGAAAAAACCACCTGGTTTGCTCTTGGGTTTCCTCAGGTGCAGGCACCCCTGTTCATGCTATTCCCTAGAAATTGCATACTGATATAGTCGGCATCACCATGAGAAAAAATGAAAGTAGAGCAACATACAATTCTAAGCACTGAAAGACAAATTTCTATACTGCCATTTTTATCACCATTAATGTGACTAGAGAGCTCAGGTCCTCCATCAAAGACGGACAGCTTGATCAAGGCGTACAAGAGTGAAGACGTACGCAGCTCTGCACGGCACACACGTGCTCAAGTAAAATGTAATTCCCACTAGTAAAGTTAACGTACAAGCCATTGAAAACCCCCAAGGTAGACAAAAAATAATTTACCAAGGACGCACACAAAGACCGGAGGGACGTTCACTCTGAGTCATTCGTTGGAAGGGTTGGAAGGAGGCTCTTAGTAACACTGGAGCTGTCACCACTGATTAGCAAAATGAAATGCACCCAGTCAGCTTGCAAAGGCCAAGAGACAACTTATTTCCTTAGTAAAGTTCTACAAACAATTGAGGGTGATGTACGGAAAAAAAGCAGAAGTGAATCCAATCACATGTGTAATCATCACATCAAACAGGCTACACACACACACACGTGTGTGAGTGTGTTTTAGTTATTGTTTCACTGAGATGAATCAAACAGCACTCATCTTGGGAGCCTAGGATTGGCATTTTCCATTGACTTCACATAGTGTTTTTACCCAGAATAATAACCTGCATTTCTAATCAAACATGTCACAAAGAAGCGTCCACGGCAAAGACTAGCACTGAATTACGTGGTAGAGAGTGCTGTGCTTCGGCTGCTCAGACTGCAGTAGTGCCAGATCCATCACCGCCAAGAAAGCACTCCACCCTTACCTCAAGCGTCAGGTTCACGGTGCTGATGGCCACTTTTATCTCGCCATCTGACAGCTCCTTCAGGTCCTTCAGCATCATCTGTTCAATACTTAAACCTGCGAGTGAGAGGGAAAAACAGTACGTTAAGCCTGGGGGACTTTTCTTTTTAGTAATATCAAGGAATGATTATTTAAAGAATTTACCTTCTTAACTTCAATATTTTCCCCACTAACATTGCTTTTACCCATAATAAACACATTAGTGACAGTATTTGCATTAGTTAGGATCCCAGCAGGTAAAATTCGCCCTTCATAACCCAAAAGAAGACTGTTTAATAGCAGGACACTTACAGAGATGTGGGCAGGACCAGCAAGCGTCTCTCAGAAGCCAGCAAGGCACAAGGGAAGGAAACAGAAACGTGGATCTGCCAAGAGGGGTTGCCAGAGACTTGGCGCCACATCAGGAAGGGAGCAGGGAAGGAACACCACAGCCTCTCTCTTCTTCCCTTGCCCCCCATGCTCCACAGGTTGGTAACTCTTCCCACCGACCAACCCCAACCAGAGGACAATAACCTGCAGGGAGCCCGGAAGATTAAATACTCAGGGGTCAGCCTCTGGAGGCCCAGGGGAGACAAGGGGGAGGTGGGCAACTGAAAACAATGGTACCCACACAACCTAGCCAAATGATACCTAACAAGGCCAAAATTCACTTTTAGGCTGCCGTTAGGTGACCCCTATGTTTTCTAGTATAATTTTATTAAAAATTGCACTTTATAAAGGTGACCCATAAAACTGTCAAAATTAAGTTGTTCATCTTTATAATAAATAGGCTCTGGTATAGGAACTACTGAATTACGCAAGTGATGGGAGGAATAATCCAGACAGTGAAATTATCCAGAACTGCATAGTTTTAGTCAGCTAACCAACGTGCTTCGATAAGTCTACGGCCAAAAAACATGAGAGGGTCTGGCTTTGCATTGCATAGCCTCCCTCTAGGTTATTATGTCTGATCAGACCTATCCTCTTGAGACGAAGACCCATAATAAAGCCCAGTAAAGCACATACATCCTTCCCAGATGCATGTTAAAGACACTGGAGTCGACCACTTGCCCTCCTCCCCACTGAGAACACAGTCAGGCACAGCCGTCTGGGGAAACAGAAAGGCACTAAATATTTTTCTTTGACTTGAAGATTGAAAGGCTGCAATCCATCACGCTGAGTATAAAATGACTTGTAATACATTGTGGCATTAAAAGTTTGGCCCAGTTCTAAAGATGGATAACAAAGTGCACACCATCGCACGGCTATAATGCCCACACACCCACACACGTGCGTCTGTAGCAGGTGTGGCAGACACCCAGTGCCCCACATGCACTTGCCACTGCAGTGAGTCCAGGCATGATGCTCAACCACCAGCACCTGCTTCTCCTTTCCTGAGGGCTTTCTCTGGCCACCAGAGGCTGCTCTGGGGGGATTAGCCCCTGGGACTGAGTAACCATCATTGCTCTAGCGGTGTACTAATAAATGTTAAACAACCGGCAACAAAACCTGATTTGTAGTATTTGTCGGTTTCTCTGGTGTCGATGCATCCATAGTGAATAATCCCATGCCGCCAACCTAAGATCAGCCAACTCACGAATTCCTGAAACTTTAGCAATCAGCTCCTGGAGCGTAGATGAACAAGTTCCCTCATACCAGTGCGCCCCTTGAGTGGGATAGCTCTCGGGTGCAATTTTACACTCTTCCCCAGAGTTCCCTAGTTGGATGACGACCTGAACGCCGATGGAGCCAGCCTTATTGATAAAGCACTCCATTCCCTTTCAGCGTTTTCTGGGGTCGCCTTTCAAAGAGACTGCTTTGCCTTAGGTTTGGCCCCAGGTTTGGCCCCAGGTTCAGGCCCAGGTTCGGGGGATTCCAATGGAAGGGAGGAAGATATGCACCTTAAAAATAGGTTGTCTGGGTTTAAATCCTGGCCTGGCCACCTGCCAGCTGTGCGTGTGATGAGGGAAGCAAAGACATCGCTCTGGGCTTCAGTGTTCTCGCCTGGAAACTGGGGAAAATATTAGCACCTGACCGGGTTGTCGTGCGGACTCAGGGAGGTAGTCCATACAGAGTTACTCCCCCAGGACCTCGTATGTGTTAGGTGCTCCACGGGCTGTAGCTATTAAATAGCATTATTATAAAACAATTGATCCAGGGAATTCACAGTGTTGATAAAGCCTAGACTTGGAGAACAATTTTATCTACTTCAGTGTCTTCTCCTTTATTTTTTTCTAAAATTAATTGATGTACAAAGCCCCATTGTGCTTGACATTGTTCCTGCCATATTCTCCACGTAGCACCCTCTCGGCACAGAGATTGCTTGTCATGATGCACCTGGGTGCGCACTAGACGTGTGAATTAACCCACATCCAGACGCCAAGGCCTCAGAGGAGAGGCTGCAGTACCGGCCGCCTGCTTCCAGGTGAGCCAACATCACATGCCTGGAAATCTTCCACGAGTGTGAACAACAGGAAACAAAGTGAAGGCAAAGTCAGATGCACCTCCCGGGGCCTGGCTGCATTCCACACCACAGACCAGCCTGACTTGGGAGCTGCGGCGGAGCCGGGGGACCGTCACTCACCCTGAGCGCTGAATTGGCTCTTCTTCAGTACGTTGACAATGTCCTCTCTGGGAGGTAAGCCTGGAAATTTTTCTTCCAGGATAGAAAGAATTTCCTCCTGCTTCCCTGAGATCTTCTCAGATTCCATGGTTGTGTACTTGAAAAGGATGCTACCTAAAAGGCATGAACAAAAAGAGCCTTAAACTTTCCAGCCAAGCCAGCAAGGGGACCTGGAAAAACAAGTTTCCTGGCCCCTCAATCTATGCTTCCTCCTCCCGTTTCTTGCCTGGATCAGGGGTCTCCACAATGTAGCATTCAAGAGGTGGTTTTTAGAAAACCCTTCAATACCACCTGCCCTGCTGCATTATCCTCCCCAAGTCATGAGTCTCTACAGTTTAACTGACCGCAGCACACTCTACAGCATAGAAGTTAGGGACAGAGGAACAAATGTATAGCTTCCCTCCACCCCACACAAACACACAGAAATGATAAATGTTGGTTTTAAATCATTTCAGAATGAAAGTTAATGGTAAACTATTTAAAAATATTAAGTGTTATTTAATATTTCCTTTCAATATTCTGCTTGAAAGACCACAGAGACTGTTCCCATTCATCACATTGCTGATGTCACCTTTGACCTTCCTCCTCTGAGCAGCTAAATGACTGCACAACCCCACTGGCAGCAGCAAAGCAATCCCATGAGATGGTGAACCTGGAGACCACCCCAATCTTCCAGGCGCCGCACACAGTTTTAGAGTTATCAATTATTATCTGATTGCAAGGATTTGCAAGCTGGTTCTAAGTCACAGGTTTCAATTACAAAGTAATTTGCAATATGAATGACCAACCTCCCACCAACTCCTGGAGTTACTACGCATAATCTCACATTGAAAGAGATGAGATACCTGTCACATTGCTACAGATAAGCTGACACACAAATTTTCAATATAAGGAGGATAAGAAGTACCACTGGGGAAACACACAGTACTCTGAATATAGGCCAGAATTTAGGCATCAGAACAGGCTTCCCAGAGAGAGTTAACCTAAGTTGAGACTTGGTAATTAGGGACTTAAGGTGAAGGCAAGGTAAGGAGGAGATCATGTGCAAAGGCACTGAGGTAGGAGAGGGGTTTGGCCAGTCCAAGGAATGGAAAGCAATTAATGAGAGCTAAATAGTATGATTTGGAGGGAAAATGTTGAAAAAGTAGGTTGGAGAGGTTGACAGGGGCCAGGTCATAAAGGGCCTTACACGACATCTTAAGGAGGGAGAGGTAGGATCCTCCAGTTTATGTTTTATAAGAATCACTCTGGCTACCATGTAGAGAATGACTTAGATAAGGCATGGTGGGAGAATTAGAAGGCTGTTTTATTGGAGAACTAAGGAAGGAAGAGTCAGCGTACAGAAGAGTGAACAGATTCAGGACAAATTATCATTGAGTGGGGAGTAGCCAACTGGATTCTAAATGCACCCTTTGCTCTAACAATTGCTAACATAAAATCCAAAATACGTTTTATCTTGTTCTGCATTATTTATTTCTTAAGTTAGAGTGTGCACCAAGTCCAGCCAGCGGTATAGTGGACACAGGGCTGTGCCCGTGCTTATCAGGCCAGCTCTAGCTGCCGTGGCTCGGTTGGGCATTGTCCCCCAAACCAATAGGTTGCCGGTTCAGTTCCACCCAGGGCACATGCCGGGGTGCATACAGAAGACAATCAATTCATGTTTTTCTCTAACATCAATGTTTCTCTCCTTTCTCCCTCTTTTCCTCCCTCTCTATAAACAAACAAACAAGTAAATAGTTACCAGGCATTAAAAAAAGTATGACTAAATAACTGGAAACTCCAGAGGGAAAAACTCATGAGGAAAGAAGTGAAAACAGAAATAGAGAAAATTTTTTTAAAGATGGTTGGAGAATTACAATAGAGAATTAGAATCTATGAATAAAATATTCAAAAGAAATTTTAAAACTAAATTTAGTAACAATTCACAAACTCCAAAATATGTGTTTAGGAACAGATTAGACACACTGAGGAACTGATTAGGAAACTGAAAAAATATGTCAGAAGAAAATAGCCATACTGAGGCTTGGGGAGAAAATGGGATAAAACATTTAGAGGAGCGCATAAGAGATGCAGGGGACAGGAAGCACAGGTCCCACGTTTCTGCGACAGGACCCCCCCTTGGAGAGCAGAGAGAGAACGGGGCTGAAACATTGGCAAGGCCATGGCCAATCCTCTTTCAGAATTAGTGAAAGTATTACTCTAGTATTTAAGATAAACTAGGAACCCAAATCAGGATAAATGCAAAGCTCTAGGGACATGACAATAGAATGGTTAAAATTACAGAGAAAAAAATAACTTAAACCAATCAGAGGGAAAAGAAGACATTATTATCAAGGAAACTACAATAAAACTGAGAGTTAATCTCATCTAAAATTATAAAATTCAGAAGACAATGAGATTGTATCTTCTGTGTGCTGATGTAAAATAATTGCTGACCTGTGATTCTATGCTAGGTAAAAACATTAAAAAATGAAAGCAAAATAAAGACATTTTCAGAAACATAAACTCAGAGTATTTGTCACAAGAAGATTCATCCTAAAAGAAATAGTAAAGCAGAAGAAAATTATTACAGATGGCAGCAAAGATATGCGGAAAGGAAAGAAAAATATTGGAGAGTATAACTATGTGGGAAAAACAGATGGTGTGTAAAACAATGACAATGTCTGTGGAGTTTAAAATAAATGTGTAATTAAAATACATTTCAATGGTCGCCAATTGCAGAGATGACTAAGTACAGACAAATTGTTCTAAGGTTCTTCGATTGTCAGGGAAATGGTTAAAGTTTCAATTTAAATGAGATTTTAATTGTATGTTATAATTTTCATTATAACTACTAAAATAATTTTTTAAAGAATCATAACTAGCAAGCTAATGGGGGAAAATGTGATAGCAAAAATACTCATTTTATATAAAGAAATGAAAAGGAGAGGGGATAATGTGAGACAAGTAGAAAACAAGTAGCAAAATGATACATTTAAACTCAAATATAAGGCAATTACATTAAATGTAAAAAAACAATTAGTACTTTGTGAGTATAGAGTTTCAATGTTGCAAAATTAAAAAGTTCTAGAGATCTGTTGCAGGACAGTATGAATATACTTAACACTACTTAACAGTATAATTACAAATAGTTAAGATAAAAATATGGTTAAGATGGTAATTTTAATTTTAAGTGTTTGTGCCAAAATTTTAAAAAGTATTTCAATTCAAAGACAAAAATTATCAAACTGAATTTTAGAAACTATAATATACTATTTACAAAGCACATACCTTAAATATAATAATAAAGATTGAAAGTAAAAAAGATATAAAGATATAAAATTGATATAAAACACTAATATCAAAGTAAACTATAAGAGAAGAAGAATTACTTGAGATTAAGAGAAATATTTCTTTATTATTAAAGGGTCAGGCCTCAGGTATCTATATTAATCCTAAATTTATGTTTGCTAACAAGATAGCTTCTAAATATATAAAGCAAAAATGGACAAAACTGGATGAAGAAAGATAAATGCCCAGTCACAGAGGGAAATTTTAACACATCTCTCTCACCAATTCTAAGAACCAGCGGACAAAAGTCTGTAGAGATGTACAATAACTGAGCAACATGAGTAACTTGACCTGATTCACATACATCGAACATGGTTATCAATAATGGCAGATGAGACCGTCTTTTCTAGTGCAAATGAAACAGTTACTCAAATTGACCATTGGTTGAAGCATACGTCAAATCTTACAAAATTTCAGAGCACTGCAATCAAAGTTATATTCTGTGACCAACCATAAAAAGTCTGATAATCATAGTAAAACAAAAACTAGAAAATTCCCAAATGTCTGAAAATTAAACAATGCACTTCCAAATAATCCACGGTAAAGAAGAAGAAACCACAATGTACTAGAATATATTTTAATTGAATGAGAAAGAAAGTATGACACTTGAACTGGTGGCCCGCAGCTACAGCTGTGCTCTGAGGAATTTTTCTATCTTTAAAAGCATAAGATGGTAAAAGAAAACCCAGAAAATTTAACTAAAAATGTAGATGGAAGGATATAAGAAAGATAAGTGCAAAATGTAAAGGCATAGGAAACAAACACATATGAAGAAAGTTAATAAAACCAAAAGTTGACTCCTTGAAAAGACTATTACAGTTTTGAAAACAGTCAAGAAAAAAAGAGGACACTGGGAGAAGGCGCAATCCACCAACACTAGGGGTAGAAGCAGTGACACAGGTTCTCCTGACATTAAAAGGTAAGTCAAACTTCACTTTGAGCCCTACCGAATAATTCAGTGAGAAGAGACTGGCACTGGTTTATGAAGTGTGACTTGACTATTGGAAGGGATATGATGTACTGTCACAAAGGAGAAAAAATGATGAGCATTAGAAAGATGGTCACCATACTCGGAGTTGTTTCTGTTTTGCAAGAAAGGCTTTGGTCCAACTTCAGCCAAGGGGCTCATCTATAGATATTTTTTCTTCATCACATTAGAGGCACATTCAGTTACAAACTTAGCAGTGTATCCGTATCAGGATGTACAGTAGCCAAAGGCACCTCTTTTCAAAATCAAACCTATTTTTGTAGTAAGTTGATTTAACCTCCAGGAAATTCGGCAGAACTCAAAAACTACTTAAATCCATACATGCAACTATACCCAATGGTGTCCCAGCTATTCACAGGCCAGGGGGAATTAACGAGCAACAAAGAAAGCAATGATTATAAAATAGTTACAAACATTTCATTCCATTAGAAAAAATCAACCACATTATTCTTTGTTGAAGAGAATGGAGAAGTGAAGGACCACTTGCCAAAAGCAATTGCAATACATTAATATTAAACATGGTCTAATGAAGTCAGAAGTTGTTTGGGGAAAACATTCGCCACAGTAAAGGCGTATTCTGCAGGATAAATTCTCAGCAGAGAAGAAGGAATTTAAACCTTTTTTCCTCGTTTCACCTGGGACTGATTTTTTCATACAAAAACATTAATGAATGAATAATAGAGGGAGGGAAAGAGGGGGAAAGGAGACAAAAGGAGAAAAAGGATAAAAAATACAAGTTAACTCACATTTTGTCTGAAAAGAGATGAAAAAGAAGCATATTATTCAAGTGTTTAATTATCTTATAAATTTAAACTATCTGAATTTAAGAAGGCTTTTCTTTGTACGACAGAAGAAATAACTAACACTGAGGTTGAGAAATGGTGCTGGTTTTATGTCTAGCTGAAAAGAATCCTTTCTCTCCCTACCCCCAATACAGGCCTTTCCTCTGCCCAAGCACAATAATGGGCAATGCAATTCCTTTTGGATTTTGTAACCATTTCAGGAGAGGGATGATTCACTGTTTGGGCCAGAGGGCGGGGGGAGCTGGCTCTGTTCCCTTCCTCTTTGACCTCCTTAAAAGGCTCTTTTTGAAGCTGTTGATCCAGGCTACTAAAATAGCAAGGAGCTACTCTTTATTAAAGTTCACATGGAGCTGCCAATAGAAAGGAGAGAAATTGTTCCCTAAAAACATGGGGCATAGTTTTTCCACAACCTGAGCTAAACACAATTGCTGTTACTTGTTTCACTATTCATACTGTGGCTCTGTCAAGGCTTTATACAAATACATGTGAAAGGCCTTTTGAGTGAAGTGTTGTCTTGATAGAAACATGCCTGGTAATCAGTGGCTGAAATCTCATCACTGTCAGCTGGTTCCTGGAAACACACACACACATACACACACACACACACACACCCTATATCCACATGCGTGCTCGAGTGCACTCCAACCCCCAATGCGATGATTCAGCAACTTAATGTTCCTTAAATCTGGCAATAGTCCTCCAGTGCACATCTCCGGGGAAATAAAAGAATATAGGTTGAGGAGTCTGGCGGGTCTACAGTAATTGTCTTTGGCACAAATCCCAGGCAGAACCAAACACCAACGTTAGGCCACCGTGACTGTACGATTTGACTTTTAGATAGTTCAGACCGCAGCTTGCCTGAAAGCACCGGCAGAGCTTAGAAGCAGACGGGAGGAGGGAGAAGAGCGCAAAGAGGAGGGGACAACAAGGAAAGGAAAGAAGGAGAAAGAAAAGAGAGAAAGAAGGAAACCACAAAAACAAAAAGAGAGATGGGGAAGGGATGAAGAAGTGAACAGACATTTCCAAAAATCAGGGTCATTTATGATCTCATTTGAACAAGCACACTCTCGGATACAGATAATTTCTTGCACAAATGATTAGAAAATAATCTACATAAGTAAATCTGTGCCTTTCCAGGTGAATCTGTATCCCAAAATTTCTAAATTTGAGGTATGTCCTATTAAAAGATAACAGCAAGACCTAGTTAATGTAAGAAGTATGGATTTAAGAAAATGCAAGTTGTTTCAACTTCATTAAATCCCCTACAAGGCCTGAACACTCACTGGCCGTGGCTGCGTCACCTGTTGACCAGGGCCCGGGGCGGGGGGTTGGGGGGGGGAGGAGTACAGTAACAGGGGAGATTATTAGAGAAACACAGCAGGTTACTTCTACACTGGCAACGTGATACCTACTTCTACTCAATATACAAATGATCTTTTAACCACATTCCCAATAATCAGGTCCTATCTCAATATTTGAATGCAGTGTTTTCCCACAATGCAAACAAGTGGATACAGAGCCACAGCCCTAAAGTGTAAGACTAAAAAAAATTGCAACATGACTGCCTTTAAATATTTATTTCCTATATTTAGAGAAAAACATCAGCATGTCTAAAAAGAAATTTGGAACAGAAAATAAGGTTACTAAAGGTGAAAAAGCCAGAGTCATTTATGATCTCCAAGAGACTAAAGGTGAAGTTAATCAAAACCAACTTCCACACACTGACTGAGAAGTGGGAGCACTGGGAGCCCCTGTTACACATGTTGGAGCCTGTCTACAACATGAAGAGTCTTTTCAAGAAGACTGATGCCAGGAAAAAAAATACATGAGACTTAGATTTTTTAAATGAGGAACTTGTATGTGTGTCTTTGTAATAATGTATATACTATAATTAATTACATTTCTACTTTTTCATTGATTCCAGGAAGCTCATAGCTGAAGTTTCAAATGGAATACTATTTTCACTATTTCAGCTTTAAATTATATGTTAATCTTATTCCTTTCTCTACAAGGGTTTGTTTCCTGACCATTTTTTGGTTTTATTATATCTGCATTAGCCACTTCAAGTATTCTATGGAAGAAGGAAGGACATAAGTAATAAAATAAGTACATAGTAGTTAGATGATAGAGAACCAACCTATGCCCATAGACACTACAGTTAATATAAATGTAGAGAACTAACAACGAGAGTGTACACCGCGATTTTTGTTCCAAACGTGTAAAACAGGCACAACCAATCTGTAGTGTCATGGGGTACGTACAAGGTGGTAAAACTACAAAGAAATGCAAGGGACTGTGGGCCATAAAATTCACAATGCTGGTTACCTTTAATTAGAGAGGGAGTGATGGAAAGAGGCACATTTTCTACTCCTTCACCTGATTTACTAGCAAGAGGGTGTTCCTTTTGTAATAATGCATATATTTATGTTTTTATATTCATATTTTACATTCTTTTCTGTCCATGTATACAGACAGATTCTACTAGGATTTCTAAAAGCTAAAAAAAAAAAAGATTATTAAAACAAACAAGGTCCAAAGTCTGGACATTATGAATGTTGGAGGGATGGGCTGGAATGCAGTGGAAATTAAAATATCATAGCATGATGAAATCAACTTAGCCATAAAAAATAGAAAGAATATAAGCAACCTTGCAAAATTCATTTTATGATAGTATTTACCGAGGGCCCACCATGTGGCCGGCACTGCCCAGGGCACCAGAGACACAACAGTGGAACAGTAAATAAAACAGGTAAGGTGTCTTTTCTCATGAAGCTTACATTCTGGGGTGAGGGGTCCAGAGGGAGGAGGGGACCTGTGACAGAGCCGGAAAATAAGGGGATAGCAACACAAATTTCAGAAGGAGGGGGCAGCTGACATAGATCCTCCTGAGTGGATTTGGCGTTGGGCATATCTGAAAGACTGAAAGCCCCTGTCCTTGGGACACGCAGTGGATTTTGAGTGCGATGGGCTTTAAGCAAGGGAATGGTAGAACTTGGTTTATGTTTTTCGAAAGTCAATCTGACTGGTACCACAACAGATTTTATGGAGGAAATAGGGCATCAGCCAGGAAGCTATTGCGTTAGCTGAGTAGAGACAGAATGGTGGCTTGGATTGGATCACTCGTAGTGATCACGGTTATGTTTATTCATTTGCCGAAATGGGGAAATGGATGAAAACAGGTGTGCAGGTACAGGGAACCAAAGGGTTCCACTTCAGCCATGATGAAGGTGGTGGCACAAAGTGGACATGCACGTGAAGATGTCCTGTGGGCACTGGATATAGACCTGGAATTCCAACAGCGGTTACAGTTGGAGATGCAGGGAGTCACAGCCTGAGTACTGAATGTAAAGTCCCAGAACTGTATACTCTGGTTTCTCTTCAGATTGTATAAATCTCTTGCCTTTTAAAGCCTCAGAACTAAAAGAGGTCAGTGTATAGAGCAAGACAAAGTCCTAGGGTACTGCAATACTTAGAAGTTGAGAAGAGAAGAGCTAACAAGCAAAACTAAGGAAGAGTAGGCCAAACCTTTTGGAAATTAAGAAATGCATTGGGCTCTGGCTGGTGTGACTCAGTGGATCGAGTGCCAGACTGTGAAGCAAGGGGTCATTGGTTGGATTCCCAGTAAGGGCACATGCCTGGGTTGCAGGCCTGGTCCCCAGGAGGGGGTACACAAGAGGCAACCACATCTTGATGTTTCTCTCCCTCTCTTTCTCCTTCCCTTCCCCTCTCTCTAAAAATAAATACATAAAATCTTTTTAAAAAAAGAAATGCATTGGAAATTACATTTTTCCAATAGCTACATAGACTAAGAGGCTTACTGAGGGTGCTGTCCAAGGATTGAGGGGATCAACACCTTGGCCCACTTGAAATCCACTTCTAGCAGCACATCGTGTGCCTCCGCACGATGTCTTCTTCTTTGAGATGACCGTGAGAATGAAAGGCAAGGGACAACCAAACAACCAAATTGATGGAGTATTTAGTTCATAGTAAGTTCGGGTTTTTTTGGTATGAAGTTTATAGTAATATATCCTCCACAGAGTTCTAATTATGAAGTTTTTAAAGGCTCTTCCAAGTCAGCCATAAATATCTAGTCTCACAACATCTGGAAGTAGACATTTTTCAAAACTGTTTATGGCAAAGGTGTGTGCATAGAAATTTTGCATTCCTTTAAGACCTAGAAAAATGCGTAAAGACATGTTCTAGAAAGGTGTTGTCAAATTAACGATCATCTTGAGCACCCCAAAATACAAAGTAACATCATAGCTACTTATAGAGAAAACTCATTAGAAAGAGGACTATTTATGTTATGAAAATAAAGGTTGCTAAAATTACTCATAGGCACATTTTAAAAAACCTCCCTTTAGGTTTGGTGTTCATGCATGATTGGAAAAGTATGAAATCTAAGTTTGAGTTTGGTGAATAATGCAAGGTTTGACTTGATTCCTTTCTTATATTTACTCAAAATTCAGGAGCTTTTAAAAATTGCCCATTGCCCTTATGAACAGTTGAGTTACTTCTTTAAAATCAAACTCCTTACATCATCATCTTTCAGTTCCCTCTGAGCAAAACTGTTCAGCTATGTCTCCTCTCCCCTCCACACCGTAGCACACACATGCACACATGCCCACCTTAGCAAAGTTCTCAGGAGCCCGTTTTCCATTTACATAAGCCACCTATGTCATCTACCCCCCAGGCTCAGTGCCTCTGGTTCTCAGACAGTATCAGTAAGGGCAGTCTTCACAGGGGGAGGCACTTCATCCTCTCACATTCCAATTTTCAAGTGACAAGGACATGATGTTGTTGTTCTGGCTGCTTCCTAACCCTACTTAAAGACCAACCCTATGAAAAATCTCTAATGATAAGAAAAACCAAAGTCCTTCAGCATAGCTTTAATGCTTGATAGCTTTGCTAACTAAAACCAAAGTAACTAACAAAAGGGTCTGCATTCCTTCTAATTCCTTAAATCTGAATAACATTATTCGCATCATCAACAACAAAGTCATCTTTGTACCAATGTATTATAGTTTGAGTGACAGTTTCACTATATAGAAAACCATGAAGATGAACTACTCATTGACTAGGATTCTTTCCTACTAAGTAACATATGTATTTTTTGAACAATAAACCAACTTTCTCAGTTTGCAAACAAAATACTCTCTAGTGTTTGCCTGCATCCCACATTTCTACTGTCAATCACCTTCCCTCTTGGCTGAGACCCCCAATTACCTTGGTTTCCTTCTGCTCTGTCATATAGATTAGTGATTGTGCTGACTTAGTTTTGTTGGGGGCACAGTTTCCCATAGAGCATTTTACAGATGTCACTAGCCAGAAAAATATTTAAAATGGGTTTATTGGGGCCATTGGTTCTAAAACATTTATAGGAACTCTATAACTCATAAACCTTTTTCCCTCCAAATTGTGGTAGAGAGAGAGAAAGTGAAGGAAAGGCTTTAAAAGACTTAGTCAACATTCTCTTGGTATTCTCCTTTCTTTAATTCTTCCAGCCTATTCATCACTGTTTTTCACTTTCTTGTGTTAAATACTTCTGAGAAAAAAAATCTGTGTCTACCATGTTCACGATGGAGTGTTGAAAGAAGAAAAAAGCTTAATACAAAACCCCCAACTGTCTTAAGTGAGACAATACAGAATTTTTGTGGTAATTTTGTGGCACCAAAGTCAACTGACAGTTTGCAGCTTGGAAATCACTTTTGGGAGGCGGTGGGCTGCACTGATGGAGCTGAAATAGGGGTTAGGGATAAGTGTGATGACTCGACCCCAGAGTGTCTCACGTAGCCTGAGTGACAATGGAAGACGTTAAGGACAGGGGAGAAGGAGGTGACGATTTGTCTATAAGAGTCCATCTTGCACAATATCGCCAAAATGAAAGGTGCAGCTTTTCCATTCAAACAGCGCTATACAAACTAAGCATGTAGCAGTATCAGGAGATAATTCAACGTGCAAATGTGGAATTCTGGCCCAGATTCACACCGTGGGGCAAGAATCACCTCTGGAAGCTGTTAGAGGGTGGAGGAGCTATTCTAGCTCCCCAACAGAGGTGCAGGAGTACCATTTAATATTCTTGTCTAGTGAAACAGCAAAGATCCTATTTTTAAATGCACATTTTTAATATTCAATATAATGCTACTCTTTAACAAACTCTTTACTCCCTGCCTCTCTGATGAGGCTTCCCATGGTCTTTAAAGGGATTGTTAACCCAAGAATGGATCACACTCTTTCTGCATGAACAAGTCAAGAGACACTCCATTAAGCCTTCCAGTATTTAATAGAAAGAGTCATCTCTCACCTCTGAGGAGATGAGCCAGCTGCTCGGTGATGAGCTCGGGAGCCTCCTGGAGAATCTCTTTCACAACAAGGGCGGAGGAAGACTCTCGGAACTCAAGCCCAGCATCACTCTGCTCAACCGGACTAAGGACTTTGACAACAGCCGATTCTAAAGTTTTGTCCTCACTGTAAAGCAAACGGAGGAGAGGAAGAGAAAGAGATATGACATGTTTCCTTACTTTTTGGAGTTATTTCATCTCTTCGCCCACACAAATGACTTCCTCTTCAGAGCCAAAAATATGAGTAAGCACGTATGACTCAGAACAACCTTATTCTATGTGCTTTCACATTTCATTTTAAGTAATTACCTCCCCCAAGATTCTTACAGTGCCTTCACACCTTAGCCCTTCTATTTCTTGCTTTGTTGCTGGAAAATTATAATAATAGTAATGGCTAACATTTATTGAGCTTCCACTATGGATCACACACTATTTTAAATACTGTTGAGGTATTATTGCATTTTATACTATAAAATGACCCTATTAAATGGGTTCTATTAAAATTCCCACTTTACAAAGGGAGAGACAGAGGCATGAAGAAGTTCAGAAATTTGCCCAAGGCCAGAAGGCCTGTACATAGGCTAGTTCCTACGTAACCCCTGACAACCCGGCTCCAAACCAAGCACACCAGTCACAGTGCTGGAGGAAAGATACTGCGGGCTTACTGACTTCCACAAGCATTTCTTTAATATGTGAGATCATGCTGGCTTTAATCAAAGGCAAGAAGATGTGAATAAAGCTAACTTTATTCTTTCTATGTGTCCAAACCAAAAAAGTAGCAATGAAGGAAATGAAGATCTCAACTTGTTTTTGCTTCATAAACAATCCCAAAGCCAGAGTTCACAACTTCAGTCTCAAAAGCAGCAACGTTTTTCAACTTTAAAAAGTAACAAAAAACTCTTCCTAAGATTTCAAATGATACACATGTTTCCTAGTTCACTCCTTTGGCTTCTTCTACTGTCTTTATTTTTCTATCTACTTGCATTTGTCAGTCTGAAGGTTAACAGATAAAATTAGTAAAGCATGTGATCATTCTGAATACTGATAAATGAAGTCAGTCAAGTAACCTACAGATAACACTCAGCGAGTTATCAGCGACTGACTGATAATATTAGTCAAAAGAATCTTGTGTGTTTCAAACACCACAGGAATGAAAGCAGCCCCACACAGGCGAATTACTTTCAAAACTCTGTAACTGAGTCAACTACACACCTGACGTTACCTAAATATGCTTTCTAAAAAAGGTTAAGCAAAAATTAGATACTTGTACCTGTTTTTACTTCATGTATAATAAAGTCAAGGTCCCCTGGTCAATGGCATCAATGACTAGAAAATTGGCAAAGTGTGTGAAAAAACTAAATATCTGAAAACTACTGAAATGCTTAACTGTGACTCTTCCTTCAGTAGCACGAGGGAGCTTGTGAAAGGGCGTCTCTGTGATGGGTTGTAACGTCCTTGAAGGCAGAGAATTTGTCTTATTACTCTTTATGTACTGTTAGAATCTTGTACTGGCTAGCAATTCTTAAGTACTTATTGAAGGAGGCAGAAGACCCAAGTTCTAATCCAAACGCCTCTACTAACTGCATGTAGTACCTTGGGTAAGTCATCCGCAACACTAGACGTCAGGGGGTTTTGTCCATAAAACATGGAGTTTATGAAGATTTAAAAAAATCCATCTTGCTCTTGTAGTATGAATCATGAGCCAGTGATCAAATGACTTTCATAGCCCATCTACATACATTTCCACTTCACCACTGACATTTCTTTCAATTTTTTTTAGTTTTTTAGTTTAATAACACTACATTTTATTAACACTTAAATAACATTTCAGATTTGCTCAGTGTTCAGTTTCCATTTTTCTGTTTCCGGCAGCAATATGCAGGACAATGGCACTGCTGTAACACAGGGTTTGGAGTGGTTTAAAATGATAACTTGGTCAACTTTACATGGACTTTCCACTCAAAGATGTCATATTTAAAATGCAAAAGTAAAAACAGAGGACTGGCATAGCTCAGATTTTGCCATGAGAGAAGAAAAAAATATTTCCTTTCCTCTGAATGTCCTCTGCCTTTAATACATTTCCCAAAACCACAAAAATCGTGAAAAGGTGCTACTTGGCACAGATTTCCTTCCAAGGCCAAACTTACCTCACCAGCACGTGGCCACCAACAAGTGTTAGAGATAACTTTCCCTCATCATTGAGCTGATGCAGATTAATTTCATCTCGGAATATGTGGAACGATTCAGAGATATTTAGCTCTTCTAAAATAAACCTTATCTCTGTGAAGTAGTTGAATTCAGTTCTTGGTACGTTCAGCACTGGCAGACAGAGAACTCCAGGTGGACTGACCTACCAAGTAAAAAGGTAACAATCTGACGATAGTAAATAGTAGGAGGAACGAACACAACTACATCTTCTCAAGCTGAGTTTCAGCAGTAAAGGGAACAAGGCAAAAGCAACTGGAAAGAGCAAACCCTGCCCCAGTAACCATAGCGAGGTTGTCAGTACCCCTCAAAGCACCAAACCTCTGCCTGGGGATGGAGTCGCTTCTGTGCTCATTTTGCTTGTTCAAATGTTGCCTTGAGATAGAACTTCACTATGTTACTTATCCCTCAAAAATAAAAGCAGCTGTAAATGTGAAAAAAAATGTCCTTTGGCCTCGTTAAGCCAGTTGAAATTCATAACCCACTGTTTCTGAACCCATCATCAGAGCATTATCCAAGGGGAAGAAGCCTCTAATATTTTTTAACCTCTTCTTATTCTATGTGAAACTTCTCGTGCTTTATTTGAAATATTCTATGTCTCATTTCAACCCCTCCACAATTCAAAGAAATATGAACACATTCTCCCCCTCTGGGGAAATAAATCCTCATTTCTGTACGGGAGCAGCAGAAAATTAGAATGACTGACTTAGGACAGGTGCGGGCTGCAGCCGCACAGACAGACACACACGTCCCATCTCCCTGGGTGCCTGCCACTCAGCTCCAGCCAACCGTCTACACGCAAAAAACTCAGGCCCAGGGTGGCTGAGTCGTTCAGTTACTCAAGAAAAGTTGGGAATCTGGATCTTGAGGTGTTTTCTGTAGTGTTAAATTGTTACAATTAATTTTTTAAGTAAAAATACTATGTAGGTTAATGAAAACTCACTCATGAGCCAGATTTTGGCCCACAGATGAATTGTTGCAATTCCTGTTGGTTTCTTACATTATTTTAAAAATCCTATATTAACAAACCTGTCAGTAAAGTTTTAGCAATAGGGGGAAACAGGAGACGGGTAGGAGCTAAGAGAATTTAGATTCACAATGATAACCAGTTTTTCTATAGGAATTTAAAAAATACAGGGGTTTTTAAAATCCTATGAGTGTATTGCAACAAACCCTAAATATCACTGACAGAATGTGGAGTTTGGTAACACTGAATTTTTGCATAAAGTAAATGATCTTTATCTGCCCCGAGCATAGTGTTTGTTGCTCAGTTTTAACAGCCTTATCATCCATCTCCCTTTCTCAGCACTAAAATGGCAGAGCATTTGTGCGTTCCATTCAGTTACGTTTCCCAGTGCATAAAGCGGCCTGGCGCAAAGAAGACACTGAATATGTATTTGCTGAGTGAAATGAATCACCCACTGCCATTGTGTATGAAGCACAAAGCCCCTCCAACAAAACAGTTTTTCTCCAACCTGTCAGACTAATACTAAGTCACAATTGTATCATAATTCCTAGTAATTTGTCTCTGGTGAGTTATTTTTCCTCATTAATTGAGAGAGTTATAACTAACTCCTAGTTTTGAAACTTGAGTCAAGAGTATGCAGCCTGAACCTAGCCTAACAGGTAGAGTCAGAAGCACGAGGTTCTAGGCCCAGCCACTGCTGTGTGGCTCTGAGAAAGCCAGTTTCTTGCCTGAGCCTCCGTTTCCCCCATCTGTAAAATGGGGCTTACCTATCAGAGTGAAAAGTAGTTAAATGGAGTCTTATGTGTGAAGCTGCAAATCTCTGTATTTATCCTGTGTTACTACGTTAAGAGGGAAGAGCCAGGTTGCAGGAAAAATTAAAATAGACATGCAGCCCTCTGGTAGGGGCGGGGTCCAGTAAACTAAGAGCAAGGCACAGAAACACAGTGAATCCCCGGGTGCAACCCCTTCAGCAATTCATATTTGTCTCCGTGCTCAGTGGCAAACCTTGGAAGAAGGAGAAAAGAGGCCCCGCATCACTTTATTCTTATCTATTTTATCCATCACAACTACTTTTCAAGACATTGTAGCTATTGTTGATGCTATGATTATTATATATTTTCCTTAAAAACCTATGCCACTGTCAGACTAAGAAATCAGTCTGGTTCAGTCAATTCTGTGTTCTCAAGACAAGCAACATTTTTTCTAGGAGTCAAAAATCTAGTTAATAAGAACACTATTTAATGTGCACATCGACACAGGCACATTCATCTCCTCATACTAATTAATCTTTCTTGTAACAAGTTCAACCAATTTTAAGATAAATTTGCTATAAAGCCCATATGTAGAGATCAGAATACTTGATCCAGCATTTTGGTCAGTTTCTAATAACAAAGCCGTTATTGCCACCCACAGCTCATTCTGGAAGACTGGGTTTCACATGAATTAAATCACCCTAGAACAGCTATGCATAATCTAAGAGTCAAGGATCCAAATAAAATTGGAATAAAACAAACGGACTCCAGAAAATTAAAACTTGTGAGAAATTGGAAATAGCACCAAAATACTCATAATGTACCTTATTTTGGCTTTAAGATAATGCATTATCACGGGCTGATGAATTTTTACAGAATGAAAATTTTAAAATAACTTTTTGAAAGGTCTTTTTGACCTTTATAAGCATATTATAGGCTTTAGGCAGAACGAAGTTTCTCACTCAAGGGAGACCATGACAGCCTGAGAATGACCTTGCTGTACACAGCCAGGGCTGAAAGGCAAAAGCCGAATACAGACGGGACCTGTAATGTCCCTGTTACTGAAAACGTCAGCCAATGAGCTCTGGACTTCCTGTGGCGTCCGTGCAGTTTCTTCCGCACACAGCGCCCTGCTCCCAAGGGCACGGCTATCCAATAAGGATGCTGAAGGGAGACGAGGAACTCTGCCCCTAATTTGTGGTAGTTCTCCGAATTCTCACACCACTAATCAAATATTGTTAAAACTTTCATTTTTAATTTGAAAACATGGGTCTCATTGAAATAGTGTTGTATGAAGAAGAATCAGGAAGAAATAATGAGGACAATGCCTAACATATAGTGGATAATCAACAAATATTTTTGACGAATGGATTATAATACATTATTCTCTGCAACAATAAACCAGAACATGAAATTTAAGTTAATAAGTTCCTTATAGTCCCACAAAACATTTGTTCTTAAAAGTTACATCATAATTCAAGTTTAAAAGCATACTCTTCTTTTTCCTCACCTTGTCCAGAAAGTAAGCATATGTGAAGGCAGAAATGAGGGAATCCAAGTCACACGATTTATGTCCAATAACCACGTGGACCTTCTCCAAGCGTTTACTTCGATTCTGAAACAAATTTTAAAAAAAATCACAACTTAATGTGCAACTCATCAATATAGAGAGAACATTTTCCAAAATTTTTTAAAAGTATGCCTTGGTCACACTCATACATGACTGTATAAAATAATAAATTTATCACGATGCTTTTACATGAAGACATAAAATTGCACAACCTGTTTAACATTCAGAAATGCTCACTCACATTTTAGTCAATTGTCAGGAACAAAAAATCGTTGGTTCACAGTCTCAGGAGCATCCCTGGGTAAAGTGTGAAACGGGCCCTCACTCACAGAGCGCAGAGAGACACCAAAGACAGAGGTGAGTGCTCTAGATGGGTAGTGACAGCTTAATGAGCAAGGGAATTTATAAAGCTTGTCTTGTGGCCCAAGGCAAGTAGATCTCTGCCCCGTCCTGCCAGAATCTGAACAGTTTACATAGAGGCCTTACTGCATTCAGTCATGTATGGTCTCAGTAAGAACATTATCTTGAGACTGAGTCCTTCATAAAAGTTCCCATCGTGGGAAGGGTGGGCAGAACATGGATCCTGGGGCCAGGAGAGGCCACGGGGAGCCTCCAGCAGCCTGGGCCTGGACCACAGGTCAGCGGGTAGCTATGTCCTCTGGATGACTTCCTCCAACCAGAGTGTGGCTTTGTTACAATTATTCACAATCTAACTCATACAAACTGTAACCTGAGTTCTAATTTTTTAGTAAAAGATTATTTTGGTCTAAAGAGCAATTCCATCATATTTTATGTCATTTTTCTTACATGAAATATTCTAAATTTGACCAAGTGCCCTTTTTCACATGTCCCTGGCATATGACACAAAATTGGTGGGCATTTATTTTTTCAGGCCACATTTTGGATGATAGGATGTTTTCTCTGCATTAAACTCTATCATTTAGCAAATAAAAGTTGTAACACTTTTCCTTCCCCCGGAGAAAGGGATAGGATTGGCATCATTGCTCTAAAGATACAAGTCAGTTGCTAATACAAAGTGTACGTGATGGCGACCTCTCTGGAAAAGAGGGTGTACTGTTGTCTTTCAGGTTCACTCGGTGGCTACTTGAAGTTCATTAAAAACAGGGTGACCGCCTTTTGAAACAATGGGTTTGAAATGCCAAAGAATCAATCATTTCTGGAAACTTTCACAACAAAACTGTCCAATAACAATAACTGTGACCTAAATTGACATCTTTATAGTAGGTTAGAGATGATACATATGTATAGATACATACATATGCTTCCCTCACTTACATCTTTAACTTCTTTTTTAGGACTGGCTACAAAGCCAACTGAACTGTAATACTGCTCAAGAAGGTGATTAAAAAGTTACACTGTACTTGGAAGCAACCTAAGTGCCCATCAGCAAATGAGTGGATCCAAAAACTATGGTATATTTACACAATGGAATTCTACGCAGCAGAGAGAAAGAAGGAGCTTATACCCTTTGCAACAGCATGGATGGAACTGGAGAGCATTTATGCTAAGTGAAATAAGCCAGGCGGTGAGGGACAAATACCATATGATCTCACCTTTAACTGGAACATGAGCAATAGAAGAAAAAAGCAAACAAAATATAACCAGAGACATTGAAGTTAAGAACAATCTAACAATAGCCAGGGGGGAGTGGGGGGGGGGCAGTGGGAACAGTGGATTACAGGAACTACTATAAAGGACACATGGACAAAATCAAGGGGGAGGGTGGAGGTGGGGGAGGGAGGTGGGTTCAGCTGGGGTGGGGTGGAGGGATGGGGAGAAAAGGCATACAACTGTAATTGAATAACAATAAAAAAAAAAGTTACACTGCTCAGGACTCTTTCAATAAAAAAGACTTACTCCCTTATCTGCAGAACAAGATAAAGCATTATTCTGCAATTTACTAGGCACTTTACAAATGAATCTACAAATTTGTTAGCATTTGTATTGAACTGCTGGTGCCTGAGTTGGAAACAAGTTATTAAATAACCAGGTTGTGACCCAAGGAACCCAAGGAACGTAATAAAGTCTTGAAGGAGGCTGAGTTAGAGGAGTCTACAAATACAGAGAATGACAGCGGGGTCAATATTACACGTGAGTCCTGCAGGATGTAACACTGCTAAATTAAAACAAACATATATTTTAAAATGTCTTGTGGTACAGATCTTTAGTAAGACATGATTTAAAAGTATGATATAAACTCTCTGAAGATAATCACAATTTTCTCTCCCCATCACCACCAACTCTAGCTCCCATATTTTTCTCCTGGCTCCCTTCCCTTAACCTCACAAAGTCAGAGCTGGCTCATTTGGCTGAGGACCCTTTGAGGGTTCCAGTCTAGGCCCAGTCCCCACTCTCAAAGCTGGACTGCTTCCTCTGTGCAAGACTGTCAGATGTTCTAGAGACTTCTAAAGAAATTTAGGTAAGTGGAATTATACTCCATTACAATACAAACAAATGCATTAGGAAATCATATTACTGTTCTTCCGAGAAGCTCAAAGGTCTAAGTAGACATTACCTCATTTCTCCTCCTAGATCTTGTGAGGCAGACAGAAGATTAACAACACTTTTTATAGGTCAATGGCATCTGTGATGTGGCCAAGATTGTTCCCAGAACTCATGACCAAGTTCAGGGAGCCTGTCTCCTCTTCCCCACGCCAACCACTCTACAATGCCATAATGACTTCAGAGTCTACAAAGCGAATGAGCGTGGGTGCTGAAGGAAAAAAGGGGATGCTAAGTATGCATTCTAAATACAGCAAGGCTTCAGACGTTTATACTACCAAGACCACCTCAAAGCCGAGAAATCTGCTTTCTTGTCTAGGTCTGATAATTCGTAGGCACAGCTCTGTGTTCAACACTCTGCTTGCGTAAAAGAAGACCTGGGGGGAATAAGACTTACATGTCAATTCATCCTCAAGCACAAACCCATTACTACTTGGAAAACGAGAGGAGTTAAATAGAATCATAAACCCAAAGCATGTTGGACCAATTCTTACAACTCAGGAATCTTCTGAGACTATGATTTATTCCTCCTCCATTTAAAGAGGAAAAAGCACATATCACCTTGTAGGCCAGGCTGCAGAAGATCCTGGTGCAAAATTCTGAGGGTTCTTGTTGGTCCCACATGCCTGTCTTCTCAAACTCTCTGCTTTTTCTTCTGACTTCCCTTCTTCCCACGCCTCAAGTTCCCTCATAGTCATGGCCTCTTCCAGTGCCATTCGCTCATGTTTGCCGTCTGCAGTCAATGCCCCAGCTCCCACGCTCCAGCTCTCTCTCTCACCACCCACCTCCATCAAAATTACAGGGCTGGTGCCCATGCTACCAGGGATCTATCTGTTTCCCCACTGGCAATTCTAACGGAGCAAGTCCATGCCGATGAGCACGCCTGGGTTATTTAGTTCCCCACCAAAGTAATGTACTTTCATTCTAAAGAAACTTTCCAGGGATTATACCACAATCCAAAAACCAACTGGAAATTTCAAGCAGGCTGAGAATATTAGACAGAAGGGACATCACAACTAGAAAGTACCTTTTTTGGTGCCTGCCAATAAGCCTGAAAAGTGATAGGCTCAACCTCAAAAAGTCTCGGATGTCTCTAAAATGCCTGATTCCTACCAAAAACCACTGATAAGATATAATTACAGCGTGGCACTCAGTAGCTATAATAGCAGCCGTGCTCAGGCTCACTCCTGCCTGCTTGGAGAAATAAAACATTAGTTGCATAGACTTACCTAGTAGTTAAGCAGAAGGAATGTGCAAGATTTGGCTCTTCAAATTGGGGGTCCAGAAACAGAGAATGAACAGAGACCCACTCTCAGGCTTCCCACCAAAAATGACACTGGCAGTGGAACAGAGCAAGCACAGGGGTCAAGTGAAGGTGAAAAAGTCTGGGGTCTGATTTCAAGTGTCCAGGAGAGGTA
Organism: Desmodus rotundus; assembly: GCF_022682495.2. NCBI lineage: Eukaryota > Metazoa > Chordata > Mammalia > Chiroptera > Phyllostomidae > Desmodus > Desmodus rotundus. The sequence continues at coordinate 42,605,126 of NC_071387.1, read as the reverse complement.
ACAGGGTCCTCACGATGCCTCGTTTACTCTGTGGCAATGGCCCCACCATCCGCAGAAGTACCAGTAAAGCTGGTCAGTGGAACTCGGAGGAGATTCCCGACCACAGTGACACTCTGTGCCTCTCACAGCAGGCCTGTGGGCCACTCCACATAGTCATAGGCTCACGGATGTTCAGCCGTCATATCTATGCTCCTTGATACAGTCCACCTCGGGGACTGGATTATCCACAAACAGACAAATCATGTCCAAGTAAACATGACATATGGACAAGTTTATCAATTTAATGTATTGCCATCCCACTAATAAAAACCTGTTTGTGTCAGGCACAGTACTAAGCCCTAGGGATACAGTAGTGAACCAAACAGACAAAAATTCCTTATCGCACTTGTATTGTATTACAAGGAGATTAGAACCAAATAATTAGATAATGGTAAATGGAGGAGATAGGGTGTGCTGGGATGAGGTACCCCTGAGAAGGTGATGTCAGAGTAAAGACCTGAAGGAAGGAGTGGGAGCTAAGGGTATCTCAGGCCAAGGCAACAGCAAGTGCAAAGGCCCTGAGGACAGCATGCCCAGCATGTTCGACTAATGACTTCTTCCTAGTGTATACAGTTTTCCAAACGTGACTTTGTAAACTCCTAGCCAGGAGTAAATAGCTCTGGACAGTAAATGCTCATTCTCTAGTACACAGCACACCAAGAATCACGGAAGGTTCATCACTAATGCATAAACGCAGCGCTGTAGAGACCAAAACATAATGGAATCCGACAGTGAGTTGAAATAGATGCTATACTGCTTTGTCATCTACATTTTCAAACAGATGGACGGAATCTTTCATAATCTGTATAAAAGAAATATGTGGAACACGCCAGTATTTCAGATCACAAGTTTAATATGCTTTCAAAGTGTAACACTATATATTACTAAAATGAGACTTCTTAATGAAGTTCACTTCCTATCTCTTTTTAAAAGCCAGAAAAATGCCTAACATTCTAATTCAACAGCCCATTAAAGGAAGCTGCACTTGTAGGTAAAAGCACTTTGAAATGCACCCACAGAAAACAGAATTGATTAGAAAGAGGGCTTCCAAACTGGAGAGCATTATGCTAAGTGAAATAAGCCAGGCAGTGAAAGACAAATACCATATGATCTCACCTATAACTGGAACCTAATCTACAAAACAAACAAGCAAGCAAAATACAACCAGAGACATTGAAATAAAGAACAAACTGACAGTAACCAGAGGGGAGGTGGGAGAGGAATAATGGGGGAAAATAGGGGAAGTTCCATCAAAGAACATGTATAAAGGACACATGGACAAAGTGAAAGGGTGTAGATACAAGGGTGGGAGTTGGGAATGAGTGGGGACAGGAGTGTGTATGTGTGGGGACTGGGGACAACTGTACTTGACCAACAATAAAAAAAAAAAAAAAGAAAGGCGGCTTCCAGATGCTGCTGAAAGCTTAGGCTCCTCCATCAGCTTTTTCATAACCCCACCCTCTGAGAAACAAAGCTCCTCCCACCTATACCTTCCCACATCCAGAATCCCACAATAAGCCTTTAGTCAGCAAGTCCCTGTGATACAGCTATACTATGATTGCCCCATACCCATCCTCTCTAAACCTCTTTTCTTAAAAACCTTATGAAAATTTTTTCAAAAATAAGTAATTGAAAGTAATTTTGTATTCAAAACATTGTAGACAAAACCCACAGAAGTTGGAGAGTATCTTTCCTCACACTAAAACAGAGCACATTTCTTAGGCCCTATCCTTAACCAGCAAATGAAGAAACAAGAGAAAAAGAAGTCTCTTGACTTGATTGAGTGGTATCTCCAAAGAAACTCAGGCATAGAAAAGAGTTGGCAGTTGAGCTAGTACTCCCTTGATTTAATAACACCAACTCAATGAGAGGCCTTCCTTCCTGGAGGCTGGCTGTGCATGGTAAAGAAAACAGCCCGACTCCTCCCCAGGAGACCCCATGCACCTGGGGCAGCCATGAATCTAAGTAAGAAGACGCAGGGGTTGGCAGGAGGAAACCTAACTCACTGCTCATGTCCCTGAAGGTCCTGACTCCACCAGGGAAGCCATGTAGGAGGGGATGCACAAGGGGCCACAGCCGAATGAGCAGCAAGGACTAAGGGAGCTGTGGAAATGCCCAGAGTAACCTGAATCTCCAAAGGCAAGGACAAAAACCCTCTGACCACCTCTGCCAGACGTGGATGAAGTCACACCCTTTGTTCATTTGGTAAACAAACAAGGTGCTTCTTGGTACTGGCCCTGGGTTTAAGATGATTCCTAGAATTCCTGACCTCCTGAGATTCTCACAATCTCATCATTACAGGGAGTAGTACTGGGACCCAGAGAGAGAGAATGCTGGAGGGAATAACATGGCATTAACCAAATGCTGAAAAAGCAAAGAAGGAAACATGTATTACTTGGTGCCAGGTCTCCAGAGCACAGGGGTTTTCCCACCAATGGAACCTTTGTATTTCGTTCTTTATTTTTCTTTATTTCTCCAGGAAGAAAATAAATACATGCCATTATAAAAAGTCAGACACAACAAAATTAATAAAACAAACATAACTACTTTGTTAACATATTGTTAACTATTTCACATTTTTATTTATGCACATATATTAACACATATACTTCACAAAAATGAGCTGCTTCTATTCCCACTCTTTAGAAAGTTCATTTTTTTTTTCATTTAACAATACACTATGGTTCCTTTTCCATGACCAAAACTACTTCACTCTTTCTGGCTTAATAGTTGCTCTTATGTGGATACCTCTGTGTGTTTTGGGGGGTGGGAGCTGGGAAGTGTGGACAGGGTGCGGGGGTATGTGTATACAGAATTTCTGGAGTCAGCATAGGTGCTTTCTTTTTTTTCAAATCTCCATGATACTGACAAATAGTCCACTGGCTACCTAGTCCGGTTCCATTCTAATGGTTAATTAATAAACAATAAAAAGTGACCTGGAGGCCACTTCAAGAGCTGTACCTCAGGTCATGTGTAAAAGCAAAAACATTGACCAGAACCTACAAATTCAGGACATAGACATTTTATATTTAATTTTCTCATAAATGTCCTAATTTAACTGGTGACCTACTGGATGAATACAACCCATCAAATTAGGAAAAGGCAAAAAGCTGTCAATGGTAAGACTCAAATGATTTTGAGGTAATTTAATTGTCTCACTGATAAAACTAAACCTAATCAATTCAGACAAGTAATATTGCCTATAACCTCTTCCCTCCCTGCCCTCCCAACCAACCCCAGGCATGTTTTCCCTCAGCCTTCTCTTGGCCTCACTGGAGAATGCCCTTTTTCATGGTCTCTCATTGGGGGAGAACCTGTGACAGGAGAGTCTGAGCAAATTCAACTGTAAACAGCTCAGATCATGTGCACCTGTACCTTTTTCTACATCATCAAATGCAAGAGGCCACGGTGCATAGGCAATGGGGGAACCAAAAACCGAGCCCAAGTACTGCCTGAGGCCCTTCTGGGGTGGGCAGCCTGGGTCCCCAGTTCCCTTGAGGTCAGGCTCCCTTTAGGTGGAGAATTGGACATTGACTCAACCACTCTTTTGCCTTGTCAGCTGCATCGATCCTTCTGCAACCAATCTGCTGCCCACCTTGAAAATACCGTTTTTGAAAGGAGTGATTTCATATGTAGCTGATGTACACCTTCTGGATCATAATAATGATTTGGGCCAGAACTGTTCTTTTACTCACAACATTTAATTTGTTAAAAAAATTCTTTTTCTAACAGTGCCTTCAGAAATTTCTAACAAGGTTTTGGGAGCAGAACGATGATTTTCTCTCCACAGCTTCAGATATAAAGGATGGCCCTCCCAAATCCTTGCCTTTCCTGAAAAGCCCTTATAAGAACTATTCTCCATAGATTCCTCAGATAATGTAATTGTTCCAGCCATTCCACTGTGGGGGGAGACATGTCCATACATTTATTACCAACTTGGTAGGGCAGCGCTCCAGTCTCCCATTTTGGTACTACTTCCTTCTAGTTTCTGTAGATGTTCCATCCCACAAGTTTGCACTTTATGGGCTTTATAGTCCCTCAGACTTTCCCTTTTCAAACTCGAGCTATAGCCTTTTTCATCTAGCTTCATACGGACGTGCACCTAAGGCTTTCCTCTGCCTCTTCTGATGGTCTGCCGCCTGTGCCTCTTCACTGCACTTGCCGTGGGCTGAATGGCCTGCCACCAAAACTCCTATCAAAGCCCCAACTCCCAGTGTGATGGTATTTGCAGATGGGATCTGTGGGAAATAATTACGTTTAGATGAAGTCATAATGGTGGGGCCCTCGAGACATGATTAGTGTTTTGTAAGAAGACACACCAGACAGCTTGCACTCTCTCTCTCTCTCTCCCCCTCTCTCTTTCTGCCATGTGAGATCTTTCGAGAAGGAGGCCGTCTGTAAGCCAGGAAGAGAGCTCTTCTCAGAACCTGACGATGATGGCACCCTAATCTTGAACCCTCAGCCTCTAGGACTGTAGAGGCTGAGAGTTCAAGATTAACTCTAGGAAATAAATTTCTGTTGTTAAGCCACTCTGTCTATGCTATTTTGTTATGGTAGCTCAAGCTAAGACAGACCTCCAGGTTGGAGTCATTCCAAAATTCAAAACTACTAGGAGATAGTTGAACTTTAAGGAAAGCTTAGAAGAGTTCTTTTTGCTAAGTGATTGATGTCAAAGGTAATACAAGAGGTTTAAAAACCAAATGAGAAAGAACATCCCTTATACACATAGAAACCTACACCCATGCCACCTAAGGTTTATACATTAATTATTTTATGAAACAATGTATGTTCATCATAAAATGTTTAGAAAAAGTAGAAACTCACAAAGAAAAACTCAGGATCCAAAATTAATCATTATGAATATTTAATGTATTCCTTCCAACTTTTTCTATATTTTTATGTGTTCTCTTTTGTAATACTCTTATTATTACACATAATATTTTATAACCTCTTTTTTAACAACATTCCAAGTATTCTCCCAAAATTCTAAAATATAAATGTTGTGATAGCCAAGGGTGAATGTGTTTGCTTTTGTAACCCAAGTTGCCAGCCTAATGCTCTGCACACAGTAGGTGCTCAATAAGTATTGAAAAAATAAATTGGACTTCCAGTCAATATGGTGGTATAAACAGACATGGTTCACCTCCTCCCACAACCACATCAAAATTACAACTAACATATGGAACGACCATCACAGATCCATCAGAAACTGAGTTGAATGTAAATCTGACAACTATGGAATTTAAAAAACCACATCCATCTAGGAGAGGTGTAGACACGGAACAGGCTAGTCAGACATCCATGTGTAGCAGATAAAAATTCAGGAGGGATATCTTGGGAGCAAGGAGTCCCAGTCCCATATCAGGGCCCCCAGCCCAGGGTTCCAGTGCCAGGAAGATAAGTCCCCCAAACTTCCAGCTGCAAAAACCAGTGGGGATTGAGTCAGGGGAAGAAAATTCTGGAGCCCCAAGCAGTTCCTCTTAAAGAACCCACTAATGAACTCATCTACTCAGACTCATTCCCTCTGAGCTCCAGCACTGGGGTAGCAGCTTGAAAGGCACCAGCGGCATACAGGGAGAACTGAAGTATCTGGCATCAAGGTAAGCAGAGGCAATTGTCCCTTTTCTGAACCCTCCCTCAACAGAGCCACTAAGCTGGCAAAGCTATTGCCATATCTGAGACTCCATCAACCTGGCTAACACTCTTTGACCTGCCCTGGAGATCCCCTGAGACACTGACCCACCCAACTTATGGGCCCACCCAAGCTGCTTTTCTATAAGAATGGCTTGTCTAGGCTCATGCTTCACAACTTCCTAAATCCTCTCAAACAAGCAACAGCTGGCCTCAGTGAGCCCCAGGCCCAGCACTAGCAGCAGCCAGCCTAGATTCACAGCTTGGCTTTGCCTGGCAATCTCCAAGCCCAGCACAAGTAGCAGCCATCTCAGATTGCTTTATAGCTCAGGCAGGGTTACCCTAGGCAAAACACAGGTGGGAGCCGACCTTGACCTGTGCCACCTGGGAAACCCCAGAGCCTGTGCACTTAGTGGGCAGCTACACACCACTTTGGAGCACCACCACCCTGTCCCTGCACAATTGATCCTCCAAGGAGGGTGGAGGGTGGTGGTAAGTGGTCATAGCAAATCCTTGCAGCTGACTGGCCTGGGAAAATCCCTCCCATTGATCTGACAACAGCAACCAAGGCTCACCTACAAGAGGAGGGTGTACTCAGCCCACAAAAAGGTGCACCTCAAGTACCCAGCTTGGGGGATAGGGGAGGCTGTGCCATTGGACCCTACAAGACACCTACATTAGGCCACGCTACCAAACACAGAGTCTAAGCAGCTCTACCTGAAACATAGAAACAAACACAGGGAGGCTACCAAAATGAGAAGACAAAGAAACATGGCCGAAATGAAAGAACAGATCGAAACTCTAGAAAAAAGCTAAATGAAATGGAGATAATAATCTATCAAATGCAAAGTTAAAAATACTGGTTATAAGGATGCTCAAGGAACTTAGTGAGGACCTCAGCAGCATAAAAAATACCCAGTCAGAAACAAAGGATAGGCTAATTGAAATAAAACACAATTTACAGGGAAACAACAGTAGAGTGGATGAGGCCGAGAAGCAAATCAATGATTTGGATCATAAGGAAGCAAAAAACAACCAATCAGAACAACAAGAGGAAAAAAGAATCCAAAATAAATGAGGATAGTATAAGCAGCCTCTGGGACAACTTCAGGAGGTCCAACATTAGCATCATAGTGTTGCCAGAAGGAGAAGAGAAAGAGCAAGAAATTGGAAATTGATTTGAAAAAATAATGAAAGAAAACTTCCTTAATTTGGTGAAGGAAATAGACATGCAAGTCAGGAAGCACAGAGAATTCCAAACAAGATGGATGTAAAGAGGCCCACTCCAAGACACATCATAATTAAAATGCAAAAGGTTAAAGATAAAGAGAGAATCTGAAAAGCAGCAAGAGAAAAGCAGAGAATTACCTACAGGGGAGTACCCATAAGGCTGTCAGCTGATTTCTCAAAAGAAACTTTGCAGGCTAGAAGGGATTGGCAAGAAATATTCAGTCATGAAAAGCAGGCACCTACAGCCAAGATTGCTCTACTCAGCAAAGCTATCATTTAGAATTGAAGGGCCAATGAAGAGCTTCCCAGACAAGAAAAAACTAAAGGAGTTCATCATCACCAAGGCATTATTTTATGAAATATTAAAGGGACTTATTTAAGAAAAAGAAGATCAGAACTATGAACAACAAAATGTCAATAAATACATATCTATCACAATTGACTCTAAAATATAAACTAAGCAAACAAGAAGAACAGAGATAAGATCATGGATACAGAGAGCATTTTGATGGTTTCCTGATGGGAGGGGCATGTGGGGGAATGGGCGAGGAGGTGAGGGGATTAAGAAGTACAAATAGATAGTTACAGAATAACCGTGGGAAGTAAAGTGCAGTATAGGAACTGGAATAGGCAAAGAACTTGTACACATGACCCATGGACATGAACAATGGTGGGGGAATTGCCTGAGGGAGTTGGGGTGCTGGGTGGAGGGGGGTGAAGGGAGAAAAATCAGGACAACTGTAATAGCATAATCAATGAAATATAATTTTAAAAAGAAACTATTATAAAATTTAATGGATATAGTATTCTTTAATGTGGATTATTAAATTTTATTTAGTCAATTTCTTATTGTTGCAGATAATTTTTTATTAAATGAGACTGCAGTAAATTTTGGAAGATAATTATTGTGCTGATCCCTTGTTAATTTTTTAGGATCAACTACTGGATTTTACATTTCTGGGTTAAAGAATGTACAATTTTTTATGCTCACCAGAAAGGTTGTAAAGTTACATTTTTTACAACAGAAATACCTGATTGTCAATCCTTCAACTGTGTTTAAATATTAGCATTTTGGTAGGTAACGTTAATTTATATTTATTATGATTATGAGTGCTTTAGGTCATCTTTTTTCATCTGGATACTAAACATTATTGTTTTCATATCAACATATTTTTGTGAACTTTTCTCTGCATATCTTTTAGTATGTTTGTCCTACTCTCCTTGATTAATAAACTATTACAATATTATTACATTTTCAACTGTGATAACATAAGATATTACTTTGTTCTCTGGCCATGGGCATCAATGGAACAACTTGTTCAATAAGTTGCATTGGGTATGCAATGAGCATGCATTATATAAGATGACATCAATTCACGTGCTAAAGAGCAATGGTACACTCTGTACAATCTTTTCTTCAGTCTACCTACTCTGCTTTCTGAGAATGTTGCAATAATCCACATCGGACTCTGCCGCAGGACAGCTGTGGAAAACGGTTATGGTCTGGCTCTTGACTGGAATGCTTTTGCTCCTCTATTCTATTATTAGCTTCAGGCAAAAATGATAATGCAACTTAAAATTAAATGTAAGGTGGTAAATATGTCTTTATTAAATGTCTTTAAAAGTAGTGAAAGTTTGGTAAGGCAACAGCACCAAAAAGAATGATGAAAGACAAACAACAGAGTGGGAGATAATATTTGCATAATATTTTCACCATCTTGCCATTGAAAGGGCAATATTCCTAACACACGAGGAATTCCTGGACATTGATTTTTAAAAAATGGAATAATTGGTAAAGGATGTGAATAGGCAATTAACAGAAGAAGTAACGAATATATGAAAAGAACCTCAACCTCATTAGTAGTCATGAAAATGCAAATTAGACCAACAATAAAATGTCATTTTTTTCACCTATCAGAAAAAAATTAAGAGTGTTAATGCCCACTGCTGGCTAAACTGAGGGTGGCAGGAAGGAATACTATAACCAACGTGGGAATAACACGACAGTATCCATCAAAATGCAGCAGGTTCACACTTTCTGATCCAACTTTTTAATTCCATGTCTAGGAATCGATTCTATAGAAATAAAATTATAATAAGTATGGATATTTCTAAACTTCTTATCATTATTTAAAATCCATTGTTAAGCTCATAAATAACAGAACAAACTGAGGGTTGCCAGACGGAAGGGGGGTCGGGGGGCTGGGCGAAAAAGGGGAAGGAATTAAGAAGCACAAATCGGCAGTTACAAAACAGTCACAGGACTGAGAAGTACAGCTTAGGAAATACAGTCAGTAACACTGTAATAACTATGTACGGTGCCGGGTGAGTAGTAGACTTATGGGCATATCTCTTTGTAGTGGTTATAAACTATAACCACTATGCTGTGTACCTGAAACTGATATCATATTGAAAGTCAAATGTAATTGAAAAAAATTTTAATTTAAATTAGAAAATAACATCCATTGTTAATGTGGATATATAATAAAATCCCAAAGAATGTTTATTGAAGCAGTATTTGTGATAGAGACAACAATAAGAAACAACCTCAATGTACAACAATCGAGGATCATTGAATAAATTATGGACTATCAATAAAATGGAATCAAAGCAGCTATTACCAAACAAATGAGTTAGAACAGTATCTAATGACCTGGAAAAATGTGCTCCAATATTTTTTCCCATGACATCACATGGCTGCTTCTTCCTTCTTGGATCCTGCTTCTCAGCATAAAAGCATGCTGTGGATTCCACTTGGGTGACAAGATTGTCTTGCCGACTGAACTAGGGTCACCTAGTAGGACATTATCATAATGCAAATTGCTGAGCCCCACACCGGATACTCAGATTCGTGGTCTGCAGCCGAGTCTGAGAATTACATGACTGTTTGGGGAACTGTGGCCTTAAAGGGGACTCGTGATGAGCTCTCGAGGACCATCTGGCTCCTGTCAACGACAGAATATATCTGCATTTTGTTTTCGAGAGGGACTGCTTGAGTTCCTCTAGATCAAGTACAATTTCAGAGAGAAATACTGGTGCTATATTATTCAGATTTACTTAAGTTTAGAGCTAGAAAAGGCCTTAGAATTTACCCACTTAAAACCTATCAATGCTTTCTAAAGTAAGGTAGTGGACCTCAGAGTAAGGGAAGAAGCCACACATCCTTTTAAATTTTCTGAGGTTTTTTGATATGCTTTACGTTTACAATATTCCTTAAAGTTAGTAAAAGTCTTTTAAGTACATTGTTTCAAGACATGTATTGATTCCTGAATTCAGAAATAAAAAAGCAAAGAGGTTTACAGGAAAGAAAGAGAAGAGAAGAAAGGAAGAGAGAAGAAAGAGAGAAGGAAGGGGAAGGAAGAGGGAGAAGAAGGGAGGAAGCAGGTTCGAAGGGAGGGAAATTCTTTTTCATGGGGTTTTATGAAAAGTCCAGGCTTTTCAGTGGGCACCCTTGGTAATTGGTCAGAACATGCCTCTGGTTTCAATCTGTAAAAGTAAATCAGCACTTAGAATGGCGCCTGGTAAAAATATTTAACTAAAGATCTGTCAAAAAAATGGTCCAAAGTAGTAAGTGAGCCCAAATTCTGAGTTCATGGGCAGCTGAGGTCTAGATTGCAAATAGGACAGCAAAAACAGAAAAATACTGTCTGCACCTTGTGTGCCTTTCTCCTCCATTATCTCCTCCAATGTCCTCTCCCACAAACCCTCATACACAACACGTACCCTCTTGGACATTCTTTCTTGTCTTTGTTCTATGGGAAGCGGGTGCCGGAGAACAGCAGTGCTCACAATACATACCATCAGCACACAACGAAGAAATAACAAGCCATCTCAGACCACACAAAGCCACCCATACCACCCTGTTGCATAATTCAAACAAGATCTTTTGTGATACAATTGAACAGCGAAAATGTTCTCAGTGGAACGAGAATTTAGGGATAAATCTTTGATACTTCAAGGGACAGTCAGGTTGGCTCCATATCAGAGAAATTACTGCAGGAACATAAAATATTGGGACCCTTCACTTTGCTTTACTTTTGTAGTTTTGCTTCTTTTTCCCTCTTCATGCTGACAGCCTAATGTTATTCCCATGTTCTTGTGTGCATGTATCTAATTGTTTATACTGGTTGCTATAAGTCAAGAGCAATTTGTGAAAGGTAGAGAAATAGCCCCAAATTGTGATTTTAATCTTGATTCACTAGAGCACTCAGACCTGCTTCCCCATTTTCCACTTTCCCCATCTATGGAAAGAAGAAATGAATTCTGATCAGAGGTGGGTATAGATAAGGGATTTCTTCATAAACTGCTTCTTATCAGTATATCACGGGAAAAGTTGGGATGACTCTTTGTGCCTGTATAGCATGCACTAAGTGTTTCTGTAAAACTTTTATAGTAACTTCTATAAAGAACTCAGAATAAAAGAACTTTGAACTTTTTCAACTTACCTGTCTTTGTCTATCTTTGCTAACACAGTTTCAAGGCCTTGTAGTAACAATATAAAACCTTCTGAAAAACAAGGTGTTCACCTTTGTGCAGATACATGCTGGTGGGTTGCTTGGTAGATGTCCACATGCTACTGTCAAGGTCTGGTCCAGTTTATTGTGCCCATCAGTATAAAGAACCTCTTGAATGAGGTACATCCAGGAATAAAGAGGAAGTGACATTAATGTTAATACTTAGGTAGGATTTTAGTTTCTAAAATAGTTTAGCCACCTCCTCCCCTCAATAGCTGTACTAGTGGACTGACACGGGCCAAAGGAATCCTACAGAATGCAAGGCGACCCATGTGGGTCATTTACACACTCCCTGCTAGAGCATTTCACAACAACATCTCTGGGACAAAGGCCTTCTGCCCAGGGGTGGACAACACCCCACCCACCAAACTACAAAATATAATATCATTCAGGGCAAAAAAAGACTAGAAAAGCTGAGCTAATGTTATTCTAAAATGTTGAGGACTTCCGGCTAAGATAGAAGCATAGGTAGATCACGTCACCTCCTCACACAACCAAAAAAGGACAAAAACTAATTCAAGAACAAAAAAATAACCAGAACTGCCAGAAAATTGAACTGTATGGAAGTCCAACAACCAAGGAGTTAAAAGAAGAAACATTCATTCAGACTAGTAGGAGGGGTGGAGTCAGGAAGCTGGGGTGGAGAGGATGTGCAGCAAGGCAACGGCTGGAGGACCAGGGCAGGCAACGTGGCAGCTGGTGGACTAGGCGGTCCCACATTTGCATGTGGATAAACAGGGAGGAACAAGTGGGAAGCAAGACAGGCCACGTAACCCAGGGTTCTAGCATGAGGAAATAAAGCCTCAAAACCTCTGACTGTAAAAATCTGTGGGGGTTGTGGCAGCCGGAGAGACTCACAGCCTCACAGGAGAGTTTGTTGGAAGGACCTACAGGGTCCTAGAACATACACAAACCCACCCACCTGGGAATCAGCACCAGAAGGGCCAAATTTGCTTGTGGGTAGCAGGAGAAGTAACTGAGAGCTGTCCAGCAAGCTGCATTGTTCCCTCTGCAACCCCTCCCTCACATACAACACCACAACACAGTGACCAGGGTTGTCTCACCCTGGTGAACACCTAAGGCTCCACCCCTTACAATATAACAGGTGTGCTAAGACAAAAGAAAATGCAGCCCAAATGAAAGAAAAGATCAAAACTCTAAAAATACAACTAAGCAATGAAGATGCAGAGTTCAAAACACTGGTAATCAGCATGCTTACAGAAATGGTTGAGTATGGTCACAAAATACAGGAAAAAGTAAAGGCTATGCAAAGAGAAATAAAGAAAAATATACAGGGAAACAAACAGTGAAGGGAAGGAAACTAGAACTCACATTAGTGATTTGGAACAAAAGGAAGAAATAAACACTCAACCAGAGCAGAATGAAGAAACAAGAATTCAAAAAAAAAAAAAAAAGAGCAAAAGCTTAAGAACCTCTGAGACGACTTTAAACGTTCCAACATCCAAATCATAGGGGTGCCAGAAGGAGAAAAACAAGAGCTAGAAATTGAAAACTTATTTGAAAAAAATAATGGAGAAGTTCCCCAATCTGGCAAGGGAAATAGACTTCCAGGGAGTCCAGGAAGCCCAGACAGTCCCAAAGAATTTGGACCCAAGGAAGCACACACCAAGGCACATCATAATTGCATTACCCAAGATTAAAGATAAGGAGAGAATCTTAAAAGTAGCAAGAGAAAATAAGTCAGTTACCTACAAAGGAATTCCCATAAGACCGTTAGCTGATTTCTCAAAAGAAACCTTACAGGCAAGAAGGGGATGGAAAGAAGTATTCCAAGTCATGAAAGGCAAGGACCTACATCCAAGATTACTCTACCCAGCAAAGCTATCATTTAGAAAGGAAGGGCAGAAAGTGCTTCCCAGATAAGGTCAAGTTCAAGGAGTTCATCATCACCAAGCCCTTATTATATGAAATGTTCAAGGGACTTAACTAAGAAAAAGAAGATCAAAAATGAACAGTATCACCAACTTATGCCATACACAAAAATAAATTCGAGATGGATAAATGACTTAAATATAAGATGTGACACCATAAAAGTCCTAGAGGAAAACATTGGCAGGAAAATCTCAGACATTCCATGAGGCAACATCCTCACAGACATGTCCCCTAAAGCAAGGGACATAAAGGAAAGAATAAACAAATGGGACCTCATTGAAATAAAAAGCTTCTGAATGGCTAAAGAAAACAGCATTAAAATAAAAAGAGAACCAACAGTATGGGAAATCATATTTGCCAATGATACTTCAGACAAGGGCCTGATCTCCAAAATATATAAAGAACTCACAATACTGCACTCCAGGAACACAAACAACCCAATTAAAAAATGGGCAAAGGACTTGAACAGACACTTCTCCAAGGAAGACATACAGAGGGCCCAGAGACATATGAAAAGATGCTCAGCATCACTAGCCATCAGAGAGATGCAAATTAAAACCACAATGAGCTACCATCTCACACCAGTCAGAGTGGTCAACATAAACAAATCCACAAACAAATGTTGGAGAGGATGCAGAGAAAAGGGAACCCTAGTGCACTGTTGGTGGGAATGCAGACTGGTGTGGCCACTGTGGAAAACAGTATGGAATTTCCTCAGAAAACTAAAAATGGAACTGCCCTTTGACCCAGCAATTCCACTGCTGGGATTATACTCTAAGAACCCTGAAACACCAATCCAAAAGAACCTGTGCACCCCAATGTTCATAGCAGCACAATTTACAATAGCCAAGTACCAGAAGCAACCTAAGTGCCCATCAGCAAATGAGTGGATCAAAAAACTATGGTACATTTATACAATGGAATTCTATGCAGCAGAGAGAAAGAAGGAGCTTATACCCTTTGCAACAGCATGGATGGAACTGGAGAGCATTATGCTAAGTGAAATAAGCCAGGCGGTGAGGGACAAATACCATATGATCTCACCTTTAACTGGAACATAATCAACAAAAGAAAAAAGCAAACAAAATATAACCAGAGACATTGAAATTAAGAACAATCTAACAATAGCTAGAGGGGAGTGGGGAGGGGTTAGTGGGGAGAGGGGATTACAGGAACTACTATAAAGAACACATGGACAAAATCAAGGGGGAGGGTGGAGGTGGGGGAGGGAGATGGGTTCAACTGGGGTGGGTGGAAGGATGGGGAGAAAAGGCAGACAACTGTAATTGAATAACAATAAAAATTAAAAATTAAAAAAAAGATATTCAAAATATCAGTCAAAATTAAAAAAAAACTATGAACAGTAAAATGACAATGAACACAACTATCAACAACTAAAACTAAAAAAAAAACAAAAAAATACACTAAGCAAACAACTAGAACAGGAACAGAATCAAGGAAATGGAGATCACATTGAGGGTTATCAGGGGAAGGGAAGGAATGGGGGGAAAACAGGGAATAAGAAGCATAAATGGTAGGTACAAAATAGACAGGGGGGTGTTAAGAATAGTATAGGAAATGGAGAAGCCAAAGAACTTACATGTATGACCCATGGACATCAACTAAACGGGGGGAATACTGGTGGGAGGTAGGGTGCAGGGCTGAGGGGAATTAAGGGGAGAAAAAAATTGAACTGTAATAGCATAATCAATAAAATATGTTTTAAAATAATAAAATGTCCCTGAAGATTAATATTTTAATAATTAAATGCCCCAATTTTTCTTACTGTTTTTCTGTTCTTTAAAGTTTCATAAGCTATAGAAATTTACTTTTAAAATTTAAATATATTTATTTTTATTGGAAAATTTGTGATTCATAAATATTTTAATTTTTCTTTAATTGATTTTTATGGTAAAGAAGAAAACTTTTCTGCACTCTACACTAAGCTCCCAGAACTTTTTATTTTGAGCCTTGTGTCTGATCAGGTCCCCTCTGAAAGTGTTGTCCCTTCCAAAGCGCAGGCTGCTCCAGACACTTTATTTCTTCTGCCTCAGACTGGAAAGGCTAGGGCTAATTAGTCAGGCTTTCTCCCCCCCATGAACAAGCCCAGGTGTGCTCGGAAGACTTTTCCCAGAAGCTTTGCTTTTCTGCAGTCAGCTTTTTGTTGTCATAAGGAAGATCTATTGCTTTAATACTCACACGTGTAAATGTCTGTATTTGCAACGGACATCAGGCAGGTGACACCACACACCTGGCATGTCTGGAACCGGCCAGACATGACAGCAATGAACAGATAAGTGGCTGGAAGTAGACAGGAGGAGAAGATGCGTTTCCAGCAAGACGCCCTTATGCCGGTTCACAGGGAAATGAACAAGGGATATGCAGAGCAATTACTGTATTTTGCAAAGATGACAGTTTTTAATGATGCCATTATTTATTACACTGTGTGTTTTTCCGTGACAGAAGAACCCTCACCTTTTAGGTGACCTCCTCTCTCTCTCTCAAAATATTTTGTAAAATAGGGAACTCTTTTCCAACTAAACAGTACCTGGCACACAGTAATTAGGTATTCAATAAATTTAATTAAAGTACATGTGTTGCCCTGACTGGTGTGGCTCAGTGGGTTGGATGTCACCCTGCAAAGCGAAAGGTCTCTGGTTCAATTCCCAGTCAGGGCACCTGCCTGGGTTGCAGGTTCAGTCCCTGAGCTGGGTGTGTAGGAGAGGCAACTGATCAATGCTTCTCTCTCACATTGATGTTTCTCTTTCTCTCTTTCTCCCTCCCTTCCCCTGTCTTTCTCTAAAAAAATTAAAAAGTGCCGCGGTACAGAATAGTGCATTAGAATATGTAGATGAAGATACAGAAATATGTATATAAATAAATTCTGTACATTCCACTGATGTTTTAAAAGCATTAACATATTAATGTGAACTGAGTACCACACTCTGATGAGAACAAACTTCCCCAATAAAAAGTTTCAAGTCTTCTAAGCATCAGATTCTTCCAACTTTGGGATAATGTAATTTTATGGTTATAAGCAGTGAATAACCTATTTTCAATTGCCCGGACATTTCCCTTTGTCTGCTCTCCTCTGTTTGAGAGAATCACCAAGGAATCTCCAAGCATAGCCCCTCAATATGGAAAATTTTCAACATCTCGATGTGAGTTCTATTTTTGTCACTTGAAGGTACATAATCAACTAAATAGATTGTTGAAAAGACCTTTAATACAAAACAGTTAAACAAATTTTTCTGCCTTGGTGCTTTAAATAAGTCAGTCATCTAAAAAGGAAGCTATTATATCAAAGGAACATTTTGTTACTTTAATTTTTAAATAGGTATTATATTGGATTTTTATTTAAAATACAAAAGGTTAACAAATGAGAAGTTTTTAAAATATTATGGAAATCTTAACAATACACAACAAAAATGCATCAGACAACCAAAATCGTTCACCATAATAAACAGCTGTAAAATGGATGACATCAGCTTTAAATTTTTTTTACTCCTCTTGTAAAATAAATCTTTATTAATGTTGCAGCTCTGTTCAGTGATAGATTTTGTAAAGCTTTTAATTAAAGACTCAAGTTTTCTTACTATTTTATTCCCTTAAGAAGGTGTTCTTTCTGAGTAATTTCCTTAGCAGAAGTCTAGAATTCCAAACACCTAGAATATTACATATTAATTTCTTAATACTCTGGTGTCTGCTCCAAAAGTTCCAAATATTTGGAGCTAGTAGTAACTTAACACTCCTATTTTGTGAGTTATGCCACAATGCCTAAGGTATAGATGTAAAGTCTTTGCAGGTACCAAAATAGAAACAAACAGTATTATTAGAAATACACAATTACTCACTGAACAACAGAGAAGTGAATCCACGGTTTGAAGACCGAAAGTGATGGTACGATAGTATATTATCATATAGGGTGATAGTATATTAGCAGTGATTTTTGAACTGATTAGGAAAGTATCATTTACCTTCACAATAGATCAAAGTCCTGCCCTCTGCTGCCCTCCCAAGTGTTGTGTTGTTGGTGGCAGGGATTTGTTTCTGCTTCAGAATCCTGCAGCAACTAAGAGCCCTTAGATTACATTTAATATGTTTTCATCAAAGAAAAATAGAGAGCAAGACCCCCCAACATTTTGTGTGTATATATGATAAAAAGTGACTTTTTAACTCACTCACGTCTTGAGATATTCAGTTTTTCCAAGTGCAAAGGAAGGAGAAGATGCCCACAACCCAAATGCTTGATGGTGAAGCTTCTGGATGTGGTGCTAAGTGGGTGCTGGTAGCAAAGTGCAGAGTGGGAACAGGAAAAAAACGTGAGCGAGAATGCGGGCCCATCAAATGGGGCAGTGGTCCTCTCTTCTCACTTGCTTGGTCACCAAATCCCAGCTAACTAGAGAGACAATACCCAAGGGACAACAACCAGTTCATCACCACAGTGCCACAAGTACTACGGGGTGCCAAGTACTCCAGGGTGGGGTGCTGAGTACTCCTGCGTGGGGTGCCAAGTACCCCGGGGTGGGGTGCCTCACAGTCCTTAGGGCTTGGGCCCTAAGGAGAGGCATTCATGAACATACAAAGTGAGTGATAACTCCAGGGCAACTGCGAAGCTGTTGCCATAGATTCTGTGCTTTCTCTGTACTTCACGAAACTCTCAGAATCCTGGTCGGCAGATCCTTTATTTTCCCCCAGTTAAGAAATCAGCCCCAGGCCTGGTCTCACAAAGCCGTGTATGTGACCGATTCCCTGAGTGTGAGGTGTTTCTGGTAACTCTGTGCCTCCAAGGCTGTCCTCAGTCCTACTTCACTCTACCTCCTAGGCCATTTTATACATATTTGAAATGTATTATGGTCCACTCTTGGTTATCTTGGGGCAAATGAGGTAAGTATGGATTACTATGGTAATTTGAAAAAAATTACACTGTATGTAATGCTACCTTAGAAAACAAAACTAATGAACATATTTATACGGATTAGCACAGACAACTGCATACTATTTAGAAGACTTCCATCGTTCGCCCCCACCAGCAACAATGGACAGCACTCCATACTGACCCGAGTCCTTGCCAGCTGGAAGGGTTCCACTTTGGAGGACTGACACTCACTTCCAGCAATCCCCACTGAGAGTGAAGCATCAGCCAGTTCCAACATCAAGGCCTCCTTGGGGGTTCACCCTTCTCTCAGCCCATCCCCACTCCTAGCTCCTGGTCCGGCTGTGAGCTTCTGGGAAAGCCTCTCTTAGAGAATGGGGGTGGAGAAGAGGAGAGTGAGGTGCAAAAAGTGTGTTTTCATTTCTACTGCACCTGCTCCAAATGCAGTGCGATTACTCGATTATTCGTATGCTGCAGGTCACTGAAAAACAGTGTGGGGGCACAGAAGACAGGAGCATTAACCGCCTTAAAGTGTCAGGAAGCTTCTCAGAGGAGGTGACTTTTTGTCTTTCTTCCAAGGAAGAGAGGCGAGAGCTTCCCAGGCTGAGAAGCAGCTGGAGTCTCTACTGTTCTTTCCCTGCTTCTCCTTCAGTTAAAACCATTGAACACATTGGTGATGGGAACACACACACACATGCATGCTCCTTATCAGTCAGAGAGGCACACTGGAGAATTTACAGTCTGAAACGGCATGATGTCTGTGATTTGCTTTAAAATACCCCAGGAAACAAAAATGTACATTTACGGTATGGAAACAAATGAACCATTGGTAAACCAGTAACAATTACTGAAGTGTTATGGGTAGAATGTGTTCCCTCGAAATTCTTATGTTGGGATTCTAAGCCCCGGTGCCTCAGAACATGACCGTATATTTGGAAATGGGGTTGTTGAAGATGTAATTAGTTAAGTTGGCATGGGACTTTTGGATGGGCCCTACCCAAAATGACTGTGTCCTTATAAAAAGGGGAAATTTGGACACAGGGCACATACGGAGGAAAGACGATGTGAAGACACAGGCAGAGGGCCATCCACGTCCAAACCAAAGAACATCTCGGACCGCCAGAAGTGCGGGGAGAAGTCTGGAACAGATCCTGCCCTCGTGCCTTCAGAGGGGGCAGAGCCCTGTGAACACTCAGACCTCTGACTGCTGTGAGACAATAAGTTCTGCGTTTAAGCCATTTATTTTTTGGTACTTTCTTTTGGCAACCCTAGGAACCTAATACACTAACTAAGTCATCGGTCTCCTGAAGGGTCATTATGCAATTTTTTCCAGTTTTTGTAGGTGTTCAAAGACTTTCACAATACAAAGGTTAAAAAATAAGAAAGCCTCATAAGAAGGCTCAGAAATATAAATAATTCAGCTTCGCTTTTCTCTGTTACAGCACTTTCTGGGGAAACCACTCCAGTACCAAAGTAGTTCTCATATCCAAAATACAGCTGGTCCCCACTTCCATCCCTGAGTCTAATTTCACATCTGTAATCCCTTTACAAGGGATTGTTGGTAAATCTCCCAAACAAGGCGCCAGAAAGCTCTGTTGTGCCTCTTGGCTCTTTCAGGCTCCAAACAGCACATCTTCCTCGGAAGTGTAACTGCAGGCAGCCTCACAGCGCCTCTGCAGACCGCACACGAGGCCAGGAGGGAGGCAGCAGCTTGCCGCACAAACCCACGATGAAAGCTTCTGTGAATTAGTTTTCTGCCCAAATGAGAACGGGCAACCGGATATACGATAGTGATGGCATTTAACACTCAGTAGGCAGGTTAAGAAAAAATACACCACAAAGTGCATTAAATCACCTCATAACCATGTTTAAAGGCTAAGTGAACCAGGGCCACCACAAGTACTAAAATACATAATAACAAAAGCAGTCAGCATTTTCCATACCATATGCTTGTAAATGTTATTCTGCAGGGAACCAATTAAAACTATGGAATAGTTAGAACACAGACATATGGAACAAAACAGGGCAACTTATCTTGTCACCGTGGTGCTTGCTCAGTACATCTATTGCGGAGGTGCAATACCGAACTACTAGTACAAATACCGGCTATCTTAATTATGAATACTAAAAGCCCACACCAGCACTTAACGCTTGCTTCTGCTTTGGTCACGGCATTATTTACAGTCCTGACCGGAAGGAGAGCCCACTGCCTCCAGAAACCCATGAAATACTAGTCATATTAAACATCAAAAAGCATAATCACTACAGCAAATTGTAAATCAGGCGAGGCCTTGGTTTGGTCACCTGTTATTGGGAAAAATAACAATAACATTTCATGCATTCACAGGATTCCTGGTTTTTAAAAACACATTTTTAAAGTGCACACGAAAGCACGCTGGGAAGTGCAGCGCCTGGGACCAGGGCCACACTGTTTTCCGTGTTACTGAGGGAGAGAAGACATGCAGCTAATACAAAGTCAGCAAGTATTTCATAAACTGAAAATCTAGAGAGAGCAGAAATGACAACTTTAAAATAAATCTGAGTTGCTTCCCAGGGCAGTGTGATTGGTAAAAGACGGTTGACATTTTCCTTCCCATCACTGGAGCTTTGGCATTACTGCTTAATTAAAAATTAACATTTAAAGGAACCAGACATATATGTTATAATAAGGTGGTTTAAACATCGTAGGAACTGCAGGCTCAAGCAATGTCTTAGATACAGAGCATGCGAGAAATAAAGAAGAGCTTAGGGGGAAAGTATAGAGTCTGCCGCTGAAAGAGTGTATTAACAATCACAAAATGAGATCAGACAGAAGGGCCGGTGGGGAGTATGTTAGTGCATGGGAACTGCATGCATTAATAATTAACACCAAAATTCCAGTAACGAATTTTAATTTTTTTTATCCTCGCCCAAGGATAGTTTTTCATTGCTTTTAGAGAAGGAGGGAAGGAGAGAGAGAAACATCAGTGTCTGAGAGAAACATCAATGGGTTGCCTCACACCTGTGCCCAGACTAGGGATCATATGCACCGGGATCGGGAATTGAACCCACACCCCTTTGGTTACTGGGTGATGCTCCAACCAACCAAGCCACACTGGCCAGGGCTCCAGTAATCAGTTTTAAAACACTAATTCCACATATAAGCAATCTACCTTCTTGTCCATCTGCAATTGTCTGGGTTTTTTTCTAATCTATACGTCTTAAGCCACTGCACACATTTTTCCAGGCTTTCCTCCTACACACCCTTCATTGTCTTTCAGTGACAGAGGGGGTCCTGAAGTGTGTAAACTCTGACACCTCTCAATCCCCAACCCTTGGAATTGGTGGTTCCCTTACTGGAGAAGGGTGACTCTTCTTTTAAAACTCTGCTCAAACATCCCTTTCTCTGTGAATCCTCTCCTGACCACCCCACCCTCTCTGGTGCCAGAGATTTCTGACTTGTAAATAGATGTCATCAGCTATACTCGTTTTAAATTGTGAGCACAAGTCAGCGCAGGACTTGTGTTTTAGTCATCTGTGTAAGTCCCAAACCTAGCAACATTCTGTGCACATAGAAAGTTGGTGCTCAATAAATGTTTATAAGTGAATGAATGAGAAACTTGGGCACAGAGGCTCTCCCAACACTTAAGCCATATCACTGTTACCCATCCTTCTTTCCTGCATCCTTCTGACATGTGCCTCAAACAGGAGAACACCAGAATCACAGAGCAGAGGTAGGAGCATGAAGTAGAACTTCAAACACACAGCCCCAGTACTCTTCTGCTGTACTCAGACCAGGCAGAATTGAAATGGGGCCCAGGTGCCTATGTTTTTAGCAAACTCTCCAGGTGAACGGGATGCACATCACAATCTAAGAATCATGGCTCTATGACTGATTAGTAATAGAAACTGCTATTTCCCGTGAGGGAGAGGAAGTCACTTCCACAAGTCTGCTTGTGAAACCCATCTCAAGAGAACCCAAAAAGGCAGTCTTGTGTTTTACAAGCAAACTATTCTAATGGTTTAATAAAAATAAAAATATCTCTTTGGATTCGACTGAGGTGAATCACAGAGACCTGTCAAAGATATTTATATGTCCCACAATGTCCATGACCCACATTGCCAGAGAGACTGGGGACAGGGCTCCTCCTGACCACATCACTGCCCCTCTGCAGGGCCAGTTCCCCTTGGACTTTTCAGGACTTTTCCACAGTAGGCAATAGGTGATGCTGATTCCCCAGGCAAACCTACATAAACAATTGCCTTTTTTTTTTTAATCCTCATCTGAGGACATTTTTCATTGCTTTTAGAGAGAGAATGAGAGAGAGAGGAAAGGAGGGAGAGAAACATCAACAGGAGAGAGAAGCATCAATCGGTTGCCTCCCCCGCATGCTGGGACCAGGATTGGACCTGCCAGAACCAGGGATGGTTTGCACACAGACCTGAGATCTAACCCGCAACCTACGTATGTGCCCTGACATGGAATCAAACCCACAACTTGTTGCGAGACAACACTCCAACCAAGCCTCACCAGCCAGGGCCAGCTGCCTTTTTAAACGTCACTCTCCTTTGATTTAACCCCTTTCTGTGATTCCCAGGGCTCCTCCCCAGATGCACAGACACACCTATTACACTTGGTGGGGTGGGTGGGGGTGGAGCCCAACACCATCCTACCACTTCTAGTGAAACTGACAAATAGGTCTTTGGTGCCTGCTAATCATTCTAATTCTTCTGTTTCTAACATTGGTTCTACCCACACACATGACTTTACACACTAGTTTTAAAATAACCTCTGGATCTTGGAAGTAACTTAAACCCAAGAGAAGTTTTATATATGATTATCCCAATGTCTGCCATCTCCAGTACGGCACTGACTCTAGAGAGAAACACTAATCAAACTGCGTAAAATATTTTTAGGCACGTAATTTAATATGAGTTGACATATGTAAAAGAAAGTTTTCCATCAGGAGGCCATAGGATACATAAAGCTTGCATATAAAGAGGCAGGAGACACAGAGTACTAATCTTCCCCTACCACTAACTAGCTGTGAGACCCCACTCCAGACTCTCCCGTCTTCTCAGCTTCAGATTTTTCATCTGTAACAAGAGGAGGTTGGACCACACGATCACTTAGATTCTTTTCAGCTTTAATGTTCTAGCATGAGTCAATAAAAGAATATGGGTAGGGAAGAGGGATCCTAGGGGGATTTGCATTTTAAGAGGACCTATACATTTTTCAT
The DNA here is from genome assembly GCF_022682495.2 of Desmodus rotundus. NCBI lineage: Eukaryota > Metazoa > Chordata > Mammalia > Chiroptera > Phyllostomidae > Desmodus > Desmodus rotundus. The sequence continues at coordinate 42,581,724 of NC_071387.1, read as the reverse complement.
TTAAAAACAATCAAAGGAATTGCTTTCTAATGGTGGAATTTCCAGGCATTGCTGTACTCAAGACTTTGCAGTGACCTTTTCAGAATCCATCTAATCATACAGCCCAAAAGTGGTATTCCTTGGCTGTTGACTTTTTCCTGAGTTTGTCTGATTAATACTTTAAAAACGTGGAGACATTAGAATGCAGTAACCAAGTAGAGTCAAATAATCTATCTGAAGAAGGACATTTTTCTCCAGGTCATAAATAATGTTCAATTAAAGACTGTTTCAGGGACAGGGAATTGCGATCTTTTATAATATCTCTGCCAACCACTGGGGCTTGGAGAGATTATCTACCCAGTGGATACGCTTGTTCAAGGCAGAAAATACAATCTACTCAGGTATAATGTAAAGCCATCCTGTGACCTTTGGTGGGATCTAGACTTAGCAGGAAGTGTGGGTTCAGCAGTTGGGTTGTTATTGACAGATTCTGGGGCTCATTAGGCCATTTAGCAAGGAAGGGTTAGGATCAATAGCTGCATAAGCAAGACGCTGCAGGGCCTGCTGATTTCTCAGAAACTGTGCTCTGTCAAAGAAAGGTCAGCACTGTGGCCACTCAGATGGTCCAGGAGGCCACTGGAGATGCAAGGCATTGATGACACTGAGCACAAAACTGCAGACTGACCTCGAGGACAGGGCAGCTGGTTAGAGAACCAAATTTTCTCTTTAAATTCTGCCAACGAGGAGGAAAAGAAAAAGGAAAGGGCAGTTGAGCAGTCTCCACTCTTAACGCCCATGGACTCATAAAAGATTCCAAGGGGGAATTCTTTGGACAAATGCAAAGTGTCCTGTGCAAGAAGATGAACCATAATGTTCTCATGAAGAAGAAACTGCCCCCTTGGCTTGGAAGCTGAGCTTCTAGCTGCACAAGCAAAGTCACTTAAGAGAGGGCCAGAAGTGACCCCGTACCCAGAGGGTTCTGAATCCTTACAGAAACACTCTGTGGACTATTTCCTAAGAGAGGTAGGGTAGACCGCACCACACCCACTTTGCAAAAGCTAGAATGCACACAGTAAAATTTTTATGAGGACTGTGATTGTCAAGCCATTTATAGGTACTTTCTCCCTTTATCGTCTGCAAAGGCTGAGGCAAAGTGATCATTCCTCTGGGTTTGATGGCTTTTGTGACAGGTACCATTGGGATTAGAGCATTTCACAAACTCCACCCAAAATTATAAAAGTTTGACTGCTTGTCCTGATTAACCCTCACCTCTCCACCAGTTATAAGGAATTACTCTTTTTTTAAAGTACACATTTTAATATATGCACATATATTAAATGGAGATTTCTCTCTCAGTCTTCTGTATCACCAAAATGTTTTACCAACATACAAAATCAGAATTATTAAATGAAATACTTTTTTAAAATTTTCTACTTGGACAAACTAAGGATAATATCTTATGTTGGAATAGTTCTCCAGATCCACAGTTGTGCTGAAAGGTGAGTCAGAGACACTACAAATAGGAAGGCATTTCCCAGAGGGTGTTCCAGAAAACACTAATCAGAAGTTCAGAAAACACTGAGCTCAACAATGTTTAAATACATGCCTATATCACAGGGCTTCTCAGACACTTCATGGTCCTAGAAAATCCGTGTATGTGCAGTGTGTGTGAGAGAGAGAGACTGAGAGAAAGAGAGAGAGACACTAAGAGGGAGGGAGAGGGAGCGAGTTGTTTCACAAACTCATTGGTTCATTAAACCTTTTTTCCCTCATACACCTGATGTAATACATGTTGGGACTGTCCCTGAATCACCATGCTGTTAACACAAGGTAAATGGCAACAGTTGAATTTAAGCTCTGCTATATTTAAACATTTGATAAATGTTTGCTGACCCTCAATGTGTCAGATACTGTTCTAGGAGTTGCAAACAAAACAGATCAAAATTCCTGCTTTTATGTGGCTTATATTCTATTGAGGGAATATAAAATAATTTTTAAAGTAATAAAGCAAATGCATAACTAAATACATAAATAAAATGCATAACATATAAAGTAGGGATAAATACAAAGAAAAAAATAACTGGAAAGGATAATTGTGTGTGTGTGTATGTGTGTGTTTCTGAGCCTGTGTGTAGAGGGAGGGACAATCTTTTAGACAAGGCGGTCAAAGGTGTTCCCGGAGGTGGTAGCTAAGCAAGTCCTCCAATGAAGTGAGTGCAGGAATTATCCTGTAGCTGGAAGAAAAGCATTCTGAGCAAAGGATCCAGAAAAGGCCTGAGGCAGGAGTATATTAGGGAAAAGGATTCAAAATTTGATTAAAACAAGGTCTTATTTTTCATTTCCCTTTTAGATCATTCAGTCTTTTAAGAAAGTGGTCTGACATTTTTAAAGGCCGTGCGTGTTTTAAGTACTCATCATTCACTGTGAGGAATGAAGCCCTCATTTGTGGTCTTCAGACCCCTGGGGACCCCTGGGCCACTCTCTGGAGGGTCTGTGAAGTCAAGTCTAATTAGAAGACATTATTTGCCCTTTTCACTGTGTGAAAAGTAATAGGGGTTCAAACTGCCGGGGCCGTGGCGAGAAGCAGGGCAGTGGCACTAAGCTGGACCAGTAGGCACTGACTCCTCAGCATGACCACAAAGGGCACACACTGCCAGTTTCCCACAAGGATGTCCTTGATGAAACCGTAAAAAATATTAAGCTGATTAAATCTCAGGCCTCGAGAACACACGTCTTTTTAATACTCGTAAAATGTTTCTGTTATATTCTGAAGACCTCTGGTCATCCAGGGAAAAGGAGTTGTACTGTTATTTGAGATGTGAGCTGATTAGTTGCTTCACACTAAATATTTTTGTTTTGGAAAATATTATTTTTAATAAAATGTTATTTTGTTGACATGTAATGGGTTTATGTTATTTTTAATGAATTAATAAGTATTTTTAGTTTTCCATTTTGATTTCTAACATTGTAAATATTGGTAGGTATAACACAAAAATAGAAGATTTTGTCTTCCTCAGAAACTTTTAAGGGCATAATGTGGTCTTAAAAGCAAAAGTTTGAAGTATGAAGTGACCGAAGTTAAAGAAAGCAAGTAAACGCATGACCTGCCATAAGCGGCATAAAATCCAAAAAAGGTTCGAGAACACCATCGGAAATTGAGGAAGGAGGCTGAGAAACGGGGTTGAAAGAAACCTCAGAAAGACCCAGGAGTTCTAAACAATGCTCCCTTTAAGGAAGCTCTTCTTCGGGAAGCTGAGCTAAGGAAACAGCAGCTTGAAGAACTAAAACAGCAGCAGAAACTTGACAGGCAAAAGAAAAGAAAACTTAAAACTAACCCAGGTGTTCAACCATATAATATGGAACCGGTATAGGAGCAATCTGGGCAATGCAAAGCTCAGAACAAAGCCAAGCTGGCCAAACAGATTTCAAAGAAGCTGTATTGTCAGGAACTTCAAAAGGTGCTGGAAGCCTCAGATGCTGTGCTGGAAGTGCTGGATGCCGGAGATCCTCTTGGTCGCAGGCATTCCCAGGCAGAAGAGGCTATTGTCCAGGGTGGACAGAAAAAGCTGGTACTTATATTAAATATGTCAGATTTGGTACCAAAGGAGAATTTGGAGAACTGGCTAAATTATTTGAAGAGGGAATTGCCAACAGTTGTGTTCAGAGCCTCAGCAAATCTGAAGGTCAAAGGAAAGATAATCAAGAAGGTAAGGAGAAAAGCTCCATTCAAAAGTGAAGTCCACATTGGGAAAGAAGGCCTTTGGAAACTTCTTGGAGGTTTTCAAGGGACTTAAAGCAAAGCCATTCGCATTGGAGTAATTGAAGGAAAAAGACAAAACACATTCTGACTTCGGACAAGATGGCAGCGTAGAATACATGGCTCACCTCTTTGCACAACCACAACAAAATTACAACTAAAATACAGAACAACTATGACTCACAACCTTCAGAAACTGAGTTGAATGGAAGTCTGACAACCACAGAATTAAAGAAACCACATCCATCCAGACTGGTAGGAGGGACACAGATGTGGAATGAGCTCGTCCCTCACTCATGTGTGGTGGATAAAAATTCAGGAGGGATATCTCTGGAGTGAAGAGTCCCAGCCCCACACCAGGACCCCCAGCCCAGGGTTCCAGGGCCAGGAAGATAAGTCCCTACAACTTCTGGTTGTAAAAACCAGCAGGGATTGAGTCAGTGGAAGAATATTCTGGAGCCCCAAGCAGTTCCTCTTAAAGAACCCACTAATGGACTCACCTATTCAGGTTCACCCCTCCTCTGAGCTTGAGTACCGGGGTACAGCTTGAAAGGAACCAGTGGTATACAGGGAGGGACTGAAGTGTCTGGCATCAAGGCAAGCAGAGGCAATTGTCCCTTTTCTAAACCCTCTCCTCCACAAGCTGGCAAGCTGGTGCCATCTGAGATTCCATCAACCTGGTAACACTCTTTGACCCACATTGGAGATCTCCAGAGACTCTGCCTCACCCAGCTTATGGGCCCACCCAAGCTGCTTTTCCATATAATGGCTTGTCTAGGCTCATGCTTCACAACTTCCTAAATCCTCTCAAACAAGCAACAGCTGGCCTCAGCGAGCCCCAGGCCTGGCACTAGCAGCAGCCAGCTACATTCACAGCTTGACTTCTCCTGGGAATCTCCAAGCCCAACACAGGCAGCAGCCATCTCAGATTGCTTTATAGCTCAGGCAGGGTGCCTGGGGGGCAAAACACAGGTGGGGGCTGACCTTGGCCTGCACCACCCAAGAAACCCCAGAGCCTGTGCACACAGTGGACAGCTACAGATCACATCAAAACACCACCACCCTGCCCCTGCACAGCTGATCCTCAACAGAGGGCAGAGGGTCGTGGCAAGTGGTCACAGCCAATCCTTACAGCTGACTGGTCTGGATAAATCCTTCCCATTGACCTGCCAACAGCAACCGAGGCTCAACTACAAGAAGAGGGTATACTCAGCCACACGAAGGACACAGTCTCTGGGACAACTTCAGGAGGTCCAACATTCTGTTGCCAGAAGGAGAAGAGAAAGAGCAAGAAATTGGAAATTGATTTGAAAAAATAATGAAAGAAGACTTCCTTAAGTTGGTGAAGGAAATAGACATGCAAGTCAGGAAGTACAGAGATTCCCGAACAAGGTGGATGCAGAGGCCCACTCCAAGACACATCATGATTAAAATGCCAAAGGTTAAAGATAAAGAGAGAATCTTAAAAGCAGCAAGAGAAAAGCAGAGAATTACCTACAGGGGAGTACCCATAAGGCTGTCAGCTGATTTCTCAAAAGAAACTTTGCAGGCTAGAAGGGATTGGCAAGAAATATTCAAAGTCATGAAAAGCAGGCACCTACAGCCAAGATTGCTCTACTCAGCAAAGCTATCATTTAGAATTGAAGGGCCAATGAAGAGCTTCCCAGACAAGAAAAAACTAAAGGAGTTCATCATCACCAAGGCATTATTTTATGAAATATTAAAGGGACTTATTTAAGAAAAAAAAGATCAGAACTATGAACAACAAAATGGCAATGAATACATATCTATCAACAATTGACTCTAAAATATAAACTAAGTAAACAAGAAGAACAGAGATAAGAACATGGATACAGAGAGCATTTTGATGGTTGCCTGATGGGAGGGGCATGTGGGGGAATGGGCGAGGAGGTGAGGGGATTAAGAAGTACAAATAGATAGTTACAGAATAGCCATGGGAATGTAAAGTGCAGTATAGGAACCCGAGTAGGCAAAGAACTTGTACACATGACCCATGGACATGAACAATGGTGTGGGGATTGCCTGAGGGAGTTGGGGTGCTGGGTGGATGGGAGCAAAGGAGGAAAAAAACGGGACAACTGTAATAGCACAATCAAGGAAATATAATTTAAAAAAGAAAAAAGCCCAAAAGTTGAGGAACACGATACTAATAAAAGAGCAAGAGTCCCATACATAGCCATGTGTATAAGTGTGTATATTCAATACACATGTTTATATATACATATATTGGGGTTTTTTAAATTGAGGTGCTGTTTCCATAACATGAAATTAACCATAAAAATGAGAATAATTCAAGGCATTCGGTACCTTCATAATACTGGGCAGCCACCACTGTATCTGTTCCCAAAAGGTTTCCTCACCCCAGGTGGAAACACTGTGCACACTAAGCAGTCGCTTCCTACCTCCCAGCGCTCTCCCAGCCCCTGGCGGTCGCCGGCGTACAGTCCGTCCCTATGGACTTCCCTCTGCTGGACAGTTCGTGGGAGTGGAATCACACAACATGTGACTTTTTGTGACTGGCCCAACCTAATATTTTCAAAATTCATCTGCATTTCAGCATAGATTCCATGCGTGGCATCCCATAGATATTTTTAATAATTACATGTTCCACTCTATATGTTTTAAATTATTCATCTTCACACATTCTTTTAAGGGCACATATGTGATCTCTGATTAAATATCTCTCTCTAATCCAATATGGATATTCAGGTATGTGTGTAGAAGGTAATATCTGCCTCAAGATTTGTCACAATATATTACAGATTTCTGTTTCTTATTTATGGTCTGAAAAAATTTATTGTCTACAAAAAAATTATGAGGTAGCTTCCCCAAATACTTAGGCAAATGTTAATCTATGTATGATAATTATAATCACCATTCTCATCACCAAGTGTATAAAGTACTTAAATGTCAATGGGGGGAATATTACTCATTTTGTAATATTTCCTGATAAAGTTTGTATTGGTAAGTAATTTTTGTTCATTTCAGGCTGTTGATTTAAAAGAAATGAGTAGTTAACCAATGTCACCCCAATAAATTTAATAAAATTTTAAAAAGTAAACAAAATTAGAAATAGAGGGAATGAGTAATTTAGTATAGTGGGGGGGTAATTTTGTGATCGTAGGCCTAGGTCATAGCTCAGACCTGTTATTTTTTAGATATGAAACTTTCAGCAACTTCTTTCAGGTTAATTCCTGCACTCTGAATGAGCCGCTGCCTCTCCAAGCGTTTGTGTACGTGGCTCCACTTACCAGGAATCATTCACATATCACCTTCAAGAGTTTTGCCCCATCCACAGACTACATTTTATTGACCCACTTTTTAATGTAAGCATATATTTCCAAGAAAACTGTATTATTACTAGTAAATATGGAAAGCTTACAAATAGGAAAAAAATTAATAAACCAGGTCCAGTCATCCAAGGATTCAAATTACACCATCTTACTTCCTCCAATAAAAAGCATCCCACCTTTTGGGTAATACTGTTCAGCCTTGCCCATCCCTTTTCATGATTTGGTAAGCTGTGGCCTTGCTTACTTTTAGAAGTTATGATCCATTACTCACTCTCTCTCCCTTGAAGAGACTAACAGAAATATTTACAGCTTTGGTTACCACACTAATGGTGTAGCACTTGGCAGAGCTTTGAGATAGCAGTTAAGTGCCATTCTTAGCTTGGGGCTTGTTTTGAACATGAGAACCCAAGTGAATTCAGAAAACACAAAATTCCCCAAGTAGTTACAAAAATCGCTCCTGAGCATATCAAACAATTGGACTACATTTCAGTTTTATTGTCTCTTGGCCACTATCTGTTATAAAAGGGACTCAAGATGCTCAGAGGCATTTGCCACCTGACTCCCCTTTCTTGGGCACAGAAGTCACTCCAGGGAAATACGTGATTTTCTGTACTGTTGATACTATGCCGACTGTTGCAAAATGATTGCAAAAGTGGTCCCTCTCCTTACCCATGCACTTACAATGAACTTAGCAGCTCTTCCCAACAGGAGGAGGGGGGAGTCTATTTCTTCACCTTTTGAATATGGACTGTCCTGTGACCTGCTTTGGCCAAGAGACAGAAGAGATTATAGACTAGCTAAGAGTTAAAAAGATAGCGTATGCAGATTAGTTAGCACAGTGCATGGCACATAGTAAGCCCTCGTTAAATGCTAGCAGTTATCACTGAGTGTGTATGCTATAAACAACGTGTACCAGGAATGATGCTAAGAACTTTGGTCTCCATACATTTCCCTCATCCCTTTCCTCTCCTCTCCCCATTGGCCTATTTTTGCCTGCGTCCAGATGTTACCAATTGGTGGCATATCCAGTTGAAGAGTTTGCACAAAACACACTTGGGTTACAGTTCCCAAGAAAGTGGGAATTAACTGGTTCATCCCTGTGTTCACTGCAACCTCAAAGAACCCTAGGTCCATCATGGAGTTAAGGACATGACATAACCTATGGGGGCTAGTTTAACCCAAAATATCCCTTTTGTGTAATTTTGAACCCACATTAAAAAACTAGGAAAACAGCTCTGGCTGGTGTGGCTTAGTGGATTAATTCCAGGTCTGCAAAGCAAAGGGTTGGCAGCTCGATTGCCACTCAGGGCACATGCCTAGGTTTTGGGCCAGATCCCCAGTAGGGGGCGCATGAGAGGCAACCACACATTGATGTTTCTCTCCCCCTCTTTCTCCCTCCCTTCCCCTCTTCTAAAAAAGTAATAAGTAAAATCTTTTTTAAAAAACTAAATAATTTTAAAAAGAACTAGGGAAAGAGTCACAATTTATTAAGTGCCATTGATTAAGTACTCCATACGTCCTTTCTCATTTAATCTTCACAGAGACTCTGAACTTCCGGAAGTAGAGTCTAAATTATCCCCATTTTACAGATGAGAAGATATGAGTAATTTGTCAAACCATGTGGAAGGTGCCGTAAGAAAAATAAAGAACTGATTCTTGTTTCCCAGTCTCTCACCACTAGAGATTCCTTTAATTTTCTCTCTCCTCTGTGGACTCCATGTTTTGAAATTTCTTATCTACCATTTAGCAAAAGTATTAGTATGGAAATATTAAAACGGATCTGTCTTTGGAGATCTCAAAGTGCTAGAGCCCCTGGTTTGTAACAGCTGAACTAATCCCAACCGTTCAGTTTGCAATTGCAGAAACAGAGTTTAGAAAGGGTCGGCGACTGGCCAGAGTCACACTGCTCCCACGCAGAAGGGAAAGCACTCAAATCCAGGTCTCGTTTTTCTCCGTGGCCACTCCTTTTTCCAAGACGAAATTCTGCCTCTAAAATGTGCAGTAGCCACAAGGACAATCTGGAGCCAGAGTGTCAGGAGGAAAAGACGGAGTGAAGGAAACGACCACTGAAGAGGTTCGTCACATATTTCTTTGAGGCAGCTGCTCTGCATGTGCCACACCTCTGGCCTAGTGGTTATTTATCCCTGGGAAGGAGAGAGGTTGTCCCCAGCTTCACACCACGTAGAGTAAAAGGGAAAAATAAAGTAACTTTTAAAAAATAGATGACACTCAAAGCAAATTAAAAATACATGTAAAGATCATTCACGTGTTACTGGGGAAAAGGGTTTCTGTACGCGGATATGATGGTGTGCTGGGAAGAACACTGAGCTGTGCCATCATTTTTTTTAACGTGGGGTTTGCTTTACAAGAGGGCATCGCACCCTCTAGCTTTGTGTAGTAACGGCCAGCACAGTGGAAGAAAGCTTCAGGAAGTAAATGGAACAGAAACAGGACTTTAAAATACAAGGCAAATTTGAGATTTATGTTGAGGCCTTCCCCAGAGAGAATTGGGGCTAATGATCTCCCACCCTATTCCTAGGCACCCCACTAATCCTAGTTCCCTAGTGTCTTCCAGGAGAGCTGAAAGCAAAGAGGGAAGGAGATAGGAAATAACCATTAATGTTTAGTGAGCACCTACTTATTCCATGACAGGTAGTAGAATAGGATTTAGAAGAGATGAACAGATTTAATCTTCACAGCAACAACCCTGGATAAAGTGTTGACTTTATCAAGAGGCAGCAAAGCATGACGTGTGTGAACACAGCCTTGGGAACTAGACTGCTTGGGTTCAAAACCTCGGTCCATGCCTTCCTGCTTGTGTTAGTGCAGGCAAGTTAGTTATCTTTCTCTACCTCAGTTTATCTGCCCGAAAAATGGGTATAAGCATATCTACTAAATACGGTTACTGTGAAAATAAAATTATTTCAGTAATTATCTGAATACTTAAAGAATATATATAATGCTCATATATGGCTGGATGAATGTCAAATAGTATTACATTCATGAGTAAACCAAGACCCAAAGCTGTTAAAATGTTCACAAATTAAGAAGTCACTGAACTCGACATTCTGATTCCATGGCATTTGCTCCTTTCCTTTTATGTTGGGACTGCTCAGGATGAGTTGATGAGACAAAATCAGCCATCCAGACCAGAAGCCTCATTCTGTTCCCCAGGAAACTCCCCATTTCCCCCAAGACCAGTGCCCCAGGGCCAAGCCACTGACTTCTGGACAGAGTCCTGTGCCCCTCCCCTCTGCCCTTCCAGAATTTCCCAGCAAGCCAACCATGCAGCTGTCCCAAACCGACACATGCCCCAAATGCGCTGCAGTCGCCAAGTGAAGCAAGAGCTTTAAGGATTTTCACTCCACACAGTGACTGGAGGGGATGAACACTCAGCCTGGAGACTAATTTCTCTAACAGAAATTATTGCTAGTCTTATTAAAAGGCCAGGAATTTAAGCCCCTACCTTCTGTATTAATTTTGATTTAGATTATTTATAAGTAAATCAGACTTGGAAACATAAGTCTGATGATCTATTATCTCTAAAATTGATGGTTTTGGAATCCCTAATATGTTTGCACCAGAGGTGCAAATACCCAGCTGGTAGAAATCATCATCATCACCATCATCGTCATCATCATCACCATCATCATCATCATCATCATAGCAAAACTTAAATATTTTCCTTATGTATCAAACACATTTCTAAGAGTTTTGCATCTACTATTTAATTTAATCCTCAAGACCCCCTATAAGGGAGATCAATTGATATTCCAAGTTCATATATAAAGAAACTGAGGCACAGGGAGCTTAAAGGATTTTCCTAGGCAGTCTTGTCCCATAAATCCTTCTCTGGTGATCTAGACAAGTTAACCCAGCTTCCCCACATCCCTAACTCGGGAAACAGGTGCAGCCTAAAGTTTCCCAAATGTGCCAAGGAAACCACCTGTCCAAGCCTCATCTGAAGGCATGAGAGATGACTAAATAGCTAGTGGAGATTTTTATTGATTAATAACATTAAAAACTGCCAAATTATTTCAGATTTCTTAATCAAAGTTTTTATTTGGTGAATACCTGCCTACTGATTGACCATTGGTAGAACGTAAGTGTGATCCTGTCCAGTGTCCACCTGACAGTATGAATTCTAGCTTTAGAGCATATAGTACATGGAAAAATTATCCTTAATTATTAACTCTCCTGCCTATAGAAGGGTAACCATCTGTCCCCGAGCAATGCCATGTAACTTGCAGTACGGGCCTATTGGAGGAGTGTACTTCCTACTCCACTAACCATGGGCTTGGCCATGTGACTTGGCTTTGGCTGCTACAATACAACTGGAAGAGGCTTATTCCAGTTCTAAGAACCAACAGTGGACCCTACAGGCTCCCTGACTTTTCTTCTGCCCGAGAGCAGCCTGCTCCATGCAGCTGTTGCTCCTATCTATTGCTTTCATCCAGAATGAAGACAGCACTTGGAGCCGCAGCTCCTCGTAACATGAGCGAGAAATATGCCTTTGCTGCTGAAAGCCACTGACGTTGGAGATTTTTGCTACCAGAGCAAAACCTGGTGAAAGCTGATGGATTATAAAGCAGTACCTAAAATGATGCTTAAAAACTCATAGAGGTTTGCTGATCATCCCCCCAAACCTTAGGTCCTGAAGCCCCTCTTGGCTCCTCGCCTTCTAAGAGAAACAAAATTCTGTGTTAGGGGAAAAAGAATTGGAAAGGGCAAAGGGACTGTGGGAAATTGAGTGTGAACAAAGAACACCAGGGAAGCAGAGTGACTAAGCAAAAGCCATCAACAAAGGAAAGGCCTAAATTATAAAGGAACGCCATCCATAATAAAGCATCACATATAAGCACACACCACGAACCACAGGGAGGGGGCACAAGGAAACAAACAGCCAATAAGCACCCAGATGCTAAAGAACCGCCAGAAAGACAATGTCAAAATGTGAGAAGAAAAATTAAAAATAATTTAGACTTCAAAAAGAGAGCAAACAGTGGTGAGGAAATCTGTGAATGGTTTTGTTTTGGAGAAAAAAAAAGTTTGTTTCAAACAGTTTGTTCCCTGCAAGACCTCAGGACTACAGGTGTGCTTCTCCCCCCACCCCCCCGGGGTAATTTAAGGAACCCTGCTAAGAGCCCTGGGTTTGCTAAGACCCTGCCACACCTTCAGTTCTCTCCTCACAGACCTTCCCTAAAGCTCATTAACTTCAGAGGCCCCGTGTTTTGTATTGGCAGTGAATAAGAGATATTAAATACTTTTAACAGCAACACTTATTAAAAACATGTATTAGGGACAGGGTCTGCCTCATGGGGAGTTCAAATTGATGGCTGTCTTTGTGGTGTGATTGCAAAGAGATTCTCCCATAGTTCTTCTCTGGCCTGAAACAAAAGCACTAAAGATAAAGATTTCTTCCTCTGCATTAGATTTTTAACACCCTAGAAGGCAGCGGCACCGGTCCCATCAGGCATCCCCACACAGTGCAATTGCACAGAGGCCACTAGAAGGTAAGTGTAGGCAACACCTCCTCTGGGAGGAAGATCCCATTTCAGTTGGGGTCGGTCCCTGCAGATTCTGAGGAATGTTTTAAAGGGGCCATGAGCAGTGCCCCCTGTCTCCCAGCCAATCAGTGCTCTAGATCTTCGCTACGCAAATCGCCCAAATTGCGCTCTGGGGGCTGGCAGCACCTGAGAGCTTGTTGGAAGTACAGAATCCCAGCTCCCGGCCCCAGCTGTCTAAATCAGACTGCATTTTAATAGCACCCCTGAATGACTCCTCTGCACAGGGAAGTTAGAAAGCACTGCTACAATGACACTTCCCCTGAAGTGAGGTATCATACTCCTGAAGTCCGTGGAAATGGAAATTAAGACTCTCGGGTGGAGATAGCATACCAGAAATTTAGCTCTACATTCTGGGAATAACAGTGACTATCTGCGAGGATTGCCATGAAGGAGTCAGTTCTGATAGGTGTTAACTACCTTGCATTCTGGCCAAGAGCGTGTTTTGCCGAGGGGTGAGGCCAGGGGTAAGAAGTAGGATAAAGATGGTCTGAGGCAAATCAGGGCAGAGAGAAGACCCAGCAAGGGATATGGGTCAGGGCAAGACGCTAGCTTAACCTGAATATCCCTGCCTGGCCCTCCATGTCCTCTGCTCTATGTCTATAATAAAGCAGGAGTATATTTGAAAGGAGTGGGATAGTGAGGAGTTGTGGTACATAGGGTTTCCTACCAAAACCTCCTGCCCCCAGCATGCTAAGCATTTAGCAGACATGTATGATTTAACAACTACACAGCTAAGTTTCTCAGAGTAAGTGACTTCTGCTCCCTTCCCAACACTTAGCAGAAAAAAATCATCCCAAGTATATTTCCCTCAGCATATATTAAGGCTTCCCAACATGACATCTATAAAGGAATTACCATACTGCATACAAGCCATCTGTAGACAATAAATTTCTCTTAAAAATCATATTAGGATAACTGATGCCCTATAAACCTGAAATTGTTATTAATACAGAATTTCAAGCCCAGACTAATCTTGAGCGCTATCTCCCTAAATTTCCTTTCAATTACATGTGGATGTTTCACTTTTGTCTTCAGTGTGAATTAACCTAACTCTTAAAATAGATTGGAAAATACGGCAACCCCAGACCTCCATCCATAGGCCAGTGTCTGAGGCACCTTCTTCTTCGTGTGTGTTGATCTTAGCCATCACGTTGCCTCGGTGAGACCATGGCTGTAAGACATGTTTCTTAGTGCTAGTTTTTTGAAAGAGAACAATTCGGTGCAGACTACATTAAATTGCACTAAACTAAAATTACTTACTGTTGTGTAAATATGGGATGCACATAGAGTTTTGGCCAGTTAATGAGTATAATCCATCAGCTTAAACTCCCTTCCCCCTATTACACAGAATTCTCAACTGAAGTCAACATAAGCACCATCCAGCCTTCACTCAGCCACCTGTTGCCCCTGATTACAGGCCTTCCAGAGACCTGCCTCTCGGGAGCCTCCTTGGTGTCACAGGTGCCACTTGGTCCCAAGTGCCTGTGAAGCTCAGTGTGTTTCCACCAAAGACACATCCATTAAACTTGCACTTGCAAACTGTTAGAGTCCATCACACGAAACTCCAAAGCCCTATGGACTTGCTTTCCTGTGCGTTACCTACAACACGGCCTCAGCACAAATACATTTCATCATTGGATATTCTCCTTTTGGAAAAATGCCCTGTATTTTTCTTTCATGGAGCTGAAGCCAAACCACCAAACTCTCAATGAAACCTTCAAACTATCTTTTCAAAGTGTGGACCAATTTTTCTTCTTACAGATGCTACTGGAATAAAAGGGTTGGGAACCAGAAGACACAGAATGTACAGCCAGCTCTGGCGTTTACCAGAGGAGTGTTCTTGAGGGAGGCTGCATCTCACCTTGCTGGCCTTGTTCTCTCATCTCTGATGTAAATATAAAACGTGTCCTATTCAAGGTTGATTAAACGAGATCGCATAGGTGGGAGCAGTTATGAAGTGCAATACTATGGCACTTGAATTACCACACCAAGTATAACAGCAACTGGCTATACTGTTCCATAAGGTTCAATCCTTTTGAAGTAATTAAGAGAGGAAGTGAAATGAAAAAGAAGCGCCATCCCTAGTCAGGTTCCACCTCACGATCTCAAATATCAGCTGTACCTGGTGAAGCAAAGACTACATTATGATCACCTTAATTTAGCAACAAGGCAGCTTCTGATTATTTGCTCAGATCCATATTTTTAAAATTAGCATAGTCTCTCCCCCACTATATTGTAAAGCTTCTCATCTCCCAGGAACACAGACTTAGGTGTCAAGAGACCTGAAATCTATGTTTGGTTCTGTCACAGTGTTCTGTGGGACAAATTAACCTTTCCAGACCTCCCTGAGTCTTGAAATTTGGTGGATTTCATCCAGCTGAAAAAGTTTATCAAGATTCTTAAGAATATTTATATCTTTTGTTCCAATAAGCACATGTTTGAAAAGCTATTTTAAAGCAAACAAAATATAACCAGAGAAATTGAAGTTAAGAACAATCTAACAATAGACAGAGGGGAGTGGGGAGGGGACAGGGGGGAGAGAGGATTACAGGAACTACTATAAAGGACACATGGACAAAACCAAGGGGGAGGGTGGAGGTGGGGGAGGGAGGGAGGTTCGGCTGGGGTGGGGTGGAGGGATGGGGAGAAAAGGCATACAACTGTAATTGAATAACAATAAAAAAAAAGAATTAAAAAAAGCTATTTTAAGGACAGAATCCTAAATGGGATAAAATACTTTGGGTACAAAGATATTTTTAGTACAATTAACAATAGCTAATAAGGAAGGATAATTAAAATGTTTAACCATAGTATACCTTTTTTATTAAATTGTATGCTACTATTTAAGATGTTGATTTGGAATACTATACAATAACCCAGAGAAATATTTAATAAATAATGTTAAATTAAATAAAAATCAAGATATCAAAATATACGAATATCTCATTTTAACCTTCTGCACAAGACTAAGAAATGTTCTGAAGTGTCATGCTTCAATGAAAGTGAATAATTTTTATTTTTTAGTTTTTCTATTGTCTATAGTTCATATTTCAGCTTTCCTTTATTTTCCCAATTTGCTTTAATGTTTATTTATTATTTTATAAATAAATGAAGCCTAAAACATAATACCAGGAGGTGGGAATAGACAAAGTCTAAAGTCATCTGTCTCAGTATTAAAAATGTATCCTTCTATTACAGTTTCAGTGTAAAGGTCTGGGATTGAAATAACTAACAGTTTCATGGCAAAAAGCCCCTTGTAAAACACTATCGCCATAGAATCTTGGGTCTAAACACGGGGACTACGATCCGCACCACTCCCTGAAGTGATAGGGCAGGGTGTGTCCAGTGTGACAGGGAGACCAGGGTGGCTGGAGGGAAGACCAACAAAGGAGCCAGCAGCAACCAGCACGGCCGTGTTTGGGAACTTATCAAAGCAGCCTACATAAATGCTAGCTCATGAAACTCTTTTGAGTGTGACTTGGTTTTCACACCGAGGTCATGCTTGGTCAAGAGGCTATTTCAGCATGAAATAATTTTCTCCTCCATAAGTCTCGGACTGACCTAATGCTTTGGAAAGCTAATGAATTTTTCAAAATGTTTTAAAAGCCAGTTCTGGAAAGGCATTTTGATCTGCATCCACCACCATGAGTTTATGTCGATTTTTCTGGAGCCTGGAGCCAAGGGTGATGGCGCTTCAGGCCCGAGTCCAAGGGCATCGGCCAAGGACACAAATACAGACCTACTGGAATCACTTTGATTCATACGCGGCTTTATGTTAGGGGCTTACAGGCAAATGCACAATGAAATAATAGAAGAAATATTCAGCTAGAGGATAAAATTTTCCTGTTTATATACTTTTTCTGTGACCTTTATATATTTCCTAAGGTCAGGCTTTCAGTTTGTCCACCACCGAAAAAGAAACAAACAAAAATTTCTCCCAATGATCTTGATAAACACTCAAAACATAGAACAAAACCTGAAATAAAGTTTAGGCTTGTTAATCCACAAGAATTAGTTGAAATACTGCTCACCTTGCCCTGAATCAATACAGCCCACCCTCCGAAAGGCAGTGTTCTCAGATTCTGTTTATATCGTAGCCGTCAAAGAGTGAAAGAATCTTACCCGGATTTTTGGCCAGGAAACGCTGCACACAAAGCAAACCAGGCTGCTCAGGACCAGGGGGAAGATGGAAGCAGAGAATGGGGGTGGGGAGTGGGTAAAGAGAGACTTGCCCCCTTGCCGTCCTGGAGAGGGGGGCTTCTGGGACACTGTCTCCCAGGAGAGCAACGGCGCAGTGTCCTCTCAGATGTTCCCATACAGGCAACAGCTGATCTGTCCACCTGCTGTGACACTTCCGTCTTCTCAGAGCCAGGTGCCAGTGTGGCCAGCACCACTGACCACTTGCTAGAGAATATGTGTACGAAGAGTGTAAAGGTGTTTCTATATGCAAGAGAAATTCTGCTTCCACTCCTCCTTCTTTTCCATTTTAGAGAGCAAGAGGCAAGCATGCACATAGGTCTTTTGTACCCTTTAATTAATTGTTAGATAATTCTCAGCAAAACAAGTGGACCTTTTTTTTAAAAGCAAAATAAAGCCACTCACCCTGAAAGTCCCGTTTTTTCACCTGAAGGAAAGAAATGGTTCCTATGAATGGGAACCCTTCCATAAAAACCTTTCAAATGATCGAGAACCCATCAGGAGGCTGCCCCTCCGGCTCAGGCTGTTAGCGATCTCATTTTACAGGCCCAGGCTCATTACTGCAGCTTTGCTGTGGAGTGCAGAACCAGGTTTAGTTGTGAACTAGGAACGGGAGTGGGGTTTCTTCTCTCCTGTGCATGCCTCACGCCTATCTGTGAGCCACGCCAGGCTCACAATTTTAGCACCGTCACCGTCCGTCCTGAATACTGACTCACTTGTTATAAACCCTGACATTTCACATATCTGGTTTCACTCAAGAATGCAAGGGGACTTTTTCAGACAACCAAAGCTTAGCTTCCCCGTGACAATTTCTTTTCTATTTTTTTTTCTGTGAATTATCTGAGTTGGAAATTTTTTCTGAAATTGCTCAAGTACACTACATTTCTCCTTAAATGGGACGCTGAGCTTGAATGATCCCTTTTTGATGATTACTCGGGGTCATTGCTGTGAATATCAGTGACGGGCTTTACCTCACTGATGTTATGGCCCCAGAAGCTGTGCCTATTTTTAGGACTATTTACCCCACACCAGATGCCATGGCGTTTATTGAGGGCCTGCTTCTCATGGGTTCTGTTGGGTTTTGGTTTTGTTTGTGCAATTCCTCCATTGTGAGTTATCAGCAATCACAGCCTTTGGCAACGGCTCCTTTCCCCCGCTGAGAAAAACCAAGCTTGTCAAAGCACAAAGGAAGTAATGATTATGGTTATGCAGCTAACATTCCTGTGTCTCTGCTGTGTCCCTAGCAGTCTCTGAATGATTTACAGGTATCATCTCACAAAGGGGGTCAGAAATAGAGTTAATCTAATCACATTTTCTTGTGAGAATAGAACTAACTGTAAAGGTATGTTTTCAATCATCAATTTTAGTTGCCTGAAGGAAAGCTGCCTTTTGCATAATTCTCGGGTTTCAGGGACTCTGGGTTGGCTGCCATCGCCAAATAAGTGAACTCCAGACACATGAACTGTTGCGCTTGCTACTTACTCATTCCAGCCTGGGTTTGGGAAGGATATTCTTTTACGTCTCACCATTTTTCAAACTTGCTTCCCCCTGAATCTCTTTATTCTTCTCTTTTCTCCTACTTCCCTTCCAATTCCACCTCCACCGTCCTATTTCATTTCTCTCCCCTCTTCTTTGCTTTTATGTGCATCTTAAGTATAACCAGCAATTCTCTGGGCACTACAAAGCCAAAGGACTTGTCCACACAGCTGAGAGCTGAGTCCCAGTGCCAGCACTTCTCCTTGCTAGCTGTGTCACCTGGGGTGAGCTCACCCACCTTACAATCAATCAGTCATTCAAAGTAATCATTCTAACCTCCAGCAAGAGAGTGACAATAATGAAGAAATGTGTAAAACCAAAGATGTGCTCACAAACTTAATGGCAAATAAGGGACAACTTTTAACTTAAAAAAAAACAAAAACACTTTCTTATTATTTGAAATTCACTAAATATGCACAATATATTTGGTTGCTCTTAAGTTAGTTACATAGTCTATCTCCCAAATAACTTATCGGTCCTTTATTTTTCCTTCACATGGACATACAGTGAGAAAATGCCCCCGATTTATTTCACCAAACCATAGACAGCCCAGCACCATATTGTTCTCATAGCAGGTTCTCAATATTGGTCGATTACTCAGTAATTGAAGGGTTTTTATTTGACTAACTGGTTCAGTTTCTGAGAGAGAGGACGGGAGGAAGAAAAAGATGGATGAAACATGGATGTGTGAGAGAAACATTGATTGGTTGCCTCTCGCACACCTCTAACTGGGGACCTCGTCCGCAATGCAGGCTTGTGCCCTGACTGGTAATTGAACTGATGACCGTTTGGTTTGCAGGGACGATGCCCAACCCATTGAGCCACACCAGTCAGGGCTATCTGAGGGGTTTTAATATAAAACAATCAACACAGAGAAATGAACTTCTCTTGGGTCAAAGTGAACTTACCTTTCAACCCTCCTATTAACCTGTGAAATTGTTCACTTTTTACTTACAAAGAATTAAATGTTCTAGGACCTCTGTTGGGAAGAGGTACTTATGGATGAGAGAAAGGGTCCTAGAATTGGAGACAGGTGATTTGAGAACAAAGCCTGGCTCTGCTCTTTACTGGCTATGAAACTTTGGGCCGACCTCACTGAGACTCAGTTTCCTCAAGGGCAAAAGGAAAATACCAGCTACCTCACAAGATCACTGTGTGCGCTGAGTGTAAAAATGTATCTCCTAGAGCTAAGACAGACATTCAACAAATTGTAGTTGAACTAAAAGGAACTAAGAATTGTCCCTGTTTCTAAATAGGGCTTTCTGGTTCTCTTCTCCATCAGTGGCTTTTCATGCTGTATTATTATGGATGGAGAACATCCACAGTAATCTTAGGACATGCATACCTGCAACAGCCCTAAAAGGGGAGTGCTATTATCATTCTCATTTCACAGATGAGGAAACTGAAGCACAGCAAAGTGTACTTAACTGAAGTTGCCTGACAGTAAGTAAAAATGGCAATGTCAGGCTTTGAGATCAGATGGCTGGCTCCAGAGTCCACACTATTAGCCACCATGCCATATGGCATTTAAGGCAAAGGAGTGAAGAGAAGGAAAACAGGATCTCCAAGGTTCCTCCAAATCCAAACGTGCTCTCTGGGACTCTTCCTGAATCTTCCTATTAGGGCTGACAACTTTGACTATAGGCTGCTTCATGGCTACCAGGCTAGGGGCTCGGGTGTAGAAATGCATGCTCCCAGGGAAGTCACCAGTCATAAAGGATGATGACACAGATGTGTTTTGATTTATTGATACCAACTTTCAGTTACTTTTTTCGATGCCCCTGCATGATATATTACTAAGAAAGCTAATTCTCAAACGTGAGTGTATGAACCCTGAACTACATAAAACTTGCTGCCAAAATATACTCAAGAACATATACATTGCAGTCAGTCCTGCATAAAAGCCAGCCTCATTATTGTGCAGTAACATACGGTATGAAGTACGTCCTGCGTGCAAAGTGCTGTGTGGCACTCTGACGTTAATGTTTCTCACCTCTTTCTGATCAGCCAGCCCGGATTTCTGCACACTGTCACCAGCCCTTCTTCAGATTCAGACCTCTAAGGGCTATACCTGTCCACCCACTTACTCATCTTTATTGAGCCACTACCGTATGTCACGCTTTGTGCAAGACTTTTGCTTTATGGCTTCATTCAGTCTAAAACCACTTTGCTCTTTTTTGTGCTTAGCACAGTTATGGCTCAGAGTTCCAAGAAGCATCTGAAGTGTGTAGCGGCTCCAAAGCATTGGATACTGGATAAACTAATGGGTGTGTTTTCTCCTTGTCCATTGACTCATCCCCACGAACTGAGAGAATATTTTCCCCACACCTTTTCCCAAGGAACAGACTTAAATCTGCCCCGACAGGTGATGAAGGAAGGAAGGTTTTGCATGCAACGGTTCAGTAAGATTAATGTCAAGGTCGGAACCGATACAGCCTACCCTGGTGGTTTTATAGACATCATCAGCACTCATGAGACAGTAAATAATTTCCATCTGATCTGTGACACCAAGGGAGGTTTTGCCATTTATCGTATTGCACCTGAGGAGGGCAAGTACAAGTTGTGCAAAATAAGAAAGATCTTTGTAGACACAAAAAACATCCCTCATCTGGTGACTTATGATGCTCACACCACCTGCTACCCCGATCCTTCATCAGAGTGAATCACACTGTTCAGATCGATTTGAAAACTGGGTAGATTACTGATTTCAACAAGTTTGACACTATTAACCTGAGTATGGTAATGGGAGGTGCTAACTTGGGAAGAATTCATGTGATCACCAACAGAAAGAGACATCTTGGTTCTTTTGATGTGGTTCAGGTAAATGATGCCAACAGCAACAGCTTTGCCACCCAGCTCCCTAACACTTTCGTTACTGAAAAGACAATAAACCACTTAATTCTCTTTCCTGAGGAAAAACTATCGCCTCACCATTGCTGAAGAGAGAGACAAGAGACTAGCAGCCAAACAGAGCAGTAAGTGAAATGATCTCTAAGTAACACGATTGTAAGGTTTAGTACTTAATTAAGGATCATATGGCTTCCTTGATTCATTGCCTCCCCCCGCCCCACCAAAAACAAAATGCTACTTACTGAGCTTCAGGCACTGCACCAGGGCCAGGAGATGCCATGATGAGCAAAACCATACAGACACCTTGGCCCTACTCTCATTAATCAAATAAGCATTCCCAAAGAGATATAATGACAAGCTGAGATAAGTGAGCTAAAAAAATCACACCTGACTTATACTCATGGAACGGGGAGGCGGGGTAGGGAGGGATCATTTAGTAAAATGATCCCTTCTTCTTCACCTAATCAGAAGAGATAGGAGTTATTTAAGCCTAGAGGGGGCAGGAGGAAAAGCCAGCAGAAACTGGGCAGCAGAGTGGGCCAGAATCCAGGGTCAAATTAAGAGTGTTGCCTATTCTCCTAAGAGCAATGGAAAGTGACTACGAGGTTTTAAGGGAGAGGTGGGAGACGTGTGAAAGAGGCTTTCAAAGTGACCCACCTCATACCAGTCAGAGTGTGGTTTGCAGGAAACCAACTGGTTAGCTGGCCATTGCTCCCACCCGGATGGTTTAGTGGTATCTGGAATATGACAGGTGGGGAAGGGATAGAGGAGAAGGAAACTCCCAGTTGGACAAATTGGGTGAACAATAATGTTACTCACTGAGATAAGAGACTGAAGAAAAGGACCCACCTGGGGGCAAATGGAGAGGAGCAACCGTTGTTCCAGGTTCTATGCCATGGTGCTGTAGTGCATTATTTTGCTTTACAACAAGCCTGCGAAATAGGTATCATTTCCCCATTCTCCATATTAAAAACCCAAGGCTTTTTTATCAGCTTAGTTTTTCTAACTGAGCCTTCAAGGGTCTGCTTTTCCTGGGCAATCTAGTGCCCAGTTAGATTCCCAAGAGCCCTTAAGAAGAAAGATTACTCTTCCCTGGAAAGCAAGCCCCAAAGCCACGGGGCTCAGATAGACTTGGGTCTGGGACATTGCCGGAGGTTTTCGGTAGGCTACAGTGGGACCCATGACTGTATATCAAAATCCATGCAAATGCCGCCCCCTGAATATACCAGCCCTGCCCTGCCCTGTTTCTTTTAAAAGACTCCAAACTCCATGACTCTCTCATAAACCCCAGGGTGCAAAAAGAATCGATGACCAAGGCAAAATCATACACTTTACCGCTCTGGGCCTCAGATGTTCTTTCCCCTTTTGAAGCCTTAATCCAGACCTAGGTATTCCTCCCTCACCCCTTACTCTGCTCAGCTCGCCCTCCAGGGAGGACTGGAGATGAGGGAAGAGTGATACCTTCCTCGCCAAGGCACCAGTGCTTACGAGAGCTCCCCAGAAAGGTACACCAAACCCAACATGATGTTAATATCAGCCCAGATAAATGCTACAGATGACCAAAGCTGTTACTTTTGTACCTAGTTAACATAATATATATTCCCCAAATCACAGATTAAAGGGTGTCCTCACTCACCTGATCACGTCCTTCAAGACCCAAGGTGCTGTCTGAATGGTAGTGACCAATTCTTTACCTGTGAAGCAGACCAGTCCACTCTGAGATTTACTCTGAAAAAGCCTGGGTCTTCTCTGCAGGCCCTGAGACTGGGACAATCACAGCTCACGGTGTGAAAGCTCAGGCAGTGAGAAGCCAAGCTGACTCCAGGACTAAAGCAATCAAGGGCTCTTCTCTCATCAGCCCTTAAGCAGGAGGTGCCACATTCACAGAAGTGCTTTGGGTTCCTGAGTTTCCTGCTCAGGATGCTCTGGCACCGTCTCAAATGCACTAGCTCTCACTTACGATGGGGAGGGACCTGATCCCGTGGACGGCGATAAGAATGACCTCAGCTCTCCAAGTGAAAGTGCTCTGCCAGCGTCTCCATCACAGCTAGTCCTCACTAGGCCCTTTGAAAGGCACGGAACTTTCACTTCAAAAATGTTTTTATTGACACGCACGACCTCCTTCCCATTAAGGAAATCAGGAAGAATACATTCCTCCAACTTCCAATCAAGATGATTGATTATTCTGCAGACATGGTGCAGTCTTTTTCATTCTTTTTTTAAACTTCATCTCTATAAACTCTAATGTGGTCGTTCATTTAGAGTCTGAATGCATTTTCTTGTCTCTGTGCCACATACCACAGAGTATAAACTGACATGCAGGTCACCCAGAACTTTTATTCTGTGGAAGTCCCCATACTGACTAATACCCACTGCAGATGTGAGCCCTTCACCTGCAGTTGTCACTGCTGAAGTGGCAGATGCATTCTCCAGACCGTAGTTGGGATCCTGTCCCCACCCTGTCTTGGAAAACAGCATTCCTGGGGCATTAATATGCCTCGTATCCATCCGGTGGCAGCTGACACTCCTGCCACAAACACACTCACACGCAAGCCTGGCTCATGACCTACAACCCGGGGCGTGTGTGCTGCAGTGCCTCCCACCCTTGAGCAGCTGCTCCAGTCGCATCAGCGGGTGGAGTCTGGGCAGTGGGAGAGGCTCAGCAGCCAGCAGCCAGTCCACCCAGTGTGGGGACCCTGGCTTCCTGCCAACCAGAGCCCCGGGGTTCTGAGTTCCCATTTACCTCATTTCCCCCTCCTAATGCTCATAAGAACTCCAACCATTTACTGCCATCATGAGGTTGTCTTGGCTTGAACAGTTTTCTGAGCTGGCCACTATGAAATGGAGGATATTTCCTAAACGACAGCCTAGGGCAGGAAGCTCTCAATTTCTCTCACCATAGAAACAGTGTAACTAAGAATGACAAAGACACCGCCATAGAACCAGTATAACCAAGATGAAAGCCATGGCTTAAATTTAAGGGCAGACCTGGAACTACAGGATTTGATCTCTGTTCCTATTCCAGCTCAGCACAGGCAGGTGGAAGAAAAGCCAGGTGGGCAGTGGCACGAGAAAGAAAGTGTGTCTTCAGGTCAGAACTAGCTGGGTTCTTGCACGGAGTAGTGCGTGAAGGTAACAGACATCACCCTTTGACTACCACCTCAGCTGCCTTGGGGTCTAGCTCTCATACCGCTTACTCCCCTGTTCTGATTGTTTTCACAGTAATTGTGTCAATTCCCTATCTGTCAAGAAGGTACCGTTTCTGCAGACTGTGCAGGGCAGGAGTGACTACTTCCCTTGCTGCCCTCCACCCTTAGCCGAGGTTTTTCTTTTTCACAAAGAAACTCCAGGCACCTAAGCCTGTCCTGACAAGTCAGAGGTAAGCCCCCTAAGGAAGCCTTTGAGTTCGAGGAGGGAAGATCCCTCTGAAGCCACGCCTGGGGTTTACTTTTGCCATTTCTGATCTGCTTTAACTATTCTCGCACATGAAGGGCAGTATCAGAAGTAGAGATTTAGGGGAAAGAGGAATGGGATTATATCAGTGAATCTGCCTCAGTTTAAGGACTTGAAAAACCAGAGTGGGATGACAAATAGAATTAAAAGATTGCTCTCCCGATTTCAACAAAAATAATCTCCCAACTACCTGAAAGAAATTCAAAAGCATCCCTTCTGCTTCAAAGATTTCTGCTCAACCCAAGGGCCTGGCCTGGAATGGGAGAATTTCTTCCCTCCCAATGACAGGTGAATAATAAATGTTCCTAGTTAGAACTAAAAGGCACACAAACAAAGTCCCAAAAGTTTGATGATTGGAGATTTTGTCTATGGCTAATAGCAATTCAGTTTTGGAGTTTTAAATTTCTTTGATCTGTTGAAATTAACTAGCTTTGGTGTTGACTAGATGACATTAAGACTTTGGAAGGGACATTAACTACCTCAAACCATTCAAAGATATGTATTGCACTTACAGAATATCAAAGAAGTGAAGTAGGTAGAAAAAATCTGCCAATTAGACTTTTTTAAGGTATTGTATGGATAGATTCGTAATGACTTCTGATGGAGAACAGCTTAAACATAACATAAATTCTACCTAATTCTGGTATAATAAAGCTTAAGTGAAAACCAGCACAATGATTTTCTTCTCCTTAAAATGTTTCCCAAAATACAGCCCAATTTTTTTTAATTCTGCCATTTCAGTATGAATAAACTCACAAATGAATGCCGTAATTATTGATTTAATTTTTTCTCTTAAACAAATCTGTCCTCCAAAACAAAGGTTATCTACTAAAATAGTTGAATGTTGCATATTAAGTAAAAAATTTTTACCTAGAGCTTGCAATTTGTCAGGGAAACTGTGGCATTAAAAGTGACCAAACCACTTTGCTGCGGCTGAATGTGACAGACTAATTGTGATCTCTAACGAGAAACTGATTCCAAGAAAAAAAACAAAATTAGCAGTAATTGTTCTTCTGGCTGAAGCAGGAGACTGGGAACAGTATTTCAAACCACCACTTCCTTTTCCTGTCTTTATTTTTTTAACGATGTACAGCGATTGCTCAGCTAATGAAGGGATTCGGTAAATAAACTTACGCATGACTCTCTACTGATTACTCTGAAACAGGGACTTTTTTATTCCAGCAATTGCTCTTCAGAAATGAGACAGACCTCTTGCTCACTCTCCCCAATCTAACTGTTTATTGTTAAAATAAATCAAAGTGGGTGGAGTGCAGGTGTGGTCTACAGCTGCATTTACCATGGATCACCATTCACTTTCATCCACAAAAGATAAATAAATAAATAAGCGGCCAAAATGGACTTTCCTTTTTGACCATCTCTCACTCATTATTAGGCAAAGAACACAGAGCATACTTGTACCATCAGAAATGCAGGTGAGTTTCTGCAATCTGTATTTTCCTTCCCGTGCTCATGTAGAACCCATAGGGGGGTCAGCAATAAACAGAGAAATGATCACATAGTTTCTCAACTCTAAAACCCCCACAAACATTCACCTCTCCGGGAGGCTTATGGTAGAAAACAAAGTACTTATATTAGCACTGATCAACTTAAAAGGTCTTTTAAAAGATACTTACAGTTAAGTCATGGTAAGAATCACACTTTTTCCTCTGCACTCCCTTTGTTGTCCCAGGGTGAGTTACAGTAACAAGCCTGCAAATATCCTGCCTTGTGATTAAGACGTCACCTTAATGCAGACTTTATATTTTGGCTTCTAAGGTTTAAAGGTTAAAGGCGTCATAAATTATGCATTTCCTCCTATGCTAGGCCCATAAAAGGTGCTTTCACTGTTCATTAAAGATATTGCTACTGAAAGGGCAGAGGCTTTTGTTTTAAGTGCCGAAACGGAAACATTTCCATTATGTTTATTACTGCGATGCTGGAGAGCCGAAACAATTCAGAATTAGGAAACAGTTAGGATCTGTTGTTCCAGAATATGTAGCAACTGTCAATGTGCACAGTGAAATTTTGGTTCTCTTTGTACACTGAAACAGTTAAACATAGCTGGCCAACATGCTGTTCTCCTCCAGAAGAACAACAGTCAGGCAAAACCCACATGGCCAGCAACAGTTGGGGCTTTCCCCTTCTCTCTCTGTCCCGTGTGACAGACCCGAACAGGGACCAGAGAGACACGGTGGCAGGCGGATATCCCCACCTCCCACACTGGAGCCAGCTCTGTGCCTGGCGCGTTTGTACAAACTGCGCATTGGCACATGTCCTTCCTCGCTGACACTCTGACTTCCTCACTTATGTTTTGCCACCACCTCCAGCTAAAGCCAATTCTAAGAGAAAATTAGACAAAAATTTTTTCTAAAATTTTTTTTTAACCTTTATTTTATTTATTTCCATTACCATTTGGTCCCCTTATCCCAACCCACACCCCCACCCCCCAGCAATCACCAGTGTGTCCTTATTTTCCTTCTACACGTACACGTAGGGCATCTGCAGAGCCTGGGCTCTTTTCTCCGAGGAGCACCACACCCATTCATCCTCTAGCCTTCAGGAGCAAAACGCTGATTTGGCTGGACCTGCCTCTCTCCAATCTCAGGCGGAAGGGACCAAAACTGGACACACAGCACCCAACTTGAGTCAGATTATGACCGCCCCCAGCTCGCTATTTTGTCTGGTTTGAGGGTGAATTCTGGAGTCAGACTGCTTGCTGTAAGCACCGGAGTTCCAGAAATTTTTTCCAGGGGACAGCCCGTATACCCTGACAACTAGATGACAAAGTTATCTCTTCCTCTTCTACAGCAATGCCCTTTCTTCTCCATCAGAACACATACACACGTACATACACGCACACGCGCACACAGTCACACACAACTCACAGCCTCGCTTCCTCAACTTACCAGTTTAGACTTGGCGCGTTGCAAAAATTCTTCCATATCGTTGCGAGAGGTTTGGACCAGAGGTACCCGGAGGGGCGCAGAGGAAGATTTCGGTCCGGAGAGAGGAGCGGAATCTCCGGGTAGTGGCCGCCTGGGGCGCAGCGACCAGCTGCTCCTTCCTGCCGCTCAGAGGCGGCAGAGGCTGAAGCTGTCCCCTCAGCGGTGGCGTCCCAGGGTTCCCAGCCCCACCCCTGCTCTCCTTCGCCCGCTCTGGGCATCCGACTCTGCCCTATTAAGGAAAGTGGGTGTGCCTCCGGGAGACCCAGGGCGCGCCCTGCAAGCTCACTGGCACGCGCCTGCGGCGCCAGAGCTCAAGACCTGGACCCAGGGGCGGCTGTGTTGGGGGATGGCCAGGGGCTCCTTGGCCAATCGCAGGGCCCTGCTGCGGCCTCCTGACGCGGCGCGCCTAAAGCTGCTGCAACCATGGACAGCGCCCAGAAGTGCGAGCCAAGTGCAAGGGGCTGCAGCAGAGGGAAGCTCTGCCGCAGGCACTCTGTCAGCCAGGGGGAGGTGGGAAGAGGGAGAGTGGGGAAAGGCCCCTTAGAGAGACCCCCTCCTTGGTCAGAGCCCCCTGGCTAGCTGGCACGTAGAGAGCGCTCCAGCGGTCACCTAATGAGCTGGTTCTGCTGGCCTAGCCAGCTAGATGGGGGCGGCGGGGGAGGGGGGGGGAGGAATGAAGCAGTGTGTGTGTGGGGGGGAGAATGTTACTGCTGAGCTAAAAGCAGTATAACCTTGATGGAAAATAATCAGAAGAGCAGGCTGGAGGGTTGTGCAAGGTTGCATCTATCCACCCAGCAAAGGGCATCTGCAGTTCACCCCAACCGGATCCCAGTATGTTGGCCCTGGGGCCAATGCACAGATATATCCTTCTGCAGTCTGCATCACTCGCTGACACGTTCACTCAGGGGAAGCTGGGGCAATAGCACCTTCCTACTGCACAAGGGTCTGTGTTTCTACAAGATTCCCAGATAATTTCTATGTGCCTTAAAGTTTAAGTACTTCAATATGCACTTAAATATATAGCTGTGGACCTTATAAACCACAGAGTTTTGTTGTTTGTAGTCTCTAGGCTTATCATTTCACCGGATATAGCACCTCAAGCTTTCTTTTACATCTAGGCCTTTGCACGTCTGCCTATAATAGCCTTTTTGCCCTGTCCCCAGCCCACACTGCCTGGCTAACACAAGCTTCAGTTGGCAGCTTAGTGAAGTGGTCTCAACCCTGAATGCACATTAAAATTATATTATAATCACCTGGGGCTTTGAAAAATACTGGTTCCCAGACCAATTGAATCTGTATCTCTAAGGGTGGGGCCACATCATCCGTCAAGTGTAATGGTGCTCTAAGTGATTCTAATGTGCAGCCCAGGTATGATCCTCTGGTCCTCAAACTTTAGCATGTATCTACCACGTAGAGGTCTATTAAAACACAGACTTCTGTACCTTAACTCCAGAATTTCAGGATTAATAGGTTTGTCTTAATAGGCCTGAGAATTTCCATTTTTAACAGTCTCCCTGGGTTTGCTGATACTTCTGATACAGGTACCACACTTTGAAAATGGCTGGATTAAAAGTTGTCTTCTTCCAGGAAGCCTCCTCACTTTCCACCCCCAGACTGAGTCAGTTGCTTCTTCCGTGTTCTATCATAGCAACCTATGCTTTCTGTTTTACAATCAATTGCCTTATTATTTGTCTGTGTTCTCCACCAGGCTGTAAGAACTTGTCTGTCTAATTCATTAATGTATCCCTAATACTGTTCATGTCATATACAGATCCTCAGTGAATATACTTTAATGAACAAATTTATGTATGGAAGTTTTTTTTGCTCTCTCTCTCTCTCTCTCTCTCTCTCTCTCTCTAGTGCGTGTGCACAGGAGATGGTGGCAGGGGTGGAGAGAGAGAGAGAATGATAGAGTGATTATCCAATTACTGTTTATTCAGTAGAATCCGGTGGAAAGAATCAGCAGTCGGGCTACCTGATTAAAGGAGAGTGATAGGAGCACTAAGCTGCAGTTTGCATTCAGGTGACGAGCTGTGTGGAAGCTGAAGATTCTATCTGCTCTCTTTACTGACTTAAGGAGTTTAAAACCATGCAGGTGACTAGTGTTTTATCAGCTTTTAAATCTATGAAGTGATTATACTTCAAGTAACTTTCTGAAGAAAAATTCCCAAGAATTCCTTGCCTCTGACTCCACTGGGGAATTTAGTGGCAATCACACAATACTGTTCCATTCCTCTGACTTTGGATTTTAAACATTCTGGGTAAGTCTTATACAACACTGAGATTTCTTAAGGTGTTGTTGGTGTTGTTGGTGTTGTTTTCCTAACAAATTCAAATTCCAACATCCCTTGCTTGGAGTTTTTATCCACTAACAATGTCCTTGAAAAGGTTTCTCAAGATTTATCTCCTCCAGGAAGCCTTGAGGAACTGGTCATCTATACTAGTACAGTTTCTTGAGGTTGCTATAACAAATTATCACAAACTCAGTGGCTTAAAGCCACGTGAATTTATTATTTTTCAATTCTGCAGGTCAGAAGTCTGCCACCAGGAGAAATCTAGTTGTCAGCAGGGCTGCAATCCTTTCTGGAGAGTCTAAGAGAAAATCCTTTTTCTTTTTTTTTTTTCTTTTTGCCTTCTCCAGCTTCTAGAAGTATCCCACATTCCTTGAGTCATGGTGCCTTCCCCCATCTTCAGAACCAACAATATTACATCTCTCTGACTATTCTGCCATAGCCACATCTCCCTCTGACTCTCTTCTTCTGCCTTGCTCTTCCACTTTGTAAGGACCTTTGTGATTACATGGTCCTACTTGGGTAACCCAGGAATATCAAGTCAGGAATATTAAAGTCAGTTGATTAGCAGCCTAAATTCCCCTTTGCTATGTAACCTAACATATTCCCATCCTGAGGTTTAGGGTGTGGACTTTTTGGGAAGCTAATATTCAAGATGCCACACAATCCACACCCCATATTATTTAGTGGCTGTCAGGTTTTGCTTACATTCTGTAGCAGCCAGAAGTCTAGTGACTTTAACTCTAGATTAGAGATCATCAACCCTGGCTGCACAATGGAATCACCTGGGAAACTTTGAAAAATATCGATGCTGTAGACAAAAAAGGGGCCACATACTAAACCTGACAACTCCGGGGAAGCCTGCCTGGGGGGCCCTGCAAACTCAGAGACTGAAAGTAACCACAGGATGGTCTGAACATAAGAATTCCTAACGGAAAGGGAGTCATTGAGGGTAGTCATGTCCTAGGCCTGTAGCTTCCTTGACAAAGGTCAATCTTTACCTAAGTGAGTCTGTCCCTTTTTGCATCTAAAATAACTAACATACCTTTGAAATGTTGGATGAATTTCCTTTTCCAGATCCCACAGGGTACACCCACCACACCAGAGCCTAGAGACTGCAGAACCTCTCATTGTTGTCTTGTTCCCCACATACCATCTCTATGAGCTGTAAATGACAGTTAGTAACTATCTTGTACCCAATGTAAAAGAAGTGACTGTCTCTCCATGAGGGTACAGCAAGAAATGGCTGCCAATAAGTGGGAAGAGGGTCCTGCTCAGTTATGGAATTTCAGATAGCAGCCTGAGCAGACTAAGGCAATGGGAGTGCTAGGAAAAGGACGACTTTAGGGCTCAGTCTAATTCCATCTCCTTATTTTACTGTGTGGTACCCAGGACCAGTTCATCATCCTGCTTGGGCTAAGAGAGCTGCTTGGAAGCAGAGCCAGGACTGGAACTCAGTTCTCCATCACTCATTCATTTATGGTTTGTCGACTATGCTCATGTAGGCATGCTGCCAAATCTAAAATGTACAAGGCAAGGTCATTGCCCTTAAGTGGCTCATGGTCTCGTCACTATAATACAAAGAGATACATTTGGTGATTGAAAAAAACATCTGGTATTGTACTAGTTGAGACACAATATGGTATCATGACTATAATGTGGGTTCTCATCCTGGCTGTGGAAGACTAAACATGGCTGTAAATTCTTTGACACTCCTCCCAATGCGACATCAGGTCTATGTTCCTTCTCCTTGAATCTACAAGAGCTCTGGGACTTCCTGAGCAATAAAAGGCAGCAGAAGTGACACCATGACACTTCTGAGACCAGGCCTTAAGAGATTTGCAGGTCTTACTGCTTGTATTTTGGAATGCACCTTCTTGGAACCTAGCCTTCAAGCAATGAGGAAGCCCAAGCAGCCACGCGGAGAGGCCCACGTGGAAAAGATCTAAGAACTCTGGCTAATGGTCATCATGAAACTAGATTCTGTAGCCCCAGTCAAGCCACTGTAGCTGTAGCCATGTGGAAGAGAGTTAAGCTGTCTCTGCTGAGCCCTGCCTACAAAATTCTTGACCCACAAGATAGTGAGATATAAGAAACTGATTGTTTTTATAGCCAATAAATTTCTGGGTAATTTGTTATGCAGCACTATCTAACCAGGACACCTGGCCATTGACAAGCTATGTAACTTCGGGGAAGTTATCTTCTCTAAGTGTCACTATCTGCATCTATAAAATGGGAATAATCTTCCCTTTTAGGACTACTGTGAAAATTAATGCAATAATACATACAAAGGGTCTAATTCCTGGTCCATACCTGCCATTATTGTCATTACAAAGAGTCTAGAAGTGGACATAAGGATCTCCATAAAAAGAACTCAGCAAGAGGGGAATCCCTGGGGCAGTTGTGGAAGGATCAACAGTCACTAAAATTGTGAAATTGTTATATTATAGGTATTATAGCCCTGGCTGGTGTGGCTCAGTGGACTGATTGCCGGCCTGAGGACCAAAGGGTTGTTGATTCGATTTCCGGTCAGGGAACATGCCTGGGTTGCAGGCCAGATTCCCAGTAGGGGGTGAGCGAGAGGCAACCACGTATTGTTTCTCTCTTTCTCTTTCCCCCTCCCTTCCCCTCTCTAAAAATAAGTAAATAAAATCTTTAAAAAATAAATAAATAGGTATTATATCTAGGTATAATATTATGTCTATCATACAATAGAGAATATTATAATTTGAGGCTAATCTATGCCAAGCAACATCATCTAAGGTTACCCTCATTTGGAAACCTGGGACTCATACAATGAGATGCCTGTTTCAGAGAAAGACAATGCAGCTGTTCCAGCTAGGGATGTTTCTCTGCAGTAACGCATCTGCCCTCACTGCTCACTTACAGCAATGTTTGTGTGTTTTATATCCCCAAATTACCACTTCCCACCCCACGGGGTCTTCCCTTTACAGCCTCTCCTAGGAACACTGCAGCTCTGCATCCACCTCAAGGGGCTCTTACTGCAGTCAGCACCATGACAAGGGCATCTGAAGCTTTTCTTATCATACAGCCAGCTCCCTGGGAGCTCACATCAGTGTGACATAAGGGAACTTGGATATGAGTCCTGTCTGTGTGCTGTTGGGTAAGTTCCCTAACATCAGTCTCCTCATCTGTAAAACTGGGAAAATAATACTTGCCTTTGTTACTCTACAAGATTGTCATAAAATGTCAAATCCTAAAATCCCTACGTATATTGGAAAATGTTAACAAAAGAAGGGAAAGTAATGAAAGTTTCTTTCCTTTTTTAAAGGTATATTTTATTTATTATGCTGTTACAGTTGACCAAATTTTCCCCCTTTGCCCTCCTCCACTTTGTACCCCTTCCCTCCAGCAACCCCCCTCCCCTAGGTTCATGTCCATGGGTCATGCATAGAAGTTCTTTGGCTTCTCCGCTTTCTATACTGTTTTTAACATCTGCCTGTCTATTTTGTACCTACGAATTATGCTTCTTATTCTCCATACATTTTTCCCTATCCTCTCCCTCCACCCTCTCCACTAACCCTCCAAAGGATCTCCATATCTATGATTCTGTTCCTGTTCTAGTTGTTTGCTTAGTTTGTTTTCATCTTTTAAAGTCAGCTGTTGATAGTTGTGAGCTTATTGTCATTTTACTAATCATAGTTTTCATTTTCTCCTTTTTCTTAAATAAGTTCCTTTAACATTTCATATAATAAGGGCTTGGTGATGATAAACTCTTTTGGCTTTACCCACTTTACCTGCCCTTGAATTTTAAATACTAGCTTTGCTGTGTAGAGTAATTCTGGTTGTAGGTCCTTGCTTTTCATCACTTGGAATACTTCTTTCCAGCCCTTTCTTGGCACGTTTGGAGAGGGCCCAAAGTCTTCTGATTCTCTCCTCATTCTTTTGAACTCTTGTTTTTTCGCTCTGTTCTAGTTGATAGTTTATCTCTTCCTTATGTCCCAAATTGTTGATTTGAACCCCAGCTTCCTTCCCTTCACAGTTGGTTCCCTGTGGATTTTTCTTTATTTCACTTCATGTAGCCTGCATGTCTTTCTTTGTGCTTTTGCTGTACTCAGTGAGTTCTCTGAGCATCCTTATCACCAGTATTTTGACCTCTGCATCTGATAGGTTGGTTATCTCCGTTTTGCTTAGTTCTTTTTCTGGGGTTTTGTCCTGTTTTTTCATTTGGGCCATATTTCTTTGTCTCCTTGATTTGCAGCATTCTTGTGTTTGTTCCTCTGTGTTAGGTAGAGCTGCTTTGACTCCCTGTCTTAGCGCACCTATTGAGTTGTGTGGGGTGGAGCCTTAGGTATTTGCCAGGGTGGGGCAACCCACTTCACTGCTTTGTGTCTCTGTATGTGGGGAAGGGGACAGAGAGGGGACAATGCCGTTGTCTGGCTGCAGGAGGCTTGTTTGGCACTCACCCCATTTCCAGTCACTTCACCCCCTTCCCATATGCAACTGGCTCCCCTCTAGCTGCTGCTCTGGTGGTGGTTCCCAGAGTGGGTGGGTTTGTGTCCATTCCAGGATTGTGCAGGGCCTTTAAACACACTCCCTCTAGAGACCAGCAGTGTCTTTTGCTGCTCCAATCCCCACTGGTATTTACAGCCAAAAGTTATGAGGCTTTATTTTGTTGGCACTGAAACCCTGGGCTGCACGGCCTGGGGTTCAGATCATTCACTCCCAAGGTGTCCCTCCTGATTTTTATCCACCACATGTGAATGTGGGACCCCCCATTCTGCTGGGTGCTGCCATGTCACCACTGCCACACTGTGTCTTCTCCACCCCTTTTCCCCATCTCTGCCCCTTCTACCCATCTGGATGAATATGGCTTCTTTAAATCCTTGGTTGTCGGACTTCCATACAGTTTGATTTACTGGCAATTCTGAGTGATTTTTGTTTGGAGGTTAGTTGTGATCCTTCTTATGGTTGTGCAAGGAGGCAAAGCATGTCTACCTATCCCTCCATCTTGACCTAAAGTCTCTCACGAGGAAAGTTTCTTGTTTGGTTAAAACAAATACCCGACAAATGCCATCCTTTAAAAAATGGATTGTGGCTGGAATGGCATTTGCTGCCTCGCCATTCAGGCACATTTCCATTGAGCTTTCCTACTGACCAACCACACTTCCAAGAGGCGTGGTCTCCTTGGTGAAGATGTGTTATGTTTGCTGCTTTTAATTTCTTTCATGCGACAAAAGATGTCCAGGAAACTGTGCCACCCACTTAGACTAGGCTTAAAAGCATTTAAAGCTTGTATCAAGGACAAGAGACTGAAGAAGGACTAATGTGCATTAACTGACTAACTAATACACATTAACTAGTGCCTCTCATTTTGCTTCTAAACAACTATTAAATATGTTTCTCATCCTGTGGATGGTCAGATACTATCACTTATGAAAATAATGTCAAAAAGGAACTCACTTTCTTATCGATGTGTTTTGGCAAAAACCTCCAATTTTTTTTTATAGTAGGCTTTGCAAGACTTTTAAAAAGAAGTCCATACAACCATAATTCCCTCCGAGTTTCTGTTAAGAAAGAGGAGGGTTTTCTGCAAGTGTCAGGGCTGTGTTAGTGAATGGCAGGATCAGGACTGCTCGGGAGAGTGTCCTGAGAATCAAATGCCCAGGCTTTCACTAGGGTGCGTACCACTTGCATCATTTCTGGGAACTGCAGGCATCTTTTTTGAGCAATGAATTAAATTTGAAAGGACAGCAGAGGAGAGGGAAAGTGCCCTGGCTGTGTGAGTCATCCAGATAATGAGGCCATGGCCAGGCTTTCAGATCTGTGGCCTGAAGCAAGATGAGGGGTAATGGTCTTAAAGTCTCCACTCTTTCTCAGGGCAGGTGGTTCAAGTTGTATACACACTTCCTGCAGAAAGGTATCTCAAGTCCATTTAAAACCGTACTGCTTGTTGCACAGGTATAATAGAAAATTTAACTTACTGTCCCGTCATACATTTCCATGTAAGACGAAATATTAGACGAAATATTTCACCTTCCATGTAAGGTGAACTATTAATAATTTCCAAGTCCTGAGAGCCTACCTACATGATCTCTTATCCCTGCACAATCCTACAAGATTTGGAACAATAGAGACTACGACTGATCCCATTTTAGATATAGCAAAACTGAGGCCCTGAATTCTGTACTGCCACGCCCAACGATTGAAATCCAAACACCGGGTTTAAAAATCCAAACCCTTTTCATTACAAAGGGCATTGTTTAGTGAGCAGTTACGTTATGTGAAACATTGTTTTAATCTTATATTAATAGTATTTAGTCCTCACAATAAATGAATAAGGTGGCACTATTATTAATGCTCATCTTAAAGATGTGCAAACTGGGATGCAAAGATGCAATTTGCCTGCAATTACCCAAGTAGTAAGAGACCAAGTTCAGATTCTAACTCAGGTGACAAGCCCCAGAGTCCAGCTTTGCACATCACTGCCTGTCTGTTGCTTCACACCAAAAATAAATAAATAAACACGTAACAAACCTGGAGACTGGATAAGAAATATGCACTCCCTCTACTACTCTCTCAATGACATGAAACTTCCACTACACTTAAAAATGAGTTTGTCACACCCTCACCCAGTCAATACTGGATGGCCACATAAATATCACCTGCTGCTTGTAGACACAGCAGAAAATTCACCAGAGAGCAAGAAGTGAATGTACCCAAAGCTTGGGCATCCTAAGTGACGGAAAAGTTCTGCCATAGATTATGGCTAATCTACAGATCGAGTTGCTTCTTTCTCATCGTGTACTCCTTTACCTGGCCCCCATCAGCAAACCCACCTTCTACCCTAATTAACTGGAAAACAAACCACATGCTGATGGTCAACAGCCTGAGTTTTATTCCTTTGGATAGTGATTTTTGCATCCCCAGGTCTTTGTTTTCTATGAAAAATGAAAGAGTTGAGTGAATGTTTCCAACTTCAAAATTCTATGGTTGCAAAACTAAATCATGCAATTATATAGCCATAAGGAACATAAAAATATATAAGGAAAAACTGTCTTATTTTCAATAAAAAGGCTTTAAATATTTTGTAGCTTTACATGTTTGTGGACAACTCAGATGAATTATGTTAACATAGCATAAAAATGTTTATCTAAAAAGTGTGTTTTAAGGAGTAGCAATATATTGCACAGTAATTAAGAGATATGAACCAACAAGCTTAGAAAGAGGAAAATTAGCCTGCAGGGTTTGTTAGAGGCATCAGATTTCTTATATTTTAAATTTTGATTCTTTAGAGGAATTATGTATTTATGACAGGAAGCCTGAAAAAAAATGACTCAAATGTCAGGTTAAAGAATGCTGCTAAATTGTTGTTTAACAAAGATAATTGATCTCCCTTCTTACGCAGTGGTAATACTGAATATTTCACTCAGTAAAAAAAAGAAATTTAGTGTTCAATGTGTTTCCAGTAATACTGTATGAAAAGGAGTAAAATAGAATTGATATTTTAAAAAGTCCAACAAAGTGCCAATTTAAATGAGGACAAAAATTCCTTGCTCTGCGTGTCCCTACTCTAAATCTCTGCATCATAAGACACCTGGAGTTCCAGAAGGAAAGGAAGAAGAAAATCCAAATCCATTAACACGGAGCCATAGTGCCAACTGCAGCATTTGGCTTCTTGGCTGTACTTTCTCCAGTCCGGGCATCAAAACGGCAAAGGATTTGCTTCCCAATAAATATTTCTGTTAAGCTCTCCTTGACCCAGTCCCTGGGATACACCACTTAGAATTAAGCACCCTTGAGAAATGCTGCCATCCAAGTACTTTGTCTCCTCTTGAGGATTCATGTTAATATTCTGCTAGGTTTAGCTCAGAAAGTGAAGTTAGCAACAGACACTACCTTTTCTGTATTACGGATTCCTTATCTGGTGTCCCCACCCCCAACACCTTACTTCCAGTAAGCGAAGGAACATAAATGTTCTGAAAACAATTATAGAATATGGAGTCAGTAGTTGGGGAAAGCCTGCTCTATGATCACTCCAAAATGCAACAAGAACCTATTTTGGTCATTTGCTCATTTAACAATAAATTTATATAGATTCATTTTCCCCAATAGAGTAGTTAGTTGAAAAACTTTATGCACAAAAGGAAGAAAGCCATTGTTTTTTGGAAAATGTCATGGCAATCACCAGTAATGGTTGGCAACTTTGGGGGACAGCAAATGTTTTATGTTGAATGCTGTGACATCCACCAAATGCCAACTTAAAGTGATTAGTCTTCTTCTGGTGGAACTTGAATGCTCCAGAAGAGAGGGCTTTGGTCTTATTCCTTTCTGTACACCCACAATGTGTGTACACCCAGCACAGTGCCCTTTCCATAGTAGGTCCTCATATAATTATAATAACAATCGTTGACCGATTCCTCTCTAGCTGAAGCTGTGAAGAAGAGTGGCTGGCTCATTAACCAGGTAGAAATTGGAAGAAATGCAGGTACTTTTGAAATCTCTTGTTAAGTTCTAAAAAGGGATGGAAATGGTGGTTTTTTTATTGTATTCAAGGACAACTCTGACTTAGGCTGGCATAGACCTGAAAACATGTTGAATGGGGAAACATAACATCACTAAGATCAGAATTACTACTGAGCCGTAGATGAAAAGAAGACAGGGAGACAAAAAGAGAGTTTAAAATAATCTCAAATATACATCTGTTAATTGCCATTTCAATTCCTCAAATATTTGCATATGCAAATATGCATATGTAACACTGAATAATTAAAATTGAGGCAGCTTGTTTGAACTTGCACGGTAGAGACAGGCTGAAGTAGAGAGAACTGACAGGGGGAGGAGGAGGAGGCAAGAAAACTGGATTCTTTCCCTTTGTGGTAAACAAAACCCGAAATGACTGCGAGACCCTGGGAGCTGTGGAAAGGGGCAACTCTAAATGAAGGAGAGACACCTAGAAGGAAGTGGGAGAAATCAGGGAGTTGTTGGGTCTTCACACACATGTCTGTGACAAATCCTTGTGTATAGGAATAACATTTATTATGCTCCTCATGTGTGTGTTCCAGGCACTATTCTCGGCACCAGGCACTGGAGATACATGTAGGCATGTAGTCTGATGGAGACTTCAGCTGGTGGAAGACAGACAGTGAGCAGTTAAATAAACAATCAGTGAAAAATACCAGAGAGTAGTGGGTGGTATGAAGAAAAAAGAATGACTTGATAATGACTAGGGGAGGGCCAGGTCTCTGTAAAACAAAGTGGCTAAGGAGTCTCCACTAAGACCTGAGCGACAAGGAGCCAGCCATAGAAAGAAGGAGAAGAGGGCAGTGTAGGCAGAGGCAACCTGAGAGCAAGCGTGTGAATTACAGGGCAGGCCAGCGTGGCCGCACCGCCCAGGACACGGGGAGACGTGGAGATGTGCTCTGATAGAGAGGCAGGGCCAGAGCATTAGGGTCCTTGAGGTCAAGGTGGGAGGTTAGCATTTTATTGCAGATAAAATAATGTTGGGAAACCATCAGAGGACTAACATGGCCCATGGATGTATTTGTAGAAACCCCTGGAGCTGTTATGTGGACGGCAATCATGTTGTGTAAGCGAGGAAGAGTTGCAGACCACTTAGCAGTCTACCTGGCATCTATGTAAAAGATGGCGATGGCTTAGACCAACACAGGTGGTAGTAGAAGCGGAGAAAAGAAAGATAATGATAGCAATAACAAAACAACAATAATAATGAAGGGAAAGTCAACATGGAAGTACAGTAAAATTAAAACCCATTAATTGACTGAATACTTCTAATGTGTATGTATTATACCATGGCGTTAGTAGTGTTAGAATACATTGTACTAGTGGGACCTATTCCAGCTTTGTGAAACTTACCACTGGTGAATAACAATTCTTAATTTTAGAAAATGGAAACTACAGAAAGTAGCCAAATCAAATTTATTTAGCAGACACTAAAAGCCTCTTGACTGTCTACTATTCTTCCTTTATTTTGGAAATTCTTCCAAAAACAAATTCTTGGTAGAAAGTAGACCCCTAGTCTGGAGTAGCCATTGGAAAACAATTCTCAGAGTAGCACGGACTTCTCAGTTATTAGCGCGGGGCCTTGAGAGCTTCTTGTTCACGTGATCTGATTTCATAGCGGCCAGGCAGCCTCTGGTCACACTTTGTCTCTACACAGAGGTCTGACTACAGAGAAAAGAGCAAGAAGAGGACTAGCAAAATTTTAATTCCCTCAGTGGGCCAGCATTGTGATAGGAGTCTGAAAACATATTATTTTATTTCATTTATTCTTCAATCTATCTTTTTTTTTTTTTTTTACCAAGTTGGTATTTTGGGCTTTACTGTACAAATTAAGGAAGAAATAAAAAAGAGGATCAGAGAGCGTTAAGGGTGCCTTGCCCCAAATCACATAGCTAGTAAGTAGCAAAATCAGGCTGCTCGGTTCAAATACCATTTAATCCCAGAATTTTCTGTGTAGCTTTGCTTTGTTTTGTGCATTTGGGGAAGAGTGGTCAAGAGAACTGAAAAAAAGCTAAAACCATCACACTGATTTACATTAGAAAAGCAAAGGATGCTCAGCATCACTATAGCCATCAGATAGATGCAAAGTAAAACCACAATGAGATACCACTTCACACTGATCACAAAGACCATCACTAACAAATCAACAAACAATAAGTGCTGGTGAGGTTGTGGAAACCTAGTACACTCTTGGTGGGAATGCAGGATGGTGCAGCCACTGTGGAAAACACTACGGAATTTCCTCAGGAAACTAAAAATGGAACTGACTTTTGACCCAGCAATTCTACTGCTGGGATTATGCCCTAAGAATCCTGAAATACCAATTCAAAAGAACCTATGCACCCCTATGTTCATAGCAGCATTATAAACAATAGCCAAGAGCTGGAAACAGCCTAAGGGCCCATCAGTAGATGAGTGGATGAAAAACCTGTGGTACATTTACACAGTGGAATACTATGCAGCAGAAAGATGGACCTCCTATCCTTTGCAACAGCATGGGTAGAACTGGAGAGCATTATGCTAAGGAAGTAAGCCAAACAGCAAAAGACAAATACCATATGATCTCACCTATAAGTGGAACCTAATCAACAAAATAAACAAATGAGCAAAATGGAAGTAGAGACATGGAAATAAAGAACAAACTGGCAGTGGCAAGAGTGGAGGAGGGAGGGAGATAATGGGGGAAAGATGGGGAAAGGGCAAATCAAGGACTATGTGTAAAGGACCCATGGGCATGGACAGTGGGGTGGGGACTGACTGTGGGAGCAGCGGGGAGGGTATGGCAGGGGACAGCATGGGGGGGAAAGTGGGACAACTGTAACTGCTCATTAAAAAGAAAAAAAGAAGAAAACAGTATGGAGGTATGTATGTATATGTGTATATATGTGTGTGTGTGTGTGTATATACATATCAGTAAGACAACAATATATAAAATGTTGAGCACTTAACAATGTGACCAAAAACTAGCTTTCTTAGTCCATTTAGAATCTCTCCATTACATATATTTCCTGCAGACTTCTATAATTCTCATCATATACTTTGGAAATGCAATATATTTTCATTAAAGTGCAACTTATTTTTTAACTTTATTTGTATTGTTGACACTATTACAGATGTCCCCATTTCCCTTCCCTTTGCCCACCTCCACCAGCCCCTGCCCCTCCTTCCCTCTGGCCATCCCCAAACTTTTGTCTGTGTCTGTGGGTTATGAAAAAAAGAAAAAAGAAAAAAAAAAGCAGAAAGTTCAGATCAGGAAATCCAGAGAACAGAGAGAGAGAAGAAAAGAGCCGGAGTGCAGACAACTTTGGGATAATTCACAGAATTTTAAAAGATAAACAGTG
The DNA here is from genome assembly GCF_022682495.2 of Desmodus rotundus. Lineage (NCBI taxonomy): Eukaryota > Metazoa > Chordata > Mammalia > Chiroptera > Phyllostomidae > Desmodus > Desmodus rotundus. The sequence goes on along the minus strand of NC_071387.1, from coordinate 42,540,010 downwards.
GGAATTTTAGGCAACTGCCATCTGTGATGTGTGAAGTGTTGGAATAGAGATTGGGAGAGGGATTTTAAGAAAGTATTCAGTATACCATGTATGGACTTCCTCTTTGATGCATTTTCTTGACATTTCAGTAAAGATTTAAACTGTTTTTCAATGCTTTGAAGGTTCCTTTATGAGGGCACCACTAAAATAAACCAGGAGGCAACCCAGCTTTTGGCAGGTTGCCTGAGTCTCCTGTAAAATTTTCTGTAGAAGTTGAACCTGAACTCAAACCCAGACATGTCTGATTCCCAAGCTCATGTGTCCACCATGCAAGAGTGACTTCTAAAAAACAGGCAAACAAAATATCCCTATAGTTTCCTCTGGCTCACACAGTTTTGGAAGTTTCCAATTGCTATCTCTCTACCAGCTAGCTATTTATGTGGCTTTGGCTAGAATCAAACGTATGATTTTCAGAAACTTAATTATATAAGCTAGGCAAAGGGAAAAATAAAACAATTGAAGTTATATTAGAAGAAAGCTAATCATCCTAGGCTGTGCTCCACTCCTCTTCATCCTGTGCTGGCTTATGTCTAAACATTTATTCAGACACAGGAAAAGCTGCGTGAGTGTTCTTTAAAGGTGTTTTTAGGAGTTTTCTAGGGCAACTGTGACTCTACTTGATTGTAATCTTAGTGCCTGGTTTGACAACATGTAACTCCACTAACTGTCCAACCCAGTGCAGGGCAAACAGGTCCCAATGATGCACTTGAGAAGGAGATAGCATCCCATGCTCCTGAAACATAGTGAGTCTTCAATACATGTTTGCTAAGTGGACAAATGATAAAATAATAAACAAATGAGGAGCCAGGAAAAACAACACCCACATAATGGTTCAGTTCTAGTTACATTCCCAGGCTCTCTATTGGTACCAACAGCATGAAAGCCAGTGATTTGTCAGACCAAGAAATCTGACTGGCAAGAAGAGCCCAGAGGAAAATTTTTCTTCATGCATTATCAGCTCCCCTTTCAGAATGCCCATCGGAAATATGAACATTGCTTCTCTTTTTCCTATCCCCTGCTCTTCCCCCAATTCCAACCTAGTATCTTGATGCTAGCTTTCTTTTTTTCCATCCTCCCAGCCAAAATTTACCGTCCTGGGTCCTTCTCGTCAGGGCTTCACTTGGTATAGTGGGTTGAATAGTGGCACCATTCCAAAAATATTAGTATATGGCCATGTTCTAATCTCGGAAACCTATTATAAATGTGACCTTATTTGGGAAAAGTGCCTTTGCAGATATAATTAAGGCCCTTGAGATGAGATCATCCTGGATTTAGTTGGAGCCCTAAATCTAAATCTAATGCCACGTGTTCTTAAAAGAGAAAGGCAGGGGATTTGAGACACAGAGAGTGCAGAAGGCGATGTGAAGATAGAGGCAGAGATTGGTGATGTGTCGACAAGTCAAGAACGCCAAGGATTCCCAGCAGCCTCCAGAAGCTAGAAGAGAAGCATGGAACGGATGCTTGCTTAGGGTCTCCAGAAGGAACCAACTCTTCTGACAACTTTGTTTCGCACTTCTGACCTCCAGAATTGTGACAGAATAAACTTCTATTGCTTAAAGCCAACAGGTTTGTGGTGATTTGTTACAGCAGCCCTAGAAACCTGATACATTTAGCAACTGCCCTGTCCATTTCAGGCCAATGTTAACGACCAATTTATATTGCAATATTCTTTAGGGAATGCCAGGGATAAAACCCTAGAAAAAAGATTTCTCCACCTCAAGTAGCAAACATTTTGAAAATGTTAATGGAAAAGATATTCTGGAGGTGTGGTGGTGATTTCAGTTGCACCTTCCAGCTTACATTGGATGGGCAACTACCTTTGATGCTTATGAGAAAAGAGAGCCCTGTGAACCTGTGCAATTTGAAATGCTCCACAGATGATCAGTATAAAGAGCAGCTCAGACAGAATTTGATCTTACTTCATATTCATATTACTTAATAAAAGATACATATTTTCTAGATGGCTTTAAGATGTTAGAAGTTTCCCAGTGACTTTGCAACAACATTTGATGTCTGTGTGTCAGTGAATTACAGCTCCCACAGTCATGGGCACAAGTGTTCCCTGACGGTATAGTCTCAGAAACAGCCTCTTACATCGTTGCTGTACTCTTCCAGTGAGTACCAAATTATAGCGTACATAAAACATAGCATCTTAGCATCATATTCTCACATAGCACTTGGTGGAAGCTAGATCAAACACTTCTTTCAAAGGAGTTTAGTTTGCATTGGTGAGGCTATTTTGATCCCGCTACATTTGCTATGCAGGTGAGTTGGTTTCATGGAATCATTGCACTTCAGGGCTTACAAATTGAATCCAATCCTCCCACATCCCCTTTCTACTGATGAGAAAGCTGAAGCTTGTCTAAGAGCACACAGTTAGCTATATGTGGTAAAGGGGTTGTTCCTATGCTCTTATTGGGTGGTAAACTAATTACTCTGCCACGTGGGAATTTCTTGAGTAGTTCCTTGTAGGAAATACCTAGAAGAAGTGGTGAGGGTGAATGGAGCACAATGTAGTTGGCTAGATCTGCAAATCAAGCCTGTGGAGTACAAATATGATAGAAGAAGTCTGCAGATTCCTTGCACAGCCCAGTGGCAATACGGGACTCAGAATTCTGGAGATCTTGACTCCCAAATTAGTACTATTTTCATTATGTCAGGCTGCTACTCCTGCATTTATAATTTTCATAGAATTATAGCTGCTTAGAACCAGGTTACTTGGTAGTCCGAAATTTTATTCTACTACAGCAAAAGTGACAGAATCCCATTAATAGAGTGGTTTACTACCTATGTGGGTGGGGGGTAGGGGAAGTTCTGGAAGAATTCCACCTGTGGGCTTATATTGGATGCATGAGATGACCACGGAGAGTTAGGTAAAGACCTCCTAGCAATGCTGATCACTCGCTCCCATTTCCTCTCTGTGCGTCACCAAGTTTGACGTTCCTTGCAATAAAACAACATGTGCCAAAGCAATTATTTAAAAGGTTTTCATAAATAACAATTTTCCAGAGTACAGGCAACCTTTGGAGTTATCACACAATCATGCCAAGTCTCTGCAAAATTTGGTTGTCCTTAGTAGACCACACTGATCTGGCTGGGTACAAATGATATCCCAGTATAGCCAAAGTTTTGTTCAACCTCTAAAGAAGCTCTGAAAAGAAATGTCAGAGGTAACACCAGATATTGTAAATTATCAGTATTAGAATATACATATTACAATGGGAATCATTATTGCTTTAAGCAATGGTATGAGTTTTGAGGTGAAAAACTAGGTCTTCATAAAATGTTAGGACTAGGAATTTACTCGTAGATGTACTTTCCAGGAGTGTGCTAGTAAACGTTTAACAATCAGTTCCCTAGAATTAAAAAAAAAGAGCTCTGATTTGTACCATTTGCTGATTTGCATGCTAAATATATTCCCACCATGGCTGATTTCAACATATCAACATGATATCAATGAACATGAAGTTGGAAAGAAATGCAGACCACTGGCTCTCACAAACTGCTACAATCTGGCTCCAGCTGCTGACCTTTCCTAAAAACATATATGAGAAGTGTTTACAATGTGCCTGCCATCTGGCTCATAAAGTCTATTCTCAAAAAAAGAGTCAAAGATGTTTGTATATGCAGGAGTAGTTGCCACAAAGTTGTTTATGATATCAAAAATTTCAAAAAGCTCATTGTTCATCAATACATATTTGATTAAATAAACTGCTTGTACCTATAAGGTAATATAATATCATCAAAATAATATTTTAGACACATATACATGTGACATAGGAAGACATTAATGTCATATTGTTACATGAGAAAAAATCATGTTAGGAAATTAGCAAAAATAATATTTTTTATTTTTAAAAATATTTATTTATTTATTTTTAGAGATGGGGAAGAGAAGAAGAAAGAGAGGGAGCAAAACATTGATGCACAAGAGAAACATTGATCAGTTGGCTCTTGCACATGCCCCAGCAGGGAACCAAACCCACAACCCAGGCATATGCCCTGATCGGGAACTGAACTGACAACCCATTGCAAGACAACACCCAACCAATTTAGCCACACCAGTCAGGGCAATAAATACATATATGTATATATTCAGAAAAAATTGTTTTCTACCAGTATCTGCTTCCCCTTTTCTTCTTAGTTAATGCAATCTCTGATAGTTAATTGGGCAAAGGACCACTTGGATAATGGAAACATTTCCTTGATTAAGTTCCGGCCAGTGGAGTATGAGGAAGAGCCCTTAAAAGGAATGGTGTGCTGTTCACCCCTTTCTCATTTCTGCAGGCTGGACTAGGTATGATGGTTGGAGCTCAGGCAGCCATCAGGGACTTTGAGTAAGAAATGTACACACAGAATAAGGGAACAGCAAAATCAGGGGATCGTGGGTTCTGGACCGCTTGTCTTCAGTTAGTTTGTGACAAACCTAATAATGTTACATATAAGCATATTTTTGCATCGAAGACATCTAGGAGAATATACACCTATATTGATAGTAGTTATCACTAGGGTGGTAAGAGTTTTGTGGTCATTTATTTATTGTAATTTTACTCATCTATATTCTCTAATCTATATTCTTCTACCAAAAGTATATATCAATGTGTAGTCACTAAAAGATGAGAAGGGGAGAGTATTAGGAATTTTGATGACAGGATCTCACTGAAGACATAAATAAGGCATTACATAAAGGGCAGAAAATCTAGAGTTTCAAGTGCATTACTGTATAACACCATCCCCTCCTCTTAAAGAAGGTTTGGAGAGTTAAGAGTAGTTTTGGTTTAAATAGTTGCCAAATTCTTGTACTTTATTCACTTTTAAGAAACAGGTTTCACTTGTAGATGGTGTGCAACAGCTATGAGAAACTCAAAACTGACTACTTAATAATGATGGAGTTTAACATTTCCCTGTAAGTTAACTGCGAGTAGGAGGTAAACCCATTAAAACTGAGTCTATGCTTTCAAACCCGAGTCCTGAAGGAGAGACCCTACAGATAAGGGAAAAAGCAGACCTGTGACTATTGGAAAGAGATCATCACTGTCAGCTTTTAGACCCTCCAGTTAAGAAATTCTGAGGGTGTCAGAGCCTCCACTAATCATTGTATTGCCTAAGTCACGTGCGTTCATAGAGCCAAACATTTCTGAGAATACTTACTGGCCTTGCCAAATACCAGCTGGGCTAATTTTTATTGTAATTCATTTTTTTAGTTAATGGATTGTATTTCTTAGAGAAATTTAGGTTTAGAGAAAAATTGAACAGGAAGTACTGAGTTCTCATATACACCTGCCCCTGCCCCAGTGTCCCATTATCAACTTCTTGCATTGGTTGTAGAATATTTGTTACAACTGATGAACCAATATTGATAAGTTATTATATTCATAAATTCATAATTTACATAGGGTTTGCTCTATATGTTACACAATTTTGGGGGTTTTCCAAATGCATAATGTTATGTATCCACATTAAGGTATACAGAATAGTTTCATTGCCCTAAAAATCCCCTGGGCTCAACTTATTCCTCCCTCCCTTCCCCCTCCCTCCCTTCCTCCTTTCTCCCTTCCTCCTCCTCCTCCTCCTCCCAGCCCCTGTCAACTGCTGGTTTTCTAAGTATCTCTATAATTTTGTCTTTTCCAGAGAATCACAGAGCTGGAATTATGCAGTAGGTAGCCTTTTCAGGCTGACCTAGCAACATGCATTTAAGGTTCCCCCAAGTCTTTCCATGGCTTGATAGCTCAGGCTATCACTGAACGGTGAGCTAGTTTTTGAAATTCTTTGAATTTCACTTTCTCATCTGTAATAAGAATAATAGTGCTTACCTTGAAGGATTTTTTGTGGATGTTTGTTAAGATTATGCACATACACACACACACATAAATTTTCTGGCACAAAGAATACATTCAATAAACATCAGTCCCCTCCCTCACTAATTTAGATAAGGGCAATGGGGCAGGCTGAAAAATGCTCCCTCCAAAGACATCAACATCCTTCTCCTTGTGAATAAATTACATGGAAAAAAGGATTTGGCCAATATGATTATTAAGAACCTTGAGATAGGATTATCCTGGATTATCTGCTGGGCCCAATGTAATCACAAGAGTCCTTATGAGAAGGAGCTATGAAGAGTCAAAGTATGTGATACAGGAGTGGACACTGGTATCCGAGGTCAAGAGCTAAGGAACATGGGCAGCCTCTAGAAGCTGGTAAAGGCAAAGAATAGGTGGATTCTCCTCTAGAGCCTCCAGAAGAACCATGGTCCTGCTGACACCTTGATTTTGGCCCTTTAAAACCCGTATCAAACTTGTGGCTTCCAAAACTGTAAGGGAATAAGTACATGTTGTTTTAAGCAATTAAGTTTGTTGTAATTTGTTAAAGTAGCAATAGGAAATGAATCCATGAGATTAGCCTCAACATTCTTTTTCATCCCCTTCCAGTGTGCCTTCCTACATTTTAGAAAACTAAAAATGGTTTCCCAGAATCTCCTGAAACTAGGGTTCTAAAAGGGTTCCCCAATTAGAAGCACTCGTACAAGTTTTAGAACATGGAAGTGAGACAGAGGTCATTTTCTTGTCGTTTTTGGTTGACTTTCACTGGAAAATAGGTTGTGGAGATGTATTTCTGCAGCAGCACACAACTGGTAGCTTTGAACTCCCACCTCCGTGGGAGCAGCCTACTGACCCCTACTGACCCCTTACCTTCATGGAAGAGGTAGTTTCTCTCTTAGCTGATAAGTTCTGCAGTGTCCTGGAAGGCACTCCTAGAGGCCCATCTTAGCCCTTGCTTCTTCACCAGCATTTCCACTGATTTCATCAGCAACTAAGTCTCTGTATTAAATCTCTTCCTGCTTAAAATAAGTAGAGTTGTGTCTCTTTGCTGCAATGGAATCTTGCTTGGTACAACCTTTATTCCTACCATTCAAGGGGAGGCAGCAATTCTCAGCTGGGAATGCTGGATATTCAGAGATACTACACATCAACCGGCAAGCAGCTCTAAGGCAACCAAAATTAGGTCCAGCTGCCTGCCTCCGTGAAAGCCAACACTCAAGAGGCAGATGCTGATGTAAAGGAAAGTGGTTTATTTTCAGGTGCCAGCCAACTGGAAGATAGAGGTTCATGTCACAAACCCCATCTCCCAGAAAGATGGGAGACTCATTTCTTAAAGCCCATCTCCACATCTCAGTGGAGGCAGAGGTTTTCATAAGGAGGGAGAGGGGAACAGAACAAAGAGATCAAGGGAGGGGATTGAAAAGTTCTCTGTATGCAGACTAGCACAGTCTACTCCAATAAGGCAGGTGATGGTCTGGTGTGCATCATCTTTGTTTAATCTTTCTGACCTCACATCATCCCAACTCCACATCATCTTGGTTTCAGGGTTGAAAGTCAGCAAATCTCCCAGAGCTTTGAGGCTTGAAGGTAGGAGTCTGTATCTTTTGAAGTTAGATCCTAGGATTCTTATACAAACATGCTATTCATCTACAAGCTGCACATTAGTCAGAGTCAGCACTTACAGAAACATTGTCAAAAGAATGGTGAGATGAGTTACAATATCCCATCGTTACAATTTTCCACTGTTACATAACCCTACTGTCAATTTTTCTTCCATTTCTATGGAAGTTAGGTGGTTGTAGCCAGAACATTTCAGAAAACTAGAAAAATTCAGGGTCCAGTCTAGTTCATAGGTAAAAAATAAAATTTTACCAACAATTCACTGAATTAAAGCCTAATTTCCATAAATGAGTATTATAGATTTTATTGAAACACAATTTTTCTCCTAAAACCACCCTCATTTTTATTAAAGAGCCAAATTAAGACCAATTCATTTACTGCATTAAATCCAGTCTCAGTTTGGCCTGATTTTTTGCATAAACACAACAGGAATAGTGATTGATTATTTAGGCTCTCCTAAATCTGCTTTGCTGGAATGTTACAAGGAATTTTCAGATTGAACTTTAATTAGCCATGCAGGGCAGAGAAGCCAAGCCATACATTTGCCATAAGGCTTTGCCTGCAACACCTACCAATTTGGGTAAACTTCTCAAGTTCTTGAGGTCCCCAAAGTGTCTTGAGATTCTTTCCTTGCCATGTTGCAGGAAAGCAACCTTTGCTCCTTACCCAGAAAGAATACCATAAACCATATGAAAAAGTAAGGTACCAGGCCATTTCTCCAAGGGGCTTTTATTGGCTTCAAGGTTAATCTTTATTCCTTAAAGCTTTTTGCTAATATCCAGAGCCTAGGCATGTCCCTTTCAAACAGTCATATTTTTGGCTAATGAATACACAATTTGATACTGGAAAAAGTCAGATTCCTATTGAATTCATACAAGCAAATATATTGTCATGAAAATAAAAATACTCACTCATTAAAAGTTTCCAAATTCTGGAGGGATCTAGCAGGGAGAAAAATATAAATGCTTCAATATTGCTACAATTTACCAAATTGCTATGAGAAAAACAAGTTTTTAAAAATCAGCAATATTTTGAACAAAGTCACAAGAAAAAGAATTATCTTCAGTTCATTCAGCCCCACAATCAATTACTGTTTATCTTGATTATTTGCCAGTATTTCTATGAATTTATTCATTCCCCAGAGCCCCACAAACCCCCATTTATTTCAAAGGTATGATCTGAAAATTTATTCTCAGAAATTCATATTTTAGAATAAGTCAGAGACCTTTCCATGGATCTTTTTGAAGATGTAATATTTCTGCAAATGCATCAGAGTAAAGCAGTAACTGTCTTTAAATGACAAAAAATACTTAAAATGATATAGTAATAGATCAGATTACAATGCAGTTGACAAAGGAATTTGATTTTTTTTGTAACAACATTTTAATATAACAATCAGAAATACAAATGAAAGTATATCAGACCAAGAAATCAGTTAATTTGTTCCCCACTATCAATTGTACCTGGAGTTTCTGTTGGGAAATAACAATTGGTTTTGGAGAATCAAAGGGAGTTTTGGGGTTTTTCATTTGCATTGCCGTGATAATTTACACTTTTTATTGCCAGAACGATACATTTTTCCCAACATTTTAAAGTATATTTTATTGATTATGCTATTATGGTTGTCCCATTCTTTTTTTCCTTTTATCCCCCTCCACCCAGTATGCCCATTCCCTGCAGCATTCCCCTCCCCCAAGTTCATGTCCATAGGTCATGCATATAAGTTCTTTGGCTTCTCCATTTCCTATACTATTCTTAACAACCCCCATCTATCTTGTACCTACCAATTATGCTTCTTATTCCCTGTACCTTTCCCCCCATTCTCACTCTTCCCCCTCCCCGCTGATAACCCTCCATGTGATCTCCATATCTATAATTCTGTTCCTGTTCTAGAGTTTCACTTAGTTTGTTTTTGTTTTTTTAGGTTCATTTGTTGGTAGTCATGAGTTTGTTGTCATTTTATTGTTTATCGTTTTGACCTTCTTCTTTTTCTCAGATAAGTCCCTTTAACATTTCACATAATAAGAGCTTGAGGATGAACTCCTTTAACTTGACCTTATCTGGGAAGCACTTTATCTGCCCTTCCATTCTGAATGATAGCTTTGCTGGACAGGGTTATCTTGGACGCAGGTCCTTGCCTTTCATGACTTTGAATACTTCTTTTCAGCCCCTTGTTGCCTGCAAGATTTCTTTTGAGAAATCAGCTAACAGTCTTATGGGAATTCCTTCGTAGGTAACTCTCTTCTTTTCTTTTGCTCCTTTTAAGATTTTCTCCTTATCTTTAATCTTGGATAATTTAATTATTTTGTGTCTGGGTGTGTTCTTCTTTGGGTCCAACTTAATCTGAATTTTTAAATTTTAGTAACAACTAAAAGATTGATGAATTTATGAATACATTTTATAATTTTCAGAAACAGTTTTTTCCCCCATTGGCAAAGACACTCACATTTTTATTCTTGGTGATTAATGCATTTCTTTAGTATGCTCAAAAGTGAGCTTTTTAATTATCTAGTGACCTTGACAACTTTTAGGAAGCAGTTCCCTCCAACTAGAACAACCTCTTCACATTTCTACCTTGAAGGTTTTGGCTTATTCTTCAAGACCAATTCAATGTCACTTTTTCTTCCCCCAGAAAAGTGAGTTGAGGACAATGACTGGACATGTTCAACATGCACATAATTGGGTAAATGAAGGCACAAACACTGGTGGTGTACCCTGGCTAGTGGAAAAGAGGCTTTAGACAGGCATCCACAAAGTGATGATGATATAATGGGGGTGAGGAGCATGTACTGGGGACACATAGCTAAAGTCTCAGTATTGCTAAAGCCTTCTCTGTCCAGAGAAATGAGAGTAGTTTGTCTCAGTAAGGAGAACAGTTTTGTGATGCTGAAGATCCAGGGCATGTGCTACACTGGCAGCTGGCAGCAGCTCATACTCACCTTCTCCTGGCACCTGCTGAACAGTGGCACCACTGAGACTTCCTGGGGACTCTTACAGAGCTGGTCTTTAATAGTTTCAATAAAAATCCCAACTTCTCTTACTTTTCTTTTTTTACTATTTTTTTATTTTTGAAATTTTTTATTTATTTATTTTTAGAGAGAGGGGAATGGAGGGAGAAAAAAGGGAGAGAAACATCAGTGTGAGAAAGAAGCATCAATCAGTTGCCTCTCATATACATCCGGACCAGGCATCTGGCCCACAAGTCAGGCACGTGCCTTGTCCAGGAATTGAACTGGTGACATTTTGCTTTGTCGGACAACACCCAACTAACTGAGCCACACTGGTCAGGTCTTACTTTTTTTTTAAGCTAAAATAAACTTTCAGTCTATATGGAACTTGCTCATTATCAATGACTCAGTAAGGTGAAAGAAATGGAAAGATCAATTTTTAGGAAAGACAGTGGAAGGACAAGTTGCAAATAAATGAAGAATTTGACATCTTTTAAAATTTTGTAAAGATAAATGGCAACATGATGTGATTACAAAGAGAGGAATGAGTCACTGTTCTGTTATGTCAACATGAGCCATCTTTATTTGACCACTTTCTAAATTAAAAAGCAAAATTCTATAATCCTAAAGTTTAAAGGGGACTAAAGGGTTTCAGATTCTAACACCATACAAATGTCAGTTTTTATTTTTAACCAAATTTTACTAACATTTTCTAAAAATGAAGACTGAACGGAGCCTAGATTTACTAACAATGTTCCAGTCCTACTCTCTGTATCTCAACTTTACCAACATTTTCTGCACAAAATACCTGCTGAGCTGTATCAGCTTCTAGTTTCTTACATTTTTCTGTTATAAATTTCTTAAGATTATTCTGAGATAATGAGGCAATTGCAGAAAGTTTTATATTTATTTTCTGCTTTAACAGCATTGTAGTTTACACTCACAACAATTGTCATCCAAGAACTTCTGACATAAATCTAATAGTTTGGTCATTAATGATCATTAGTGTTATATCCAAGAGACAATCTGGTTGGTATCATTTATTAAAAGCCATCAAAATATGGCATTATGGTACTAATGACAATATCTACTCAGATGGCCATATTTATCCATAAGGCAAAAGTAATGCCAGACAGCTGCTAGAACTTCTCCACTAGGCACGTGAGAGACATGAAGACATCAGTACAGCAGAATGATGTCCTCGAAGAGGAATACATTTATAGAACATTTTGTTGATAACATTAATAAAACTTTATCAATGCATTGATTGCACTCTCATACACATGCAGCAGGTTGAATGAGATGAAACAGAAAGGAACTGAAAGTTCTGTGGAGTCATACAACATCAAACCTTACACCCCTAACTCAATGTCATGACAATGAAAATGCATGGATGGCTGGACCCCTGTGCACCTTTGTTGGTAATGTGAATAGATGCAATCACTGTGGGAAACAGCGTGGAGTCTCCTTAAAAAATTAAAATGGAACTATTAATGGAAGAATGAATAAATTAAAGGTGGTGCACACACACACAAAATAGAATATTACTCAGCCACAAAAAGGGAGGAAGTCTTGCTATTTGCAACCACATGGATAGGCCTTGAGAGCATTATGCTGAACTAAGTCTGATGAGGAAAGACAAATACTGCATGACCTCACTTAAGTGTGGAAGTTAAACAAACAGACAAAAAATAGGCTCACAGATACAGAGAACATATTAGCGGTTGCTCGAGGCAAGGGTTCAGGGGAATGAAATGGTAAAGGGGGTCAAAATTTACAAACTTTTAGCTATAAAATAAATCATGGACATGTAATGTACAGCATGGTGACCATAGCTAATAATACTTTATTGCATATTTGAAAGTTACTAAGAGAATAAGTCTTCAAAGTTCTTACCATGAGAAAAAATTTATAACTATGTGCAGTGATGGATGTTGACTAGAATTATTGTGATCATTTTCTAGTATGTACAAGTATTGAATCATTATCTTATACTCCTGAAAGTAATATTTGTTGAAACACATGGCATTTTTCATTTTTTCAGTTATGTTGAATATCTTCTTGAACAATCACCTTTTATTTAATTTTTTATTGAATTTATTTGGGGTGACATTGGTTAATAAAGTTATATAGGTTTCAGGTGTACAATTCTATAACACTTCATATGTATATGGTATTGTGTGCTCACCACCCCAAGTCAAGTCTCCTTCCATCACCATTTATCCCTCCTTCACCCTCTTCTACCTCCTCCCACCCCACTTTCCCTCTGGGAATCACCACACTGCTATCTGTGTCTATGAGTGTGTTTGATGTTGTTGTTTTGCTTAATCCCTTCGCCTTTTTCATCAACAACTTTTTAAAATGTTGTCCATTGACAGAAATAAGCACCCTCATTAATTTTTAAAACCTCCTTCAACACCATATAAAGATTCCACTTGTTCCCATGCTGGAATAGTATTTAGTAACATCAAGGTAAAAGACTCAGATTCTTTAAGTGATAAAGTCCATTTCAAAAAATAGTCATGCAAAGGGCCACAATAATTATACAGTTCAAGTAGGAATTTTTTGTCCCCTCTAAGCACAGCCCTGACACTTAAAGGAGTAAAAACGCCATTTCTTTCTTTAACACTTTCAGAAATTCTTTTAAACAGTGAAGTACTTCAAGTCCTAGAAGATAACATAAGCAGGAAAATTTCAGATATCCCAAGCAGCAATATTTTCACTGACATGTCCCCTAGAGCAAGGGATATAAAGGAAAGAAACAAATGGGACCTCATCAAAATAAAAAGCTTCTGCACAGCTAAAAAAAAAAAATTAGTAAAATGAAAAGGGAACCAAATGTAAGGGAAAATGTATTTGCCAATCATACCTCAGATAAGATTTTGATCTCCAAAATATATAAAGAACTCACATGATGCGCTGCCTTTGAGCCCCCGCTGCGCCTGCGCGTGGTGCCGGGGGTCAGGCTGCAGCGCCAGAGCACAAGCTTGCGCATAACTGGGGCCGACTGCTCCGCGGCTGGCGGCCTTTTTAACCGCGAGCGACAAGGCAGCACCACGCTGCTGGGGGTGGGTTTTCCGGGGGTTGTAACGGCCCAGTCCTTAAAGCTAAGGTTGAAATGCTGTAGGGAGACGTGGGAAATCCTGTAGGCTGTTAGCCGCGGGAGTGGATGGTGGGACTGTGGTCTTAAGCACTTTAAGGGCATGGTGGTGACAGGAACTTAATCTGGCTAAGGTGTAGCTCGGACCTTTCTACAAAATACCAGTTAGGGCCAAGTGCTTATTTGGATACCGTGTCAAGTGTGGGGCTAAAGTGTTCGGCAAATAAATGTGTCCCAGTTTACAACAACAACAACAACAACAAAAAAAAAAAAAAAAAAAAAAAAAAAGAACTCACATGAATCCACATGAAGAAGGCTAAAAATCCAATTAAAAAATGGGCAAAGGACCTGAACAGACACTTCTCTAAGGAGGACAGACAGAGGGCCCAGAGATGTAAGAAAGGATGCTCAATATCACTATACCTCAGAGAGATGCAAATTAAAACCACAATGAGATACTACTTCACACCAGTCAGAATGGCTATCATAAACAAATCAACAAACAACAAGTGCTGGCGAAGTTGTGGAGAAAAAATAACCCTAGCTGGTGGGAGTGCAGACTGGTGCAGCCACTGTGGGAAACAGTTTGGAATTTCCTCAGAAAACTAAAAATGGAACTGCCTTTTTAACCAGCAATTCTACTGCTTGGATTATACCCTAAAAATCCTGAAACACCAATTCAAAAGAACCTACTCCAATGTTCATACATTGTACATACACTCCAATGTTCATAGCAGCACAATTTACAATAGCCAAGTGCCAGAAACAGCCTAAGTGTCCATCAGTAAATGAGTGGATCAAAAAACTGTGGTACATTTACACAATGAAATACAACACAGCAGAAAGAAAGAAGGAACTCCAACCCTTTGCAACAGCTTGGATGGAACTGGAGAGCATTATGCTAAGTGAAATAAGCCAGAATTAGGTTGGTATCTGAAAGACAGATACCATATGATCGTACTTATAAGTGGAAACTAATCAACACAACAAACAAGCAAGCAAAATAGAACCAGAGACATGGAAATGAAGAACAAACTGACAGTAACCAGAGGGGTAGGGGGAGGGAAGTAACGTGGGAAAAAAGGGAAAGTGTCATAAATTAACATGTCTGAAGGACCCATGGACAAGGACAACTGTGGGGAGAGAACTGATTGTGGGAGAGGAGGGGTGAGCAGGGCAGGGGAGAGCAATGGGGGAAAAATGGAGACAACTGTAATTGAACAGCAATAAAAAAAACCTTAAAAAATAATAAAAGCAAAAAAAAGGACTTCAATAACACTGTTCTTATTTCAATTTGCATAATACTGGTGTTCAAAAGATAGTAAAAACTTTAACCACAAAATAAATAGGCTTATCTTAATAAACTATTTTAAAAATCAATAAGAATTTTTGAGGTCCTTTCTTCATAATTGAAGTATTATTTCAATGCATCAAATAAACTGAAGAGTCTCTCAAATGCTTTGTTAAAGAGATCCACAGTTTGGGTGGGCCCTAATCCAATATGACTGTTGTCCTTATTAGAAGAGAAAAGGCAAAGACAGACAATCAAGAATGCCACATGACAGCAGAGGCAGCTATTGAAATTATACGGCCACAAATCAAGAACATCAATGATTATCAGCAAATGCCACAAACTAGGGTGAGACATTCAGTGGATTCTCCTTCTGAGCCCCAAGAATGAACCGATCTTGCTGACACCTTGATTTTTGGATTTTTAGACTCCAGAACTCTGAGAAAATAAATTTCCATTGTTTTAAGTCATCTAGTTTGTGGTAATTTGTTATTGCAGTCCTAGAAAGAGTATATTGGAGGTAAATACCACTTTGGCAGATCTGAAAATGTCTTTATTTTACTCCTACTCTTGACGCTTTGCTGTTGGTCCTGTCTTGATTTTATTGGAAAGTATCAACAGAACACAACCAAGTCCTGATACCATGTGACCAACAGTGATTTCAAGATGCATCCTGATTTTAAGGATTTTTACATGTTAGAAAAACTGGGTCTTATAATAATTCAAGTAGGGTTTATTGGCTGGGTATAGAATTTTAGGTTGAAATTATTTCTGCATCAAATTTTGAAGGCATTGATCCATTAAGTTCTACTGCTGAGAGACTTGTTTTCCCATTAGAAATTTGGAGAATAGCCTCTGACATTTTAATCTGGAGACATGTGTCTTTGGCTATTTTTTTAATATAATATACATATTTTTTTCATTTCTATTCTCTCTCCCTGGTATTCTCATTAGGCAGGTATTTGTTTTCCTGGATTGAACTACGACAACTATCTCTTTGTTTCTGATTTTCCAACTTCTCATGCTTTATTATATTTTTCCAGAGATTTCCTTGGTTTTAATCATAATAATTCTCAGAATTTTTAGTTTTAATCATTTTGATTTCCAAAAGTTCCTTCATGTTTGCAAACCTTTCCTGTATTGTGAGAAAAATTCGAAGTGCTGACCTTAGTGAGAAAAGGAAACAAGGTCAAAGAAATTGTCCCACAGAGCAGAAGTAAACTTTTCTTCCTATAGCACAGCCGTGGTTGGTTGCCTTGCTTTCTTTGTGTTTCCTTATGCTATTCACATTGTTCGCCATTTTGCTGCCTTAAGATATTTGCAGTAAAAAGAAGGGATCAAAAAAGAAAAAAAAAGGCATCCCAATGTATCTAAATTGGTACAGATTTGTCTATAAATAACATAGAAAGGCCTCCTGTCTTCTCTCTGCATTATAGGCATTCTGGTTCCAAAAAATAAAATAAAATATATTTTAACACTTGACCTATCTTTGCTACTAACTGTACCTTTTAAAAAGTATTGAGCTAAGACTACATTTATTCTGCGAGAGCTTTTGGAAGAGATAAGCATATGATGAGAGAATTAGAAGTTAATGTGAGAGAGATGATGGAGTGGTAGGAGTTCTTCAAGGGACAGAATGTCTCACTTCTAGTTCGTGGTGTTTGCTAACAATCTTTGATGTTCTTGGTTTGTGGCAGCATAATTTCAGCCTCTGCTTCTGTTGTCATATGGCATTCTTCCTGTGTGTTTATCTATGTCTCTTCTCTTTTTATAAGGACACTGGTTATACTAGATTAGGGTCCACCCTAATGACCTCATCCTAACTCGCTACATCTGCAAAGACCCTATTTCCAAATCGTGTTCACAGGTATTGGAGGTTAGAACTTGAACATATCTTTTTGGGAAGCACAACTCATCCCACAACAATTTCTGAAGACTTTATGGAACATATGCTCCAGCAAAACATATATGAATGAACCCAAAACAAAGAAGACAAAAGGTCCAGCAAATCAGGGATCCCTGGTGATGCAAAGTCCCAGGACGTAAACTAAAAGATGTGTGCAGATGACAGCTGGGTAGGAGAACTGAGAAGCAACCAATCCAATTCAGAGAATGGAGAGAAAAGAAGGAAGGACTTCATGGGGAAGTAATGGATACTTATAAACCATTTGAATGTATTTAAGCATCTGGGGGAAAACTTCTTTTGAGAGATATAAAATTTACCAGGGGAAAAATTAAGGACACAAAAATATGTAAGTTTTAAAAAGTAGCTGTTAAGGAAAAAATAAAATGTTACATACAAAGGGGGAATAATCATTTAAACACTATTGGCTCTGCAATGAACGGTATTACATATCGTAATAATGTAAGCACTGAAAGTTGACTTAAGCAGTTTTTTGGAAGAACAGAGAGTGGAAAGTGAGTGATATTTAAAAAGGTAAAATTCTCAGCTATCTTAACAGGAATCAATAGGTGATGTCAAGATGGTAATAAATCAAGAAATATCATTATCAGCATAATCTTAAGAGGAACATAGATCAATACAAAACAAAATAGCTAAGAGTTAAAATGTTTGCCTCTAGGGAATGCAATGGGGTAGTATGTGTGACTGGTGTAAGAGATTACTATTTGGGGTTATAGTATATTTTTACTACTCTTTGATTTTATTAATATTTATTTTTAATGTTTTCAAAGCATTTTAAAGGAAAGAATTAGTAAGAGGAAAATATGTGAGCTCTGTGTGAAATCTAACACAGCTGCCTCAGATAATTATTTCTTCCTTAATTGAACCCCAATAAGATTTTGTATGTTGCACCATTATAGCCCGTTTCACATTTCACAGCCATTTACAGCCATTTTATTACCCTGTGCCCCCCTCGGCTAGCTGGCTCCTTCTCCCTATCTCCTGTAGCCCACCACTATTTTTTTAGCTAGTCCAGTCACAACAGGAGCAATTCATTAGCAGTTCTGCCTCCTCTACTTCTGACTGTGAAATCCTGAATTTTCTTATTCACTTGTGTCTCTCTCAGTAACTAGTTGAAAATGCAGAACATAGTAGGTGCTCAATGAATATTTACTGAATAAATATATAAGATGAAATATTGAATGAATAAATGAATCTGTTTCTGAGAATCTCCATAGCCAACAAATGCATTTTTCCATCCATTAAATATTAATATAGAAGACAGTAAAGTTTCCCACAAGAACTATTATCTGTTCTTTAGGAAAAGTTTTAGCTGTCTTATTACAACATAAAGGGACAATACTGTTTCATATAAGTTGCTTAGAAATTTCACATACCCATCAGTGTCAAAAAGATGAGATGCCCGAGAGGTGCATGTTCCCAAAATCATTATACCTGAAAATCAGCCGTAAGCAGTATACCAGCATTGCTACATGTACCTATACTTATTATAATGCCCCCTTTAGATGGAGAGGCCACCTTACCAGAGAAGCATCTCCTCAACAACCTCCTTAAAATTGTCACTCCCTCATCATCACTACCAGAACTCCCTGTCACCTTTTTCCATTCCATTTCCCTGAAGTACTCACCTAAAATTAGAGAAATCATTTGAGCTTCGCTGCCCAGAGCTTTTATTGGAGCACCAAGGTCAACAAGAACTTTCTGGAATGATGGATATATTCTATATGTTGATGTGGGTAGTGGTATTTTACACTTGTCAAAAACCTTGAGCTGTACACTTAAATTTTGTACATTCTATTGTACATTAACATATTGTAGATTATACTTCAAAAAAATTTAAGCGTTAAAAAATAAAATGTGTGGAATTTTCTGTATATTATGCTTCAATAAGACTTTTTTAAATATACCCTATAAATCTCCAACTGTGAACAATTATTATGGACTAAATGTTTGCATTCCCTTAGAATTCATATGTTGAAATCCTAACCCCCTGTGGCTCTACTTGGAGATAAGGCCACTAAGGAAATATTTCAGGTTAAACGAGGTCATAAGGTGGGGTTCTGATCTGATAGTATTAATGTGCTCATCAAAAGAGACACAAGAGAGCTCTCTCTCTCCACACAAAGAACAGATCATGTGAGCAGTTAGATGACAGCTGCCTGCAGGCCAAGAGAAGAAGCCTCAGAATGAAACCTACGTTGCCAGGCCTTGTCTTGGACTTCCCAGCCTCCAGAACCATGAGAAATAAATCTCTGTTGTGTAAGCCCGTCAGTCTGTAGTGTACTGGTATGGCAGCCTAAGCAGACTACCGCATCCTGAAATCCATCACCGTATTGGAGCTGAGGCCATGCTTCCCGCCAGCTACTCCACCCAAACGTGACAGGGATGCAAAGGCAGGCCTGTTCCTGGGAGAGAGCCAGGACTCTTCTGCTGGGTCACTTTGGGTTAAACTCCCCATCAGCCTTACCAAAACTTTCTTAGACCTGCACTACAGTCTAAGATTTTTCCTTCCCTCTCCTCCACAGCAGTTAAGACCTGCATTGCATTCTGAAAGCATGACCAGCCTCCTCCAGCTCCTTCCTCTTTACCCCTCACAGATTTTTTTCCCAATAAATCTTTTGCACGTATAATACCATCACGGTATCTGCTTCTCAGGTCACCCAAACTAAGTCCTTAGAAAAAGGGAAAGAGAGCAAGTCAACAAGTTATGCAGTAGAAATATCAGCTGCCCGTTATAAAAAATAGAATATTACAGAAACTTAAATATCAACCACTTACATGGCAAACTTGCCGGTTTATTCACTTAAAGTGATGTTGACTCTGTGATCCAAGGGAATTGAGCCTTTTTTATTTTTATTTTTCTAAATATTTTATTTTTTAAAGAAAAAGGAAGGAAGGAAGAAAGAGAGGGAGAGAAACATCAATGTGTACATTGATCAGTTGCCTCTTGCATGCCCCCAAATGGGAACCTGGCCTGCAACCCAGGCATGAGCTTTGGCTGGGAACTGAACCTGTGACCTTTGGGTTCACAGGCCGGCACTCAATCCACAGTGCCACACCAGCCAAGGTGGAAATTGAGCTTTTTTAAATCACTGTTTGTTTGAAACTTTATTGAAAACTACTACCCAGTCTCAAAATATTTCAGTTCTAGTTTTTTACCACAACTCTACCCAAATCTTAAGCCAAAACAAATTGATGGTCTTAGTCGTTGTCTGTTATCAAGGACATGCTAATAAGGTTGTTGAAAAAAGCTTCACATCACGGAGATTGTGAAGCAGGACACTCTGCTATCAAGGACCTTGAGAGGCTGGCTGTATCTGGATAGCTCTGGAAACATCTCCCCTTATTTAATTACTTTAAGTAATTCAGCCCATCAGGCTACTTCGGGCAGAACAGAGTGTATAACAGCAGCACTTAATCTCATCCTGCCTTGCCAATGACGCCTTACTGCAGCTTTGGTCTGAAGGATGGGACGTTCTGTCATTACCCATTTACAGCGGTGACTCTGATCATAGCAGTGTGGCTTCAGTTTAGTCAACTAATCACAAATTCTCTTCTTCGAAAAACAGTGGACATTCTGCCTAACAGGTCAGGTCATTTGCAACACTCTGTGCCTCCTAAGCACTGGGATAGAAAATATAAAATGCACTGGATTCCCTCCTTAACTAGACAGCCAGAGCTGTAGTTCACTTTTGGGTTGTTGTTTTCATAAAAACAAAAGAAAAAGACTCAAGAAATCCATAGAGATTTCTCTACGGATTTTTGTTTCTCTAGAGAAAAAGGAAATCCTATTTTAGTTCAGGCCGATTCTCTAAAATAGATGTTTATTTTCTGACTATGTCACAAGAGAGTCATATTATATTCCTTTAGTCCATTCATTCTCTCACTGGAATTCACTCATTTTCTTTTATCCTCAAACTTCCAACACCTCCTCCCTATCTCCACTCACAGCTGAAGACATTGCTTCCTACTCTCCTGAGAAAATTCAAGCAATCAGAGAACTTCTACATACTCCAATCGTCACAGATTCATACCTCCCCCAGCATCGTACACACACACACACGCTGCCTTCTCGTCGCTATGTGGACTGGCTGCGCTCATACTGAACGCCTAGTTCCCCTGTTCTCACCTTCTTCAAGGCTCTCACACTTCTTCGTTCTCTCCTACATCATAAAATTCGTCCTTGAAATGCCACTTATCACTTCATATAATCTTCTCATTTTTAATCTCACTTGTTTTAACCGCTGCATTGTATTCCAGGGTATAGATACGTAATACTTTATTTACGAGCATATGCAGATTATAATCTATCTTCCCCTATCACAGACAATTCTCTGAAGCCTCTCTGTGCACAGATGCAAGCATTTCTTTAGAATAAATATCGAATAGTGGAATTGTTGGTTAAAGGCGTACGCAAATTTCTGAGAGAGTTCCTAAGAAAATGCTCTCCAATAAGTTCATGCCCGTTTACATACCTACGCATTTCTCCACGTCTTCCCTAACACTGGGTGTTAGTAATCTTCAATCTTTGCCAATCAAAGTAGAAAATCTATCGCTTCCCAATGATTTGAAATTTGGTCTTTGTTATATATCAAATTACTGTATATATTCAAGTATTGGATTTTAACTTCTTGATGTTTTTGTGTGGTTTAATGCCTTATAGAACAATACCACCCATCCTTTCTAGAACTTTTGCTATTCTTTTTCGTTTTTCTAATATTCTTTAGAATCAGATTGTCAAATTCCAAAAAAAAATCCTACTACCAACATCCTGCACCCAAGTGGTACATTTGTTATAATCCACAAACTTACTTTGATACATCATAGTCACCCAAAGTCCATAGTTTACATTAGGGTTCCCTTTTGGTGTTGTACATTCTAAGGCAGCAATTTTCAACATTTTTCATCTCATGGCACACATAAACTAATTACTTAAATTCTGTAGCACACTAAAAATATATATTTTGCCAGTCTGACAAAAATAGATATAATTATGATTTACATAAAAATAATAATATTAATTACCTACTCTTTTTGCTCCAAAGTGAGTTTTTTTTAAAGTTACATGCCTAAAGTTGTGTATAAGGATTTCTGGTACCAAGAATTAACCAATCACGTGCAACCTTATTATGCAAGGTGACCAATAAGATGCAACTCCATTATATGACCTATATATTTATGGTTCAAGACAGGGCACTCACACTGGACAGCTATTGCTGTGTTGGCAGTTGTCATTTTTTACTTGACAATCTAAGGGGAAAGGGGTCAGTGCCCCTGACTAAATAGTCAGATATTCCATGTTTTAAAAATTATTGCTACACGCCGGTTGAAAATTGCTGTTCTAAGAGTTTGGACAAATGTATAACAACATACATCCATCATTGTAATATCATACAAATATTTCCACTGCCTAAAAAAATCCACTGTGCTTCTTTTTATCTTTTTAAAGTCTGTGTGATATAGTCCCCTATGTCCCTAATATTGGCTATTTTTAAAAAATGCTTATTGATTTTTAGAAAGAGCGTTAAGGAGGGAGAGAAAGAAGGAGAGAAACATCGATGTGAAAGAGAAATATCGATCGGCTGCCTCCTGCATGCACCCAACCAGGAACCAAACCTTCCACCTAGACATGTGCCCTGACTGGGAATTGAACCCCCAATTCTTTGGTTTATGGGACGATGCTCCAACTAGCTGAGACACACTGGCCAGGAAAACACTGGCTATTTTTACTTTCTCCTTTTCTTGATCAGATAATAGAGATCAGCAGCCCTTGAGCTGTTCACAAGGTAGCCTCTCTCTTCTGTACTGCCTAACCGACAGAAAGACTACCTGAAAACACAGCTTGTTTCTGTGACTCCTTGTTTAGCCCTGACTGCCTTTGTTCATGAAAAGCATGGGAACCCACGGACCCATCCTGGCATCACTGATTGCTGGTTTTGCGTCTTCGGTGTGGCATGTACTTTGAAGAACTGTGCTTTGCAAGTTTTATTTGATTTCTGTAGTCACAAGGATCCTTTGGCGTCCTCCTGCCCCCTGTTTACGCTCCACTGCATTTGCCAGTGCTTTGTCCTATGTTGTGAGTCAGGGTCACAAATGTACTTCCCAGATTCACTGAAGATAGAGTTTGTGTTTCTGTTTCTGTGGGTGTTTGGTTTTTTGTTTTGTTTTGTTTTGATTTTTTGTTAGTTTTTGATTTTTGTCTTGTTGTTTTGGTGGTTGTTGGCTTTAGAAAATTTCCTAGAAGACAGATAGAAAAATATCACGTTTAATCCACCTTCTAAAATATGACCATATGATTATTATACTTAACTTGACAGGGCTTGACGAGGATACACTGAACATATGAATACATTTGGAAAGGGTTACCATTTTCAAAATAGTGCCTTTTGCAATTCAGGAATGTGGTATTTCTCATCATTTATTTAGGTCTTCTTTTATATCTTCTCATGACATTTTATAGTGCTGTTGTTACTGCTTTCAGCTAGTATTGCACACATGTTTTCAAGTTTATTCTTAGCCATTTCATATTTTTTGCTTCTATAGGGAACTGTATGGTCTAATTGGTCATGATAATTTATAAACAATCTATTACTTTTTGCATTTTAATAACTTATCCAATTGTTCTAGTTGTGTAGAATTCTGTCAGTGTGCCATTTTATTGTCTTGTAACATCTAGAAAAATAGCGATGTTGTCTGGAGATGCAGTAATATTTTTTCCCTCTTCCTTTCAAATATTTACCTGCCTGACTTACTTTTGGGTGTCATTGCATTGGCCAAAACCTACAGAATAAGTAGTAGCACTTAGCATCCTTACACTGGTTCCAAAGGTAAAGCAAATGCTTTCAATGCTTCATTATATATGAATTTTGCCGTGAAGTTTGGAGAGTTTCCTTCCATTCCTTATTTTTAACATTAATTGACGTTGGAGTTTGTCAAATATTTTTTCAACACCCATTGAGATAATGTCATTTTTCTTTTTTGAATTTTTTTTCTTAATCTAACATGAATTTTACTGTTATTATATTGTGTGATAGCAATGTTGGATAATGGAATATCATTTTTAGAGTTTTAAATAAAAATATATTTCTTCTTTGAACTTTTAATTAACCAGAGGATTAAATCAGTAGTTTACCTAATATTGAAACTTCTTTGGGTTTCTACCATAAACTTTACGTGCGTTACATGCCACTGAGTCAGCTCTGACCCCTGGCAACCCTATGAATGAGTGATGTCCACAGTGTCCTGTCTTCAACAGCCCTGATTATGCTGCAGATTATGGAGAAGCTTGAAGAATTAAATATTTGCTAAGAGAGAAAACAAGGCATTGTAGCTTAAGGGGCAGATTAATTTTATGGAAGAAGTCAAGATGACTTGTCTGGAAAAAATCAATACAACAAATTCTCTCATTAGGTCTAAGTTAATTGTATTGAAAGGACATGTTTCTGGCTTTGGGGGGTTGTTTATTCATTTATTCATGCTGCTAGCATAATTCTTCCTGAGTCACTGAAGAGTGGGAGAAACTGACAGTGATGTGGATGCAATCCAAAGACAGGTAGAAGGATTGGCCTTTGCTGTGAGGGCATGAGATGAAGGAGGGTGCCAGGGTGGATTGGTTTACAGGTTTTCATGAGTGGAGAACATCGGTAAGGTAAGGTATCAACTAAGAGTGAAGACAGGAAAGAGTCATGGAACATTTAAAGTGAAAGAAGGAAATAATACAAGGAAGAAGGAAACAAAGGAAGGTGAAAGCCAATTTGAGGCCTAAGATCATGAATTTCCAGTGAACCCAGTCTATGCACTTGTGTGATTTTGTCCAGCTGCAATGGAACTGCTCAAATGCATGTTCATAGAAGACAGAGGGTAGGGTTCCTCCAAGGTTGCGGATTTGTCAGATGAGTATGACAGAGAAGGAATAGGAAAGTTGACAGTATTCGCAAATGACTCTTTATGTTTAACCATGGAATCTACCTGGACAAGGAAATAAAATGAAGCAAATGTGATGGTAAGCAATGTATTAGCTGTCAAAATGATGTCAAAGATATATACCTGTGGGTTACCCAAGGAAGCAAACTGGAATGTCAGGAGGTGGTGGTCAGAAAGCAGGATATTTGAATTGAAACTTCAGATGGGGGAGTTTCTGGTGCTGACAAGATCCAAGGTATGACCATGAGACAAATTGCCTGAATTGGGATGAAGTCACTAATCGTTAAGATGGATGACCGCAAGTGTCCCAGGTTTAGCCCTAATAATAGCTTGTCCTTCTGTCTTCTGGCTAATTACCTTTGATGAGAGAAAAAGTAACTCTAACCCATGCTAAGCAAGAACCATGAAACGTCTCCTTAGTTCTTACCCCTGATGATTCTTTGCAATCCCTTTACTAAAAGTAAATGAGTGGGTTTTGTAAGACATGAGATAATACTGTTGTTATATAAATTTATGACAAGTCTCATTTAATCCAAGATGGTTGGGTTAGGTGGGGTGTTGAGGTCTGGGAGTGGAAGCCTGGAGAGTGAGAAGGCGACATGGGGCCCTTCTGGGGCAGTGATGAGTTTGAAGGAGAAATGGAGAAATAAGGGAAATGAGAGTTGCTCCATCACTGTTGCCCTAAGGCCATTCCTGGCTAATTTGTACATATTGCACACTGAACTTGGTATGCATCAAAGAGAGTTTATAGTCTAAAATAAGTCTGATACACTTGACTTTATCATAATCAATTCTTTTAAAGACACTACTAAGAACCTCATTATTATAGAAAGGACTAACCAGAAGGCTAACATATCTTTCTGAACATACAATAGTTAAGATCTGACGTCTTTGATGAGATGAGAATAGATTCTTGTTGTTACTCAGTGTCTGCTCAATAGTAGTAAGGTCAGTAAGTACTTGTTAAATTATGAGCAACAGAAGAAGCCTTATGCCAGGGGTGTCAAACTCATTTTCACCGGGTGCCACATCAGCCTTGTGGTTGCCTTCAAAGGGCCGAATGTAATTTTAGGACTGTACAAATGTAACTACTCCTTAACTGTTAAGTGAGAGCTGGGCACTGCTGCTGGGTAGAAACAAGGTGCCGGCCACATAAAACAACGTGGAAGGCCGGATTTGGCCCTCGGGCCTTGTGTTTGCCACCTGTGCCTTATGCCTTCCAGTAGCTGCTCAGGGCAAATGCAACTACACCTGAACCAGAGTGCCCACTCAGCCCTGTGAATGTATTAAATGTCAGTAATTTCTGCTTTTTTTCATATATTTTTGTTAGGCTCAGTGCCCACCTCTGGAAAGAAGCAAAGGAAAAAAGATGAACTTAAATTGTACCGTAAAGCCAGGGTGTCCATTGTGTTTTTCTCATTTACTCCACAAATATTTATTGAGAACATCTTATGAGCTGGGCATTCTGCTGTTGTTGTGGAGAGAGACTAGGAAGAGTCCCAGCCCTCAAGAGCATATAGTCTAGTGAAGACTGAGAAACAGGTACTTTCAATATTTAGGGGATCTAATTATTAGAATTCATTCATTTCTTCCATAATTTTGTAGGCACTGTGCTAAGTACTTTGCTAAGCCATAGGAATAAATACAGATATACAGATATAGTCCCTGCCTTGACTGAGTCAAGTGGACCAGGTTAACTGAGCAAAGAGAAGGCCATCCTGCCTTAGGTAATCAAAGAAGTCTTCTTAGAGGAGCTGCGCCTGTGCTGATTCTTTAGTGCAGGCCGGAAGCCTCGGGCAAAAAGGCATGGGAAAACATTCCAAGCAAAGCCTCAGAATCAAGGAGTCACAATGTGTTTGTGCAAGTAGAATAGAATGGTTAGAGCTCGTGTGGGGGGTGGGTAGCTGTGAGAGATGAAGCTGAGGAGGATGCCAAAAGAATGTGTGCATCATGTTAAAGAATTTAAACTTTACTCTGGAGGTGATGGTAAGCAGGGGCATAACATGACTGGGCTGTGTTTTAGATAGATCTCTCTGCAGCCGTAAGGAAACTGGCTTTGTGTCAGGCAAAACTGCCAGCCAGGAGTAAAATGAGAACCTCAATGCAATGATGCGGACAAGAAATAATAAGGATCTAAACTAAGACAATGTCACTGCGAATGAAATAGCAAAATAGGACGAACTTGGGACTGGACAGGATTGTGGTGGGCAGTTAGAAGTAGAAGCTGAAGGATTAAGGGAGTCAAGGGTGACATCCAGGTGTCTGTTTTGGGCTTAAGCTAGATTGTGTCATCATTAACTGATACAACAGGAAAAAAAAAACATGCTTCAAGGTAGATACAGTTTTCAAGGTTAATGCCCCATGATGCAGTTTTTGTACCATGGGGAAAAGAACAGTAGAGCAGGGTAGGTTAAACTTGTAAGTTACAAATATAAGAGACCTTATTAACATTAAAAATGTTTGCTCCACCAAAGACTCTGTGAAGAGCAGGGAAAGACAGGCTTTGCTAGGAGAAAATATTTCCAAGCCACGTATCCAGTGAAGGCCTTGTATCTAAAGAACTCCCCAGGTGTAGCCGTCAACCAATAAAAAATCCAGTTAGAAAATGGGCAGGGCAGTTCATCAAAGACATAAAAAGATATTTCACAAAGCAGATATATGGCAAATAAGCACATCAAAATATGTTCAATGAAAATTAAAACCACAATAAGATATCACCACACACCTGTTAGAATTGCAAAAATAAAAAATAGTGATAACACCGAATGCTAGCAAGGACACAGGGAAATGGCATAGCCTCTCTGGGAGACAGTTTGGCAGTTTTCTTAAGAAAACTAGCCTAGACTTACCATTCAACCCAGCAACTGAACTCCAGGGCATTCATGCCAGAGAAATAAAAACTTAAATTTACACAAAACCATGAATGTTTACTGCAGCTTTATTCGTAACAGGCTGGAAAATTGGTGGGGCAGCGGGGAGTGGAACAGATTCAATGGGTAAATGGTTAAGCAAACTGGGGCATTTCCGTACCATGAAATACTTACTAGTCAGGAACAAAAGCAACAAACTATTGATACGAGAAACTGGGATGATTTCATGAGAATTACGCTGAATGAAAGAGCCAGCTTCAAATGGTTACATACTATGTCATCAACATTCCTGAATATTATATAAATGTATATATAAATAGTTACATACACACACAAATGAGCAAATGTGGAAGTGGTGACACTGAATAAACTCTGTGGATTTTGCCCATGTCACTTAAGTTCCTGGTTTTGATACTGTATTAGTTAAGTAAGATGTTACCATTAGAGAAAATTGGGTGAAGGGTACACAGGTCAGCTCCCCCTTTACCTTTTTTCCATACTTCCTATAATCTATATTTATTTCAAAATACAGAGAGTTGATTCTAGTGCACAGAGGAATTCACAATAAACAGAAAGAATGATGCTTCTTCCTACAAGGAAGGATGATGAAACAGGTACAAATACAAGGAAGCAGGTGGTGGGGATAGATGGAAAAAGATAAATAAGTCCACACCTAATTTGTCTAATTTCCTTATAGAATAGGAGTCACGACCACCTGCTGAAAGTGATCAGGAAAAGGTGAGGTTTAAAGCTTGAGTGAGCCAAGGGTTTGGAATAATCGCTGAGGGAAATAGTTTGGAGAATTTCCTACAAATATTGTGTTGTCCCAGTTTCCCGCCTCACAACCCCCAGTTTCTTAACCTTACATTGCTCTTCACGGTGCAGGAGGGTAGAACTTTCTGAATGACAGAAATGGGCTACATTCGTGCTGTCCAGTACAATAGCCTCTAGCCACATCTGGCAATTAAGCACTTGAAATGTGGCTAATGTGACTGAAGAAGTGACTTTTAATTGTGCTTAATTTGAATTTAAATGGCCCCATGTGGTTAGTGGCTACCCTATTGGACAGTGAAGCTAACAGATGCACATAATAAAGGAGCTGTAAATTTTCAACCACAATCTGATTCTTTTGGGTGGTTAGTGAAGATTCGGGCCAAATATCCAAAGCATATAATTTTCTTCCCTTTCTGTGTTATTCATAATTAAGTTTGTACTGAAGCTGGAAATCATTATGAAATCCTTAATTGTCAAAGCTCCACTAGCCAGCATGCAAGCAATTCCATCTTTTATTTCTGAATTTCAAATCTCTTGTCATGCTGGCATCCCAAAGGACTTGGCAGCAAAATCTTATTAAACAACATCCTTGGAAGGTCTAAAACTATACCACATAAGTGTTTTTCAGAACTTTCTGAGGCTCAGCGGAGCCTGCCTGTGCTCAGGATGTGGCAGAAGTGCTGAGGCTGTCCAAATAGGTGAACAAATCGATGACAGAGACACGTCCACACCCAACTGTGGCCTGACTACCCAACTTCAGTTCATAATGCTCTTCTCAGACCCCACCGAGTTTCAAACACACCAGCAGCCTGACATTTCTGAAGCAGCACAAGGGCCTTCAGATACTGAGGGCACTCAATAAATGATTTCAGTAAATGAAGGAAAAGATGAATGGACAGATGAATAAAGTAAACGAAGTTCATGATGGGCATTCCTCCCCACCATTACTATTCACATTCCAAGTGAGCCATCATAGTCCTGACCTTGCTCTAGAGTCTGTTCTTTACCAATTCATGTTCCACGTAAGGACAAAGAGTAGGGAGTGTCTACGCAGGGCAACACTTAACACAGAAATCTAGCCATTCAAGATAAAACAACTCCTCATTCAAATATATAGAAACCCATCGGACGGCACACTTGGGGGGAAACAAGGGCATGACTCTCTCTCAGGAGATGTTCTCGCTAGGGCTCCTAACTTCACCGATAAAAACTGCTACACTGGCACATTCTAGACAATTCTTCTCCAGTCAGCAATTCCTGCAAGAAGTAAGCCCTAAATTCTGTTGACTAAAGAAGTTCCTGGGATTGCAACTTCCTGAGGATATGACTGGTTAAAGCAGTTTTGGAAATAGAGGCTTTAAGTGGCTCAGCGCCGGCCTGCCCTCTGCTCACATATCGGCTTTTCAAAGGTGTTCTGAGGAGGGTTTGCAGTGGAAGAGGCCTTTTCCTTGTAACCTGAGAGCTAGGCTAATGGCCCTCAAGTGTTTCTCTGATAGGGAAGAGCAACCTAGCTGAGCTTTTCAAGGATAGTTTGCACATTAAAAATTGATGCAGCACTTTAAAGTTTAATATTTAAACAAAACACTTAGTGTTTACTGGTACCACACATTTTCATAGTTACCGACCGTGGAGAAAAGTCTGTTGGGCTGGAGGAGCATTACTAAGAAAACAGTTTAATATCCGTGTTATATATTCCTAAAAAGCCAATTCAGGGTTATTGTTTTTGTGTCTCTGATTATGCCGCAATAGTGGGTTCTTCCAGCCTGCAGACAGTATTTAGTTTGAGAGGACTGACTCCCGCCTCTTCCACTGGACACGAGTCCTGGAAAAACCCCAAATCTTGGCTTCTACGCCAGCCACTCTCAACCTTTATTTCTGTAAGACCCCTTTGGTTGTAAATGATAATACAAAAATCCAATTATGTAAAAATGCATGCTGATTAAAAGAGTTGTTGTCCCTGAAGGAGGGGATAAAAGATGCCTGACAAAAACAAGCACTAGCCAACATTTCAAAGAATGGGGATTGGGTATCTAGATGTAACAGGCCAGAAAGAGTAAAACAAAACCAGAAACAAAGAGAATGACTTAAAAAAAAAACTACCTGTAATTACACAGTCCAGCTACATTCAGGTGGTATTTTAAGGAATAAAATATTAAGTATGGACTGTAAAGTAGTGAGGCTGGCTCCATCAGCCACACAGAAGGACCAGTCTCAGCACACTCTCGTGGCCCCTCTACATGCAACAGGGAATGACCTCCAGGGTCTCCCGCTGCTACTAATGCTCCTACACCACTTAGCAATCTGAAAGAAAGGGGGTGTGTCCTTTTATGGCAGTCAGTGTTCTTTATCTCAGACTCTACTGATATTTTTGCAATGGCTGGTATATAGTAAAAAATTACAAGTAACATGAAGTAGCAAGAAAATGTGACCCATGACAGAGGTCAAGAGAGGAAATTATCATTGAAAACAGACCCAGAAGGAGAAATTATCAGCTAGACCTTAATATAAATATGATAGATATGTTAAAGCATGTAGTGGACAATGTGAACCACACACATGAGCACAGGAGGGATTGCAACAAAAATGGAAACTACAAAAAGAAAAAACACAATGGAAGTACTGGAAGTGAAAATTGCCTCAGAAATGAAGAATTCACTTAATGGACTTAACAGCAGATTGGACATTGCAGACGGAAGGTACCGTAAACTTGGGAACAGGTCTAAAGAAACCACAAAAGGAAACACAAAAGGGAAAAATAATGGGAAAAAGTGCAACAGAGCATGTAAGAGCTGAAGAACAATATCAAAGTCTAATGTATGTTATTAAAGTCATTGAAGGGCAGAAGAGAGAAAATGGGGGGCAGAAGGAATATTTAAAAAGATAATGGTCAAGCATTTTCCAAAATTGATTAAATATATCAACTTCAAACAGAATACATATAAGATCAGCAAAGTTCAAGCAAGATTAAAACAATAATAGCAACACCTAGTCACATCATAATCAAAGAGCTGGAAACCAAAGGCAAAAACAAACTAGAGCAGACAGAGAAAACTGGTATGTTACACCCAGGAGACCAATGATGAAAACTACACCTGACTTCTCATCAGAAACAATGGAGGACAACAGACAATAGAATGACATTGTTAAAGTACTGAAGGGAAAAACGATCTAACTAAAATTCTATAACCCACAAGAATATCCTTCAAAGATTAGGGCAAATTAAAGATATGCTCAAATAAGCAAAAGCTAAGATAATTCACTGCAAGCACCTTTCACTATAAGAAATTCCAAAAGCGAGAGGCATAGGGTACTGGATCGAAACCTTGATTTGCTAGAAGAAATTAAGAGCACCACAAAAGTGAATACCTGAATAAATACAGAGTTTTTATCTTTATTTTAATATTTTTAAATTTCTTAAAGTGCTATTGACTATTTGAAGCTGAAAAAACAATAATGTTTACTTGGTTTTAAAACCATCCAGCCCCACTCAGACCCCAAAGTAAGGATTTACCCTGACTTTCCTACATAAACAGTACCTCAAGGTAACCAGCTTCTCTTTGTAGAAGTAGAAGAGTTAACACATGAAGAAGGAAATGTAGAATTACAGTACTAACCTCTAAAGAATTTTTAGGAAAATATCATCCATGACTGTCAACAGAACAAAGGAAGACAGCCAGGCCCTCCATGACAATGCACACATACACTCGTACTACCTACGGCAGTGCTCTGGCCAACACGCACTCAACTTCCATATGATCTGTCCTCTGGAGTTGACAGACTCTGGGTCTACCCACCAATTTACTCAAAATACAGAGGACAGAATATTCTCCCTTTAATGTATTATATGTTAGTATATGTAGCCACTTACTAAAAATATTCTTAATCAGATTTTTTTTCTAAGAAATATTTTTTTTTCATTTTTATGTGCTATTTGAGAATACTAAATACTAAATGCATTGAATGCCTATCATGGGCATTCAACACACTTAGTTGAAATGAATTAAATTTCCTAAAAACTGACTTAGATATCTTCTTAGTGCCCTAAAGACTAAAACCCAATTACAGTCTGATAAATGTGTAAAAAATACTACAGCAATTAAATTAAGAAAAGTCATACAAGGCTTTACAGGCCACTCACCTGAACCTGCCAGAAAGATGTTACTGAAGCATATGTGTGCTCAAAGAACAAAATACCTGTTTTTTATTCCACCAGCCAGCCCTACTCAGCCTCAAATGCCACCTAATTTCCAAATAGTAATACTAATGAACAGAACTCATCGTAGAGTCTTCTCCTGTCTAATGAGGAAGAGATGCAATTCAGAACTTAAACCTCGAGATCCATCACACGTCATTCATAGTACCGTGAGCACCCTCATATGTTTACCAAGAAACTCTGAAAATAAAGTGTTGACTACACAGTCACTTGACCGAGAAGTATCATTCCAGTGGTGATTTTCCTCTTTGCACATCTTAGTCTTATATTTAAATTTTCTATTATAACTTTAAAAATTGGGGATCATGTTTTCTAAAAAAAATAAAATAAAATAAAATGCAATTCTCTAAAACATGAACTATAGAAACATGAAAACATATCTTTTTATAAATATTTTATTTATTTTATTTTTAGACAGAGGGGAAGGGAGGGAGAAAGAGAGGGAGAGAAACAGCAATGTGTGGTTGCCTCTCACTCGCCCCATAGTGGGGACCTGGCCTGCAACCCAGGCTTGTGCCCTGACTGGGAACCAAACTGGTGACCCTTTGCTTTGCAGTCCAGCACTCAGTCGATTGAGCCACACCAGACAGGGCATGAAGACATATCTTAAAGGGAGGCTCACAACAGCCGCAGCATCCTTAACCATACTGGCTGATTGGCTTCAATTCACCCACCATAACTGATTTAATATGAGAGTATAATTAGTGCTGTTGATGACTATCTGGTGCCAGATATCCCAAATGTCCCACCTTTGTGCTAATTAATCTTGAAAATTTTCCAAGCTTCCCTCTACCCTGCCTGCCTCTGTTCTCTGCATCAGTGCACACATAGCGTTCTACTCAAACCAACAGCACAGGAACAGCATCACGAGGTCTTGCACACAGTTGGAACTCAGTGAACGTTTGTTTATTCAAATCACTGCTCCTTCATCACATTAGTTCTCATGAGAATGGAAAAACCAAGAGCCAAGATTTAGGCTTGGGTCACTTTAACTGGCACTGATTTTTAAGGCCATGGAAACCCATGTGCTCAAGGAGTTACTATAAAGCGATCTTTAGGGAACCCAAAGAATTGTCACAGTGGTAATTTAGTGGGAATACGCTGCATTTCGACCCTGAAAGATGACAGGCTACCCCACTTAGGATGTATTTGTATGAATTCCTATGAAATCTGTGCAAATCTAACAGAACTAGGCAGTAGTGCTATTAAAAGTTAGACCAAAAGACTAAAGACACTAAATAAGCTCTAGTCTTTTATATGAATGGAGCTTACACTGAAATATTTGAGATGTAACTAAGTCCATTTGATAAAATGATGGGGCAATTACTATCTTCAACAAGGATAGATTCACAATCTCTGCATCCTGTGGTCCTTGCCCTTCTCAGAAGTCCTACTTAACTCAGGATCTCATAACTCCAGCATTACTTTTCAGCTCTAAGCAACCCCCTTGAAAACACAATGGCCTTTGTCTGGGAGTCACCACAGCAAAACAGTGCTTTAGAGTTCTTCTCAGGATGGTGATGGAGAAGATGGAAAAAAATAGCAGAAATTCACCCAAGAGTCAAAAGAAGCAAAGTCAACATGTCCATTTGGAAAATCATAGTTCACCACCAACTGTGTAGAGTTCTATAGCTCTTATTCACACCTCCCAATGGAAGGTACATACCACTGTTCTGCGGTACCAAGCTTTCTACTTGAGAAAACAAGAGTATTATAACTCAGCTACTTAAGAGCTCTTCTTGAACAGGGAGCGAAAAGGAATGCTTGAGGACTGGCATTCTGTGACATTTTTCATGTGCAGCACTGGTTCCACTTGAGAAGACAGTGATTGTCAGTTATTGGGAACTGTTCACGCATGGGAAATGTAGCCCCGCTCCCACTCGGAAAAGCCAGTGGCAGCGAGGTCTGGCAGGCAGGATCCACGTCCATGGACAGGTTCTCCCGTGGGGAATCAGTCCTGCATTGTACCTAGGCTGCTATGAGGCTTGCTTTCTCTAAAACTCCCTCACCCTGGATTGAGGCAGCAAATGTTTACTGAGTATCTTTAACTTCCTAAAGTCTGTGCTAAACCTCCCAAGTATGGAGTGTAACCAGTTCAACCACTTTCCCCCTTGAGCTACAACAGCCTTCTCTTTGAAGTAATTAGCAGCATTCTGCCCTGTGTTGTCTGTAAAAGGTAATAACCTACAGTGAACCTGTGCATAGTAAATGAGGACCATCCTCGATGTCATGTGCCCAGAAAAGCAGCAAAAGCCTATCCGGGCAGGGGTCGGGCTTTCTCAGGGGCTCTCTCTGGCCCTCACATCCTCTCTCACTTAGAGAGTGGCCATGCCTTCCCCTTTTCTCCACAGGATTTCTGCAGTCCGTGTGAATTTGTCTACTGCTGCCACAGCACAGGATCCCGGGGGGCCAGGATCCGCATCAGTCCGTGCTAAGAGGGGCCTTGTGAAGCACACAAAAAGCCCTGGTGCAATGCACTTCATCACACAGAAAATTTAACAGTTACCCCTCCATCTCAACAGGCTGGCCTTCAGATGTGCCCCGCAGCGTGTGCGGGAATGACCTTGGCATTGCAGCGTGGCAAAGAAGAGCAACGCTGGGGATGGATTATCTTGCCCTGTCATAAGGCCTTACACTTCTGAGTATTTAAACCACACACGGCCCTCTCAGTCGCCTGTCTGCCTAGTCCTTCACCAAGTTCCCTTTCTCCTCTCTCCCTGACTGGGAACATTTCCCAGACCTCAGTTCTCACTCTCCCTCCCCTAAATCTTCTCTCGTCACGTTTCCCGATAATAAGCTGCTGCCGTGTTGGCACTGCAGCTTTGACCTCGGTGCTAATGATTCGCACAGCTTTGTCTCCAAGTTCAGAAATATTTACTAAATACCTAAAATAGACTCTATTTTAAAGTTTAAAAGTGATGGAAGAAATGAAGAAAAAGTTCTGGTGTATTTTTGCAAAAATTAAAAATGTCTACATGCAAAAGAAAACACAAATTAAAAGGCAAATAATAATTTAAAGATATTGCAATAAGTATAGCAAATTAACATACATAAATATTATAATGATACATAACATAAATATGGTATAAAATAGATAACTCACAAAAGAAGAAATGCAGTGGAGGGTGGACTGGACAGAGGAGGGTAAAGGAGGAAAAACTGAGACAACCATAATAGAGTAATAATAATAATGTAATAAAAAAGAGGAAACGCAGATTTTATACATATATATGGGAGAAAAATACATTTGAAAAATAAATAGCCATAACCATGGATGACCGTTACCATAAAGAAACCACTCAAATGCCCAGCACAAGGGGAAGGGTAGGTACTTATGATGCAATATTATACCAGGATCCATGGGGCTACGGGGGATTTCATATATTTCATAAACAAAATACATTTTCCCAGATACTGAAGACAAACTGCTTGAGGAGAATTTCAATTAAATAGGACTGGATACATGCACTACTCCTGCTTGCTTTTAAAACTC
The DNA here is from genome assembly GCF_022682495.2 of Desmodus rotundus. Taxonomy (NCBI): domain Eukaryota; kingdom Metazoa; phylum Chordata; class Mammalia; order Chiroptera; family Phyllostomidae; genus Desmodus; species Desmodus rotundus. The sequence continues at coordinate 42,503,996 of NC_071387.1, read as the reverse complement.
CACTGAAATGACAGTAAAGGGCTAAAGACAAAGGACAGGACAGAGAAGGGACAATAGTGGACATGAAATTCAATAAAATCAGGAAGTGGAAAACAGATGGAGAAGTCAAAATGGACTTGGCAGAACTGAAGGAAGCTGAAACTCAAGTGCCTGTGGAGGAGAAACCAATGAGAAAATACCCATCCACCCCCACCGAACCCCCAATAGGCTCAGAAATCAGCAGCCTCAGCTACAGCGGAGAAGTAAGTGCCCAAAGACTGGTTGGAAAATCTGTATGAGGAATACTTAGAGTCTAGGCCTCCCCTTTCCTTTCAGCAGTCAGGCAACAACTTTTAACTGTCCCCCAAAGACATAACAGATTTATTCTCCAGAGCACTGAAACAGATTCAGTTCTTAAAAATGTGGGCACAGCAGAGGGTTGTGAAGATGATGCCTGACGTTAAAAATGGGAAACCAGTCTGCACACTGAGCCACAGGACTCTCAGCTCCCTCTCCAGTTTCCAGAGTGCCAGCACCCCAGCTTACATCTTCCAAGCACCAAACTCAGGACTTTTCTCCGGAAGAACTGAATGGTCTCAAAGAGTCATCGATAGACTCAGGCGTTTCGGGACCTCGTAACAATGATCCAGCCCAGCCTCTGATCATCCCATCGTCAAGCCCACCAGTTGACAGGCCTCACCCACCTGCACAGAGGCTCCTGCCAGCATTTCAGTGCTTCTCTTAAAAAGCCGTGCACAGCGACCGACCCTAGAAATCTGAGGAAAGCCTTCCTCCTGAAATATACACATTGAAACAAACAGGAAAATGGAGCTTGGGGGAAACAGACAATGCCGGAAACAAAAGACTATTGTAAAACTGAATTAAGAACCTCAGAGAAATGAGAAGATATTGAACCGATAAAACAGAAATAAAAGAAACAATCGGAAAACGAGTAGAGCTACAAGAAATGAAAATATGGTGGCCAAAATTGCCTAATGAAACTGTCAGAACCTTTTTTGAACTATATGTGAGATTTCTATGTGGACTCCACCTGAATAGAAAAAAAGCCCATTAATAAAAGTAAATTTTTAATATTCTGCTAGATACAATGCATTATTTTCAGCCTTTTAAAAATGATACACAATAAAGTTCTTAATAACATTGGAAAATGGTTATTGATGATAGAACACTGACTGAGAAAGCAGAACAATTATATTAACAAGTATTTCAGGTATATTTTCAGCTGTATATGTGTGCACATTTGCATGCTGTATGTATATGCTGACCCACTCCCTAGAATCCTAGCATTGCTACTTGCTCCTATCTTCATCCTCCACCAAATCTAACCTGTCTCCAGAGCAGGAAAGATTGTGCTACCTCGGCATGGAAGTATACATGATTTAATTGTCAAATTGATGAATATTTAGAAAAAAAATTTCCTTCCTCTGATGATCTCAAGGTAGCTAAAAAGTATAAAAGTATAATTTCACTAAGAAACCAATATAAACCAAACAAAATAACAAAATAAGTCATAAAAAGGGAAGACTTTATGAATCTTAGTTTCTGAATAGGAGAGTTACCTCCTAGGAAAGCTCTCTGGGGACTTCTCAGCTCTATACTCCGTTCTTACAGGCAAATCTGGTAACCTAGTTCTCAAGTTCAAAGCAAATTAGCAGCAACTAACAAACCAAAACAGGTCAGACCACTCTGTTTATAAAGGTAGGAGAATAAGAAATACATTTTTCATTTCCACCCAAAATTATCAAAAATTTAAAATTATCTCCAAACGAGCTATGTGTATGCCAATAAGGAAATGGATGAATCAACTATGACACAGTCACACAACAGAGTACTATGTAATCACAGAAGCAGCACGAAAGGGCTCTGTATAACAATATGGAGTGAGCTTCAGGACATATTAAATGAAAAAAAGCAAATTGTGGAACAATGTGTGTGGTATGCTACTTTTTGTGAGAGAAAAGAGGGAGGAATCAGGAAGAAGGAATAAAGATGGAACTAAGACTTGTCTAAAAATACATCTGCATATAATTTTGATATTTGACTGATGTAAATATCCTCTAGAACTTTAAAATAAAATTAACTAAAAAGAGAAAGAAACTAAATGCTCAATTTAAAACAAAGTGAAACAAATATATATAATCAAACTTTTAACCTAACCATACAGAGGACAAAATTATTTCAAATAATATGTTATGAAGACAGAGAGAACTAGAAAGAAATCTTAACCCTCACATAGTTTTTTTGTAGTAGTAATATTGGTGCTATTGTTTTAAATACTGTATAGTAAAGCAAATAGGTAAATTTGAAGAAAAGTTTTTATAGATAGAAAAAGTAAATACTCAGCTACATATCCTCCCAAAATTAAAGCAGCCATTTAGAACTACTCATTCTTCAAAGGAAAATTTGACTGTTGAATGCAGTAACCCAACCATCATGTATAACAGTGAAATACCATGAGAGGGTCTTTCAGAAGGAAAGATAAAAAGAGATGATGCCAGCCAATTTGTTGGAACAAGATGAGTGGGGGATGGGTGACACAGGGGAGGGGAAGATGCAGGAGAAGAAGAAAAAAAGCATAAAATTCTAAAATATCTATCTAGAAGAAGATATTAAGATTTTTTCTTAATTATCCCCATGTTCAAAAAATATAAATTTTTACTTAAACTGAGAAGCTTGAAGATTTCAGTTTAACTACAGTTAAGATGACTAGAATTTTCTAGAACAAAAACCGGTTATTTATGAGTACCTATAGAAATATGTTGTGAGTATGGTGTTCATGTAGCTCATTGAATGCCAAGTGGCAGTTCAAGCTAAATTTAGCTCGGTTACCTAGAAAAATGGCACCTCTGCTGGCTGGACAAAGACAAAATTCATAGACCTGGGCTTCTGCCTGTTTCATAGCTATAGGAAATCAGTTCTATGCTGTAAAACTTCCAGAGCCCATCTCTGATTAGGAAGAGGTCAGAGTGCATTCAATGGATGTGTATCCCTTGGGAAGAAAAGAGTGATATCCTCTTCCATTTCATTGTCTTAAAACTCCACATGAATTGCTCAGAATGCTGTTTCTTATTTTTAGCAGAAATGGTAATCAACACTGACCAACCTATCCAGGGTTATATGACCAGAGTAGACCACCCTTTCACCACCCCACTCCTCCATCCCCTCCCCTGCCCTCCCCGCCCCTCCCCTTTTTCCTTCCTTCCTTCCTTCTTTCTTTCTTTCTTTCTTTCTTTCTTTCTTTCTTTCTTTCTTTCTTTCTTTCTTTCTTTCTTTCTTTCTTTTTCTTTCTTCTTTGTGGGGTGATGGGGGGGCAGGGTGGCAAGGCTTCCTTTCTCTTAAATTCTATGTTGTTCCTCTCTTGACTTTCTATGAGCAAAGGTGTGATCCCTTAAAAAACTTCAACTTCGTTATGAGTTGAACTTTGTTTCCCCCCACCAGATTCGTACGTTGTAGTTCTACACCCAGTATCTCAGAATGGGACTGTATTTAAATATAGGACTCTTAAAAAGGTAATTAAGGTCAAGTGAGGTCATTAAGGTAGGCCCAAATCCAATGCAACTAGTGTCCTTAAAAGAAGAGCAGATAAGGACACAGACACACACAGCAGGAAGACCATGTGAAGGACAAAGGCAGAAGGCAGCCATCTGTGAGCCAAGGAGAAAGGCCTCAGAAGAAATCAATCTTGCCGACACCTTGATCTCAGTCTTCTAGCCTCCGGAACCATGAGAAAAATGTATGCTGTTTAGCCACCTAGTCTGTGGTGCTTCGTTATGGCGGCCCAAGCAAACAGATACAAACCCCATATTTTTACAGCAGCTGAGAGGGAAGCAAGCAAGAGAAGTGACAGGAAGTGGCACAGAAGAAGACGCATGTCATGGAACAAGAGAGCTTTGAATGTCTTCGTCATCCCACCCAAACTCCCACCACTGTGGCACATGCTGGACTTCTGAGGATTCCATTGGTCCTTGACCCACGTTAGCATTCTTTCTGGGGCTGAAATAAGGTTGAGAAGCTTTGAGCTTCACCTAGAGGTTAGAGAACGTGGTTATCAATCGTATACCAAGCAGCAAGCAACCATATGCTGCTAAGCAATATGTAGGGTTGGGAAAGTGAAGGAGCACCCTCTTTTTCTTTTAAGGTACTTGTATTTATTTCCTGTTTTCTAATTGCAAAAATAAAGCATTTTCATCATGGGAAATGAAAAACATATAAAATGTAAAGTAACAGAGTATGTAATCTGCTTCCCACACGGAGATGACTACTATTTACATTTAATGTATTTCATCCCAGTCATTTTTCTGTGCATATGTTTAACTGAATTAGATCCATATACAGTTTCATATCTATTTTCTCACTTAATATTTTGATACAATCTTCTGATTTCATTAAATATTATTCTCTTCCCCATTTTCTTGGCACTTGTGTGATACTTAGAAGTCAGGCCGGTGATAAAGATCCAAGTGGAGGCTCCCCAGCCCCGTGTGCTCACTACCAGCCCACCAGTGAAAGGTGTCAACTCGAAAGCTGAGGATGTTTGCTGACCAGTCCCCATCACCTCTATTGTGGCCATAGGCGACACAGCCAGCTCAAGTCAACCTGAATGGCTATGGTAATGACCATGCTCAAGCAAACACAGAGAAAATCCCATTTTATTCAATTAGCTAGATAGAGGTTTAAATCAATAAACAGTCTCTGATCTCTCTATTTAACTCTCTTTTCTTATGACCTACTTTACCTTGTAACTTTCACATTCCTTTCCAGGCAAATTTACCCTGCTTTTGACACTATGCTAATGTAGAATCCAGTTAATTGTTAATTTTTTTCCTTTTAGCTCTCTTAGTTTCTGCAGTGTCTAGGTTTGTTTCTGTCCAGGCCCTATATATACCCATTGTCTCTGCCACAAGTGGAAATTGTTTTTGAAAGGCCTACCTGAGAAAATTTAAGACTTGCCTTTTCTTGCCCCTTTTCCATTCACCATATCTGTAAATCTCATTTAGATAACACCAAGACCAACACAGGACCATACAAGGCTTGCTTCACTCCCCTTCTGAACTCACTGGAACTTTAGGAATTTTCTACCCCACTCCATTTCTTCACAACCTTCCCTCTCCCGGACAGGCCCTGTTCTAGGTTCTCCACAGTGTTCAGCTCGGCTAATCCTGACAGTAACCCTCTGAGGTAGGCACTGTCGTTATTCATATTTTTTAAATAAAAGAACTGGGAGGAACAGAACCAAAATGACACTACCCCAGGTCACACAACTAGTAAGTGGTCGAACCTGAGCATTCTTACTCCAGAGTTTGTGAGCTTCATGGCTACACTTTATTACTAATAATATTTACTCTATGCCAGATGTTGCACTAGGCCGAATTCTTAAAACAGCCCAACCTGTTTTACAATCACACCATTCTCCGCATCTTCATGTGATCATTTATTTTTATAAACTTCCTAATATCGAACCATCCCTGAACATTTAGAATAATCTTCTTTGATCATGGTGTATTTTCTCCCAATGTACTGTTCGAATCTACTTGCTGGTATTTACTTAGGACTTTGTACCAACAATTATAAGTGAGGTTAGTCTCTGCTTTGCTTTCTTGTGCTTTCTTGGTCAGGTTTTTAGGTCAGTGTTATTCGGGCTGAATAATGCAGTTGAGATGCTTCCTTCTTTCTCCGTGGTATGGGCTAGTTAAAATAACATCAGAGTTGTCTTTTCCATAAAGGCTTGTTGGGTAGCATTTTGACAAGTGAAAAGAGGTTTTTTGACATAAGATACAGGTTGTCTCTATCCACACAGACCTTTTTTAATTTCCACCTTTCGTTTTATTTTCTCCTCACTCTCCTTACCCCTTTCCTCCTGTTCCTCCCAAGAGTCTCAGCAAGAGCTTGCTTCTTTTTTTTTTTTATTTTTTAATATATTTATTGATTATGCTATTACAGTTGTCCCATTTCCCCCCCACTCCACTCCATCCTTCCCACCCCCCTCCCTCCCACATTCCCCCCCCCCATAGTTCATGTCCATGGGTCATACTTATAAGTTCTTCGGCTTCTACATTTCCTACACTATTTTTACCCTCCCCCTGTCTATTTTCCACCTATCATCTATGCTACTTATTCTCTGTACCTTTACCCCCCTCTCCCCCTCCCACTCCCTTATTGACAACCCTCATGTTCTAGTTGTTTTCCTAGTTTGCTCTTGTTTTTGTTTTATGTGTGGTTGTTAATAACTGAGTTTGCTGTCATTTTTACTGTTCCTATTTTTGATCTTCTTTTTCTTAGGTAACTCCCTTTAACATTTCATATAATAAGGGCTTGGTGATGATGAACTTCTTTAACTTGACCTTATCTGAGAAGCACTTTATCTTCCCTTCCATTCTAAATGATAGCTTTGCTGGATACAGTAATCTTGGATGTAGGTTCTTGCATTTAATCTTGGGTAATGTAATTATGATGTGCCTTGGTGTGTTCCTCCTTAGGTCCAGCTTCTTTGGGACTCTCTGAGCTTCCTGGACTTCCTGGAAGTCCATTTCCTTTGCCAGATTAGGGAAGTTCTCCTTCATTATTTGTTCAAATAAGTTTTCAATTTTTTGTTCTTCCTCTTCTCTTTCCGGTACCCCTATAATTTGGATGTTAGAACGTTTAAATATGTCCTTTAGGTTCCTAAGCCTGTCCTCATTTTTTTGAATTCTTGTTTCTTCATTCTTTTCTGGTTGGATGTTTGTTTCTTCCTTCTGGTCCATACCATTGATTTGAGTCCCAGTTTCCTTCTCATCACTATTGGTTCCCTGTACATTTTCCTTTGTTTCTCTTAGCATAGGCTTCATTTTTTCATCTGTTTTTCGAACATTCAACCAAATCTGTGAGCATATTGATAACCAGTGCTTTGAACTGTGCATCTGATAGGTTGGCTATCTCTTCGTCGCTTAGTTGTATTTTTTCAGGAGCTTTGAAGTGTTCTGTCATTTGGGCCATTTTTTTTGTTTGTTTGTCTTGGCGCGTCTGTTACTTTAAGGGGCGGAGCCTTAGGTGTTCACGGGGCGGGGTAATGCTGGTGGCTGCACTGTGACGCTGTACGTGGGGGAGGGGCCGAGTGGGAGCAATGGCGCCCGCCTCACTCTCCTCCGGATTTCAATCTTTCACTCCGATACCCACAATCAAGCTGGGCCACTCTGGTGCTGGTTCCCGAGTAAGTGGGCCTGTGCACACTCTAGGCCCCTGTGGGTCTCTCCAACGACCTCTCCCATGAGGCTGGGAGTCTCTCCTGCTGCCTCCCCAACCCCCACAGGCGTTTTCAATCAGAGGTTTGAGGCTTTATTTCCCCGAGCTGGAGCCCTGGGTTGCGCAGCGGTCTGCTTCGCTCCCCCCTTCGTCAGGTTTATCTGCGGGCAAATGTGGTGCCACGGGGTGCTACCCGCTGCTCTGCCTGCCCCGCTCTCCGCCACTCTGAGTCCGGCCCTCTGGGTTTATCTGTGCAAACGTGGGGCCACAGGGTCTGCTAGTGCTCAGACTGCCTGCGCCATTTGTCCCACACTCCTCCAGTCTCAGTCCCGCCACAGCCACGCGAGTCCTCTCGACCCCGGTGCCCGTCTCCGCCCCTCCTACCAGTCTGGATGAATGTTTATTTTCTATTTCCTTGGTGTCAGTCCCCCTTGCTGTTCGATTCTCTGTCAGTTCTGGTTGTGCGAGGAGGCGCAGTGTGTCTACCTATGCCGCCATCTTGGTTCCTCCCGATCAGTATATCAAGAGCTTGCTTCTTACAACTTGTCTTTTTAGTACTCTCCTAATTTTACCTGAAAATGCCAGTTATAACATATTTAAGATTCTTTTTAAATTTAAAAAAATGTTAATTTTAGTTGACATACAATATTAACTTCAGGTGTACAACATAGCGATTTGACATTTATACACCTTACAAAATGATCACCACAATAAGTCTAGTAACCATGGGCCACGGCACATAGCTACATCACATTATTGACACATTTAACTTTCCTAGTAGCATGTCTCATGTGACTGAGTTACTTTGAAAACTACAAACTACCGCTTCACCACCGTAGTCACTTCAAGGCAACAGCTTGTGGTAGGAGCGGTATGAGTGGTGTTCAAGGCCTACAGAATTCCCTGCAAGCCATGTCCAGCCCAATATCCCCCCCTGGTTTTGGGTTGTTCCATGTGAGGAAGAATTTGGGGAGCAAAAACTACAACTATAAATACTTCATGCAACATCAATTATGATTGTAGAAGCAAAGTGAGTAAGAACAAAAGATGAAATCCATGAACTAAAAGTACAGGGTGGAATACGAGGGGAATTTCATGGCGTGAAATGCTCATGTAAGTGTGCTTATATAGATCTGGGCTCAGACTAATATGAGGTAACTGCTTTTTTTAAACTCAGTGTTATTTTCATATATTGGTGTGTTATGAAATATTTTATTTTTGACAGTTCTATATACTATATTTCTGATGATGCAGTCTAATTTTGTTTGTGTTTTTTTTTCCCTCCCTTGGAAAGAAAACCCATTTTTACATTTTATTTTTTGCAATTCTTTTCTACAGTAATAATCATTAAATTACAGCAGTTTAAAAGTTAATTGAAATAAAATTTGAATGTGAATCTATTTTATTTGCTTATGAGACCACGCAGAGATCTATTTGTTTATCCTCTTCTTTTGTTTGCAATTAAAGAAACACAATCTCACCTTATCAAAGAAATCTGTTTGAAAAGTCACATCCAGGGTCATAGGTCACTTTAAAAATGGGCTCACCATAGGACTTGCTGAGCTCTAGAACAGTGCAGTGGTTGTGCTGGGGGTGGCCTTTATCACGGAGGCCCCTGCAAGGTGCTGGCCTGGCCCTGAAACCCATTTGTTGACTCCTGCTCCCTCTGCTGGTGCCACAGCTCAGTGACTATCCCCAAAACAGTGTGTGTCTGACCCAGCTGGGCCTCGGGAAGCAGCAAAGGCTACTACAAATGGGGAAACTGAGCTCCAGGGGGTGATGGATCTTGCTCAAACTCCCCAAGTCTGTGACAGGGCCGGCAGGGTGGCCACAGTCTTCCCACTACTCGCATGGCCCTCAGAAGCACAAAATAGCCACAGCCGCTCATAGCGCCTAGTGGTATTCCTACCCTGAGCTGGGCTAGGTTTAAAAAAACAACATGTTTCCAAGTGCATACATTATTAATTTATAATGTATGAATAATGGGTGACATTTTGACAGAGATAACTGAAAGGTTTTCTAAAATGGCTCTGCTACTAATACTAGTGAGACACGTAATAAAAATGACTCTCAAAACACTCTGTGAGGCTGAGCAAAACAAGCCAGACACACAATAGTTCTTTCATTAGACTCCATTTGCATGAAGGCTCCATTTCCAGAACAGACACATTTATGATGATAAAAATCACATCAGTGGTTATCCGGGGCAGGAGGAACTTCCAATGGGCACAAGCAAACTTTTGGGGGTGATGCAAACATTCTAGATCTTGATTGTGGTGTTGGCTACACAGGCACACCCGTTTGTCAAAAGACATGAACCACCCCTTCAAAATGAGTGCATTTTTAATGTAAATTGTACCTCAAAAAAGTTGTTTTTTTAAAAAAAAAATCTGTGCTAATCAAATCCTAAACTTTAATCTGTTCTTTCAATATAAGTATCAGAATGCATTTTTAAAAAGAAAAAGATATGAAAAAACATATCCTCTTGCTTCCATGTTGAGCCACAAGCTTTGATTTTCTTGAAATAAGAGGAAACTAGAACCAAAAGGCAGGGTCAGGGAAAGGAATCATTGTTTCCAATGTTTTCAGAAGACAATTAGGTGCTAAAGACGGCATGCTGACACTACAGGAGAAATAAAATTATGGCGTGAGCGTAATGCTGGACAGGTAAGTCTTCCTCCACCCAGTCTCACATGACTGGGCAGCACTTGTTCAAGTGCGAGCTGAGGGTCTGCCCTCCTGTGGCAGGGGCAGAAGCAGGAGTAACTAAATACACTCATCAGGGCCCAGCCGAGCGAAGCCTGTGCCTTAGGGTGGTTGCTCAGAGGGTGTGTGGTATTCGTTGGAAGCTTCTCTTCTACCTCAGATGACCTGGAGGAGCCACTCCCGGCTGTGATGGCCCCTACATTGCACAGTGACCAGGCTTGGTCTGTCATTCTTCTTCATAAGCGTCCCACCAGGTCTTATGTGTGTGAATTAGAAGTTAGAAAAAACAGTCTGGATTCTGTGGTCAAACTGCTTGTTAAGCTACTTTGTGGGCTAAACTAAAAACTATACTATAACGAAGCTACATGTGGGCTAAACAAGTGTTCTCTGCTATACTTATCTCCCCCAGAGAAGGATATTTCAAGTTCTACAAATTTATTTGACCCTTGTATCATTGGTGTTCTGAGGAAGCCGACTGGGAGACATTACTCTGGGCATGGGACAACCCGGGGGACACTAGGTCCTCTGAGACAGAGCTGAGAATGTGGCAGCTGCAGCAGAGTGTAATCATAGGCTGATAAACTAAGAATAACACTTAACTCTGCTCTTAGCACCGTTATAAACGCTATAACTCACTTAATCCTCATGTCAACCCTACCAGGAAGGTACTATTGCACTATTCCCCCATTTTATAGATAAGGAGACTGAGGCAGAGAGAAGTTCAGCAGCCTGACCAAGATTATGAAGAGTCAAAGTGCAGAAAGCAAACCAAGGCTGTCTGGCCTCATGGCTCAGGCTTTTAATAACCATGTTACCGTGCCTCTCGGCACGACAGAGGAAAGTAAAGGGGTAGATGCTTTAAACCCTTGCTACTCAGAGTGCAGTCCATGGATCGGCCCCAGCAGCATCAGCTGGGAGCTGGTGGGGAAAGTAGGGCCTCAGGTCTCACCCTAGACTTAATGAGTTAAAACAGACGTTTTACAGGATCTTCCAGTGACTCACTAAAATTTGATAAGCACTATTCTAAATACAAGAAGGCCTTAAATTTTTCTTGTTTTGTTTTGCTTTGCTTTGCTTCTCAGCCCCAGACTCCTCCGAGACGGTGATGAAAGTCACGGGCCCTGAGCACGAAAATGTGCATAGGACTGCAGAATTCATGGACTCACGTCTACAAAACCCTGCTGTAGAGGCCTTGAAGGCGGTGGGAAGCAGTCCTTTAAACCTTCCATTCATTATCACATTTAAGCCTTACAAACTCACTATTGATAAAACAGAAACCCGAAGGGGTTAAGTAACTTGCCTTAGTTGTAGCTAGGAAGTGGTGACACCAGGGTCAAATCTGGGCATTTCATTGCAAGGCCCAGCTACCACACCACACTGCCCAGACCTGACTCAGCCACAGGCTTCTGAGCGGCAAGCAGACAGAACCTTCCGTCTCTCTGTCAAGCTCACTCTCTCCATCTGGAGTGCAGTTCTGAAAGAGGCATTAATGGAGTGCAGAGGAAGGGGCGCTGCCTTGAGAACAAGGCTGACCACATGGACTCTAGCAATCCATGTGATGGTGAGCGTCCCGACCAGATCCCCCCTGCGTATCTTCCGGACAGATTTCCAACCTGCACAGCCTCAGCTGACATATGACATTTGCCTACTTTGCTATCCCACTTTAAACCATGGTTGACAGACGGGTTTCAATTCATGGGCCAATCAATTGACTGGTCATAACTGCTTGGTGTTCAACATGGAAAAGAGCCAGTTGAGGGCAATGACTAATTAGTAATGTCTGCCCTGCAGCAGCAATAGCAACACAGTAGTAGGAATGCCAGTGCCACTTATTTGCCACCTGGTACACCTAATCACTGTTTAATCCCCCTGTATTTTAATTTATTTATTTAGCATGCCTGCACTAAGTATGAATTCTGTACACACTGCAGAAGCACTCTCATTCAGCCTCATATAATAATGAACTTAAAATGTCTGATGGAATGGAGAATTCTTTCACTTTGCAGAATGATGCCTAACCAACTGAGCTATATCCATCAGAGCTAGAATGGAGAACTCTTTAAAAACATTTACACCTTAGACAGAAGGATAAGGTATAGGTAAATGTCTTGCCTCCATGCACAACTATAGCAAAAATACAACTAGACTACAAAACAAATATTACCCAGACTTGTCAGAAAATCGAGCTGTGTGGAAATCAGATAACCAAGGATTTAAAGAAGCCACAGTCATGCAGATGGGAGGAGTAGGTGGAGATGCTGAGTTGCAGAGCAGCATAGAAAGGCACAGAGTCAGGAACAGGCAGTCCCACATCCACATGTGGTAGATAAAAAATGGGAAGGATACCTAGGGAGCAAGTGATTCCAGCCCCAGTCCAGACCACCCAGCTCAGCGTTCCAGCTCCAGAAAATAAATCCCCATAACTTATGGCTGTAAAAACAATGAGGGTTGGGGCAGTGGAAGAAACTGCAGGATTCTGAGACTCTTCTTAAATGGCCTTTAACAGACTCAGGACTCATGCAGAGCAACCCCCACTGGAATTCAGCACCAAGGCAACAGCTGGAAGGGCACCAGTGGCATGTGGGGAGAAAGTGAGGTGTGAATGCTATGAGACAACTGACTCCCGGGCAAAACTCCAGAGGCCAGGCAGTAGCATTGTGCCCTCTGCAAGCCCTCCCCAACACAGAGCAGCAAAGCAGTGACACGGGTTGCCCCACCCTGGCAATTACCTAAGGCTCTGCCCCATACAACTTAACAGGCATACTTTTCTACAAAAGGCCGCATTACTAGGACAGGAAGTCAAAGAAGCTCTACCTAACACACAGAAACAAACACCAAAACGAGGAAACAAAGAAATATGACCCAAAGAAAAGACAGATCAAAACTCCAGAAAAAGAACTAAATGAAATGGAGATAAGCAAACTATCAGACGCACAGTTCCAAACACTGGTTATCAGTATGCTCAAGGAAGTCATTGGGTACTGCACCAGCATAAAAAAGATCCAGGCAGAAATGAAAGTTGCATTAAGTGAAATAAAGAAAAATCTACAGGGAACCAACAGTGGAGGGGATGAAGGGGAGAATCAAATCAATGATTTGGAACACGAGGAAGGAAAAAGCATTCAATCAGAACAGCAGGAAGAAAAAAGAATTCAAAAAATGAGGATAGGCTTAGGAACCTCTGGAACTTTTTTTTTAAAGATTTTATTTATTTATTTTTAGACAGAGGGGAAGGGAGGGAAAAAGAGAGGGAGAGAGGCATCAATGTGTGGTTGCCTCTCATGAACCCCCTACTGGGGACCTGGTCCACAACCCAGGCATGTGCCCTAGACTGGGAATTGAACCAGCAACCCTTTGGATCACAGGCTGGTGCTCAACCACTGAGCCACACCAGCCAGGGCTGGAACATCTTTAAATGTACCAACATCCAAGTCATAGGGGTGCCAGAAGGAGAAGAGGAAGAGCAAGAGATTGAAAACTTATTTGAAAAAACAATGAAAGAAAATTTCCCTAATTTGGTGAACAAAATAGACACACAAAGTCCAAGACATACGGAGAGTCCCAAACAAGATGGACCCAAACAGGACCACACCAAGACACATTGTAATGAAAATTCCAACGGTTAAAGATAAAGAGAGGATCTTAGAAGCAACAAGAGAAAAGTAGATAGTTACCTACAAAGGAGTTCCCGAAGATTATCAGCTGACTTCTTAAAAGAAACTTTGCAGGAAAGAAGGGACTGGCAAGAAGTATTCAACATGATGAAACGCAAGGACCTACAACTTAGATTACTGTATCCAGCAAAGCTATCATTTAGAATGGAAGGGCAGGTAAAGTGCTTCCCAGACAAGGTAAAACTAAAGGAGTTCATCATCATGAAGCCATTATTTTATGAAATGCTAAAGGGAATTATATAAGAAAAAGATCAAAATGATGAACATTAAAATGGCAATAAATTCACAACAATCAATAACTGAATTCAAATAACAAATTATGCAAACAAGCAGAACAGGAACAGAATCATAGATGTGGAGATCATTTGGAGGGTTATAAGCTGGGAGGGGGAAGGGATAAAATGGGGGAAAGGTACGGGGATTAAGGAGCACAAATTGGAAGGTACAGAATAGATGGAGGGGGTAGAGGGGTGTTAAGAACAGTGTAGATGATGGAGTAGTCAAAGAACTTATATGCATGACCTATGGATGTGAACTAAACTGGGGGTGATTGCTGGAGTGAATGGGGGTTCCAGGTAGAGGGGGGCAGAGGGGAAAAATTGGGACAATTGTAATAGCATAATAAATATAATATATTTTTTAAATGTATACCTTAAGCATTTTATTGTCAAATAAAGCATTTAAATACATATGTATTGACCAATTTTGGATGTAGGGCTGTCTTTTGGCTTCTGGGTCTACTCTTACGGAGCTCCCAAGGATTTTTTTTTTTGTCACATTACACTTAATATACACTATCTTTTAAAGATCTTCCCAAAGCAATCTGGTAGTGGTATCTTCACAGATTTTCTCCTGCTGTAAATGGCCTCAGCACAGCGTATCCAAAAGCAAAAATGGTATGGAAAACTCATCTTTATTGTCTCAGAATTTGACTTAGTTTTCATAGAAACAACTTATTCCTTTCCCCTTTCTAGGTTACCAAACCACATAATACAAGAGTGGGGGAAAGTAGGTTTACAGTTGTTTGTATGGAAAGTACAATAATTACTAAATAAGTAATACAAGAATAAACTGTATTTCATGTACTCATAACTGCAAACCTACTTTTGCCTGCCCCTCTATTTAATTAAATTATATAATTGTAGTAAAAGAGCAATTGGTACAAAGAGGTTTGGGGAGAACACAGCTGATTACCGTATAGGATGCTCCTCAACCAGGGCATGAGTTGGTATGCTTACAGAGAGCTGGAGAGCACTTGTTACTCTGACAAGTTGAACAAATGACGGCCAATTAGGAGATGCTTCCATTGTACTTCCCTGACCCATCCTCAGTAGCATTCAGTTAAACAGGACTCTGTTCACCGTAATTTCCACGTAGGATGTCCATAATGATGACCACAAGGCATTAAGGAGCCTGATGTATCTTTGAATTATAACATAAATGGGAACAAAAGTTTCAACTATTGCAGAGAATCCTTTTTGATTTTTTTTATGTCTTTGCCTTTTTTTAAATGTTTTGGTCTTTTGACATCATTTTTAGTTTATGCTACCCTATATTTTAAGAATTCTTGTGATACAGTTTTAATCATTTCTAGAAAAAAAGGAGGCACTAATAATATAGATGAAAATGAGTTCTATAATGTTAAAGTAATAGTTTTTGCATTTACTATTCCAAAGAAAGCATTGCTCTTTGCTACTAGTAACAAAAACCAAAAATAATAGTGGTTGAGATCAGAGAGACAGAGCGGGGCAGGCCAGGTCTGGAGTGGTAGCTCCATGGTCATCTAGAATACAGGCTCTTTTCTTTCTGCTTCAGTAACTTACTTTGTGACTTTATCCTCAGGTTTGCCTCCTAGTCCGAAAATGGCTACCGAGACTCGCACTATCACACTAGCATTCCAGGCTGGAGGGAAAGCAATGAGAGAGTGACACAAAGCCTCCGCCGCCCAAATGGCTCAGCCCCTCAGAACAGCTTTCTTGGAAAACCTCACCTAGTGACCTTTGCATACTTGTTATGTTTTATTCACTCCCTACCTCCATTTCTGCCTACACATTACCCAGATTAGTCTTGGGTACCATCTGAAGCTCACCTAGATGCTACCACGGTAAGCAGAATTCCACTTCTACAAGGTACATATTATGCAACTCAACTTTGGGTTGTGAGTTTCAAGAAGTCTCGGTCAAGCCTATCTATCAATCTTTGCCAATCAGTTGTACTTGAGAGCCCTGGATGAACTAGGCAGGCAGCAAAAAGTAGTTGACTGACTACCCAGAGAGGTTTGCCTCCACTAGCTTTCTGCCAATCTTCAAAGAAATCGATATGCAATAAAGTATCTCTTCTTCAGTGTTAAATCCAACATTTGCTATAGCATATCTTAGACTCATTTGAAAATAATACACCAAACAACTAATAAGTCCTGACTATTTTAGGGGGTGGGCCTGCCCTCAAGGATTTCACAACTAGTAAGAGAGATGAAATGTGCAACACTTAGTAAGTATGAAGGAAAGATCTGGTGAGATTTTGAGGGAACGTCTATGGCTTTCTCACTTCTGCTAAGTTAACACTTGAATAAGTCCCATTCCACAGGCCTATTTCTTTCCAGGGCCTGGCCTAGATCCTCTGCTTAGTTTTACCTTCATGAGAAAGACATTGGACTGTCTTGCTCTCTTTTGGGGGGATATCAAAGTCCTATTTGTCAAGCATCTCCAACCACAATCCCTTAGGGTCAGTTTAATCAATTCCTCATTTCTAAAGCTTCTCTCAGTTACCCAATTGCCTGGCATTGCCCATTAATGAATGACAGGACCTCGCTGGGACCAGTGGAGATCATTTTGACTTCCCCTGTTGGGCCACAGATGGGGTTACCACCACCAATTCCAACCACCCAACAACAACTGACACACTTTTGCACCATGCTCCCAGATACATACAGTCTGATGGATGCAGAAACTCGGGTAACCCCCAACTGACCTCTTTCACAGGTACTTTCACCACTCTTTCACAGGTACTATTTCAACATTAGGTGAGGTGCCTAAATATCCCCAACTCTACCCATCCCAAAGTCCCAACTTCCAAAAGTGGTGGAATGCCCCCTTTGCCAACATTCCTTGTTGGAGGAATTCTACCCTCCCTACATAAAAGCAAATTGTCAGAGGTCAAGCAGCCATGATTCCCACAGTAGTTCAAGAATTCTGGGTTACTCATGTACACAAATGAATAAAAAGTCAGTATAAAAATGCAGTATGTATGTATGTATGTATATGGAAGGAAGTACAATGCATATATTCTGACAGTAAGAACATCAAGCCATACATAGGCGGTCTGTGCAGGATAAGTCTAATCATTGTTAATATAATGAGAATGGTTTGCATGACACTGATGTTACCTCACAGCCAAGGAGAGGGGACTGGAATGCACATGTGTGAACAATGACGACTTCACTGTACTAGTCAGTGTGGGTGGTATTATGTGAGTGAGCATGTGTGAGCATTGAGTGAGCGCATACACTGTGTGGTTGTCACATTCAAAATGACTGAGCAAGTAGAGCAATGAACCTGCATTACTTGTGCATTAAGCTTGAGTGTTCTTCTTGGAAACTATTTGGAAGATTGAGAAGGCTGCTGCTATGGGCAACTGGTGATTGGTAGCTTCATCATGACAGTGCGCCTGCTCATGCAGAATTTTTTGCAAAATATCAAATCACCAAGGTGACTCAACCTCCCTACAGCCCAGGTTTGGGTTTATACTCCTTGTCATAGGAGTTCCACTCTGTGTACTCCTTGATATAATTGATACTTTTTCCCGCTGAAAGGTGGACTCATTCCCTTTGCCTTGAATCTGAGCTGATGTTGGTGACTTGCTTGACCATAACTGCAGAAGTGATGTTCTTTGTTTTCAGAGTCTAAGTCATAAGAAGTAATTCAGTTTTTTTAAAAGATATTATCTATTTATTTTTAGACAGAGGGGAAGGGAAGGAGAAAGAGAGGGAAGGAAGTATCATGTGTGGTTGCCTCTAAGCATGTGACCCCTACTGGGGACCTGGCCTGCAACCCAGGCATGTGCCCTGATTGGGAATCAAACCAGCAACCCTTTGGTTCACAGGCTGGTTCATAGTCCACTGAGCCATACCAGCCAGGGCAGAAGTCATTCAGTTTTCTTGTCTAGGCCTTTCAGAACTCACTCTTGGAAGTCTGCTGCTATGCTGTGGTGAAGCCCAAGCAACCCCATGGACAGACACGTGAGGAGAGGAACCAAGGATCTAGGAGACAGCATTAGCTGAACTGCCAGGCAAATGCCAGCACCACTCGCCAGTGATATGAATGAGCCATCTTAGAAATGGATCATCCAGGCCTGGTCAGCACAGATGAGCTGTTCCCACGCAGCGCTGTCCAGCTTGAAGATGTGTGGACTAAATAAATGACCATTATTTTAGGCCACTAAGTTTGCGATGGTTCGTTTTACAGTGAACAACTGGAGTCTACCTTTCCAAAACCTGTATGTTTAAAAACAATACCCAAAAGAGATACGTTAGCATATATCAAACTGGTTATGTACTGTGGGTATTTTCAGGCTTATTTCACTTATATATTCTGTTTTATATAAGAAAAAGCAAATGAAGAAAATATTCTCTTACTTATAAAAGTGAAAAGAAAGAGGCAGACAAAATATTTGAAAATGCCTTCAACCCTAAATAATAAAGATCTTATTATAAATATGTTAGTATTTGGTTCAAAACTCTGTGGAAAGAATTAGGCCCTCAAGCCTTTACAGTTCCATGAAGATCTAATATAAAAAAGTAAAACTGAAAATTATGTCAGTCTCTTAATGGCATCACTTAAAATTTTAACAGTTAATTAACTAATTAACAACTTAATTAACTCAGCACTTACTTGAGTTCATTTACGTTCATGTACCCTTACTTGAGTTCATAGTACTTGAGCTCAAGTACTCAGCATTTACGTACTTGAGTTCATTTAAATTCCCTAGATGTGATTTAATGAACTTTCTGTGTAATTCCTGACTAACCATGTAAATGATGTGATGTATATTTCTTCGATTGAAAAGATATTTCTTGAAATTAAATTAAAGGCAGAAGTGAATTTTCATTTTTTCTTCCATAGAGAATATCCCTGAAATTTTGGCATGTGGCAATTTTCCCACTCTCTCTTTTTCTTTCAAAAAGAAAATATTTGCCTTTGTTTGTTGGCCTAAATGCATCAATATAAGATTTAGAAATCATGAAGCCACTGTGAGCAACTTTTATTACAGTTCATTTATAATTATCCTATAATTATAATTACAGTTCATTTAAAGAAGGGACTCTGTAACACACAATAATTTAAAAACAGGAGAAAATTTGCTGTAAAAGATTTCTCCATGCTATGGATTTGCTTATCTCACGAGCATGTCCACTTGTCAGTTATGCGTAGTCCCCGGGTGCAGTGTGTGGCCCGTGGACCTGCGCCAGCCTCAGTCGGACCGATTCAGTTTTTCTCCTGTGTTTTTCCTTTACTCTCACACTAGTGCCACACTCATGACACTTCTGACACCAGATGTGTGGGGGTGCCCCCCCACCAAGCAATTCTCTGCGACACCAACTTGGTGTCCTACAATTTAACTCAATTCTGACACTATCTACCTAGAGATAGCATCGGATCCCACAAAACTCCTCCCTACTTCAGATGTCAATTGCAAGTCCAAGGCAAATTGGCTATGAATCTGAGGTCCCATGACCCCCTCCTTGGGTTTAATGAATTTGGTAATGTGGCTCACAGAACTCAGGGAAACAAAGTTTACCACTTTATTAAAAGATGGGATAAAGGATACATATGAACAGACAGATGAAGGATACATAGGGAAAGATCTGGGAAGGTTCTGAGAGGGAGAGCTTCTGTCCTGATAGGGTTGGGGTGTGGAAGTTCCCCAATTTTGGGAGAGAGCTTTAGGAATTTTTACGGAGGCTTCCTCAAGTAGACATAATCAATCATTAGTCCATTTCAATAAAGACTTAGTACCATGGCCAAGGTCACCAACCAAACTAGAAGAGCTTAAAATTGAACCATGTCAGCCTGATACCAACATCCATTTCAGCATTACTAGATGAACTCAAAAAGTAAACACTCAGATACACATATACTAAGCTTTTCCTGCATTGAGAAGGAAGATTAGGTGGAATACAATTAAAATCCATACCAGCTATCCACTTGAATATTATGAAGCCCATTCTTTGTGAAGGTCTGAGATTTTATTTTTTTCATCTAACAGATGAGGTTAATATGGACAAACAGTAAGATGATTTTTCTTTAGTAAAGAGCTGGAGATATTTTTAGGTCTTGATTTGCAAAAGGACCAGCACAGGCTGTGGAAACAAATATGTCCTTTCCACTACAATAAAGCCGATATTAGTGCCCATCCAGAGATGGAGAATGAATTATAGTGACAAGTCTATATTTTCAGATCTGGGAGGAAAAATGGAAAAGCAAGCACTATAAAGTGTTACTGGCCTAGTTGAAAAGGAGAAGCTAATGAACGGAATCAAACTAAAATACAGCACTGATTATTAGTACCATCATTTTTTAGAAAGGTGGGCAATTTGAGGATACTATTATTTTTCTTTTTTAAAAAGATATTTTATTTATTTTATTTTTTAGCAGATAGCAGGGAAGGGAGGGAGAAAGAAAAGGAGAGAAACATCAATGTGTGGTTGCCTCTTGCTTGCCCCCACTGGGGGGACCTTGCCTGCAGCCCAGGCATGTACCCTGACTGGAAATCAAACCAGCGACCCTTTGGTTCTCACAGGCCAGCACTCCATCCACTGAGCCACACCAGCCAGGGCCATTATTCTTATCATGGAAAAGATCCTATTTCAATTGTTCTTCCAACAAAATACAACTATATAGCTGCTGTGGGGAAAAAGTTTAATTGAAATAGTTCACATGATTAAGAAAAATAGTCTAATAGAGGCACTCCTCCTCTTTGAACACCCAATTCAGGAACTTCTTAACACAGAAATGTCCTGGAGTGCAGTCCCCCCAAGAAACTCGAGAAAGAATAGTATCTATGCCCTCGTTCCTGTTTCCTAGGCCCAAATAGAAATGTGTAACTATATTGGAGTGTCATACGTCTTTCCTTGACAATCACTAAGGAACATCATCCCGGCATCAATGTCCTGTCTAGTGTTCAGTTTCCTAGGCTAGGTCACAAAAGCTGTTTTACTGTGCAGAAAAAACATAGAAGAAAAAATAAGATAGGAAAAATAGGTAAGGCTGGATGGTGTATGTTCTGCTTATCTACTTCTGTGTAGCAAACCATCCCAAAATGTAATGCTTTAAAAACAATGGATTATTGGACTTCCAGGTCAAGATGGTGGCATAGGCAGACATACCTTACCTCTTCCCACAACCACATTAAAATTACAATTAAAATATAGAACAACCATCCCTCAGGAATGTCAGAAATCAAGTTGAAAGAAGTCTGACAACTACGGAATTAAAGAAACCACGTCCATCCAGCCTGGTAGGAGGGGCGCAGACGTGGAACAGGCTGGTCCCACACCCATGTGGATAAAAATTTGGCAGGGATGTTTTGCGAGCAAGGAGTCCTAGACCCATGCAGGCCCCCCAGCCCAGGGTTCCAGGACCAGGAAAATAAGTTCCCACAATTTCTGGCTGCAAAAACCAGTGGGGATTGAGTCAGTGGAAGAAACTTCTGGACTCCCAAGCAGTTGCTCTTAGAGAGCTCACACACAGACTCACCTACTCAGACTCACTCCCTTTGAGCTCTAGCACTGGGGTACAGCTTGAAAGCCACCAGTGCTATACAGGGAGAAATTGAAGAGTCTGGTATCAAGGCAAGCAGAGGCCATCGTCCCTTTGCTAAACCCTTCTCCCACAGAGCTGGAAACTGGTGCCATATCTGAGACTCCATCAACCTGGCTAACACTGTGTGACCCACCTTGGAGATTCCCAGAGGCTCTGCGCCACCCAATTTACTGGCCCACCCAAACTGCTTTGCCATACGAATGGCTGGTCTTGGCTCCTAAATCCTCTCAAACAAGCAACAGTTTACTTCAGTGAGCCCTAGTGGCAGCCAGGTTAGATTTACAGCTTGGCTTCACCTGGGAATCTCCAAGCCCAGCACAGGTAGCAACAATCTCAGATTGCTTTACACCTCAGGCAGGGTGCCTGGGGGGCAAAACACAGGTGGGGGCTGACCTTGGCCTGCACCACCCAGGAAGCCCCAGGGCCAGCACATGCAGTGGACATCTGTAGACCACATCAGAACACCACTACCCTGCCCCTGCACAGGTGATCCTCCACGGATGGCACAGGTTGGTGGTCAGTGGTCACAGCCAGTCCTTGCAGCTGACTGGCCTGGGTAAATCCCTCCTATTGATCTGCCAACAGCAACCAAGGCTCAACTACAAGAGGAGGGTGTACTCAGCCCACACAAAGGACACATCTTAAGTACCCAGCTTGGGTGATGGGGGAGCTGTGCCACTGGACCCTACAAGATACCCACTACATTGGGCAACACTACCAAGACATGGAGTCGAAGCAGCTCTATCTGATACATAGAAACAAACACAGGGAGGCTGCCAAAGTGAGGAGACAAAGAAACATGGCTGAAATGAAAAAACAGATCAAGTCTCCAGAAAAAGAGCTAAATGAAATGGATATAAGCAATCTATCAGGTGCAGAGTTCAAAACACTTGTTATAAGGATTCTCAAGGAACTTAGTGAGGACCTCAGCAACATAAAAAAGATCCAGTTAGAAACAAAGGATACACTAATTGAAAGAAAGAACAATTTACGGGAAAATAACCATAGAGTGGATGAAGCCAAGAAGCAAATAAATGATTTGAAATACAAGGAAGCAAAAAATAACTACACAGAACAACAAGAAGAAAAAGAATCCAAAAAATGAGGATACTAAAAGTAGTGTCTGGGACAACTTCAAGAAATCCAACATTCACTTCATACGGGTGCCAGAAGAAGAGAAAGAGCAAAAAATAGGAAATCTATCTGAAAAAAATAGTGAAAGAAAACTTCCCTAATTTGGTGAAGGAAATAGACATGCGAGTCCAAGAAGCATAAAGAGTCCCAAACAAGGTAGATGCAAAGAGGCTCCCTCCAAGACACATCATAATTAAAAGGCCAAAGGTTAAAGATAAAGAAAGACTCTTAAAAGCAGCAAGAGAAAAGAAGTTAGTTACCAGATGGTTGCCAGATGACAGGGAAGAGAGGGAGAATGGGTGAAGGTGAGGGGATTAAGAAGTACAAACAGGTAGCTACAGAATAGCCATGGGATGTAAAATACAGTATGGAAAAAGGAGTAGCTGAAGAACTTATATGCATGACCCACGGGCATGAACAATAGTGGAGAGATTGCCTGAGGGATAGTGGATGCTGGGTCAAGGAGGGCAAAGGGGGGAAAATCGGAACAACTGTAATACCATAATAAATAAAATATAATTTTTTAAAAACAGATTGTTATTGCTTATGTTCCTCTGGGTTGACTGAGTTCAGCTGGGAGGTTATTGATGAGGGGCTCTCATGCGATTTCAGTCGGATGGGCTATAGCTGCAGTTATCTAAAAGTTTAGCTGGACTGGATGTCCAGGATGTTTTTCTTCATTCACCATGTCTGGCCCCTGAGCTGGAATGGTTGGAATTGCTATGGACTGACCAGGCAGCTCACTCAATGTGGCTGTTCATGTGGTTAACTTGAGTTTCCTCACAATGCCATCGTCTCAGGTGCTTGGACTTCTTACATGTCAGCTGGCACCCCTCCAACTCAGTAAGGGTTTTAAGAGGGCAAGAAAAAAGCCACAAGTTTTCTAGTGATCTACCTTGAAAGTCCTACAGCATCGCCTCTGCCACACACTATTAGCTTCCACAGAGCCATCCCACACTCAACCGAGGAGGAGACTACAGAGGGTCATGAATACTAGAAAGCATGCTCCAGTGTGGAGGGGAGAAAATGAGCACCTTTAGAGACTAGCAGAGAAAGGATATATAAAAAGGTAAAAGGATATCACCCTGGCTGGTGTAGCTTAGTGTATTGAGCACCGGCCTGGGAACCAAAGGGTCACCGGTTCAATCCCCAGTCAGGGCACATGCCTGGGTTGTGGACCAGGTCCCCAGTAGGAGACGTGGGAAAGGCAACCACACATTGATGTTTCTATCCCTCTGTTTCTCCCTCCCTTCCCCTCTGTGTAAAAATAAATAAAGGAAAGATCTTCAAAAATAAAAAAAGGTAAAAGGATCTTTAAGGGTTGTGAGAGATCTCAAAGGAGAGGTTCAAACTTTTAGCTGCATTATTGGTGTAAAAGGGCTTACAGCAGAAAATTACCAGATAGCTGGGATCCCATCTAGAAGTTTCAATATTGTTCCTATGGGAAATTTCATTTTAAGTTCCATACAGTGGTTTTAAAACACCAGAATATTTTGGACACATTCAATTTATGAGGGATTAGGAATCTGCTGATCTTAAACATACCACTGGCCAAACCAGCAGTCCCTTGAAAGCAATGCTTTTCTGTCTCCCCAACATCCAGCTATCTGTCATTCTGACCATATTACCTCAGAATTATGAACAACCACCACCAAAAAAAAAAAAAGAAGAAGAAAAAGAACAAGAATTTATGCCCTGGTTGTGTGGCTCAATGGATTGAATGCTGGCTTGCGAACTAAAGGTCGCTGGTTTGATTCCCAGTCTAGGGCACAAGCCTGGGTGCAGGTCAGGTCCCCAGTAGGGGGCGTGAGAGGCAACCACACATTGATGTTTCTTTCCCTGTCTCCCTCCCTTCCACTATCTAGAAATAAATAAAATTTTGAAAAAATAAAACAGTATATATTTTTAAAAAGGATGCAAAAACTGAATCTTTTGAATCATATGACTTCTGGGTAACTTGAATAACCAGTGATACTATTAAAGGAGTCATTAACTACATAGAAGATTCTATCTATTGTTAATAATTATCAATACACTAGTGGATGTGGCATAATTAGTGTCCATGGCTTCCTTTCAAGGAAGTTTTAATCTCTTTTGGAAATGGGGCCTATATATTTGTAGGTACAACATTCATACTTTCCAAAAGGGGAAATTTCAGGATGTAGTTCAAGTGCCGCTTGATTTTATGTTTG